>NC_058407.1:48652018-49269306 GCF_002201575.2 Neomonachus schauinslandi
TGGCACTCAGGGCTCACATTGGCCCCTTTCTTCTCCTGCCCTCAGAGGTCAGAGAAGACTTTTCTGAAGGTGACTTCTATAGCTTCCCCAGAACAGCCCTCCAACAAGAGGGCTATAATGAAGTGGCTGAGGGACCGGGGTTTCACGTGTCCTCCTCACTCCCTTTAACGATTCCCGTGTTGCTCTAAACACCTGGGAGACAGGCTAGATAGAGTTTTCTGTGATGAGAAGCAGAGGCGTGATCCCTGCCTCTGGGAGCTGGCTGTCCAGTGGCTCTGTCGTTCATACTTGCCTCCAGCTGGCTGTCCATCCTGGAGAACCCTACTCCCACCTTGAGCCCATCTCCAGCCTGTTTTTTGGACGTCGTCCTGTTAAGACAGTATGCCCCTTCCAAATCACAGGCTTCAAATAAATGAGTTCTCTCTGCGTGTTTCTTCAGGTGTTTCTTTTTAATGGCAGTGTTTGCTTGTGTTTGAGTAGGGCTGGGGTCACGAGTGACCTCATACCTGCCTGTGGCTTCCCACCCTTTTAGTTTCGTTTCCTCAGAAAATGCTTTGATTCATTTTGGTTTTCAGTTTTAGCCCACGGTTCTCGTTTTCATTCTCTCTTTCTCTCCTTAAGCCCCACGCCTCCACTCTCACTCCTACCCTCTTGCTCTTTCTCTCCTTGCCATCTCACATTAAAAAAAAAAAGCGTCTTTAACTGTAATGATCCCTGTAAGTAGCATAATAGCAAACACACACACCTTGCTGTGGATTGCTCCTTTGCCGTGAGGCTGGAGAGCTGGGTGGCTACTCTCCTTCACCAGTGGAGTGAGATATGATGGCAGGAGTGCATCCCGGAGACCCTGGACTACACAGTGTAGTCATGTGATTAGAGGTAAGTCACCCTCTATTTTTCCCTGCCCTGTCTTCTTTGCAGAGTTTTTACAAAGATCAAATAAAGAAATGCTCTTGTATTCTCTGTAAAGTATAAATTGCTATGTAAATGTTTCATTATTGCAATCCTTTTACAAATCTGGTCACCCTCCCCTGGAAGGTGTTAATTACACTGCAGGAGGATCTGATCGTCCCTCGTGATGCCTGGCCAAAGAATGACAGCCTGTAGGCAATGCCTATCCCAAGTCATTCTCACTTATCTGGGATCCTGTTCATCATTCCCAAGAATGCTGCCTGATTTCCTGACATTAACCACAACACAGGGGAAGCTAGTGGGGTACCTTCCGTCAAGGCCACGCCATCACCATCATTTGCATGCCTCCCACATGACTCAGGGACTTTTATCTTTGCCATCCAGTCTTCTTTAGGGGCAGGTTAGAAATCTCCAGATCCCTCCCAGCCAATTGTAGACAAAATTGCAGAAGAAAAATGTTCTTCCAGTGTAGGGATTTCTGTTTTGGCAGCCTTGTATTTTTTTTTTTTAAAGATTTTATTTATTCATTTGAGACACAGAGATATACATAGAGAGAGAGCATGAGCAGTGGGAGAGGCAGAGGGAGAGGGAGAAGCAGGCTCCCCGCTGAGCCAGGAGCCCGGTGTGGGGCTCGATCCCAGGACCCTGGGATCATGACCTGAGCCGAAGGCAGACGCTTAACCATCTGAGCCACCCAGGCGCCCCTGGCAGCCTTGTATTTGTATCTCAATTAAAACTTCTTTACTGCTGCATCTGTTTTCCTACTGGATATTAAGACAATTGGTGCTCTAGTTTAATAAAATGATAAATTGCATCTAATCTGTGCTATCCTGCTTGGGAGCACTTCCCTAGAAATCTCCTCTATGCGTCTATTTTAAAAAATGGTTTGCATTGAGAAGTCAATGAATATTGACATTATGTGTTAGGAGGTGACACCTTATTAAAATCTTAAATATCACACAATACAATCAATTCATATTTTCAATACAGCAGTTCCTCATCAACTGTAGTAATCTGGTTTCTGAAAATCCCCAGGGTAGATTTTATAGTTGAGAAAAAAAAAAAAATCATGCAGGGGGAAAAAAAACAGACCAGTAGGGCTAAGGTATGTGTAAACCTTAAAATATTCTTACAAATATAGTTCAATCAATTTCAATGACACGATAAAAGTAGCACATTCCATAAAGACAGAGTCAATGAGATGATGAAGTTTCCACTGTTTGAAATTCATAATGGTGTGTACAGTGTTTTACCTCTCTCTCCAAAAGGGAATGGCAGGTAGGTACAAAAGTATTGCTGAGCACAAGGAAGGTCAGCGCTTCCTATAGGCTCGGCCATGAGAGGTGAGAATGGAATAGATGACAAGCTGGTTGTCTTTTACCTCCAGCCAGGCTGCCTGAGACCAGGGAGCAAATACCAAGTGAAGGCCCGAAGTGCTAAAGGGAAAGCAGGGAAGTATATCCCGAATAGATTAATCAACGTCATGGGCATGTGGGGTGGAGAACAAGGGTGAATTATCAAAGCTGAGGCTTAGGGTCCAATAAAGAGCTGAGGAAGGAGAGAAAGAAGCAAGAACAGCAATGGTCAGACATAAGGTATTAATTCCTGCACCCGTTTTGCACATTCCAGATACATTATCGTGTGATCAGGTCCATCCAAATGTTAGAGTGATAGCTCGGCTGCCCTTGGACCTCCTGCAAAGGTATGAAACCAACTGCAAAACAAGTATGACTTGGGCTGTTCCTGTGTGCAGAGTCAAAGAAGTTTAAGTCCCGGGAGGGCATGCCTCTTGGGGAAGGAGGGACAGCCTACAGGACAGTGAGTTTCTGACAATGGACCAAAACGTCTCTCCAACAGTCTATTCCTCTTGTCGTGCATCCTGTAATCAGCTGCTGCTTTGTAGATAACATCAGGGCTTTCAGTATTCTGCACTTCTAATCACCCTATGAACAAAACTCATGCTTCCCTCTAGTCACTTATTACAATTCCTTTTCAGAAATCTCTTTCCATTCTCACTTCTCCTGCTGTTACATTATACAGCCTTTCTTTAATAAAACAGCCTCAATATTTTCAATGTCTCAGCAAGTTTTGATACAACTTTGTTCATATCTGCCACTTAAGAACCAAGTTTCCTGCTAGTCCTAATCTGTTCTAGTCTCAGTTTGCTACTAAAGTTCCTTGTGTTTATTATCAGTCTGTTTATTTTCTTCTTCAATAAATTCAAAGCTGGAGAAATTAGTTGTCAAGAGAATCTTCTTGGATCTGTCAGACAACTCCCTGATAATTCAGGATAAAAGCAGTTTCTTAATGCACCTTGTCTGAGGTTTCCACCATGGAAGTTTTAAATATTCAGACTAATCTTCAATAAGCAAAATGTCTGGCTTCAGAGATGTGCCTTCTTCAAGCAAAAAACTAGACCCCGTCTGAATTAGTCAGCTCAGGATGCTATAACAAAATACCATGGACTGTGTGGCTTAAAATGGCAGAAATGTATTTTCTCTCAGTTACAATGACTGGAAATTCAAGGGCAAAGTACCAGCATGGTCAGTTTCTGTTGAGAACTTCCTCCCTAATTTGCAGGCAGCTCCCTTCCCCGTATGTTCTCAAATGACAGAGAAAAAGAGTGAGCAAGTTCTCCGGTATATCTTCTTCTTCCCCTCCTCCTCCTCCTTCTTCTTCCTCTTCTTCTTTTTTAAGATTTATTTATTTATTAGAGTGAGAGAGAGAGAGCATAGTGGGGAAGGACAGAGGAAAAGAGAAACCCAAGCAGACTATGTGCTCAGTGGGGAGCCCGACGTGGGGACTCCATCTCAGGACCCTGAGATCAGACCGGAACCAAAACCAAGAGTTGGATTTTAACTGACTGTGCCACCCAGGTACCCCTCTGGATTATCTTCTTTTAAGGGCTCTAATCCCATCCTGAAGGCCCCACCTTCATGATCTCATCTAAATCTGATTATTTCCCCAAAGCCTTATTTCCAAATACCAGCACATTAGGGCTTAGAGCTTCAACATATGAATTTTGAGAGGACACAATTCAGTTTATAGCACCATCCAGAGAGCAGATAGGGTACATTCCTAAGATTATAACAGAGCTTCCCAGACATTTTCCATACCAAACCAAGAGCAGTATGTGGTACATAGTAGTTGTTCAATAACACTTGTTGAACAAACTGAAAAATGATCAAATGTCTAGACCCATCCTTCTAATATCATGGTGTCACATAGCAAGAATCGGTATGCATTCGTTCAGCAAATAAATACATTAATGAATTAATACTTGGTACCCACAAACTCTAGCACTGGAGACCAGCCCTGAACTATAGTTTGTTAGCTGGGTGTATCTCACTACCTGAGGCCAAACTTCCTTCCTGCTCACTGTTTGTTTACTGGGTTCTTATTTTCATTGTAGAGCCTTTGGTGGTTACCTGCCCCTGCAAGGAAGACCGATGGGGTAGGCTTTGAATGAAGCATAGCTGAATTCTAATCCCACAGCAACCATTTGATATTTGGGTGAAAATGGGCATATCACTGAATATCCTTAATAACCATAACCTCCCTGGGATGCAAATGCCTTCAAAGGAAGACAATTAGAATTAAATGATTTTAAACAAAATTATATTTCATCAGCTTGAAGGAGCACCTCAATAAAGGTCTATTCTCTTCTGATTATGGGCAATTTCCATTTTCTACAAATCCTGTTTCTTCTGTGAAAGTTTTCTCTCTAAAATTGTGTTCAGTCTTGGTGACATGGGTAATCCAGGTACTCTGCCCTCTTGAAGAGGTCCTAGATTTGTTCTGCCTGATCCTTATCCTCATTACCTCAGTGTCTCCTAGGGGAAGGCATGTATCCCAAGCTCAGCCAATCAGCCTTTCTCTTAGGACTTTGCTGAAAAGAATGGTGTGAAGACAAACCTTTTTTTAAAAGATTTTATTTATTTATTTGAGAGAGAGAGAGAGAGAACAAGCGGGGAGGAGGATAACAAGTGGGGCTCCATCCCAGGACCCTGGGATCATGACCTGAGCTGAAGGTAACCACTTAACCCACTGAGCCACCCAGGTGCCCCAACAAAAGAAACTTTTAAAAGCTCATTCATTCCAGCAGTGATACCTTTAACAGTCATGAAATTTTTATGCTCGTTCTTACCTCATTTCCCAGCCTGATTCTCTGGTCTTCCTTTCAGCTATGGGAATTCCCCAATGCCTTTCTAATACATGATTAAGTTAGCCACAGTTAGATTCTCTAGTTTGCAACCACAAAATGCTAACTAAAATTCAATTTTTAAAACTTAAAAAAAAAATCACTTGGGGCACCTGGGTGGCTCAGTTGGTTAAGCGACTGCCTTCGGCTCAGGTCATGATCCTGGAGTCCCTGGATCGAGTCCCGCATCAGGCTCCCTGCTCAGCGGGGAGTCTGCTTCTCCCTCTGACCCTCCCCCCTCTCATGTACTCGCTCTCTCTCATTCTCTCTCTCTCAAATAAATAAATAAAATCTTTAAAAAAAAATCACTTAAGGGCATACAAGTAGCCAAATATAAAGAAATAGTTACCTTGTTTGTAGGTAGAAGTATTTGATATTGTAATGTTAACATTTTTTTTCTATAAAATCAACATGATAGTAATTAAACCACCAAAAGACTTGTTCCCAGCTAAAATTTAAAAAGTAAAAAAAAGAAAAAAGTAACTACTAGATATTGAAAGACATTACTATACCCCAAGTTATCAGTACTACAGTACTGGATTATTTAATTAAGGATACATTGATAGCTATTTTGGGAAAAAAAAAAACCCTTAAAATATCAAAATAAATTCTAGAGAGATGTAAGATTTAAGCATGAAAAAAATCATACAAATTTTATGAGAAAATAATATATTAATGTCCTTACATTCTTGGAATGGGAAAAGCCTTTCCAAGTATGAGTCAAAAATTAAGTTATAAGGGAAAAGACTGATTAATTTGACTAAATATGTTTTAAAAATTCTCTGTAGAGCAAAAATACCGAACACATGACCCCTCAACTGCTGATTCCCAGTTTTTCCCTACCTTATAATATCACTAGCAATTTACCATGTAATCACTTTAATCATTTCTTTTTAAATCATAGGAAAGTTTCTACATCAGTACATAGTTATACTATATTGATCCAGATTCAGGAATCTGGATCTGAACTGCAACATATGTATTATTAAAATATGTGTGAAATAATGAAGGTAGTGTTTATACATCAAGGTAAGCGCTTTACATTTATTGTCCCATTTAAGCCTAACAAATCTATAAAATAAGTAATACTAGTATATCCATCTTACAGATTAAAAAATTGAGAGCTGAAGAAGTTAAACCACAGATATAGTTATTAAAATGGCAGAGTGAAGACTTGAACTCAGGTCTATCTATGAACTGAATGTGTTCTTAATAGCTTTATTGTACTGCTACTGATGCAATGGAGATATGACATAGCTCTGTTTGTAAGCATAAGACCAGATGTTTCCTATTGTTCTCCCCTTCTGAATAAAAAGCAAGCTTCACTACACACAAACATTCATTCATTCAAAAACCTTTATTGAGTACCTAGTATGTGCCAAGTATAAGTCATAGCAGTCAGTAATCCATCAGTGAATAAATCAAAGTGTCTGCTCTTAAGGGAGGAAATAGACAGTACAAAACAAACACATAATATGTTAGATGGCAATAAATGCTGTGAAAAAAAGCAATTAAGGAGAATAGAGAGTGATAGAAGGCAGAGTGATTTATTATAATGAATGATCAGGAAAAGCTTCTCTATTAAGGGGACATTTGAGCAGATACTTGAGGCTTTACGGAGCCAAGCAGATATTTAAGAACAGAGTAATGAGCATGAGAATTTCAAATGCAAAGGCATGAGCACACTGGGCATGCTCAAGGAACCCCATGGAGAACAGTGTGACTGGAGGGAGCCAGGGTCAGAGGAGTGGGCAATGCGGTCAGAGATATAGCAAGGACTAGAACACCTGGGGAAAATGTCCACCTGCCACGTTCACAAACAATCCCCTGTCTATGAGACAGCACTAGGCTGACTTCGAAGCAGAAGAGCATTTTATACTCTCGTGTTCTTGGAAGAGAGCTGCACGATCCGATGGCAGACTTGAATCACCTACCCTGATATACCCAACCAGAAAGACACACTATGCCCTTAGAAAATGGGGAGCCCGAAGACATTTATGATTAACTTACACATCTGCTAGGTAATCTCTCCCATTATTGTTTTTATCAAGCAGAGTAGACTAAACAGTTGAAATGATCAATTAGCTTAATTACGACTTAGAGCCATGTTCCCTACCGTGAAATGAATTCTCTCCACTTGGACTAGGTTATGCGTTTGAGATTTACATGTGATAGTGTGACTATCATTTTGGTTTAGAATGACTCTGATTGTCCTCCTTGTGGGTTCCTGCTAAAAAGGCAACACTCTTAACTCTCAAACGTGAGCACATTTTGGGGGAAGCAATGCCTTGCATTCTGTATTTTGTTTTTTAATTCTGTTCACCTGTTGTCAGATATCCTATGAAAGCTTGTGTTTAGAACCCAAGTCTGAGCAAAAAGATGAATTTCACCAAAAAAGAGTAAGGGATTAAGAAAGTAACCTTTAAAAGAGAAGACTGTTTTAACTGCAGTTGAGTTATTGTACTAAGAAATGATATTCCTAAAGGAGCAAGGATTGACAAAAAACAATTTATTTTTTATAAAAGGCCAGATAGTAGATAGTTTAGGCTTTGTGGGCCGTGCAAGTCTCTTTTATCACTACTCAACTCAGTGTGAAAATAGTATGCAAATGAATAAGCATGGTTTGTTCCAATAAAACTTTATTTACAAAAGCAGGTGGCAGGCCAGATTTAGCTCACAGGACATAGCTTGCAGACTCCTGTTATGGAGCCTCTGGTTATTTATTTCTACAAGTGCTTAGGAAAACAGATAGGTAGATAGAAAAGTAACACAGCTTCTTTCTTTGGTCTCCCTGCTCATGAATATCCAAATTAAATGTAATTTTCAAAAGAAGCCCAATCAAGCTAAAACTAAAATAAATACCAAGTAGAAATAATAAGTAGGGCTCAGGGCACAGATTACCTCTGCAGTCTTAGGACGATGCAAAATGTATTGATACCTAACCATGGCAGGGAGCTCCTACTTTTGCAGTGGGTCATAGCAACTGTCTCGTTAAGAAAGGTTTCTAGTCAGTCATGTGCTCCGTCCCTCCTTTGTTGTGGGTGACATCTGATGAAGATTTGATGATGCTTGCATCACCCTTCTGACTATCACAGACTTTTCTGTCTAGGGCAGGAGAGACTTACTGGCTTTGCCCAAACTCCAGCTGTGGAGACCCTCCTGGCCGTCTCCCCAGCCCTGATGTGCCAGCCCCCCTCAGGCATTCCAGGACTTCTGCACATGACATATGCATATGCAGCATATCACACAGTTCTGAGGCTGGGCCCAGATCACCAGGAGGGTGCTCCTCGAGAAAGAAGAAAGAGACAGAGGCAGGACTGCTTCCTATATCTGTTCAGCTCAGCTCTAAACCCTTAGAAGGTCAAGGTCATATGGTATCTTTCTTTCCTCCACCCTTTAAGTAAGCCCTAACGTGGCCTGTCTACAGAGAGAGTGCTCCAGGAATGTTGGTTGGAAGGAGATGCCCGAGATGCTGCTACCATTTATCTATTGATCACTTGGGGCCTTTTGAGGTCTCAATACTCAGCGGCCCTCACCTACCTGTTCCTCCTACTGCCTCACATACTACTTCACATGCCAGCCTGGAAATAAGCCCAGAGGTGAGATGCTTTACATGTTGGAGAATCTCAGAATTTTGCTTTTATGGCCCATAGCAGATAAATGTAGTGATTCAGTAACATGAAATCCCATGAGTCCTCATTAACAGTGGTGGTGGAAAACCCAAAAACAGAAATAGAGAAGATGTTCTAGTCCGGGGAGACCTTTGAAGGGGACATGTTCACCTTCACCAATAATCTTTTTTTTTTTTCTTTTAAGATTACAGTAACAGACTGTTCTCAGAAAAAGGCATAGGTTACCCCGTGTGCTGGAAACTCTGTTGTCAACAGCATTGTCATGCCTCTAATTTCTAATTTCACAAATTCCCTTCTCTACATGGTCCAGGTAGCCAATGAGGAATGCCAATGAGAGGAACTCACAGACATTTGGAATGCAGAAGTGAAGCAGAGCCATTATTCTCCAGAAGTGGCTGTAGGCAGAGAGGAGAGTCCCAGGAGCTTCCAGAGAGTTCTCAAGAACCATCTGCTTTGCCGCAGCAGACTGAGGCTGTTGAAGCTCCTCTAAGATTCCTGAGAATTATAACAGTTTCCAGGCAAGCTTCTGAGAACCCACCTGCTTAAGTACTCCTGCCTGAGATCACCAGCATCAACAACCTTGACCTCTAGTGACAGCTTCCCAGATTTCTGCATCCCTAGATTTCCCATGAAAACCCTTACTTCTATGTTGAACCCTTTATCCAGACTGAGCCCTGTATCACCACAGGTAAAGGATAGGGTAGGACACAGTTAACATCACCTTAGCACTTACTTTCCTTTTGGAAATCCGTGGGTGTTAAGGAGAGCATCCACTGACGAGCCAAGTGCTATGTTCCACTGAATCTATGTTCTTGATGATAAAACAGACAGGTGCCAATAAGAAAGAAAAATGTCCCTGATATGGAGGTCAATAGGAAGCCCCTCCATAAAGCTGGGAGACCAAACAGCTCTATCTCCGGTACAAGTATAAATGAGAAATGAACACACCTCGCGGGAAAAGAGGGGGACACATTGCCAAAGGGGAAGGAAGAAAATCTGGGAGAATTTGAACTACAAACTGCTCATGCAGCTTTTGCAGGCTGAATTTCCACCACCAAGGCAGCCCCCCCCCACCCCCATCCTGAGGCAGAGAAGCGAGAGGTTTGGGGTTGGTGGCACCCTCCATGACTGGCCACAGCAAAGGCAAGCCCTCCCCGGGAGACTTCACCTTGAGTCCAGGTGCAGGAATTGTTCCAACAACTGGAAGAGGCACTCTGATCTCAAGAGACTCAGAACAGGGAGGAAAAACCACTGTGGGTCTTAGGATTCTCAAATATGCCGGCAAGCGACTGCACACTTGCTGTGTTCTGTGAGTCTCCCATTAAGAACGAAGTTCGAGGCTCTGCTCTGGCCCCATCCTAGTCCCCAGACCTGCTGGCACAGTTTCACACTCCGTTCTGGCTTCTTTCAGCTACTTGCAGCTCTCCAGACTCACTGAGCCATCGCACTGAGCTTCAGCACTCATTGTTCTACTGGCTCTGCTGTCTCTCCCACCCTCTGTGGGTTAGCTCACTCATACTTCCCAACTCAGATGAGCATTGCCTCCCGAGGGCAGCTTTCTCTGAACACGTCTGGTTTATGTGTGCCTTCTCCGTGCTTCCATGGCACCTGACGTTCCCTGACAGCCCACCAGGGTAGGATCCGTACTGTTTGCTAAGAGTTAAGCTTAAAACAAAGCACCTACCACAATGCCTGGCACACTGTAGATGCTCTGTAAATGCAATTTCTCTTCTCCCTTTCGTAAGGGCCTTGGGTATTCTGTTCAGTTCAGCAAGATGCGTTCCCTACAGTACGCCAGCCACAGTGTTGAGGCAACAGGGATGAAGAAAGCACAGTCCCTGCCCACAGGATGACAACTCAGTGAGAGGAAAGCAAAGAAAATCAGCTAGTGAATTCACCAGAGACAGTATTACAGGGATGCATGGGGTGGCCTGAGTCAAGGTGCTGGTGTGGCTCAGGAAACGGTACCAGGAGTGGGCATCCGAAGAGCAGCTCAGAGACCCAGTTACCACCAGCCCGGTCATGCAGAAGGTGGAAATTTCACAGGTGAGTGAGAAGAGGACCATAAGAAGTGATGTGATCAGTGGTTAAACTTGCTGCCACTTTGTATCCTAGAGCTCAGCCCAGGGCCTAGCACTTGGTGGGAAGGAAGGAAGGAGAGAGGGAAGGAGGGAGGAAAAGAATCTGTCCTGCATTTAATCATCAGCTGGTTATGGGCAAACAGAGCCTGTTGGTTAGTAATAAAGCATCTAAGTCAGGAGGGGAGGGAGGAAAAAAGAAAGGAAGGAAGAAAAGGAGGGGATCCTCTGTGGGGAGGATTTTTTAAATTTTTTTTGGTCATTCTTGTCTCATATGCTTGATCTTACTCCGATTTTTTTTTTTTTTTTTATTAACCTAAGATTCCAATGTGCCCGCCAAAACCAGGGAGACAGCCCTTTTCCCCACACCAAAGCAGCAAGGACCTGAGTGCAGTTACATGTTGGTAAATATTTAACAACGGGCTCTGCGGGAGGAAGACAAAAGCCCTGGGCCGCAGCATGTGCCCATGTCTGCAGTGTAGGTCCTCATCGGGGCCGATCTCAAGCCGTCACAGGGCACGAGTGCTGGCAGAACCGGGGGGAAAGGCTGCAGTCAGCTCTCAGGAGCTAGTACAAACCGGCCCCAGCACCCCGGTCGGCGTGGGAGTTTCAGAACTGTAGAAGGCTGGCAGAGACTAGGGCCAGGAGCTAGAGTGCTATGAACACCAAGCTGTAGGGGGCTAACTTCTGGAGGCCCCAGCAAGAGGCCACATCTCTGAGCACCCTGGGAGGTCCCATGGTTCACGGCCCCAACCCAGTGGATAGAAGATGTAGTAAGAATGTAGAGATTCACTGAGGCTCAGCTGCACTTTGGGTGAAATCTGAGGTCCAAAGCTGCAACCCCTTCCCAACGCCTGAGTACTGCCCAGAGCTGAACACACAGCGCACACCCTTGAACCTGTGCTGAAGGAATTAAGGGGCTCTGCTGTGCCTGGCAGGTGGCCAAGTCTCCCCCAGGGGAGGAGGAAGCCGAGAGGGAGGGGGATCACAATGACAGTACCCAAAATACCCATAAGCATCCGGGGGGATGGGAGCATTTAGAGGACATGGAGGGTATCAATGGGAATGAGAGAAGGATAGTGGAAAGAGGGGAGTTTAGGCTTATTATTAGAAATGGCTAAACGATAGAGGTTCTTGAATTTTGCCCTGTCCTCCTCCTGTTTCTTATCAGCGGGGAGAAAATGGTGAGTGGGCACAGAGGTAGTGGGAGTAAAACAAAGAGACTCTTTGTAGTAGAACAAACAAGAGGCTGTCGTTCACATGCAGAAGGCTGAAATCTTGCCCCAGGCAAACGTGGGGCTACCTCACCCCATCCAAAACCCTGCTATTTATTCTACCCTGGATGTGATCAGGGAGTTTAGACAGATGATAAAAATGCTGAGAGACTTGTACACGGATGATCATAGCAGCGTTACTTAAAATAGCCAGAAGGTGGAAACAACCCAAATACCCATCAGCTGATTAATGGATAAACAAAATATGGTATATCCAGACAATGGAATGTGATGAAGCTATAAAAAGAAATGAAGTACTAATATATACTACCATATGGTTGAATCTTGAAGACATTATGCTAAGGGAAGGAAGCCAGACACAAAGGACCATGTATGACCATATGATTCCATTCCTAGGAAATGTCCAGAACAGGAAATTTATGAGATAGAAATTAAATTAATGGTTGCCCAGGGCTGAGGGCAGTGTCAGGGGAACAGGATTGCTTTTGGGGATGATGGAAATGTTCTAAAATTGAGTGTGTTGATGGTTGTACATACCCGCGAATATACTAAAAGCCATTCAATTGTACACTTTAAATGGGTGAATTGTATGTTATATAACTTATATCTTAATAAAGCTGTCTTTTAAAGAAGCTGATGGAAGCTGATGTATGATGTATGAAGTATGACCGATCCTTGCCTCAATCCCTCTTCCTTAGTACCCCAGTCGAAGCACGGCATCATTCAGCCAGACCTGCTGAATTATGGGTGTAGGAGGCTCTTGGAATACTGAACAATGGACAATAAAAACAAATGGGAAAGAACACACTTAAAAGAAGACATTAAAGGTAAACAAAGTGTGCAGCCACTATCTTTCCAGTTCCCCAGTTCAGACACCCAAGAGTTATCCTTGGCATTTCCTCGTCCCTCGTCCTCCGCATCCGGTCCATCATCGAGTTTTTGGATAGTGCCGCCCAAATACATCAAATCTCTCCATTTCTCTCCATCTCCACTGCTAACCCCTAGTCCAAGTTATCACCTAAGCAGTCCAAGAGCCTCCTACCCATCTCCTTACTTCCATTCCAGCCCTCTCTGGCTTATTCTCCATACTGCAGAGCAAACTTTCTGAAACCCAATTATAATCAAGTCACAATCCCCAAGAACTTCCTATGGCTCTTAGGAAAAAGAGAAAAATCCTTAAGCTTGCCTACAAAGTTCTGTGTCATCTAGCCCCTACCTTAACCTGCTAGCTACATCTTGCAAGAGTCTTCCCCTTGCTTTCACTGCTCCAGCCACACTGGCTTGCCTTTATAATTCTTCAGAGAAATAATACTTCCTTATTCCACAGGGCCTTTGCACATGCTGTTCTCTTGAGCACAAAAGCCAATCCCTAACAATTCATTTGGATCCTTTTTATCCTTCAAATTTTAGTTCAACTATCACTCTAAGAGGCTTCCCTAACCACATTACAAAAAGTGCCTGAGCCCCATCCCTTACACTCAGTCACTCAATCTGTTCATTCCCTTTGTAACATTATCACAGACTGCCATGGATGGATTATTTATTAATCCTCTACTGAAATGCAAGTCTCCTCTTCTTGTCCCAGACTTCCTAGTCTCTCCCACACACCCACTGCCGGCCCCATACACAGAACAAAATCTCAGCATAAATTTAAGAAATGTGAACTTCTTCTTTAATCTCTTCACATGTTCTTTTTCACCTCTGCAATTCCCCAGGGCCTTGTATCTTCTTGCCACCCGGGGCCCTCAAGGCATATCCCCTAACGTGGCCTGGCCTATCCAGACAGTCTCAGGATAAAACGACCTTCAGCCTTCCTTCTGTCCCTTCCCCATCCATTTGCTGCTGACCTCAATTACAGGATAAAAAGAAATCCATATCAGGGCTCCTGGGTGGCTCAGACGGTTAAGCATCTGATTCTTGATTCCGGCTCAGGTCATGATCTCCGAGTCATGAGAATGAGCCCTGTGCTAGGTGTGGAGCCTGTTTAAGATTCTCTTTCCTTTTTCCTCTACCCCTCCCCCCAGGCCCCCACTTGCAGGTTCTCTTTTTTTAAAAGATTTTATTTATTTATTTGAGAGAGAGAGAGTGAGAGAGAGGGCAGAAGCAGGGGGAACAGCAGAGGGAGAGGGAGAAGCAGGCTCCTTGCAGAGCAGGGAGTCTAATGTGGGGCTCCATCCCAGGACCCTGGGATCATGGCTAGAGCCGAAGGCAGACGCTTAACTGACTGAACCACCCAGGTGCAATGCCCCCCCATCTCTAAAAAAGAAGAAATCCATATCAAACCTAATTAATCTACACCAAAGTGAGAACATGGCCAGCAACTAAACAGTTGTAGGAGTGATGTTTCTAGAAGAGTATCAGTGAGAGAATCCCATCAGCAGAGAGGGCAGAGGTATGTGAGGATGTGGCCCAGGTACTAACTACCCTGCTCCCCCAGAGACAACTGTCCTCAGCTGTCCTGGCATTTCATCGCCCTTCTCCTTCCTTTAGTCCTGCCATCTCCATGGTGTCAGCAACTCCCAGATGGTGACAGGGGATGGGGCAGATGCAAGCTCAACTATTTATACATGGGGGCATTTTAAAGCCTAGGCTCTAGATTTGGTGACAGCCAATATCACAGTGCTGATAAACATACTTTAATTCAATTTCTCCTGAACTCCATGCCCAAAACTTACCCAGATTGTTAGATTGTTTCACATCAGACGTTTTAAGGGAGAACTGAAAAAAAGAAACCAGCACCATACCTAAATTAGTCTAGATCGAAGGACTCCAGATTTTGAATGTTTGCCGGGCTCTGTGTCAGGTCACGAGCTCAGGCGAGGTCCCTCACGCCTGTGTCCTCTGAACACGGGCAGAACTTCCCCAGGTCTCTTCATTTAAGAACCATTTGGGACACTTGTTACAATGCATTTTCTCAAGCTGCTGGCTCGCTGAATTAGAACGTTTATGGAAGGGGCCAGCGGGTCTAGATTTTTACCAGGCTCCGTTCTGTGAAAGAGTATGGGGAATCTCCTCCAGGAGAGGTGGTGACTAGGAGAGTAGCAGTGGTTTTGTCCTTGGTAGTTACGTTCCTGTAAAGCCCTCGTGGGAGTCCCACCGCTGGAATTTCCGATCCAGCAGGACGGGGCCCAAGAAAGTGAATTCCTAACAAGGGCCCGGGCAATGCTGATGCTGGTTGCCTGGGCACCCCACTTTGAGAATCACTGCTTTAGAGCAAGTGTCTTTGAAAGAATTGTCTGGGTTTGCTGCCCCCAGCCCTCCCTTGCCATTCTCTCCTGAGCCCGTTCCATTTGGGATTTATTCCCTTCCACTCTCCTGAAACTACCACTGTCAAGGTCATCAGTGACCTACTCATCGCTAAGTCCAATCGCCCTTCATCTTCCTTGGCCTATTTGACATGACTGATTGCTCCCTCATCTGTGAAATGTTTCCGCACCAGATCCCCAAGACGCCCCTCTCGCTCACTCTCCTGGTTTCCCTTCTATGTCACTGACAGCTCCTTGTCAGTCGCCTCGGCTTGGGGACCTCTTTTCTTTATTTATACTCACTCCCTACAAAATCCATATAGCTTTAAATGCCATCTATACGCAAATGGTTCTCAAGTGCCCGCCTCAAGCCTGGCTATCTCTCTACAACTCTATATGAATTGTATGTATTTTCATATATACAATTATATAACTCTTATGCCCCTGGCCTCCACTATCCTGCTCCACTCTCCATCTCAGTAAAGGACAACCCCATCCTTTTCATGGCTTAGGACAAAATTGGTTGAGTCATCCTCGACTCCTCTCTTTTTATCACAACTCATACCCAACTATGAACGATCCGATCCTGTTGGATTTCAAGGCTCACCATCCCTCGCTACCTTCACTCCCACCACCCAGGCCCAAATGACTCTTGTCTCTTTCCTGGATTCTTGCAACCACCTCCTAGCTGGACCCCCTGGCTTCTGTTCCTGCCCTGCTTTGGTCTAGACTCCATGCAGAGTGATCATGCAGTAAGAAGTAAAACCAAACCAGAAGGAGTCAAAAATCGTCTTTAGGGTGACCTGCAAAGCCCGCACAATCTGTGAATCGTCCTTGCACCACGTCATCATCGGCTGCACTCCACTCACCCACGCAGGTGTGGCTGCCCTGGGCTCGCTCAAATATGCAGGACACCTGAGAGTCTTAGCACTGGCTGTTCTCCCTGCCCGGAATGCTCTTCCCTTCCATGTCTGCATAGTTCACTACTCTTCTCCTTCCAGTCCTTGCTCACATCTCATCTTCTTGGGGAAGCCTTCCCTGCCCAGGCTTTAAAATGGTGTAACCACCCCACCTCTCATTCCCTGTCCCCTCTTATTTTCTTCAGAGGACTCCTTCACTTAATTCTCTTATGTTATTTCTTGGTCTAGCTACCTCCACTGGATTGCGGGTCAATAAAGGCACAGATTTTGTACATTTTGTTTATTGGTATGTCCCTAGGCACATAGCTGGTGTTGAAAAACATTAGTTGAATGTATGAGTGAGATTTGATTTTGATACTAGGTGCTGTACATAAGTTATCTCATTTATCCCCATTTCCCAGCTGAAGAAACTGAGGTTAACATGGTTCTATAATTTGTTTAAGGTCAGTACAACCTTCTGGGTGAGCCCTTGTTTGTCCATGGTTTTGAAGGGTGATGCCTTAACTTTCTGATTGACTCTCATTGGACCTGGAATCTGTCCCCAAATGACAGGTCCTTCTCAGTTATAAGGATAGCTGGGACTCAGGTCTGTTTGGCTCTAAAGCCCCCTGATTTTTCCACAATGCTACCAAATCCTTACGGTTTCCACGATATTCTGCTGAATATGTTTAGTTAACTAAAAGCAATTCTTTTTAAAAAACTTTTAATTTAAATTCCAGTTAGTTAACATACATAGTCTAATATTAGTTCCAGGTATACAATTTAGTGATTCAACACTTCCATTCAACACCCAGTGCTCATCACAGCAAGTGCCCCCCTTAATCCCCATCTCATATTTCCCCCCTCCCTTCTGGTAACCATCAGTTTGTTCTCTATAGTGAAGAGTCCGTTTCTTGGTTTGCCACTCTCTCTCTTCCCCCTATGCTCATTTGCAACTGAAGGCTTTCTTAATTGATTGCACACCAAGTAACAGTTCACTTTGTCCAGTTCTCTATCCCAATGCTCAATGCTTTGTAGATTTCCTAACTGCAGGTTGTTTATTCCCACTCAGAGGCTTGCTGAGCCAGTTCTAGCTTCTGAGCCTGGAGTGGGGTTGGACTGAGCCTGCTCTGTCAGCCAGTAGGGAAATGGGTCCACACTAAAAGGCCACCTCCAACTTCCTTCTCTAAATGTCTCCTGGTCTTGCTTTCCACCATGCCAACATTAGGATCTTCATAAAACAAAAGGAAGCCTCACTTTATAAGAAAACCAAAACGAAACAAAATGTTTTCCAAGGAAGCTGGCTCTCTCCCTATTTGCCCCCATCTGCTTTTCTGCTCCCACTTGTGGGGTCTTCTCAGTTTCTATAGAAATAGTGCTTCTGCACCATCAACAAAGAACCCTCAGTTGGAAGTCTTGGAATTACTTCTGCGATTCCTTTGCTTTTCCAAAACTGCCTTGCAAAACCTCTCCTTTTTTGCCGTCCCTTTCCCTTTCCTGCTTTCAACTCTCTTGTCTCTCTTTTTAAATAATTATTCTTGACACAAATGCCTCTCATTCCATTAAAAGTCAATTAAAAGTCTCAAAAAGGCCTAAAAATATAAAGAGAATGTAACTTGTCTTAGGAGACGTGCTGGAGGAGGTGTTGCTGGTCCTTGTCACTGAGAATTGCAGTGAATCCTGGACAAATTACATCTATTGCTTAAGCAATGAATCAGAGCGTGTTGGCGACACCCTCTTAGATATGGACAAATAAGGAACACTCCCTTGAGGCAGGGTGTACCCGGGCAATGTTCGGAGGAGAGACAAAGGTCAAGATCCAGATAATCCCCACAAGCTTTGGTCAGCACTGCTGCTGTCCAAGGATCAGAGCTGGGGTTACTTAGAGCCATTTTCTGAGGAGGCCCTATCTATGCTCTGTCTTCTGCACTTGGGGAGGCACTGAGTGAAAATAGGGAACATAAATACCAAAAGAGCAGGGTCTCTGCTCCAGGAGCAGAACTGGGGCTCTGTTAGAAACCATCCAGTCATGGCTCCAAGCGTGGTGGGACTTCTGAATTCACCCCCTTGTCTGCCAACGTGATCAAAAGTACCCAAATAAGAAAGCACCAGGAAATAGGAAATAGGCAGTCTGTCCAGCAGAAGATGCATTACAACTGACCATTGTAGTCAAGGGACCGATCCCTGGAGGAGAAGGTACAGGGACCAATTAAGATCTGCAGAGGCCCTAAGCATTAAGAAGGATACAGTGCTCTCCTCCACATAGAGTTAATTTTTCAATAAAAAATGCAAGCCCTAAAATAAACATAATAGAGTCCATTTTCCCCCTCTGCTATCAACTACAGAAAAAATACCGTGCCTCTGACTTACTGGTGCCCTAAACACACACCCAGGCTTGGTTTGTTTTTGGAGTAACACAGCCATTGCAGGCAGAGGTTTTCCCCATATAGGAACTTGCCTGAAAGTATAAGACATTTATCCAGATTTGTCTATCCCTTATTAAGTGCCAGCTATCTGCCAGATGCCATGCTCAGCAATTTCACATATCTCATTTCCTAACCCTAGCAATACAATTTTATGGTGATTTGAGGACACATTCCATCCATTCAATCTAAATGAGAGTAAGCCAAGGAGTTTGGTAACACCTTCCCAGACTGTGGACCGTGTTTTACAAACAAGAAAATGAAGTGTGTTGGGGAATCCACCAAGAACAGGTTAGACATGTGAGCGATTTATGAAGGGAAAAACAGGAGTAGTCAGGGAGAGCCTCACACGAGGTAGGCCTGGCCCCTCTGAGGGAGAGACAGAAGAAAGGGGGTCAAGTAGGAAGAGTCTAGGGCTGCAACACAGATCTATGAAGGGCACGGCTAGGCTCAGGGGGATCCTCAAGCCAAAGGTGCCCACTGGAGGAGTCACCGGTGTGTCCAGAATGGGTCTTCTGGATATTCCACTGTGCTAGGTGTCTGGCTGGGAAGAGGTCTGAGGAAGCTTGGCTGGGGTGGGTCCAGTGACTGGGGAAGGGGGAAGGAAATAGGGCATCTCTCAATTATGTCCCTGCAGCAAGAGATCTAAGCGATGTGTTTCCTTGGTTGCCACACTGAGGGATTAGAGAACTAAAATAAGTTTCCTTGCTCACCTAGCTTGTTTGGGGGTGAAACTGTGATTCAAATCCAGGCTTTTTGGATCCATGTTCCATATCTTTCTCACTATACCAAGCAGATCCCTTGTTTGAGATGGTGTGGAATTATGGAATTTTAGGTTATTTGAATTTATCTGTTAAATGTTTATAAAAAAAAAAAAAGGTCTCCTTTTGACGTGTTGCAGTCAGCCGGCTTAAAAATTGGGGAGTTCTGCCAACTCCCAGGTCTCCCTGTGCAGAATTCTGTCCAGGTTTCTGGGTATAAGCTCGAGCCAAGAGAGAACATGAGACCCTTCAAAAGTAACCAGGCATCATTGTACCTCAGGCGTCTCTGAAATAGAACTTGCATTCTTCTTGGAGACACAGCATCCTGCCCTATAAAACATCTTTTCTATAGGCTGATGCCATGAGACAATGAACAGACACAAAACCTTCTAGCTATGACAAAGATTGGCTTTTCTGACACATTCATGCTCCTCTTTCTCCCCTGCTAGGGAGGAGTTTTGTAGCACAATAAGCCATCAACGTTGTTTTGTCAATGATAGCAAAAGAAAGATTTGCTAAATAGATGCCATCCTCTGAGGAATTCAGCCATCCCACAAATATTTATTGAATGCCTACCATGTCCCAGGAAGTGGAAATGTGGTGTTGAACACGGGGAGAAAGACAATAAATGACAAACAAATAATACCGAATAGCAGTAACTGCCATGAAGAATATGAAACCTTACAAGAGGCTCAAGAGTAACAGGGAAAGGCAGCGGTGCTTCCATAATGTGCGGGAGAAGGCTCCTAGCATGGAAATGTGATGACGGAGCCATCCATGTGAAGATGCAGGGGGAGAGCATCCCAGGCAGAAGGAAACTTGGGGAGGAAGGACAGTGCTGGGAAGCAGGCCTTTGCATTTGAAACCATGGAATGGGGGTCTGTGTGGCTAAAGCCTGGAAAGTACATGGAGGTGTCATGGGTCAGAGAGTCAGATGGGGCCCAGGTCACACTTTTGTAGGGCCGGGAGACCCTACAAAATTTCAGCCTCCATCCTGTGTAGATGAGCTTGGATTCCTGTAGGCTTGCATAGGAGCAGGCCAAGGACATTTAGAACCTGGTCACATCTCACCTCTGCCATCGCCACCATTATCTCCCTTTGGAACCTCGCAATCCCTGCCAAACTGCCTCTCCACTTCTATTCTGGCCTCACAATGCATTTTTCCCACAGCTCTAAATCAGCTCCTGACACTACTCTGCTTAGAATGCTCTGGTGGCTTCCAGGTACACCTAGAATAAAATCTAATCTTTACTTTGATTTACTCTCACTTTGATGGATCTCTTCTGCTAAATATGAGTGGGTCTCCAATGACTCCAAGGACATTGGACCTCACCGGGCAATCCATGGCTGTCCTGCATTTAAGGGCACCTGGGCCATTCTGAGGGGCATCTTCTAAGACATAAAGCTATGGTGTAGTAATCATGGAAGTGAATTTTCCCACTAAGGGTTTTGCCGATATATCCTGGCCATCAGAAGGGCCCAACAGAAGACCTTAGAAGAGGGTGCCCAGGCCTCAACAATCAGAAATTGCTGGTCTACCAATGTCACGGCCCAGCGCTAACTAAGGCACTGTTTACCCTCATGGTGAGGAAACGTTTAGCAACAAATTCATTTAGCAATTATTTATTGACCTACTAAATGCTAGGCACTGTACTAGACACTGAAGGTGATAGGGAACAAAACCACTCCCTGTCTTCAAGATTCTTACAGGTTAGTAGGAATACCAGCCAGGTAGACTGGCTGAAGTTCACCAAACAAGAGAATTAACCACACAAACATGCATGTAAATATTTAACCAGAAAACTGCAGAACATAGAAGAGAAATGTGTTAGTTGAACAGAAATTAAGATCTAGAATCCATGTGGGTTGGCGTGGGTAGGGAGAGGAGGTTTTAAGAGGAGAAAGGGGGAAATTACTAAGGCTACAATGGAAGAATTTGGAGTACATCTAAGGATTCCAGACATTTCACCGAAAAGGGTAGCATCTGGCTGAATTTCTGCCTGAGGCCATTGTCCTCCTTTGAGGCTAAAAGCACTTGCCATCTGCTGGGTGATGCTAATGTTAATACTAGAAGATTTTGCTTATGACTTCTATTCTGCCCAGGAGAGGTGGATAGCAAATCTAATAACGCATGGAATGGAGGAAAATATGTTCTTAGGAAGCTCCCAGGCTAAAAGCTGACTGCTCTTAAGGCCTCTTCATGAGATAGTGGGCAAGACTTGCTTAGGGATCTTTTACCAATAATTTTTGTACTGGGAGAAACACAAATCTATAGCAGAAGGACAAAAGTTGGGAATTTGAGAATTCTGGGCCTCTAATGATGCTTCTCCTTTATCCATCCCACTCTCTGAGACATATGAAAGAGTCACTTGGGTAGAGAGAAGAGGAAAACAGGGAAGGTTTCTGGAGAAGGTCCCACCCTTCCTTCTGAGTTAGAATTGCTCATCTGCGTCATATTACAGAGGTGGGGACAAAGTTTCCAGAGGGCTTCATTAAAATATTTTCTGGAAAAGGGAATTGGAGGCTTCTTTCTTCATCTCATTGGCACAGATTATTAGTTCTTTGACACTTGGGAAAGAACAATGAGTCTGGGGCGATGGGAAAGAGAGGGCTGTTCTGGGTAGAGCGCCCCTTGTGACACCAGCCTCTAGAACAACCATCTGGAAGGTACCTCTTCATCTTCGTGTTGAGTAAAAACTCTCCTACCAGTCATCACACTGACTTTTTGCTATTTAAATTACAAATACTTTTATCTTGTTTGTTGTTACCTTTTAACTCTGCTTATGATATTTTTTACTTATGAAAGGATTTTATTTTTATATAGTAAACTCTACTAGTCTTGACCTCTCTAGTTTCTACCTTTGGCTTTAAACATAAAGGAGCCTTCAACATCTAATATTTTGAGTTATTCATCTATTTTTATTCAAATTCCTTAGCACTAATCTATTCTACTTTTGTTTATGACATGAGATAAAGATCTAATTTTATTTTATTTTTCCACATAATTAACTTTTCCAGGACCACTTTTTTTTTATCCATTCCTTCAGTGATATGAAATGTATCTTCATCATATACTAAATATTTTATATACTTACGTGTGATAGATTGTAGTATCACAATCCCGCCAAATATTTCAGGGCCCCTTCTTATGCCTGCCTACAGGAAGGTAAGGCATATCCTGTTGAACTCAGGGGTAGCCATAGAACTTGTGTTGGTCGGTGAAATGCAAGCAGGAATGACATGTGTCACTTATGCATGGGGCTTTGAGAGCCAGTGAGTGGCTCATTGTGGTTTTTTTTCCCCCTTTGGAACAATACATTTTCTAGATAGATTCTGCTCCATCAGCCCACATCCCAGGGCAAAAGCAGAATGGAAGAGGATAGATACTTGGGGGAAAGCTAAAGAGGTGCATTAAAATTGTCTTGTCCACACTGGGTTTTAGAGTTTAAGTGTTATCCTTCCTCCACTACTGCAGAAGCCCTGACAACAGAATGGGTTCTCATGCAATTGTCTGCATCACCATTTCACAGATGACCATCTCTCTGTCGATTCCCCCATTGGGGCCTGACTCAGAGCTCCATATGAAAATGGTAACGTTGGGTTGCCAGAAGTGGTGTGGGAAAGTGAAGATTGGAATTTACCTGGGGAAATGCTGAAAGGTAAGGGAGGTGGGAAGACGGTAAAAATTTGCCAAAATCCTATTTCTTCCAGCCACGGATGCTGTTTCTTCCTCATGAACTCAAGAGTGTTTAGAGAAGCTGCTATGGCAATCACTCTGTAAGGCATGGAACTTTCTGAAAGGTGGCATTGTACTTTAAGCACCACTGGGTCTGGAATGATTAGATGCAAAAGCCAGGAGGGGTTTTCAGGAGAAGGGTTTTTTTAATGCTCTCCTTCCATCTTAAAGTGACTTGCTCATCCCCCAAGGGGCTGAGTGCAAATCCTTGCACCAGCAGCTCTGGGAGATGCCACTGAGGCCCTGGAGGTTGTTCAGGTTTGCATTTTTCCAACTTCAAAATCTCTTCATAGCCTCAGACTTAGCCAGTAAGAACTGATGGGTTCTAGTCAGACTTGCGTTTGTATATGATAAGACCTAATTCTGCGCCTCTGCCTACATTTTGACATTGAAAGGCAGCCAAAATTTGACTCTCCTTTGAGCTTGAAGTCAGGGCAAACTGTACTGTTTCAAAGAGCATTCCTACTCCAGCCCCCTCCACAACCACCTCCACAGCTCTGCAGAAATTCACAGACATATAAATCAGAGTTGGCTCAGCATAGAGGAGGATGGAGAACTGGACACCACCCAAACAGAGAAGTTATACCCAGAACAATTAGTTACCAGCAACATACATTCCAAACAGCACATCAAAGAAAGAGGAATCTCCTAAATTCAGTGCAATTAAGAACAGAAGCAGCTGGAAAAACAGAAAAAATGGGTAAAGATTCTAACATAAGGCTACATTTTTGCTATTGACTGAATATTTGTGTCCTCCAAATTCATATGTTGAGACCTAATCCCTACATTGATGGTATTTGGAGGTGGGGCCTTTTGGAGGTACTTAGATGGTGAGAGCAGATCCCTCATGAATGGATTAGTGCCCTTATGAAACAGACCTCAGAGACCACCTCTTTCCCCTTCTACCATGTGAGGGCACAACAAGACCACAGCCACCTATGGATTCAGAAGCAGGTGCTTGCCAGACACTGAATCTGCCCGCACCTAGATCTTGGACTTCCCAGCCCCCAGAACAGTGAGTAACAAATGTTGTTGTTTATAAGCCACCTAGTCTATGGTATTTTGTTATAGCAGTCTAAACGGACTAAAAAACTTCGAACAGTAAAATGAAGAAACTGAATTCTCTCCAGCTATTAAGGAAGCCCTACCTGAGAAAAGGACTTTCAAAAACTGCACTGGGAGCAGGAAGAGTGCATCAGTGAATCAGAGGATGGAAAGCAGAAAAGAGTACAAATGGGACCAAATCAAAGATAGTCTCATTACCTCTTTACTGAGAAGGAGTCCAAAGGAGCAAATTATATATGATAGCGGTTATCACTATAGTCATACTAATGTGGTTGAAGACTTGATGTGGTTCTTATTCCATAGCTGGGGCTCAATCACTCTGAATTAATAAAAAATAGTTTTCTTTCATAAACTCCCAAGGTAGATCATCTCTTCAGGCTTTTTCTAGATAGGTATCTGAAGTAGGTAGACCCCACTACCAAGTGAAGTCAGAATTCCAGTGCCCAGACTGGACAGCCCAGATGAGCAGCACTCTTACAGAATTGTGCCATAGCAAGGCTTAGTCCTGTCTGGCTGTGCTGCAAGTTACACTTCACATCTATCCGCTCCTTTCATCCTCACAATGCCCTCTCAAGGCTAGTAGGATCAATATTGTACAGATTAGGAAACAGAGGCACAGTAAAGCCTGGGTCACGAAGTTGGCAAATGACAATGCTTTACCATGGAAACTAACTCTCATGTCCCTTCATCTAGCCCCTGCTGCCCAACTGGCAAACCCTTCCAGAACAATGCTGCGAATACTTAGTGTTCAAGCCAGCAAGGAAAGATGTGTCCTAGAAGTTATCTGTTGAGGACGGCGTCCAAGTTTCTTCGGGATCTTCTCCGAGCCCAGGGGTGGTTCCCCAGGAGCCATACCTGAAACATGAGATCTTACTGTACCCTGCCCATGGCTGATGGCTCCAAGTGGATGCTTGATCCAATGTAGGCCATTTAGAAAGTGTCACAAAAACAAACAAACAAACAAACAAAAACAAAGGAAGGAAGAAAGAAAACCATGAGAAATCCAGAGAGAGGGACTCATGGAAGATAGATTCTGTTAGGGGCAACTCTTTCAAGCAATTCTTCCTTGGATGCTGTGAGATACTTCAGTATCTCCATTCAGCTTTTTGAAAAATATAATTTAATTTTTTAAAAATTTTGGCTAATAATTTTCTGCTACTTGCAACTAAAGAACCATAGTTAATAAACACAATTTCCCCAGTCTCTCCCAATCCACATCTTAAACTCACCTTTCCACATAACACCTCCTGCTTTTATCCAAATGCAGTTCTCTCTTCACTGATCATTTTCTCTGCATTTGTCTAACAATGGCAAAGTTGGGGTACTTTCTATTTATGCTGCATTTTCCTTGGACTCACCAACTATTGACCTTCTCAGATGACCATGAAAAAAACGAGAGGCTAAAAAAAAAAAACACACGTACTGAAGAGGAATGAGCAGACTGGCAGGAAGCCAATGGGATTGTGAAATCGCTGTTACATTAATAAACTCCCTGTCAAATTGCCTCAGTTCCCCTGAACACTAAGAAGACACTAGCAGTCTGTGTCGGGCCCACCAGAACCAGCTAGTTGACTCACATTGCAGGTTAGGTCAGTTCAGTATCCTTAAATCACCTCCCTTTTGAGTCAAGTTTGCAGTTCACATAATACCAAATCAGCAGGCCGGTAGGTAAAATAACACTCAGAAGAGTATTATGAGCTCTAAGCTTGCAAGTGGAGTTATATATATAAAAAAAAAAAAAAAAAATCACCAATTTAACCCTTAACTTTGCTTGAACTCAGGGAGACAAGGACAAACTTTCAGCCGCTCTTCCTTTGGATAAGGCTGAGTGCAGTGGCTATAAATTAGAAAACTACAAATAGAGTGGTAAAGTAGCACTTGCAATGCCCTAGAGCCTTCCTGCCTTTCCAGAGTTCTGCAGGATTGTGAGGAAGGCAGATCGGGCATAGACACCGGAAGTGGGATGGCTACACAAAGTGCCTGAAGGACTTCGCGTCTCTAGGTGGTGCCAAGCATGGGTAACCAAGAGTGCATGTTACGAGCGTCCAGTGTCTACTTCAGCATGGCTAAAGGTGCTCTTAATTGGTTTTCTATTCAGAGGCATTAAATTAACTTTAGCTAAAAATATTGCTTCCTTAGTTCAACGAAGGAAAATTGGATTTAGATTTAGAGTTGTTGTACAGATGCAAAATAAGCTTTAAAGCCTTCACATTTTTTACCATAGCATATGGGCAAAGCAAAATGCAAATGACTTTGCAATTCTTGATTTGAATATAAGTACTTTTGTGTCTGACACCAGCATACTTTTTCACTTGTTCAGGTTGATATTGGGGGGAAAGAAGAGGGTTAAGGAAATAGAGTCAGATTTGGGCTCCTCTAAGTTGGTAGTCACTGCAGATGGGTAAACTCTCTCATTTAGGGTGAGCCAATATCAGAGCCAAGCAGACCGGGGCCTTGCTATTTTATTTTTTATTTATTTATTTTTAAAGATTTTATTTATTTATGGGGGGGAGCAGAGGGAGAGGGCAAAGTTGGGGTACTTTGGGACTTGATCCTACAACCCTGAGATCATTCCCTGAGCCAAAATCAAGAGTCAGCAGCTTAATCGACTGAGCCACCCAGGCACCCCTGGACCTTGCTCTTTTAGTCAGATATATTTAGATACAGAGAAAGAGCACTGAGCAGGGAGTCGGGAGACTCAAGTCCAAAGCCGGACTTTGACAAGCCGACTGAAATCATCATTTTCTCATGGGTGAGCCTAGAAAAGAAAGGCTCTGGAGACCAGAGTGTCTTTAAATCTCCTTCCAAGTCTGTATTGTGCTTATAAATGGCCAATTTCATTATTATTTCTTATTATCCTAAAATTTGGAGTACATTTTATCTTCAAAAGTTTTGCATACAATCAGACCATAATAAACTCTTATATCTTAATCCTTAGATCAATTTCCTAGTTGTTCAAAATAGTTTGTTGTTGATCTGGCTGGATTCGAGGGATGAGGGTCCTCCTACTAATCCACCATCTTAACTCCTCCCCCTAAATAAACTCTTATTTATCTAAAATCAAAACACCCCCAAAATTCAAATAATCAGAACAGTTTTTGTGAAACCATACGAAGTTCACATCAGTGGTTACTATGTTGTATAATATCATAAGTTAGCTTCAGAGTCATACAGAAAAGATTAATGTCTGTTCAGTTTGGTTTTATGAAATGTCTTGTATTCCAGTTCTCTTCCAGGGAAATTCTCAGGAAATGAGAAACAAATCAGAGTAGTTCAGAAGAGACTAAGCATCTCGCCTTATTCTACCAGCTTCTCTACACCTCAGTAGTGAGGCTGTGGTTTGCATTGACTTTCCCCCTTGTAAGTAAATCTCCTTTCATTTTGCACTTGCCTCATTTCCATCAGTTATTCTTGGCATCCAGAAAAGACATAATGCTTTTGGTTTTGTTTTTTACTGAAATTAGAATCCTGCCAGGCCAGCAACATCCAGAAAAGAGTCACAGTCAGCTTTATATCCTTGGATCTTGAAAGGATTGACCCAACTAGGGTGAAAAGTTCCTTTAAAGCCAAAATCATATTAGAGGAAACTTCTTTTGTTTTACAATAGAGATTTAAGTGCAGCCATTTAAAAATGTTTATCTCTTCCTAGAGAGAACACAGTAATTCAATAAAGATGCCCAGAGGGCACCACAGGCTGGTCACTTACTAGATACTGACCACATGCTGATCAGTAAGCTGCTTTCCCATGTCCAAGGCCACACAGTCTCTCTGGGAACACAGGTGAGCTCACCCTGGCAAGCCTCTGTGTCCAGTAAGCACAACGTGCCATGGAGCCCAGAAAGGACTGGAGGAGAAGCCTCCTGAGCATTATTTGCCTTCAGGGAAAACATCAGAATGGGTTTGCTTTATTTTTTCTTTTCATTCTTTTCTCTTTATTATTATTTTTTTAAGGTACTATATAATAATGACCAAGACAATCAGATTCGAGAGCTAGAGAGGCTGGTTTCAAATCCCAGCTTAGCCACTTACTAGCTGAGTGACCCCGGGCAAGTTACTGAACCTCTCTGTGCCTCCTTTTTCTCTCGTAAGATTCCTGCTTCCTAGTGTTGTCATAAAGATTAATGCACTCAAACTCATGCCTGGCATGTAGTAAGGGTCGCTTATAGATCCTACAGATCTTAAAAGTTTTAGGTTTCAATGAAACACCCACGTAACTTCAATTAAACAACCTCAATGCTTTCACATATGGCAGAGAATGTGGAATAGCAAGCTCTCTGAAGGGTTGGCTTGGTTTCTAAACAACCTGGCCCGAATCTACCTTTCCCATCTCTCTGCTCACAGCTCTCCCTCCCTCCTGTCCCTTTCCTCCTGCCCTTCTTCCCACCCCCCCCACGTTCTTTCAGTGTTCAGGTCACCTTCCACTTCCCCATCAGAGACTCCCTGATCACTATGGCTGCATTGCTTCTCTCTGGGGTGCTCCTGGGGACATCCTACTGCTCTTAGGATACTTTTTTTGCGTACTAAGTACTGTCGTTAGTATTTTAATACTTCTTTTCATCTCCTAGCCTTACTAGACGAAAATTCCTTGAAGACAGGGCTATGTGCTACTCATTTTAGTAACTCCCACCGTTCTGAGCACAGTGGCTTCACACAGTGGTCCCGAATTAGTTTCATCAATAAATATACAAAGTAAAAGTAAACAAACAAAAACCATGGAGAACATTAAGTAAAGTAGACTGTGGGCTCTGGAGTCAGAAAGACTTTAATTCTGTCTCTGTCCATATTCACTGTGGAACCTTGGATAGTAATTCTGTTTCCCATCTCCTCATCAATAAAAAGGAGATAATCACAGTACCTCTCATATAGGGTGGTTGTAGGATTAAATGAAATATGTATAAAAGGACCTAGAAGAGCACCTGGTATTTAGTAAGACTTCAGTAACCATCAGCCATAGTTGTTGCTATAGTCTCAATACCTCCCTCATTTTTATAATTAGTCTGGGGCTCTTTTGTTTATACGGAAACATCCCTCCACCTACTAATGACTCCTAAGGAGAAAAATGTATTCTAATGCAGTACAATCAGTTAAGGGTAAAAATTATGATTCTGAGTTAATAAAAAAAATCTAAATATGTTAAGCATATCTGCTTAAAAATTCAAGGAAGTAAGTTTGGTACTTGAGAAACATGTCCATCAAACACACTATAAAATGTTAGCACTTCATAAGAGTTCCCATCTATGAGTCACTTTGTTAATATGATCTATTGTTCACCTGTCTCCAGGTGTGCAAAGGTCACTTGGCTATTTTCCCTTGGTACAGTGAAAGAGAAACGAGGCACAGAGAAACATTTGGCTCCAAGATAACAAAATTAGTTGCATTAGCTTATCCAAAAAATCTATTCATTCTCAAGTCCTTGTCCAAATACTAAAAGCAGAAGCAAATCTCATTTAGCTGTTTTAAGTATAACTTTTAGTAAAAGGGCGTATCATTAAATTGAACCTTCAAAAAACCCAAATCTACAAACAGTTAAGATGATGTGATTCAAATATATAGCATTCTGGTGGTCTCGCTTGTTGAAAGAATGACCTTCAATTAATTTATCAACCCGAACGCAGTCAGGAGACAGAAGCCACTCCAGTCATTTTAATAGAGAGAAGGTAACAGAAAATATCGTTAGCTAAGTACTGAAACACTGAGGAGACAAACAGAATGCTGTCATGGAAGCAGCAGGGCAGGAAGAACTCCCCCGATAGGCCTGGAGGAACGAGGAGAGGATATGGGGCCATGGAGCTGAGGGCCGACGTCTCAGAAGGGCCGCTGCTGGGCAGGTGCCAGTTTCTCTGAGCTCGGATGGAGGATGGCTCCATGGGCTGAAGAAAGGCAGCCCTGGGCTGCTGCTGACAGCTCTGATTCTGGGCGTGGGGAAACCTGCAGCTACATGAATGAAATGTGCCCGCAGAACGAAGAGGCTTGGCCAGCGCGTTCTGACAACAGGAGACAAATGGCAAGAAGGAAGTCCCTCCTCCCTCCTTTCAGTCTCTATCCAACCCCTGCAATTGGCCGAGGCAAACCAGAGAGCCCGTGGCAAAGTAAGAAGTGCTTTGTGGAGAGAGCCTCGCCTGGTTGACATCACAGTGAAGAAAAAGGTGGGTTGGAGCTAAGGTAGTAACTGACCCAGCACAAGTGCCCCCGGGGAGGAGCAAATTAAAATACTTTGCTTTGCTATATCATTATTTATACCCAATCTAGTGATCTGTCTCCTATACTTTTCTTGGCTCCTGTATGCATACTTCTTTTTTTATCATAATGGAGGTAAGAAAGTTGACTTATCAATCCAACACTTACCACGTGTTTTTATTAGACTTCTGGATTAAAGTCAGGAGTGTTTTTCAAAAGCTTAACACCAGATTTTTCACCCTGAAGCCCTACAAAATTATGATTTATTCACTATACTTACTTTTGTAAATGCTATTTATCTTCAAGGAAAGAATATATATGAATCTGTAATTTTAAATGATTCAAAGATAACACTAAGAACCTAACGGACTCTATAATGCATCAGTAAATAATTATAATGAATAACATTATAGAGTTATTATTAACCATATATATATGGAAATTGCTAATGGAATCCCCCATCACTGGAACATTCTCAATGTTTTTGTCGTTACTGTCTTTGTTTGAATTGTTACAAAGGATGAATTGTCCAACACATGTAATTCCTAACCAAACCTATTAAAACTTGATTTCATTTTACTCAAAAGTAATTAAGAAGTTGCATTTAGAGTCAATGGAGATCAAATTTGAAATATTTAGTCAGAGAATAGTACTCCTATTCACTTAGGAGTACTATTGATTCAAAAAGCATTCTTAGGATGGCTACTGCGTGTCTGTCACTGATCATGACTTTGTAGGTTAAGGTTAAAACAAGGTCTCTAATTCAAAAAACTGATAGTTTAATTGAAAAAATGTCTCTAGCACATCTAAATGGGCCTGAGTCTGACCCAGATGGCTGATCGCCTCATGGGAGTGGGGCATTTAGAAGTCTAGCTGTGGCACATCTCCTAGCCTCCCCTCAGGAACGTGTGATTTAGTGATTAATTTCCCTCCAGTGGACTATGGCAGAATTGGGGTGCCTGGATCATACAATAGTCTATACATGTCTCTCCACGTTTCTCCCTTACCTTGGGGTACGATGACACAGAGAGTGACTAGAGTGACATCGGAGGCCATGCGTTGAGGACAGCAGAGTGACATCACTCTGAGTTTCTAAATAACCATACAGATCAGAGGCAGTGTCTCACATCTTCCCCACCCCCAGCCTGGACCTTCTTCCCTGTAATAGGAGAAACGCACCTTGACTACACTTAAGCTGATATACTTTGAGTCTATTAGTTATCAGAGTTCAGCCTACTCTAACACATAGTTGGAGACCAATACAGTGTATAGAAGGATTTCAGTTAGTGGTGTTTGAGTTCCTAGAAGAGACAAAACCTAATCTGGGTGTTAATTAATTACAACCATAGTTGATTTAGAGCCTTAACGTGCCAAGGACGATCCCAAGAACTGACACATATTACTAGCTGTCACAACAACCCTTCATGTTATGTGTTATGAAACCTCACTTTGCAGATGAAAAAAATGGAAGTTCAGAGCAGTTGGGGTTTTTCGTCTAAGTTATACAGCTGTAATGAATGGTGGGCCTATAATTTGAGCACAGGTATTTCTGCCTTGAAAGCCAGTGCAGGCTGGTGGGGGAATATGGAGGTATGTGTTATCATGGCAGCTGGGGGACGGGAGTGACAATAGCAGTGGGACTTTTCCTTTCCAGTAATATTCCTGTAGAAAAAGAGTCCACCCTGCTCTCCTGTTTTTCACACCAGTCTTGACTTCTGAAATCTGAACCGCAATGCTCTTTTCGCCATCAATGCTACAGCAATGGGAAGACCAGAATAAACGTTCAAGGTATTTAGGGCTGAAAAGGAAACAAAAACCCAGCCCTCACTCACCATCGCAGAAGTCCCTAAGTAGTAGCCCAGTCTATCTGAGAGAAGAGGGAATGGAGCTCAGGGAGCAATAAAGTGGATGACCCTTCCTATGTCTAAGGAGCACCAGGAGGATTGAAAGGGTGAGGGGCAAGGATCTTGGCCGCAGAACAGAAGGAGAAGAAGCCCAATCAAAGGCAAATACACATTGCTCAAGATTACCAACCATTTGCATAGATAATCAAGAGCTAACCATAAGTCATTTGTTTTTGGCATTTGGATGGCCCCAGAGGAATTCAAGGCAAATAAACAATTGGAGGTCTGGGGATGTCTAAAGAAAACCACATCCAAGAGCTACTAGGCCTTGGGAAACCATGCAGAGCTTTGAATAGAGGAGGTGGACATCCATGGGGTGTATGGACAGTATTTCTAATGCTGTCTTTGAGCTGACATGTTTAAAGTGTTAGTAGAACTGTTTTTTTCATCTTTAATGGAGCACATTTATAAGTCATTTATTTTGCAGATGGTCCAGTGGCCCAGATTGCCATGAAATAGCTAAATAGAGCCTTATGCTCAGCCTGCTGTACTCCACAACACTCTTGAAGCCCTTCCCAGAAGCCGGCAGTTCTCCTTAACCAACAGTGACAGCCAGCAACCAAAAAGGTTAAGGTCACTGAGTCTGAGAGAGCCAAATGCTTTCACTGCAGAAGTAGAACAGCAATGGAAACCATGGATGTCCCAAGCCTTGTTTGCCAAAAGTGCTTGAGCTCAGTCTTCCAGGCACTGTCTTCTCCCACATCTTCCAGGCAGGTGGTTGAGAGTGGCCATGTAGTGAATTCTGGCCGGGGAGTTAGGAACAGAAGTGACAGTACCACTTGCAGCCCGGAGCATTTCACTGCTGGTGCCAGACCCTCCCGAATTTTATTTCCTTCTGCCACGGCCACAGGCACAACACGGCTGCCCCATGAGGGACATGGAGCCCGAGCAAAAAAGAAACTTGTTATTTCAAGCCTCTGGGAGTTTGCACTACATTGTTACTCAGCATGATGGCAACTTCCCTGACTGGCACCAGTAATCCAGTATCCCTGAGTGCTCTAGTCTTGGCACTTTATACATTCTCCTTTAACTCTAACAACTCCTCAGGGTGCCTGGGTGGCTCAGTCATTGGGCGTCTGCCTTTGGCTCGGGTCATGATCCCAGGGTCCTGGGATCGAGCCCCTCATCGGGCTCCCTGCTCAGCGGGAGGCCTGCTTCTCCCTCTCCCTCTGCCTACTTGTGCTCTCTCTCTCTATCTCTCTGTCAAATAAATAAATAAAATCTTAAAAAAAAATAAATTCTAACAACTCCTCTTTGAGATGACTACTATTGTATCCTCATGGCACAAAGGAAAACAGAGAGGTACAGAGAGGTTAGAAATCAAGATGGCACAATTAATACACAAGATTCAGGTCCAGGAAGTCTGTCTTGGGACCTGAGATTTAACCACTGAGCTGTGCTGTCTCTTGACCAGTATCATGCATTTTCACATGATCGCTGTGACCAGCTTTGACAAGATTGTGCATCATCGAACACATACACATTAAAACCTGCAGTAAAAACATGTCGTCACATCAAAGTCACCATATGCTGCCATCAAGTGTAACTCCTCTTTGCGGTTCATTGCAATTATTTTATGAGGAGGAGAAAAACGGCATCTGAAATAATTGCACCCCAGATGTCACTACTTGAGTCTCCAAGTTGCATGACAGTTTTAAAAAAGTAATAGCATGCCCACGAAATAAATAATGTTTAATCATGTAGGCTGTGCTTTCCACTTTCTGCAAGATCTGGGTCTATGCTCTTGAACCTGGTCTTCCTGAGTTAGAGTCATACCTTAAAAAAAAAACAAAAACAAAACAGGAACTGGGAACATTATCTATTTAGCATGTTTCCTTTTAGATTAAGCAGATTTTACTCCCTGTTCCCTGATAATTATATATAATTAAAAAGCACCGAGTAATGTGCGTAAAAGCACAATGAAGTAATAATCATGTGAACAGTGGCTTATTTTAACTCACTGCCGAGGGGAAGCTGCTTTTATTCAGATTAATTTGTGAAAGGGCTGATGAGAACATGACAGTAAGACAGAAGGGAGCATGTTCTTTCAAATGGCTCTGCTCAGAAAACACGATTAATGAAACACATCTAATTGCACAAATGCTTCAGAAGACACTACTACTGAACATACTTTAAAGGTCACGCTCCTAGGTAACAGCTTTCTCTTCGGGGGAAACCCATCCTAGTCTTCGGAACCTTTCTGAAGTCAGATTGACTGAGATCCCTTCTCAAGACCCACTGGAGCGGCTCTAACACTTGGGAGCCAAGCACAGGCACCACCTCGTGTCAGGCTGCCCCTCACTCACACGCATCCTGCAGAACAAAGACAGGTCAGGAAACATTGACTCTGCTAACTAAGTAATGTATTTGCTAAAAAGCAATGTAGGGGGCATCTCCCGCAGTAAGGCACTGAGCTGGGGCCATGGCGTGCGAAGCATAAGGGTATTAACGCTTGCTGGGAGCTTACTCCGTGGCTGGCGGGCACCACCTCGTTTAATCCACACAACTCTGAGATCAAGACCATTAGTATCACTATTTTTAGAGCAGGTAGGAAATAAGGCTTATGTTAACTGATATCGAATGCTCTATCGTGATTTTAAGCGTTAAGAAGGAATATACAGCAGGGAATGCAGGTAGGAAGGGCTGGGGCTAGCTCACATTTTTAAGTAGGGTGGCTAGGGAATGTCACTAGAAAGTGATATATGGGGGCGCCTGGGTGGCTCAGTCGGTTAAGCGACTGCCTTCGGCTCAGGTCATGATCCTGGAGTCCCGGGATCGAGTCCCGCATCGGGCTCCCTGCTCGGCGGGGAGTCTGCTTCTCCCTCTGACCCTCCCCCCTCTCATGTGCTTGCTCTCTCTCATTCTCTCTGTCTCAAATAAATAAATAAAATCTTAAAAAAAAAGTGATATATGAATAAAGACCTAAACGAAGTGAAGAGGAAGACGCAGAACTCCGGGGGAGGGCACTGTAAGCCAAGAGAAAGGTCTGTGCAGAGGACTTGAGGTGGGAGGACTGGAAGAGACAGCAGGAAGGCGGGTGGGGCTAGAGCGAGGAGGGAAATGGTAGGGGATTTGTCTCCGTGGAAGAGGCCAGAGCATGGAGGGTCACCTAGGTCACTGAAAAACTCCAGTGATGGGGCAAGTGTCACTCTAAGCGACAGGCCAAGTCCTTGGAGCATTTTGAACAGAGGAGGATCATGATCTGCCAGCAACAGAATCACTCAGGCTGCTGTGCTGAGAACAGCCCCAAGGCCAGCAAAGAAGCAGGGAGGCTAGTCAGGAGGCTATTGCAGTCAATCAGGCACAAGGTGGCAGTGGTCTGGGCCAGGGTGGCAACCGTGGAATATAAGGGAGAAGGCCAGATTCTGGATATCCTGTATCTTAAAAGCAGACAAATAAGAGACAGTGGAGCCGGAGATGGCCCCAGGTCTTTGGCCTGGCAACTAGGAGCACAGAGTAGTCATTTACTGAGCTGGGAAGGGCTGAGAGGAGCAACCTTGGAAGCCCAGTTTGGGGCAATGAAGTTTGCAATAACCATTAGATGACCAAGTGGAAATGTCAAAGAGACTAATAGTACTGAGCTAAGCCCATCAAACAGTTGGAAATATACCTGGAGCCTCATTAGCAGAAACATAGTATTTAAAGTAAAGGGAGTGAATGAGGCCTCCAAGAGGAGTGTGGAGGAAAGATACCCAGAGGCTGGATCCTGGCTCACACTAACGTCCCAAGTCTGGAAGATGAAGAGGAACCAGCAAAGGGAATTTGAGAGCGCAGCTACAAAAGCAGGAAGAAAACCCCAGAGTCCAGACCGGTGAACTGGGAGTCAACTAGCTAGAGAAAATCACATTATTCCAGCTCTGCCTACTTCAGTGGTGTTTTGAAATACAATGAGAGGATCCATGTGAAATCCTTTGAGAAAAAGTTATAATCGTGTATGTCTCCAAGATCCTCAAGAGCATCCCAAGTGTGTATGCAAACTAAGTATACTGATTTTAAAAATAAGTGTATACACCCTTATTATATTGGTTTAAAATGTATGAGTTCAGGGCACCTGGGTGGCTCAGTTGGTTAAGCGACTGCCTTCGGCTCAGGTCATGATCCTGGAGTCCCGGGATCGAGTCCCGCATCGGGCTCCCTGCTCGGCAGGGAGTCTGCCTCTCCCTCTGACCCTCCTCCGTCTCGTGCTCTCTGTCTCTCATTCTCTCTGTCTCAAATAAATAAATAAAATCTTTAAAAATAAATAAATAAATAAAATAAAATGTATGAGTTCAAACAAATCAACCAACCAAAATTTATGAGGTGGAGTTCCAGGAATCTTAAGACATGTAAAAATATGCAACAGGTTATAAAACCCACCAAGATTTGTAAACATTGCTGAGTCGCCCTGCATCCTCCAGCCATCTGACCAATCTTTCAGTGGCTGTGGCAGCTTAAAGGGAAAAATATTTGCCATTTATGGTATCAGTGTCACTGTGGGATTTCACCTCCTGTTCTCTACCAGAGGCTACAGAGCTAACTCTGGAGAGTTAAGAACCAAGAATGAGCCTGTGTCCCCATTTCCCCTAAAGACAGTGACATCCTACCTCTAGCGACTCTTAACCTTGTGCAGTATCTGTCATATATTTAAGATTTTTTTTTTTTAGGATCATGATATTTGTATTTATTTGACTTAGAACTTACAGTGAACTTATGAGTCTTTAGGTAATGGTGATGACAGATGTCCCTTTACTTATTTGGCGAAAATGCTAGAGAGGCAACATAAGGCTATTGTTAAGAGCGTAAGCTCAGGAGTCAGATCACCCAAGTTCAGACCCTAACTGGGCATCTATAAAATAGAGATAAGCTTTGGACCTGCCTCGTGGGATTGTTGCGAAGATATAATGAGTTAGTATTTATAAAGCTCCCAGGAGGGTGTCTGGCACATGGTCAGTGCTATAGGAAGGCTCATTTTATGAGAGGAAATATTTCACACATGCCCACTGTGTGGTTGATATTGTCATAAGCACTGGGGAGACAATGGAGAACAACACAAGATCCATGCATGGGTGGTGGGGGGCCCAGAAAATAAGCAAGGAAATAGATAAATGGGTGTGTGTGATAGATAAATGATGAATAGATAAATAATATAGAGTGTGTGAAGTATGAAACACACACATGCAGCAGGCAGAGAGTGGCTAGGCATGGCGGGAGGTGAGGAAAGGCCTCTTGGAGAAGGAGAAATCTGAACCAAGGCCTGAGCACAGACAGGCACAGGGCAGGCAAAGGGGCCAGAGTTAGAGGAATCCCAGCAGAGAAAACCACAAAAGCAAAGAGATCCAGTCATGAAGACAAAATAGCCAACTTGATCTCAGAAAATAAACCATCTAATTAAATGTGGGGAAGGCATATGAGTCAGACGTGCAGGGCCAAATTAAGCCATTCCGGAACAGGCAGGGAACATATCCACGGGGGAAACTTTCACACTCCTGGGCGAGTCTCAGAATGTACCGATGAAGTATTGATCACGCTTGATGCTATAATGTAAAGATACATTTAACTTCTAATGCGATTCACCTGCAGATTGTTACAGGCTTTAGAAGTATGCCTCCTCCTTTCACCCACCTACCCATCCCCTCATTAATATGTTCATATGATCTTTTTATATGTGCTTTGAACCAAGGCAGGACAAGGGAGAGGTACCTTCTTCCCCTGGACGAAATGACCTTCCTGAATGTCTTATTTTGCCCACCTGTATCTGCTGCTTCAAGCCCTTTCTGCCAACTGCTGAAGGAATGGCATGAATTCAGACAAAAGGATTACGCGGTCCAAACTTCTCTGTCTGAGACTGTCCTCAAACACTACGTTCATGGCCATCTAGGATCACGCAACTAAGGAAGGCTTTCTGCCTCAGCCTCCCACAGCCTTTCTGCTTGCACGGGCCTGACGAATGAGTTTGTGCCTCTCTGCCTTCCCCAGCCCTTTGCTTTGTTTTCCTTTTGACAGCTATGGACCTTGCAGAGAAGCCAAACAGGTTTTGAAACCAGTTTAGTCCCAGCCGACGGACCCAGTGGGAGCTCACCTCTAGACCCAGGGATCTGGGGCAGGGCCTGCCTGGGCACTAGGAAGTCAGCCCAGGTTCCCAGAGAGCCCTAGGCATCCCATCTAAACAGATACATCAATGTGCTCACTGAGAGAATAAAGCTGGCTCTCCCAATATAATTACAGGGTGGCTGATTTATTATTCTGAACTTTGGTGCATGGCAGGGGAGTGTTATGTGTGCCAGTTTCTAGTATTGGGCCAAAAGATGAAATACCACACTCGTCTGATTGGCTCCAAGAATCCATTTGCACAAACGGAGCTCCTGCGGAGGCCAGTGTGTGTCCAGGGAGTATGCCACGTGGCTTAGTCTCTCTGGCAAAGCCCGTTCGAGAAGGAAATTACAAGTCTTCATATGTTCAGAACCATTTAATAGCTGGCAAGCTACTGCCAACCACCAAAGCTACTGCCAAATCTACTAAAATATCTTCAAGCGTCCATCCTTGTCAGGTTAGCTTTATAAGTAAATAAATACACCACAAATGACAGCTGCTACATTTTCTCTAAAGGGAAACAACAACCACCACCACCACAACAAAACGACAAGCATTTATCTCTAGCCCTGGTCCCTGTCAGTGTAAACTTGCTAAACCCCAGATGGGAAAAGGACACTTTGTAAAGGATTGTGGGAAGTCCTGTGAGGCCCCGGGAATGGACCAGGGAATGGCAGAGACAGAGATTAGTTTGAAATAACGATTACAGCTCCTCCACCTGACAGCTTCGCGTCCTTCAGTACGTTTCATAACCTCTACAGACCTCAGCTAACTCATCTGTGAAATGGGAATTAAACGCCATTGTGGTAAGTGAGTCGTTCTAGCTAAGTCACCTGGGCAAGAAAGGTATTCGATAAACAAATGTGTCTCAAAATGGCGGGGGTCTGATGTTAAATCTGCTAAATTTGGAAGTTCTCTATGAAACATTTTTATAAATATGTCTACCTTTCAATCGTAATTTAAAATTACTATACCCAAATTCTAGGTTAGTTGAAAAACCCATTTGGATTAGATTGTAGGGCTCAATCTGGAATCTGTGTTTCTGATTACGTGGGCACCACGTGGGATTACCTGATTTGCCAGGAGCCAGAGTGAATAGAAGAAAAACAGAGTTGATATAAAGGAAGCATCCATGCCAAGTAAAGGTCCGTGATGCCTGTGGGTTGTGTGCATCAAGGTTCTAAGAGTCCAGAACAGAGAAAAGTGGTGGGAGAGCCAAGTGACCCACAACAGCAGTCCTATAGGCAGCCACAAGGCAACATACTCACACCATAGCAGGGAGTTATAGTTAAACTCACAAACCAGTGTTTGTCAGGTTTAATTAATATTATTATTTTGATACTTAGTGGCTGTGTAGTCTTGTTCCTAACATGCCAAATTGTTTTGATTTCAAGGTTGCTTGTAAGTAGTAAAGACATTTATACCTGGTTTTAGGCTTTCCATATTTAAGTAAAAAGAGAAACAATTCATATCAAGAGTAGATATTTATTCAAAAATTTTTCCCATAGAATGAGTTCATAAATTCAATTTTCTAAAACCCAGCAATATCTCATCACTGTGAGTATGATTATTATGAAGGAAATAAAGAAACGATGCAAGGAACAAACAGCCTTATGCCACTTTAAGTGAAGTAAGCAGGTGAAGTGACAAAGCAGTTTATAATATCGCACATATATTATGATTAACATAGTATCGAAAAAATTCTGTCCAGGAAAAACAACATAATGGAATATCCTAAATCATAATCGTTACATTTAGGTGATAAAATTATGAATAACATTTTTTTCTATTTTAAAACCATTTTAATTTGTCTTTAGTGGATATGAATTTTATAATCTTAAAACATATGTCTCAGCTGTAAATAGCCCCTACAGGATGAGACTAGCTTGCAACGAATACGGGCTGATTCCAGATCAGCCACTGAAGGAAGCGCAAGGGAGCCCCTTACTTCCCAGCATGTGCATCCCAAGCCCCCAGAGCCTGGTTTTAGGAGATTCCTGTACTGGGCACTTCAGATCTTTAAAGGCTCCCTTGGAAGCTCCAACAGATGTGATTTACAGGGCAAGTTTCTCTCTTAAAAACACCTTTCTGGGAACTCTCATTCTTTTGAGTACTGGAAAGTTCCAGGAAGTGTCTGTGCAGCAGTGAAGGTGGTCACCCTCCGCGGTGTTCTCCCTTGGCGTGTCTCCAACGGCCCACTCCTGCCAGAGAAATAGGCCTGTTGGTTTTCTTCTCTCTCTAGCACCCCTTTGGGTCACCTCTGCCTTCTTTCTGGCATTCTTCCCCACGCATTAGTCACCGTCCCCACAGCCATGCCAGACCTTCCTTGGCTTTATGTATTTACTTGTTTGTTTGTATTTTAAATACCCCGGCTACCCCAAAGCACATACATCAGTATCTTTGGAAGTTGGCCCTGACATTGGTGATTCTAATGTCTGGCCAAGGCTGGGAACCACCTGATTCCCAAACCACCCAAAGCTGAGGCTGTACCATGAGAGACTGAGAACACACACTCTGAAGCCAACTGCCTGAAATGAATCATGTCTCCAGCAGGAACGTGCTAGCTGCATAAACCTTGGGCAATTTATATCCCTTTGTCCGTCATGCCCTTATTTGTAAAGTGGAGAGGATGCTGAGAGTGATACCTGCCTGGTGGGGTTGAGGCGAGGACTCAATGCAAGAACACTGTGAGGTACTTAGGGCAGCCCAGCATATAGCAAGTGCTTCCTGCAGGCTGGGTTTCAGACTGATAATTACTACTCAGCATCCTGTGGTCCTCTGACTCAGGGGACCCGAGGGCGGCAGCTTCAGGAATAGAGGAAGAGGAGAGGGGTGCCTGGGTGGCTCAATCAGTTAAGCATCTGCCTTGGATTCAGGTCATGATCCCGGGGTCCTGGGATTGAGCCCCACATCAGGCTCCCTGCTCAGTGGGGAGTCTGCTTCTCCCTCTGCCTCGGCCCCTCTCCCCTCATACACTCAAGCTCTCTCTCAAATATATAAATAAAATCTTTAAAAAAAAGGAAGAGGAGAATTAGATCTGCTCTGTTGGATCTGGATGGAAGGCTGAGGCAGAGTTTGTCAGGTCCTCCTTTTCCTCCAAAACAAGGTCCTATTGAATGCTCTTGTCCTGAAAAGACCTCTGCCGGTCACCAGCCCCCACCAGGGGCTGCTGCGAAGGATTCTGGGGAGTCCCATATATCAGCCACACTTGTCTGGGCCCCTCCTAAGAGGCCCCACGGAGCTTTAAGAAGTATCTGACGGGAGCTTTTCATATCTGCACAATCCCATTTCTGAGACCCCTCTCACAAACAGGCCTGACTTTCGGGGGGCCGCTGCGGCCCTCAGAAGCCTTTGGCAAGCCTCCAGGTGCCCGAGGCTGGTGAGACCTGGCGGGGGGGTGCGGCCCTATCCTGCCAGGGTTTCTCCCCCCTCCAGCTGACTAACCCTCACTTTAGAATAAATGCCCTCCAACGCTCAATGTGCAGCACACCTGTCCGTGTTTGTTTTCAACTGACAGTGTTGATTTAGCGTTGGGCCCAGCAGGGGATGTGGTTACAGGGCTATGATAAGGGCTCCGAGCAGCTTGGCACACAAGAGGAAAATGCCAAGTTGGGTCATGAAAACTGAACCGCCCCATGCTCCGGCTTAAAAATATCTTTACCGAAATTATGAAAGCACCACAAAAACAAAACAAAGCCCAAATCATCCCTCTCTCTAAGAGCCGATTTTCCTTCTCTACACCCCACCACCCTGGAAAGCAGGGGGGCTTGGTCTGAAACTCAGGGGAGGGTGTCCTGTGTTCTCTTAGTTCTTGCAGCTCTCCCTTGGGGTGTATTGGCAGATTTCACCCCTCCCTCCGTGCTTTCCTTTCCTCTGCCATAGAGAGAAGGTTTTGAATGCGTCAATCTCTCCGATTCCTCCGGTTCCCCATCAGGCTGCCTATCGTGGGTGAATTCACTGATTCACTGATGCAGAATGCATTCAATTACTGAGCATGAACTAGGCATCAGGCAGTGTGGGAAACGGGGGGAGGAGGGGCTGGAAGCCAGTGTGTAAACAGATAGGCACAACCAAGGATATGTGTTGGCTGCAACGTATGTTTAGGGGCAAGGGGATTTTCACAAGTCAAATCAGTAGTTTTTCATAAAGAAGGCGACTTTTTACATTGAGTGTTGAGTGATGAATAGGTGCTTGCCAAGGTGCAGTGGGGTGAAAAGGGTGAAGTATGGGCAAAGCTTCAGCAAAAAGTGAGCTGCAAAAGAGCATGTGGGGTGGGGGAATTGCAAGCACTTTAGGGGGTCAGAAACCTAGATTGTGGTGTGTGTGTGTGTGTGTGTGTGTGTGTGTGAGAGAGAGACAGAGACAGAGACAGAGACAGAGAGGAGAGAGAGGGGGAGGAGAGAAGAAGGCCAGTAGAGAGCAATGCTCTTGGATACCAGGAGAGATGAAAAATGGGTAGAGGCCACATCAAAGCTGTATGATATAAAGGAGTTCAGAGTTTAGCCTACAAACATAAAGGAGCCAATGACAACCAGTTGTAAGTACAACTCAATCAAATTTGGGCCAATAGAAACTTTATGCAAAATACTTATTTGTGCAAATAATTAGGAGATTCGAATGGGTGCTTTATTTCATTTGCCACTTTTTTTTTTTTTTTTACAGTGTTAGATAACAGAAGGGCAAACAGTGGTACAATCCTGTTTCCTTGTTCACTTCTTAAAGTGGCAGAACTTCAGGCTTCGAGGCCTAAGTTTATAAGTTGTTGGCTTTAACTCGCAGCCTTCTTCTTAATGCCCCTTCCATTTAGACAATACAGATTGAAAAACTATCACTTCCTAAAAGCTTTCAAGATTAATTCTGTTGTACTCTTGCCACTCCTTTACTTTCTTTTCACCCTCTATCATGCATTTTTCTTCTTTTTGTGTGTGTGTACCTTGATTATGATCTGGCAAGCAGAGATTATATCATGAATATTTTATAATCCCATAGTGCCAGCATAAAAGAGCATATTAATAGCTGAATGACTTAAAAGAATATTCCCACACGCCTAGCATGTGCCTGACACTGAACAGGTGCGACATTATAAGAAAGCACATAAGCTGTGGAATCAGAAGGTGCAGAGGTTTATCCCTTGGCTGGGTCACTTAGTCATTAGTGGTCCTGGGCCAGTCATTTTACTCTGAGCCTCAATATCTTCATCTGTAAAATGAAATTAATAATATAGTGAAAGGATATTTTTAAAGAAAAGATGAAATCACGACTCTCATACAGATATAAAATGAACACATGCTAAAGATTTTATTTAACAGATAAATGTTAAATTGGTTCAAAGGAGAAATAAAAGAAGCACAAATTTATATGGTGTAAAGAAATGTTGGAATGAGTTTACAAATAGACAGAAACTGGCTTTTTCTGATGAGGGGTTGAGTGGGTAGAGAAGCCAATTTAATTCCATCCAGCCAGTATATATTTGTATAGCTGCAGACAAGAATCACTGCATTGCTATCGGTTATCTATACCCTACAGAGTAGTAAAATCACTTAAAGACAATGAAAGGCTCAGAGATCTGAATCAGATCATTTGAAAGAGTGTGCACTAAAACAATGTATGGTCTTCTAGAGAAGCACAGACTTTTCTCTGTAACACCTAGCTGGCATCCTGTGGTTGCCAGGGATTAGACCTCACATATGTGGAACACCTTGCATAGTTCCCAGAATGTACCAGATGCCCAACGAATGATAACTGCTTTTATTACTATCAATATGTTATAAAAGAAAGTTGATTCTTCGGTAAGTTTTTGCTCATCTAACCAGAATGTGTATTCTCCCATTATTATCATCTAATGGCATCCAATAGAGTGCTTGGGTACTGGCTTAGTACTCACTAGATTATATGAAGAACAATATTCTGATGAACTGTGAATTCAAACAGAATTTGAGAACAATTGATGATTAACCTTGTTAGTTAAGAAAGATGGTAAGGGAACCTCAATGACTTCTGCCATCATGCTCTCATTCTGAAAGTCAGTGGACCTAGGGTCCCATTCCTATAAAATGAGAGTGGTTGAACAGTACTCTGCTCTGACCCCTCTGCACTGGAGGCCAGTGTGAGTTCCATTGGAATGAGCATTTGCTTTACCCTGGGTCTAAGTCCTTATTCAAACACAGCTCTTATTGATGCCAGCTGGATTTCCCATGTGCCTGCTGTGATATCCAGTAACATCTTCTTCGAGGACCCAAACCCAAAGGAAGATGGCGCCACTGTTGCTGGCAGTTCCATTCTTGTGGGAAGCAGACTAGGACAAATAAACTGTTTCTTGAAGTTACTCATTTTAAATGATAAGGAAGCAGAGACAGAAGGGGAGCTCTGTAGAGTGAGTGTATGTGTGTGTATATGCATGTGTATGTGTGCGTGTATGCATGTGCATGTGATTAAATAGTAATAAATAAAACAGCCATCCCAAATTTAAAATCATGTTCCTTGCATAAAGCTAAAAATAATTTTCTGGTGGCAAAGAGGAATGTGGGGTTGGGATATGGATAAAAATTGGGTATATCTTGGAACTGTCTCTGATTTTAGTGGTTTGGACCCCAAAGGGGTTCCACTTGTCTATTCCTCTTTTTTCTTTTTGAAAGCCTTTCATGTTAGAATGGTAATAAGGAACCATCCAATTTGTTCTCAACTGTGGACTTGGCTTCTAATAATTTTCAAGAGTTACAGAAAGATAGAAATTTTTCTGTAAGCCGGACAGAGTTTCTGGAGCCCCAGCCCTCCCTGAACACCTCCCAACACCCTACTTGGGCCTTGGAGGAATGCTGGCCCAGAGACAAACTTAACCTATGCCTACCCTGATTCCCATAACTGCCCATAAGTCTTCCATGCATAGAAAGAGCTCTTTGGCCAGGGGGAAAACCATTGTGAGGACAAGTATGGGCCAGGGTGGTGGGAAAGGAATGTTGGCTTTCATCAGAAAGCAACACTCAACTGTGGGTAAAGGCAGGACTGGTCTTTTGATTTTGGGGCTATCTACAATTATTCCATGAGTTCCTGAGAAAGATCCATTCTGCCAAAAATAACTCCACTTTGCAAGAGAATGCCAGAAAATCCACAATTTTGAGTTTTAGTTCAGTGACTCAACCATCTGTTAATTTGCAAGGATGCGTGTCTCCAGTTCTTCCTTGGATTCTCAGGGAAAGAAACAGCCATCGAATCTAGAGATTCTTAACCTTTTTGCAGGTGATGGATGCCTTTAAGAACCTCAGTTTTGTACCTCAGAAAGATGTTTACATGCACGTCGTGTGAGTTAGAATTTTCTCCTTTCTCCTGTTGCAAACATTAGAAGCCCACAGTGGCTAATTTAAGCAACACAGGGATTTAATGGAAGGAAATGGAGTGGGAGAGGAAATAGGTCTAGGAAGCTTTGGGATCTAGAAAGCAGGAACTAATTCCTAGTGGGCATGATTTCTTCTGTGCTGCCAGTGAAATGAATCAGATCAAGCCATTTTCCCCCCCTTGTTGCAAGAAAGATTTCCCAAGAGGAATTCTGTTTGGCCTACATTAGACCCTTTGCCACCGCCACACCCCCATCCATGGCTAAAAGAAGTGAAGCTTAGTGACTGGCAGTACCACCAAGATAAAACACTGTTCAGAAGGGATCAAGGCCCTAAAGGGTAATTAGGGTCTTGATGTTACCGAGGGAGGAGGAAATGACGCTGGGCAGGCTAAAACTACCAATGTCCACTAAACACATTTCCACACAGACATCTGCATATCATGTGAGTGGGGGAGCTGTGGACCCTTGGCCCAGACCCCAACTCTAAAAACTGGGGCCTAAAAACCCCTGTCTAGGCTACACCCTATGATCAATATTTAAATATTTAATTCTCTAACATACTCCATTTCCTGAGAGTATGTGTGTTGTTAGAGGACCTAACATTCAAGAAAAATAGGGTACCTGACAGAAAAAAATAAGAATGAAGATACCAAGAAGTGACAAGAGGCAAATAAAGAAGCTGGGAAGAGTAAAACCAAGTTTTTCCCAGGCCTGATCCTAGATTAAGTAATCTCCACGTAAAGATGTATCTGAGATGCATCTGAAGAAGTGAGCAGGGGCATCTACTCTGTACCAGTCATAGGCTCTTAAACCACAGATCTGCTGGACATGCACTGGGTCCAGGGGTATTACAGTATCGAAAGTTCCAGTGAGGATGGTCACGAGAGACGTGCTGTATGTGGAGTGATGCGCTGGAGTGAGTGGTGCTCAGCTGAGCCTCTGGGCTTGACTTCTGATCTGGCTGGTGTGCGTACAGCACCAGAGAAACCTATGGTGGGAGAGGGGAGTCTTGCTTCCATCTCAGCAGGCAAGTGGCACAGACCTAGCCTTGAAGTGGCCTAGGATACATACCCTAAGGACAATGGACACCCTATGCATCTCTAAAACTGCTTGTTCTGTGCATGGCTATGGGCTATAGGGTGAAATGAGCTTCTCTTAGATGACTTCACTGTTTCAGACCTTTATAACTCAATTTTTGAATAGGTGGTGCAGGTGCCCTGGGAGGCCCACTATGATTGTTGCCCCTGCTCACTTCTTCAGATGCATCTCAAGCTCCTCTCACTCCCACATACTTATCTTCAGCTACATGGGCCTCCTTCTAAACTTCTCATCTTCCGTGAGACCTCAAGGCTCCATCGCATGTGGTATGCATGCCTTTGTACCCTCCCTAACTCTGGCTAACTCCAAGTTATTGCTCAGTCCCAGCTTCAGTTTAATCCCTCACAGGAATTGTCACTGATCCAAATTAGATCAGGCCCCCACCTGTCGGCCTGTACTTATTTTTCATGGCATTTACCATACTGGTAAAGTATTTGTGTGCTATTCTGTTATACTCCTGCCTCCCTAACCTGATAAATTCTGGAAGGGTACCAGCCACACCTGTCTTCTTCACTGATGTGCCAGGCACACGGTAGGTGATCACTGAATATTTGTCAAATGAATATTGTGCAGTATTACACTGAATGGGAGGAGCTATCAAAGACAAATAGTAGAAGGGGAATTAGTTAAGATAGTAAATCTAGAGAATGATATACATGCTAATAAGTGTGGAGGTGGAAACAGATATAAAATATGGGATGCTAGCAGAATTGTGGAATATCTTCCATTCTTTCAACCTCAGGAATGAAGGGAGCCGAAAAAGCATATGGAATGTAGCCAAAGAGAATTAAGGTTTTAGTTAAAGCTAAAAGCTCATATATCACATTTGGTTGCCCTGGCAACAGAACTACCATCTTATGATAATGATATTATAATATGATAAAGCAAGTACAAATAATTTAACAATTTATCAGAAATGGAGAAACAAATGATCTAGTTAGCTTCACCATTGGGGATAATCTCAGGGGAAATCTTGGAGGGGGCTCCATGTTGCAAAGGATGCTGTCCTAGAACTTGAGTTATCTACAAAGGGTTAAACCAAGTCATGGAATTTGACACCAATTTTAAAATCTATATGGGGAAGCACATAAAGCTATGATCAACTGAGATGGTTTTAAATAACAGAACAAGATATGAGACTTGCCCTGGATGTCAGTTATCTTTTAGCACAATTATGTTGTGGAACCTACAACTACAAAACCTCAGTGGCATGACACAATAAGCATTCATTTTTGGCTCACAAGTTCATGGATCGGTGAACAGTTCTGGTGATCTAAGCCAAGCATGGCTATTTTGGCTAGGCTCACTCATAAGGGCAGCTGGTGAGTTGGCTGAGCACTAGCTGGTCTAAGTTGGTCTCAGCTTGGATTGACTCTACCCTGTACCACGTGATGTCTCATCCTTCAGCACACTAAGCCTGAGCTTCTTCTCAGAGTGAAGGCAAAATTCCAAAAGAGGAATGGAAGCACACAAAGTCTTTAGAGGCCCAAGTTTGGCACACTGCCTTTTCCACTGCATTTTATAGGCCAAAGCAAGTAGCAAGTCCAGTCCTGATTCAGAGGGTGGAGAAATAGAATCACCTTCTTGATGCAATGACCTGCAAAGTTATATTGCGAAGCATACAAACACAAAGAGGCCGTTGATTATGCCCATCAATGCAATTCACCTACCATACCAGAAATCAACTTATTATAAAGCTACAGTAACTAATTCAGTATGATATTGGTGTAGAAGTAGATAAACAGAGGGGCGCCTGGGTGGCTCAGTCGTTAAGCATCTGCCTTTGGCTCAGGTCATGATCCCAGGGTCCTGGGATCGAGCCCCGCATCGGGCTCCCTGCTCGGCGGGAAGCCTGCTCCTCCCTCTCCCACTCCCCCTGCTTGTGTTCCTCTCTCTCGCTGTGTCTCTCTCTGTCAAATAAATAAAATCTTAAAAAAAAAAAAAAAGAAGTAGATAAACAGAATAATTATATAGTATTACGATCCAAAAGAAACTCATATGATAATAAAATACCATGACAGAGGCGGCATTGAAGATTATTCTGTATGGGGAAAATGATACACTTCTCAGCAAATGGTACTGTGACAATAGGCTATTCAATAGGGGGAAAAGTGGATCTTTCCCTCACATCGTACTCAAAAATCAATTCCCAGTTTATTAAAGATCTAAATGTAAAAAGCAAACTTTAACACTTTTGGAAGAAAATATAGGAAAATTTCTCTGTTGCCTGAGTGTTGGGAAGGATTTCTTAAACAAGACACAAAAGGTACAAACCATAATAAATGTAGATCAATTTGATTACATTTTAATTTATAACTTCACAATGAGATATCACTTTACACCTGTCAGAAGGGCTAAAATCAAGAACACAAGAAGTAACAAGTGTTGGAGAGGATGTGGAGAAAAAGGAACCCTCATGCACTTGGTGGGAATGCAAACTGGTGCAACCACTGTGGAAAACAATATGGAGGTTCCTCAAAAAATTAAAAATAGAATTACCATATGATCCAGTAATTCCATTACTGAGTATTTACCTAAAGAAAATGAAAACAGGGGAGGAAGGAAAGATGGTGGAGGAGTAGGGGACCCTATTTCAACTGGTCCCCAGAATTGAGCTGGATATCTACCAGACCACTCTGAGCACCCACATAACCAGCCTGAGATGTAAGAAGATCTGGATCTCTACAAACAGAATATCGCAGGCGGTTGGTTTCGAGGTATGAAGCGGGGAGCCGTGATTCCGTGGGCAGATATCGGAGGATGAACGGCAGCGGGAGGGTGCCTGGACGTGGGGATCCTACACCGCCGGTGAGTGACAGCCTTGCGTGCTGCAGACGGGGCACAGACTTGCAGACCGGTAGTGGCAGAGAAAGGACTTTAGGGCAGCCCCTGGGGTGGAAATCTGGAGCGGCGGGGTTGCGCCTGCGAACTGCAGCCCCCGGGGGCAGAAACCCGAGTGGTGGGGAACTGGGAGCAGCTGGCGGTTTTAGAAGCACAAAGGGCAGAGACGTGCCCCGACCTGGAGGCAGGACTGGGAGCGCTGCGGAGGGGCGCACACCCCAGGATGCTGCAGTTTATAGCAGCAGGGACAGAAACGGAGACGGTGTGGCCTGGAGAGCTCACTGAAGAACAGACTGAGGTCTCTCTGCTCTGAGGCAGAAGGTTGGAAACGGTCTCTTCTGCTCTGACTCGCGGAAGAGACGCGGAAAGCCGCCAGGGAAAGGTGCCAGAGAGCAAAAGCCCCCAAAACTGATTCCCACTGAGCCCATCCCCCGCCACAGGGGCACAGGGCAACTCAGCCCAAACAGGGTTGCCTGAGTAACAGCGCGGCAGGCCCCGCCCCCAGAAGACAGGCTGGGAAAACAAGAGGCTAGCAACCCTAAGGTCCCAAGAAAACAGGTGCATCTTGCTTGGGTTCTGGTCAATAATTTGGACTCTATACATTCCCTCAAACACCCATCAACAGAACGACTAGGAGGAGGAGCCCCCAAAATAGAAAAGACTCAGAGATTATGACTTCTGCTGCAGATTTACAAATGGATGCAGATATAACCAAGATGTCGGAGATGGAATTCAGGCTAGCAATTGTGAAGACAATGGTTAGAATGGAGAAATCAATTAATGGCAGCATAGAGTCTCTAAAGGCAGAAATGAAAGCTGAATTGGCAGAACTTAAAAATGCTATCAATGAGATCCAATCCAATCTAGATAACCTAACAGCTAGGGTAACTGAGGCAGAAGAACGAATAAGCGACCTGGAAGACAATATAATAGCTAAAAAGGGAAAAGAGGAGGCCAGGGAAAAACAACTCAGAATCCATGAAAATAGAATCAGAGAAATAAGTGACACCATGAAGTGCTCCAATGTCAGAATAATTGGAATCCCGGAGAGAGTGGAGAGAGAGAGAGGACTAGAAGATGTATTTGAGCAAATCGTAGCTGAGAACTTCCCTAATCTGGGGAATGAAACAAACATTCGCATCCTAGAGGCAGAGAGGACCCCTCCCAAGATCAAGGAAAACAGGCCAACACCCCGGCATGTAATAGTAACACTTGCAAATCTTAGAACCAAGGAAACCATCTTAAGGGCAGTTAGGGGGAAGAGATTCCTTACGTACAGAGGGAGGAGCATCAGAATAACGTCAGACCTATCCACAGAGACCTGGCAAGCCAGAAAGGCCTGGCAAGACATATTCAGGGTACTAAATGAGAGGAACATGCAGCCAAGAATACTTTATCCGGCAAGGCTTTCATTTAGAATGGATGGAGAGATGCAGAGCTTCCACGACCAGCAGAAACTGAAAGAATATGTGACCGCTAAGCCGGCCCTGCAAGAAATATTAAGGGGGGGTTCTATAAAAGGAGAAAGACCCCAAGAGTGATATACAACAGAAATTTACAGGGACAATCTATAAAAACAACGTCTTCACAGGTGACATGATGACAATTAATTCATATCTTTCAATAATCACTCTCAATGTGAATGGCCTAAATGCTCCCATAAAACGGCACAGGGTTGCAGATTGGATAAAAAGACAGGACCCATCCATATGCTGCCTACAAGAGACTCATTTTGAACCTAAAGATACATCCAAACTGAAAGTGAAGGGATGGAGATCCATCTTCCATGCCAGCGGACCTCAAAAGAAAGCTGGGGTAGCAATTCTTAAATCAGACAAATTAGATTTTAAACTAAAGTCTGTAATTAGAGACAAAGAAGGACACTATATCATTCTTAAAAGGTCTATCCAACAAGAAGATCTAACAATTGTAAATATCTATGCCCCCAACATGGGAGCAGCCATCTACATAAGCCAACTGTTAACCAAAATAAAGAGTCATATTGATAACAATACGTTAATTGTAGGAGACCTCAATACTCGACTCTCAGCAATGGACAGATCATCTAAGCAGAAAATCAACAAGGAAACAAGAGCTTTGAATGATACACTGGATCAGTTGGACCTCATAGATATTTACAGAACATTCCACCCTAAAACAACAGAATACTCATTCTTCTGGAGCGCACATGGAACTTTCTCCAGAATAGACCACATACTGAGTCACAAATCAGGTCTCAACTGATACCAAAAGATTGAGATTATTCCCTGCATATTCTCAGACCACAATGCTTTAAAACTGAACCTCAATTACAAGAAAAAATTTGGCAGAAACTCAAAACACTTGGAAGCTAAAGACCACTCTGCTCAAGAATGTTTGAGTCAACCAGGAAATCAAAGAAGAACTTAAGCAATTCATGGAAATCAATGAGAACGAAAACACATCGGTCTAAAACCTATGGGATACTGCAAAGGCGGTCCTAAGGGGGAAATACATAGCCATCCAAGCCTCACTCAAAAAAATAGAAAAATCCCGAATTCACCAACTAACTCTACACCTTAAAGAACTAGAGAAAAAGCAACAAACGATGCCTAATCCACACATTAGAAGAGAAATAATTAAAATTAAATCAGAGATCAATGAATTAGAAACCAGAAACACAGTAGATCAGATCAACGAAACTAGAAGTTGGTTCTTTGAAAGAATTAATAAGATCGATAAACCCCTGGCCAGACTTATCCAAAAGAAAAGAGAAAGGACCCAAATTAATAAAATTATGAATGAAAGGGGAGAGATCACGACTAACACCAAGGAAATAGAAACAATTATTAGAACTTATTATCAACAACTCTATGCTAATAAACTGAGCAATCTGGATGAAATGGAGGCCTTCCTGGAAAACTATAAGCTGCCCAGACTGAAACAGGAAGAAATTGACAACCTGAATAGGCCAATAACCAGTAACAAGACTGAAGCAGTGATCAAAAACCTCCGAAAAAACAAGAGTCCAGGGCCTGATGGATTCCCTGGGGAATTCTACCAAACATTCAAAGAAGAAATAATACCTATTCTACTGAAGTTGTTTCAAAAAATAGAAAGAGAAGGAAAACTTCCAAACTCATTCTATGAGGCCAGCATTACCTTAATCCCCAAACCAGGCAAAGACCCCATCAAAAATGAGAATTTCAGACCGATATCCCTGATGAATATGGATTCCAAAATCCCTAACAAAATCCTAGGTAATAGGATCCAACAATACATTAAAAGGATCATCCACCATGACCAAGTGGGATTTAACCCCGGGATGCAAGAGTGGTTCAACACTCACAAATCAATCAGTGTGATAGAACACATTAATAAGAGGAGGGAGAAGAACCATATGGTCCTCTCAATTGATGCAGAAAAAGCATTTGACAAAATACAGCATCCTTTCCTGATTAAAACTCTTCAGAGTATAGGGATAGAGGGAACATTCCTCAAGTTCGTAAAATCCATCTATGAAAAACCCACAGTGAATATCATCCTCAATGGGGAAAAGCTGAGAGCCTTTCCCTTAAGACAGGAACACGACAAGGATGCCCACTCTCGCCACTATTGTTCAACATAGTACTAGAAGTCCTAGCAACAGCAATCAGACAACAAAAAGAAATAAAAGGTATTCAAATTGGCAAAGAAGAAGTCAAACTCTCTCTTTTCGCAGACGACATGATACTTTATGTGGAAAACCCAAAAGACTCCACCCCCAAATTACTAGAACTCATAGAGCAATTCAGTAATGTGGCAGGATACAAAATCAATGCACAGAAATCAGTTGCTTTCTTATACACTAACAACGCAACTGTAGAAAGAGAAATTAGAGAACCGATTCCATTTACAATAGCACCAAAAACCATAAGATACCTCAGAATAAACCTAACCAAAGAGGTAAAGGATCTATACTCTAGGAACTATAAAACACTCTTGAAAGAAATTGAAGAAGACACAAAAAGATGGGAAAATATTCCATGCTCATGGATCAGAAGAATAAACATTGTTAAAATGTCTATGCTACCCAGAGCAATCTATACCTTCAGTGCCATCCCGATCAAAATTCCAATGACATTTTTCAAAGTGCTGGAACAAACAATCCTAAAATTTGTATGGAATCAGAAAAGACCCCGAATCACCAAGGAGATGTGAAAAAGAAAAACAAAGCTGGGGGCATCACGTTGCCCGATTTCAAGCTATATTACAAAGCTGTGATCACCAAGACAGCTTGGTACTGGCACAAAAACAGACATATAGACCATTGGAACAGAATAGAGAACCCAGATATGGACCCTCAACTCTATGGTCAAATAATCTTTGACAAAGCTGGAAGAAACATGTAATGGAAAAAAGACAGTCACTTCAATAAATGGTGCCGGGAAAATTGGACAGCCACATGCAGAAGAATGAAACTCAACCATTCTCTAACACCATTCACAAAGATAAACTCAAAGTGGATGAAAGACCTCAATGTGAGACAGGAGTCCATCAAAATCCTAGAGGAGAACATAGGCAGTAACCTCTTTGACATCAGCCACAGCAACTTCTTTCAAGATACATCTCCAAAAGCTAGTGAAACAAAAGCAAAAATAAACTTTCGGGACTTCATCAAGATAAAAAGCTTCTGCACAGCAAAGGAAACAGTCAACAAAACAAAGAGGCAACCCACAAAATGGGAGAAGATACTTGCAAATGACACTACAGATAAAGGGCTGGTATCCAAGATCTATAAAGAACTTCTCAAACTCAACACCCAAAAAACAAATAATCAAGTCAAAAAGTGGGCAGAAGAGATGAACACACACTTCTCTGAAGAAGACATACAAATGGCTAACAGACACATGAAAAAATGTTCATCATCATTAGCCATCAGGGAAATTCAAATCAAAACCACATTGAGATACCACCTTACACCAGTTAGAATGGCAAAAATGGACAGCGAAAGAAACAACAAATGTTGGAGAGGTTGTGGAGAAAGGGGAACCCTCTTATACTATTGGTGGGAATGCAAGTTGGTACAGCCACTTTGGAAAACAGTGTGGAGGTGCCTCAAAAATTTAAAAATAGAGCTGCCCTATGACCCAGCAATTGCACTACTGGGTATTTACCCCAAAGACACAGATGTAGTGAAAAGAAGGGCCATATGCACCCCAGTGTTCATAGCAACAATGTCCGCAATAGCCAAACTGTGGAAAGAGCCGAGATGCCCTTCAACAGATGAATGGATAAAGAAGATGTGGTCCGTATACACAATGGAATATTACTCAGCCATCAGAAAGGATGAATACCCAACTTTTACATCAACATGGATGGGACTGGAGGAGATTATGCTAAGTGAAATAAGTCGAGCAGAGAAAGTCAATTATCATATGGTTTCACTTATTTGTAGAACATAAGGAATAACATGGAGGACATTAGGAGAAGGAAGGGAAAAATGGGGGGGGGAATTGGAGGGAGAGATGAACCATGAGAGACTATGCACCTGAGAAACAAACAGGGTTTTAGAGGGGAGGGGGGAGGGGGGATTGGTTAGCCCAGTGATGGGTATTAAGGAAGGCACGTACTGCATGGAGCACTGGGTGTTATACGAAAACAATGGATTGTGGATCACCACATCAAAAACCAATGATGTATTGTATGGTGACTAACATAATAAAATTTTTAAAAAAATAAAATGAAAACACTAATTTGAAAAGATATATGTATCCTTATGTTTATTGCAGTATTATTTACAACAGTTAAGATATGGAAGCAACCCAAGTGTCCACCCATAGATGGATGGATAAAGACAATGTGGTATATATACGCAATGGAATATTACTCAGCCATGAAACATAATGAAATCTTTACATATGCAACAACATGGCTGGACCTAGAAGGCATAATGCTAAGTGAAAGAAATCAGTCAGAAGGAGACAAATACCATATGCCTTCACTCATATGTGGAATTTAAGAAACAAAACAAATGAACAAAGAAAAAAGAGAAAAAAAAAAACAAAAAACAGACTCTTAAATACAGAAAACAAACTGGTGGTTGCCAGAGTGGAGGTGGGTGTGAGGATGGGTGAAGTAGATAAAGGGGATTAAGAGTACACTTAAATTGATGAACACTGAGAAATGTATCGAATTGCTGAATCATTATACTGTCCACCTGAAACTAATATAACACTTTATGTTAATTATACTTCAATTTAAAAATAAATAAATAAGGCTTAAAAATATAGATAAATTTGATTACATTATAATTTATAACTTCTCTGCAAAGAAACCTCCAAAAAATGAAAAGAAAATCCCCCAGTCTTCAGGAAGATATTTATAAAGCAAATAATGGAGAAAAGATTAGTGTTATAGTATCAGGAACTAATAAAGAACTTTCAAAAATCACTGAGAAAAAGATAAGTCAATAGAAAAAAACAAATGAAAATTAATAAGCAAAGAAAGAGGCAATTCACAGAAGAAGAGACCTGAATGGCCAATAAGCATATAATAAAGCTATCGATCTCATTAGTAAAAGGGCAAAGACAAATTAAAAACATAATGAAATATCATTTCACAACCGTTAATTTAGTGAGAATGGTGTAGGCTAATATCAAGAGTTAATGTGGAGCCACTGGAACTCTCATGCACAGTGGGTAGGAACTGAACTCAGCATAACTCTGTGGAGAGCAATTTGGCAATATCTAGTAAAACTGAGTATGCACATTCCCTGTGACCCAACAATATATATCCTAGGAATTTTCTCATGTTTTTCCCAATTTATGGATGAAAATATTCATTGTAGAATTATATGTAATGGCAAATGGGAAACATCCTAAATGTCTATAAATAAGAATATGTATAACTATATATTGGCTTATTCATCCAGTAGAATACAATACTACAGTAAAAACAAATGAACTAGAGGAAATATGGGAAAAGCTCACAAACATAATGTTGAACAAAAAAGCAAGCAGACATGTACAATATGATAACAGTCATATAAAATTTAAAGACATGTTGAACCACACCATATTGTTTAGGAATACATACATACATAGTAAAAGCCTAAAGATAGGCATAGGAATGATACGTAAGAAATTCAAGATAGTACTGGTAGTTAATTACCTCTGGGGAGCAGGTGAGGTTATAAAGAAGAGAATGTCATTGGGAAAGATACAAAGAAGTTTCAACTGTATCTATAACGTTGTATTTCTTTTATTTAGATTTTATTTTTAAGTAACCTCTACACCCAACGTGAGGCTCGAACTCACGATCCTGAGATCAAGAGTCACATGCTCTACCCACTGAGCCATTCAGGTGCCCCCATAATGTTATATTTCTTAAGCTGGGTGATGTTAACATGAGTGTTTTTTTATATTATTCTCCATGTGCTACTTGTATGTCTGATATTTAATTTAAAAAATCAGTAGATATTTAAGAATCTTGCCATGAAAAAGAAAAAGAGATGATGGGGCTGGAGGAAGAACTCACCTAATGTCAGGACTCTAACTTCTATGTATCCTCATCTTTGGGTCTCCTTGCCCCAGCTTCGCTCTCTGGCCCACAGAACTTGTTCTGTGACATTAGAGAAATACAGTAGTAAAAAGATTCCATGCTTAAGGAAGTTTAAAAAGCGCTGGGTTAAACAAAGTTAAATAGAGTTCTTTTCTGCAAAACTTGCCAGAGTATTTAAAATGCTAGTGGATGCCATGAATCTCTGAGTGGGACATAGAGTAACTCTGACACCATTTCTTCATGCAGGACATCAGGGCGACAGTTTCTATGAAAGATATTTTGGGAAATGTGCCCCCCAAATTTCCTTTCCCAGTCATCTGCCTCCATCCCCATGTCTCAGTCTGCCCCCAAATTCCACTTCCTTTTCAATACCTGTGTCTTCTTCATTTCATTTCCACTTCTCCACAGAGCTCTCCCACGTCTTTGTCTCCCTTTCATGGAGGCAACATGGCATCGTGAAAAAACACTCGGTTTGAAATCCTAGCCCCCGTGCTTCTTAGTGGAGGGGGAGGGAGACCCTGGTTTCTGTGCCTCGGTGTCTGTCCACAAGATGAAGAGGGTAATCAAATCCCTCACCTCATGAGGCGACTTGTTTGTACAGAGTTCGTACATATAAAGTACAGACTTGATCCTTCTTTGAACTTACTAAGTGTTGACTATTATTTATATGAGAAGGAGGAAATAATAATTTACCTGTCTTAAGAGACTACTTTTGGAGACAATATTAGTTTCCTAGGACCGCCATAACAGAGTACCACAACCTGAATGGCTTAAACCACAGAAACTTACCGTCTCATTGTTCTGGAGGCTAAAAGTCCGAGATGAAGCTGTGGGCAGGGTTTGTTCCTTCCTTCCAAGGACTGGGCAGGAGCAGTCTGTCCCAAGCCTCCCTCCTAGCTTCTGCGGGTTTGTTGGCAGTCTTTCGTGTTCCTTGGCTTCTGCTGCACCACCCTGCTCTCTGCCTTCATCTTTACAAAGTGTTCTCCATGAGCACAGGAGTGTCTCCAAATTTCTCCTTTTTATAAGGACACCAGGCATATTGCATGACAGGTGCACCCTACTCCAGCATGATTTCATCTTCACTAATTACATTTGTAATGACCGCTTTTCAAATGTGGTCACCTTCTGAGATCCTGGGGGTTAGGAATTCAATATAAGAATTTTCAGGGGACACAATTCAAGAGACCAATTAAAATAACACCTATGAAGGTATTGTTACATTCTTGTAAGGGGTTACAAACTGTAAGATTCTGTGTTTGTCACAAATGATCACATCTTAAAACACCTACTAAGTTATGTTGTTGCAGCACACAGCCAGAACTTGGCTTGGCATCAGCTTAGACAGTTTTGGGGAGTGATGTGAACAAGAGCTTGTCCAGGGACTCTTTAAAGCAAGTGCTCTGTTGGGTTCTAAATCTATCCTCAGTAATTGATTGCTTTACCTCAGCAAATGGAGAAAAATCCATTCTGCAAAGTTACTAGATACATGGGGTTTGTATATAAAAGGAGATACAGCAGTATGTGGAGAGATTAAATAATTGCTTGGAGGCAGGGATTCGAAGAAATTTCCCAAATTAGCCAGGCTGTTCCATCATTAAACTGAACAGGGGATCCAGCTTTTTTTTTTTTTTATATGCACGCTTGTGCTATGCCCGCTGACCCCAAATGCAGGTACTTTCTCACTGGGTGACTTCCACAACATCATTTGCCCTAAATAGGAATTCAGAATGACATTAGGCCACCCTGAGCCTAGTGAGACCATTTCTGCTAAAATGACTTGTTGTTAAGGTAAAGCAACATAGCATGGTGGTAAAAAAACCGTGAATCCTGAAGTTCAGCTGCCTGGGTTCATGGCCTGGGTCTAACTGTGAGGTCTCAGGCAAGAGATTTCTGTGACCTTCACCAAATAACCTGACTCACTTGATAGGGCTGCTATGAGGATTAAACCAGACAATCCATGAAAGAGAACAGTGTCTAGAACATAGACTATATTTAGTAAATGATGGTTATTATAACTCTCTGTAAGGACAGAACCTCAGAAAAATCACTTTAAGATCATCTTTCCCTTTTAAATTGTGGGAAGTAAAAATAATGATACCAACCAACACCACCAACTTTCATTTCTGCATATCATCTTATAGTTCCTAGGATACATAGAGTGAGATATAATTTTGGATTGTGCTGTTTAAATGTAAGCAGATTGCGTGTTCTTACACAGTTGTTCTAAATGGTTGTATAAGATTCCATTAAATTAATACACCAAACTTTACCTAACAGTTTTCTTATGGTTAAATATTTGGAATTTTTTGGTTTTGTTACTGTACGTACCATTGACTAATATCACTTTGTACAAACCAATAATTTTTTCTCATTAAGACAAATTAACCAGGACAATCTCCCTTAAGCCTCTGCCTAAGGGCCTTTGCTTCTGTTGACTCCTCCTCCGTATCATTTTGACCTAAATTACCTTCCTTATAATTTACTCCCTCAAACTCCCCAAACTCTAGTTACAAAAGCCAAATCTCCATTACTGTTTCTTATTCTCCCTCTGCAAATTCCAGGCTCCCCATACTGTTCCTTGCTGTGTCATGTACCAGACATACTAATCCTCCCTCCCCCACTTCCTAGAGCTCACCATCCACTTCCAGGAGCATCAAATAGGGGGACGACAAGGTTAGGGCCATTTGGCATACCTTATGCTCCCTCTTCTTACACTGGGCATGTTCTCAGAGTCTAAAAGGGAAATAATGTAATTCTTCCTAAAGTATCCTTCCCCCTGTTCTGTGTCTGCCAAACTCCTACTCATCCTTCAAGACTCGTTTCAAATGCACCAACCTCCAGGAATAGCTCACTGCTCCATCCTTACTGTCCCCAGGGCACTTGCTACATATCTTGGTGTTCTCAACAACCAACAGTGATTGTACATTGGAGATGCTCAAAAATGCTCAAAAAACAGTGACTGTACATTATAGATGACTAAGTCAGTTATGGACAGACCTGTGTATGAGAGGTTAGAAACTGCTTAAACTGTCTATTGTGACAGGATTGGAGTGTAGTGGCTAATAGAAAAGAAATCAGTTTGAAATCAGTTAGATCTTGATTTGAATAGTAATTCTGCAATATGCTAAGTGGGAAATGTTGGGAAATGTAAACCAAGCTGAGTCTCGGTCTCCTCATCTGCAAAATGGAATCATTTCTGTCAACCTTCTTGGAGAGGTAATATGCAGATTAAATGGATTCACAGATGCAAAGCACGCAACAGACACATGGTTTCAGTGGCAGCTATTAAGACTAGCAAAAAAGATGCTGGAAAGTCAAGCTGGCCCAAAGTATTTTCCCCCACGATTTTGTCAGTGGACTCCAGGTTCTCACTCTTTAAATATAAATGGGGGCAGTACCATTAGGTTATCAGGAGGACTGAGTAACCCATGTTTTCAGTGAGGTTCTGGTATTAGTATTGGTGGATACATTCTGCTCCGGTCTTTTACTATTTTTTGCTCATTCTTATCAGGGAAGCTCATTTAATGTAAAGAGTTACTAAAGGCATACCTCATCCTGTCCTGTCCAACTCCAGCCCATTTCCAAGCCTTTTCCACAGCTGATTTGTTGTCTGAGATCCATCTCATCTTTGTCTTTTCTTTGAATTGAGGGTGGTTTCTAGCCAGTCCGACTCAAAGTGTGAATTCAATTTGTGATCTGGAAGAACTGACATTATCAAGTCACAAGCAACCATGACTCATTGGTTGTGACCAATAACTAGAAATAATTTTAAAAAGATTACTGACCCCAAAGAAAGTTATCTGTTACCAATGGATGAGGAGAACGCATAGTGAGAAAATGGAGATCTAAATTTAACACCCCCAAAATGTGGTCCTGAGCAGCAACAGGTTGGCAGACTGTAGGCATCTCCTAGGAGAGGAGGGGAGCGTACAAAATGGGGAGGAAGGGAATCCAAGGGAGGAGTGGTATCCCACTTCAGGTTTTGCCAGGGATCAGCCTTCCTGTGTCTACTGACAGCCAACACTCACTTGCTAAGTTGGTGAATGGGCTGCAGACTCTAGGGAAGCCAAAGCCACCTGGGTTGGATCAAGCTTGCAGGCCTTGGTACCACTGGACCAGTGCCTGGTAGTGCCAGGCACGCTTATTATAGGCTGTTAGACCATCCAGGGGCAAGTAAAGATATGCTTGCTGGCCCTAGGAAGGCTCTTTAAAAACTCAAAGCTTTGCATTTGATTAAGGTGCACGAGATACAAGACAGAGTATTTAAATGTAAAAGTCTGCTAAGGAATAAAACCAAAGCAATGCCAAAGAATTTAATCTAAATGCAGACATGTAATAAAATCATAACTCTGTTTGCTTGGCCCAGATGCCTGAAGCATCTTAAAAGAAGGCACATTTCTGCACCTGAATAATGTTAATCTTGGGTTTAGAAAGACTTAGAGTGAATATGGAGAATTTTGAGACTGCTAAAAAATCACTTCTGATTGCAATTAGGTATTCTAGTAAATCAACCAAATATTTATTAGCAAATTGCAATGTAGAAGAGGTAATACTAAAAAACAATGATGATGACAACAACCAATCTTTATTATGGTACTTTATAGTTGACACCAAGCTTTTTACATGGTGAAGGATGCTCATTGATCTCCAAATAATATGCATGTGTGCAATCTGGTATGAGGCATGATTTTCGCCCCTAAAAAGCTTACAATCCAGCAACAAAAGAAAGACGTGGACACAATGTAATATAATACAAGCTGGATGATGATAAAAGCTATAATAAAGATAATAAATTATGAATTTCAAGGACTAGGCCACATAAAGGAAGTACAATTTAAAATGTACTTTGAACTTTTGATAGGTAGAGGTGTGAGACAGACATTTTGAGCAAAGAAAACATCACGTACAAGGGCAGGAAATGGAAAATTGCAGCATGTGTTCAAAGAATGATAGGAAACGCAGGAAGAGGAGGTTATGGTGGACATCTGTTACTTTTGCCTACTCAATATCCATTCTCTATTCTTTTCACAGTGGTAAATATTTCCTTTGGGGAAACCTATCCATTCTCTATTCTCTTCATAGTGGTAAATATCTTCTTTGGGGAAACCCATCTCCTGTAGGTCTCTCATGAGTGGAGTTGACCCTACTCCTGGTGTCAGGACAGGGCAAGTGGTCATCACTTGACCAATCACTACCTTCCATCTCCCTGGATAGCAATTGCTTCAAAGCTGGGTACATGACTCAAGTTATCCAATGTCCCAAGGCTAAATCTCAGGAATTTTGCTGGAATTTTAAGGAAGAGATATTCTCTTTCCATGAGACTGGTAGCCATAAAGAATAATGAAAACCTGGAATTTCCAATGGTCTCTCTGAGGAGAGTGAGTGCCTGCCATAGGGAAAGCCAACACATTTATACACCTGGATCTTGTCATGTCTAAAACAATCTGCTCCTTGACTTTTCCAATACAGGAGATAACACATTCCCTGTGTGTTTAGCCAGTTTGAATTTTTTTTCTGTAATGCAGAGCTGAAGACAGAGAGGGCCTTGAGCACCCCATCATGGGAGTTCATCCTCTGGTCAACAGAAAGTCACAGGATGTTTTGGAAATTTTGAATTCCATGCCAAAAACAGTTTGGAGGCAGTGTCTAGATGAGAAAACCAAGAAAGTGACTTCCACAGAGGCAAAGCCAAGGGTAAGAACTGTTGGCCCTTTGTGTGTTCCCTTTGTGGGTTCCATGGAATCATCATTGCCTTCCTTTCTGAAGCTTAATGTGTACTAGCATTTTTCTAAGCACACACATTAACTCATATGATGCTCACCCCAACCCTATGAGAAAGGTCCAGTAATTATCATTTAACACTCACACTAACTCTATGAAGAAGGTCCAGCTATTAGCCCCATTTTTCAGAAGATGGAACTGAGGCATAAGGAGATTAGCAAACCTCCAAGGTCCCACAACTAATTAAATGGCAAAAGTAGGATTTGGACCTTGGGAGTCAGGTCTCAGAACTTGTCTTCAAAGAAGACAACGGCCAACACCGTAAAGTCTTGGAAGTGCCAAATTATCTTCCCCAGTGGCCCATCCTTTCCTCCCACTAGCCTGGATGTCCATATTTAGAATTACCTTTTTGACCTAGAAAATGAAGTTGGAGGTGTTACTTCAAGAACACTCCAGTTGCATTGTTACTTGAGTAGGAGAATAAGATGCTATCCTTTTCACATCAAAACAACAGAGCTTTAAGGGAAACAGGTAAGTTTTGAAGAGAAAAATGTGGAAGTTTGGGCACTATTTGGGGAAATGCCAATTTTCCATGGTGTTGGCAGAAGGGCATCTGGTGGGCAGGTGAGCAAAGAAGTGGGGTGGGGGGAGCAGAGAGAGACTTTGCCTCCTAACAAAAATCCCGTATCTCCTTCAAAATGCAAATTTTTGTCAAAATTCCCAAAAGCACATTCTTGCAATGTTATGCTCACTTCCATAAATGGCCCTTGCCTGTGTTGTTTCAGTCAGTCCCTGGATACGAGGAGATGAAGTCAGGCCTCCCAAGTACTGTCACTGTCAAGTACTTTCTCTTTGCCAGACCTTCCCACAGCCCCAGATGGTCTAGCTTCTCCTTCCCTGTCATTTCCTGAGGGGGTGGGAGAGAGGAAAGAGAAAAGAGGCAAGAAGCATAGAATTTGCCAGTACCAGCCCTGACTCTCACATAACCCACCCAGTAGGGTGGGTTTCAAACAGACCATTGGTTGGTAAGTGGTTGAAGCTTGGCCCTGTGCCCATGCCTCCATGCCTGCCCACATTCCCCTGCAGGAAGTACCACCTACTTCCTTCTCACCTCAGGCTATCAGTTCTCATAAGGGTTCTCATTACATTTTCATTGCACTGATATAAATGATTAATTATGCACAGAACTAATGCCTTATTGGGTCACTGGTGTGATCACATTAATGGGAGCATTTTTGGGGAGAACTTGGAGGAGACATCATGCTTCAGGAGTCACTCACTGAACAAATATTTATTGAGAGCCTATAATATACTAAGGAGTATTCTTGATGCTGGAGATAGAGTGGTGGATTTTCATGGAATTTTATTCTTGTAAATACACAAGCTTGTATCAGGTGGTAAAAAGTGCTATGCAGGGGGCGCTTGGGTGGCTCAGTCATTAAGCATCTGCCTTCGGCTCAGGTCATGATCCCGGGGTCCTGGGATCGGGCCCCACGTCGGGCTCCCTGCTCCCCACGTCTGGCTCCCTGCTCGGCGGGAAGCCTGCTTCACCCTCTCCCACTCCCCTTGCTTGTGTTCCCTCTCTCGCTGTATCTCTCTCTGTCAAATAAATAAATAAAATCTTTTTTAAAAAGTGTTATGAAGAAAAAGAAATATCTAGTTAGAGTATGGGATTTTAATTTAGGAAGAGTTGTCAGGGGAGTCCACACTGAGAGGGTAGAACTGAGACTGCGGGCCAAGTGAAAATTGGAGGGAAGATCATGTCAGGCTGAAGGAAAGGAAGGAGGCAGAATCATTGTCAAGAATAAGAAGGCTTGTGTGGCTGAAGCACAATGACCAAGTGGAACAGTTATTGGGAATGAAGCTGGAGAAGGAGCCATGGACCAGATGAGAATTTTGTATTAGATTCTTAGGGTAATAGGAAGTCATTGGAAAATTTTGCACAGAAGAGTGATATGATGTACTTTCAGGGGCACTTGAGGCAAAAAGAATGTAAGAAGACAAGCAAGGAAGTAGGAAGACCAGCTGGGAGGTTTTGTAAAGGCTCAGGTAAGAGACAAAGTTGGCCTGGACCAGAGTATAATGGTGAAGGTGGGTAGAAGTGCTAAAGTTCAAGGTATACTTTGAAATTAGACACTTAAATCTCACTTTGTGGCTGTGTGGCAGAAACCTCTGGTGACTGTGTTACTTGCCTTTGACTCACCTCTGATTTCAGCTGTGGCTGTGGTGGACAGTTCCCAGGAGCTCACTCTCATCTGGTGCTACTTTCCCACTACCAACAGAATCCTCCTGGCCTGTAGGCAGGCTCACAGAGAGTGCAGGGCAATCCTTAACCTACAGGGGACTAAAGTCATATAAATACTCCAGCTCTCTTTCAGGTAGAAGATTCTAGAAGGCATTCTAGATACTTCTCAGAGGTCCGCCTACATCGGTGACCTTGAACACACACCCCCATGTTAACTTGTCCTTTTCCCCTTGCTTTCCCTGCTCTCTCACTCCTGCCTCCTAGGATCACCTCCCAAATAAACTGCCTTCACTCACTTCCTTGCTTCAGTCACTGCTGTGGGGGAAATCAAACTAAGATAGGGAATTTGTGTACTCTACTTATTTCTCATTTGCCAGCAAGTCCTGCCCCTACGAAACATCTATAGTTCTCTCTCCATGCTCAGTCAGGCTCTTGAGAAGAACATCCAGGAGATACAAACCTCATATTCCAGTTTCTAATTTTCTTCCAAGGATCTGTGAAGTTTGCAACCAGAAACAGCTTTTCTTCAGCTCCTTCAAAACATCCATCGTCCATCCCCACTTCAAAGGTCAATATCTAGAGCCCAACTTATGGAAATTTAATGTGAAAACAATTGCACATTATAGGGAAAAATAATCAGGAATCTCTTCTAGTCAAGAGAATATGGGATACCGTAAGGAAGACATAGTCTCAAAATATATAAATGACTTTGTAATTGACCTGAATGGACACATTGCCAAGTTCATAAATGATAAAAAAGACAGGGATATGGTTGAGTGATAATTCGGCTGAGAGATAAAATGCTTAAATGAGAGCTGGCAAGAATCACTTAAAGTGCTTTGGCTGGTAGGTTCTGAACGTTCTTTATTAGAAATGACTATAGATTAAAGAGATATGAGACAAGTAAATAATACAAAGCAGAAGAAATCCTTAAATCAAAATAGACATTTTAATAACTATGCTTTAAATAAATCCCCCCTCTGAAGCCTTCTAATGTTTAACAGCTGCAAATAAATATGACACCGGGAGAAGCTAATCAAATAGTTTAATAACACAGGAAACAAAAGAGCAAAAAGGAAACTGAAACAACCCCTTTTGAGTCCCTCCAGGATTTCAACTTCTCTCATCCTTCTGCTCTACCACCCAGCCATCCCAACACCCTACAGGTTGGGCAGCCTCCTGGTTAAGAACTATGGAGCCAGCCAGCCAGACAAGGTTTGAATCTCAGCTCTGTCCTGTTTCATCTCTGTGTGCCTAGGCAAGTAACTTAACCTTCCAAGCCTTAGTATTCATGTCTATAAAATGGGACTAATCTACCTGATAGGGTTTTTCCAAGAGTTAATTGGGCTACTACATGTGAAAATAGAGTAAATACTCCATGAAGTATCAGCTGTTGCTGTTATGATTACTACCTTGCTCAAAAAAGCAGAAGAGAACTAGAGGAAAAGAAATAGAGAATGAAACACAGGCAGACAGAAAAGAGAATAGATGAGAAGGATGCCCTGGAGGTAACTAAGTTTGCCATCCAAGTAGGGCCAATATTCAGGCAGTGTGCCCAGGCAGGCTGACCAGCTGGCCTCAGTTTAGATCAGTCACCACCAATGCTCCAACGAGTTGATAAATTTTGAATGCCATCCCTGCCTTGGCTTGTGCATTATTCAACCACAGGATGCAAACCTTTACTATCCTTTAAGAAATCAATATGGTGACACGTAACAAAGGCCATGAAACTATTAAAGCTTTACCCCACTCTTGGGCATTTATTCAAATACAAAAGAAGAATAAGCTATAGATCCACCGAGGCTTATGGGGGTGTTATCTATGAAGGTAAAACACCACAAGCAATGCTAAAATCCAACAATAGAGGAGTAGTTAAATTCATTTTTAGTCCTCTCTTCAGTGGAAAGCATGTAGCATTGAAATTATAATTACAAAAATCAGAAACCCATAGAAAACGTGAGGTGTTTATGGTATAACGGTCAGCCAAAAAAGGTAGCAGAAAAATTGTGAATTCTGACATAACGTGTAAGCTACTCATGGATAGGAGCAACAGAATGTGCAAGAATAACTGTGGCATTATGAATTCTTCCTTTTTTCAAAACCGTTTAATACATTTGTTACGATATTTTAACAATTAAAAGGGGCTGGGATTTGGTGAGAGAAATCCATTTCTCTCGCTAAAACCCCATGCTCAGAGACAAGGAATAGTATCTATAGCGCACGGGCCAGAGTTCTCCTTCTCCCAGAGACTCTATTATCCCAGTGGGGGCTTTTGTGCAAATTAGGAAAAGTAGCCCCTGTCAAAAAAATCTTCCCTAGAATGCAGACATTTCTTTTGTATTGAGCTCTGTTCACAGCCTTACCATCCTCCATTGGAGGCTAGTGAAATAGGATTCTTCCAGGAAAATGTTGGCAGGATTACCAAAGGGGAAGCTACTGCAGACCCAAAGATTCATTATTTTAGGTGGTATGCAGATGAGAATTAGGACACTGGTGGCTGAGTAAACAAATATGAGTGGGATAAAAGCTGAATTATTTGGTATAGAAATTAGATCTCTTTCCCCTTGACATCAGCAAGTTGGGTGCTTTCTAAGCATTCCTCTTCTGCCTACTGCAGATTATATTTAGACCAAACCAAGAAAGATATTGCACCCGAGATCCCACAAAAAGCTTGTTATGTGAGTCCCAGATGTAGAAGGAAGTGAATTTGCCAAACCATGCTGTCTGCACCTTCTTCGGAGGCAGCGCCATTCCAGGCCTCTGATGAAGGGGTGAAGACAAGTCTCCCCGGGGCTGGGGTCCTGGGTCCACTGCAGCGAAGGCCCTTGGTAGCTCTCTTTTTTCCACGTGCATCAAAGGAGCACAATATGGATGCCAGGCACCTCCCAAGATGGCTTGTGTCTTTCTGAGCAGACTGCCCATGTGTAAAAATGTCCAGGAGCACAGAAGACATTTTCTGTCAAAGGGAGCTTTTATATTCAGCTCCCTGCGGTCAAGGACTGAGTTTTTGGAGCCATGCCCCTCAAATATTTGAACAGTCAGACCACTCAGGTGTACTGAAGAGAAGCAAGAAAATGTAGTTAATGCTCCGGGTGAAGAATAAGTGAGAAAGTTCTTGCTCCCTACCTTGGTTTCTCTACATCCCGTGTCCCATCAGACTTTGCTGGCACGTTTACCTTGACACACGTGTGGAACTGCTTTCACTAGAAGTTTGAATGAAGTGGGTTTGGGACTGAAGCAAACAGTTATGTAAGGTCCCCGGGCTCGGCACACAGATTCCTACATCTCAAATGTTCTTTTCACATCCTCCTGCTGGGGTGTGCCGAGGCAATGACCCCCGCTGGACCTGAAGGTGTGATTTCTCTCGGGTGACTTGGAGTTCGTGCCTGGCAAGGCCCCAAGAGCCCGAAGTGGGTGGCACAGACCCGGAGGGAGCTGGGTTTCTGAAACCAGCCTGTCAGCACCCTGCAGTCTTCCCTTTGTCCTACTCACCTGCTGCTTGTGGTTCCTGACGGCCCAGGACTAGCTAACAGGGAGAGCCTCTTGTTTGGACGGTCCAATCAGACCTGCCCGGTGCCCCAGCAATAGGGCAAATAAATAGGTGTTGAGACTGAGGGCCAGGTGATAGGCCCCTTTCCAGCAGCCATAAGACACCCCTTCCAAACCTGGGGAGTTCTTTGCCCTTAGCACCTGTATGCTTTAAATTTTCTGGAATAATTCCACTTTCATATTGTGCTTTGGTAAACAGAAGGCAGTCATCAGGAAGGTATTAATACAAATGTCACTGTGCACGTCCCTCTCCCCCAAAGCTAGAGCAGCCTGTTCAAATGCCAAAGGATATGGAGAAATTGGTGAGGAGGCACTGGAGACAGAAGCCTAGCTTTTCTTTTCCTGGTCGTGCAGCAGACAGCTTACTGTCTTGGCAGCCCTCCAGCTCTGCTTTCTTTTCTGAAAGTTCTAGGTACCCAGACTCTACGCCATGCTGCTTGCTCATCCGAAGCACGTTTGCTCTCTGCTTTGAAGGGGACAGCCGTGAATAAAGCCCTGGGGGGGAGTCCTGGGCAAGCTTCAGCACACTCCCCGCCCTTTCTCGGGAAGAGAGAGCCACGTTCTGAGATGTGCTTGGGGCTGGCAGTTCAACTTTCAGTTGGTCACAGCTTACTAGCCGGAAGGTTTTAATCTCCATGACTTCCAACGAAAAAGTTTGCAAAATGGAAATGTCTCCCTGATCCACTGATCCACAGTTCGGGAAAGGTAAGCTAACAAGTATTTACAGCAAGCTGTGTTGTTCTCTACCCCCACCCCTCCCTTGCCTCGTACCTCCTCTGCCCCGGAGAACGTCCACCCATCGTCAAAGCCAAGTCCAACTCTCGCTCTAAGACTCAGATTGTATCCCTTCATTCCACAAATATGGCTGAAGCACCCACTTTTGTGCTGTCACTAAACTATCAGTCTCCCGGGAAACAGGACAATTAAAGAGTGCACTTCTGGGGCGCCTGGCTGGCTCAGTCATTAAGCGTCTGCCTTGGGCTCAGGTCATGATCCCAGGGTCCTGGGATTGAGCCCCGCATCGGGCTCCATGCTCAGCGGGAAGCCTGCTTCTCCCTCTCCCTCTCCCCCTGCTTGTGTTCCCTCTCTCACTGTGTCTCTATCAAATAAATAAACAAGATCTTAAAAAAAAAAAAAATATATATATATAATAAAGAGTGCACTTCTTATGTGCACTTCTGGAGGATGTAACTGTTATGGGAGTAACTTTATTTGGATGGGGTCATGGGGTCACAGAAGGTTGTCACCTCCTCCCCAAATCCTTCCTGGCCTTTCCAAGGCCATCTTTGCTTCTTCATTCCCATGTCTTCTCAAAGGCACATATCATCTCATCAGGTCACTGCATGGGATTTCCACATGATCCCCACTCCTGCCATCCCATCTCAGTCAATTACCTGGTAAATGTTCAAGGAATGAAAGAAAGAAATCTCTACAGAAGTAACTGTTGTCTACTGGACCCCAAGCGGGATCACTAAACTTAAAAATCTTTGTTAGGGCAATCTCAGAAGTGACAGCATATTTTACTATTTCCAACAGGAACATGTAGATGAGCAAGACTGAGCAGGTGAGCAAAGGGTCAATCAGGTAGTTAGTGCGGGGGTGGGTGGACAGAGGCAGTGAGGTGAGGGAAAGGGCAGGGAGTGCCTAGAGTGGCTGCTGAAGCCAGGGGTGAACTAGCTGGCAGCAAGCGCTAGGACAGAGGCCAATCTGAAGGCAAGTTTCACACAGGTATTTCTGAATCATTCACATTCTAGTTATTAAAAATGTGTGAAAGCTATTTCAGTGCCAGAAAGACATTTGAAATCTTATTAACCTCTTTGCACAGAAGGCCAAATGTTATATCTTGATAGTAACTAGCCAACCCAGTGCAATAATGATACAGTCAGGTGAGAATGCCCTAGCACAGGGCTTCTCAAACATCCATGTGTCGATTAGCTGAGTATCTTGATAAAATGCAGATTCTGACATAGAAGTCAGGTGAGGCAGAAACTCTTTTTTTTTTTAAGATTTTATTTATTTATTTGAGAGAGAGAATGAGATAGAGAGAGCATGAGAGGGAGGAGGGTCAGAGGGAGAAGCAGACTCCCTGCCGAGCAGGGAGCCCGATGCGGGACTTGATCCCGGGACTCCAGGACCATGACCTGAGCCGAAGGCAGTCGCTTAACCAACTGAGCCACCCAGGCGCCCGAGGCAGAAACTCTTATTTCAAATAAGTTTCCAGGTTCTGTTGGTCCCAGATCTCATATTGAACAGTCAATTCCAGAAGATCAGGAAGAACAAGTTGTGATTTTGACAAAACACACCATTACTCTTCTTTTTACATTTTTACTATTCATTGAAATTTGTCTAATTATGGAAGTAATATATAATCTTTATGGTGAATTTGGAAACTGTAAAATGTACAAGGAAAAAACTAAATCACCTTCAATCTCATCATCCACAGATAATCTGTATAAGCATTTTGATGTGTTTCCTTCTCATTTTTTTTTTCTGTTTTTACATCAGGTCCTCCTTAAATTTTTTAATCTTGATTTTATTTTCTTTTGAAATTGTGAGTGCTTCACATGCTGTTATGTTATTTGAAACATACTTTATACTAAGCCAATCAGAAAACATTTGGAAGGGTTCCACTTATTCTCCTAGTTACTCCGGGTACAGCAGTTAAAGAAAGAGTCCCTGCCTTTGTTTTATAGTGAGGGGAAACAATCTGATATACAATCTGATAATAAATAAGATTAAATGGATACAATTCTTATTTTAAATTACTGCATTATATTTTATTTTACAGCTGATCACAATATAGTGAACCTCCTTCAGATGCGTAATGTCCTTTCTTTTACTATTGTGTGTATATATATATATATATATATATATTTGCTATATATACACATTATATATATCTGTATATATATACCTATTTGTATATACGTATCTGTATATCCATTCTTGCATGTACTTCTGATTTCCTTCAGATAAATTCCTTTTAACTGGAATTTCTGAGTCACTGAGTGTGTACAATTTTTAAGTTTTGGTACATATTGCCAAGGGGAACCCTGGCAAAGTTGGGCCACACACTCCTACCAGCAATCAGGAGGGTACCCGAAAAGCTTCGCCACATCTTTTCCAGCATTAGTTGTCATTTATTTTTATATTTGTCAAGTTATTTTTATTTAAATTCCCTTCATACCTACGGAGTTAAGCATTTGCACATGCACATAAGCCATTTGATATCTTCTTTTGTCAAGCGCCTTTTTCCTTTGCCCATTTTGCCTTTGAGGTATTGGTCTTTTCTCCTTATTAATTTGTAACTGTTCTTTACCTATTAAAGATATTAACCCTTGCTATACATTTTGTAAATATTTTTTTAGCTTACTATTGACCTTTTTACTTTGTTTCTGTTTTTTTTAGAAAAAATGTGTTATTTAGAAATATGTTTAATCTCCATGTTTTAGGATTTTCCAGTTATCTTTCTGTTATTGATTTCTAGTTTAATTCTGTGGTCTGAGAGCAAGTATTGCATGATTTATATTCTTTTAGATTTGTTAAGGTGTGTTTTATGGCCCGGAATGTCATCTATTTTGGTAGGTGTTCCATGTGAACTCAGGAAGAATGCGGATTTTGTTGTTGTTGGATGAAGTAGTCTATAAATGTTCATTATATCCAGTTGATTGATGGTGCTGTTGAGTTGAACTAAGTCCTTACTGATTTTTGGCCCACTGGATCTGTCCATTTCTGATAGACAGTTGTTGAAGTCTTCAACTGTGATAGAGGATTCACATATCTCTCCTTTCAGTTCTATCAGGTTTCGCCTCACATGGTTTGCCTCTCCTTTGTTAGGCCCATACACATTAAGGATTGATGTCTTCTTGGATAATTGACCCCTTCATTATTATGTAATTCCCTCTTTTGTCCCTGATAACTTTCCTTGCTTTGAAATCTGCCATATGAAATTAATATAACTACTTTTGCTTTCTTTTGATTAGCATTAGCATGGTATAGTTTTCTCTGTCCACTTGCTTTTAATATATAGGTGCCTTTATAGTTAAAGTGGGTTTCTTATAAAAATCTATGGCTGGCATTTGCAACGACGTGGATGGAACTGGAGGGTGTTATGCTGAGCGAAATAAGTCAATCAGAGAAAGACATGTATCATATGACCTCACTGATATGAGGAATTCTTAATCTCAGGAAACAAACTGAGGGTTGCTGGAGTGGGGGGTGGGGTGGGAGGGATGGGGTGGCTGGGTGATAGACACTGGGGAGGGTATGTGCTATGGTGAGTGCTGTGAATTGTGCAAGACTGTTGAATCACAGACCTGTACCTCTGAAACAAATAATACAATATATGTTAAGAAAAAAAAAAAGAAGAAGATATCAGGAGGGGAAGAACGAAGAGGGGGAAATCAGAGGGGGAGATGAACCATGAGAGACGATGGACTCTGAAAAACAAACTGAGGGTTCTAGAGGGGAGGGGGGTGGGAAAATGGGTTAGCCTGGTGATGGGTATTAAAGAGGGCATGTTCTGCATGGAGCACTGGGTGTTATGCACAAACAATGAATCATGGAACACTACATCAAAAACTAATGATGTAATGTATGGTGATTAACATAACAATAAAAAATTTTTAAAAATAAAAATAAAACAAGTAGAAAAAAAAATCTATGGCTGGCTTGCTTTTCAGTTCACTCTGACAATCTCTGTCTTTTAACTGGTGCATTTAGGCCGTTCATGTTCAAAGTGATTATTGATATGGTTAGATTAATGTATACCCTATTTGTTCCCACCTTCTTTGTTCTTATTTTGTCTTCCATTCTTTTTCTGCTTTTTGTGGTTTTAATTGAGCATTTCATAAGATTCCATTTTCTCTCTTAGGATATCAGTTATATTTTTACATCTTTTAGTGGTTGCCTTAGAACTTGCAATACATACAACTAATCCAAGTCCACTTTCAAATAACACTATGCCACTTCACGGGTAGTATAAATACCTTACAGTAACAAAATAATTCTAATTCTTCCCTTCTGTCCCTTGTATCTTTGCTGTCATTCATTTCACTTATGTATAACTATGCGTAAGTATATGTATATATACATATATGCATGCTTGTCTATATGAGCATCATAATAGAATACATTGTTGCTATTATTTCAAATAAACTATTATCTGTTAGATCAATTAAGAATTAGAAAAATAAGTGTTTTTATTTTACCTTCACTTACTTCTTCTTAGTTGTTCTTCCTTTCGTTATGTAGATCTGAGTTTCTGACCTATATAATTTTCCTTCTCTCTAAAGAACTTCTTTTAACATTTACTGCAAGTAGTAACAAATACCCACAATTTTTGTTTGTCTGAAAAAGCCTTTATTTTTCCTTGACTTTTGAAGGAGAATTTCACAGGGTACAGAATTCTAGGTTAGTGGGTTTTTTTCTCTTACCGTTTTAAATATTTCACTGCACTCTCTTCTTACTTGCATGGTTTCTAAGTAGAAATCAGTATAACTTTTGTTCCTGTATAGGTAATGTGTTGGTTTTCTCTTGCTTCTTTCAAGATTTTTTTTTATCTTTTCTTTTCTGTACTTTGAAAATGATATGCCTAGGTGTTGGGTTATTTTTGTTTCATTTTGTTTTTTGTGGGTTTTTTTTTCCTTGGCATTTGTATTGTTTGGTGTCCTCTGAGTTTTTTGGATCTGTGGTTTGGTGTCTGACTTTAATTGAAGAGTAATTCTCAAGTCATCATTATTTCAAATATTTCTTCTGTTCCTTTCTCTCTTTCTTTTCCTGTGGTGTTTCCATTATGCATATGTTACATCTTTTGGAGTTGTCCCACAGTCCTTGGATATTCTGTTGGATGTGTGTGTGTGTGTGTGTGTGTGTGTGTGTGTTTCAGGCTATTCTCTTTGCTTTTCTGTTCTGGAGGTTTCTACTGAGATATCCTTATGCATAGAGATTCTTCCCTCAGCTGTGTGCAATCTACTAATAAGCCCATCAAAGGCATTCTTTATTTCTGTTACAGTGTTTTTGATCTCTAGCATTTCTTTTTGGTTCTTCCTTAAAATTCCCATCTCTCTGCTTACATTGCCCATCTGTTCTTGCATGCTGTCTACTTTATCCATTAGCGCTCCTGGCATATTAATCATAGTTGTTTTAAATTCCCGGTCTGATAATTCCAACATCCCTGCTCTGTCTCTCCAAACTGTGTTTTTTGCCTGTTGGTATGCCTTGTAACTTTTTCTTCATAGCTGGACATGAAAGACTGGGTAAATTAACTGCTATAAATAGGTGGCGTGGGATGGGGAGAGAAGTTCTATGGTCCTATGATTAGATCTCAGTCTTTTAGTGAGCTTATGGCTATAGACTGTGAAACTTCACAAGTGTCTCCAGTTTTTTCTCCCCACCGGGTGAGACAGGGTGACTGGATTGGGCTGAGGTTGGGTATTTTCGATTGGGCTGAGGTTGGGTATTTTCCTTCTCCCATGTGGAAGGCTAGAGTCATCTAGAAGTTGGTGTTTCTCTTCCCCTGGGGTTAATTAGGTTCTGATGATATGCCAGCAGGCTAGGCATTGGCTAACTAGTTTCTGCTGAGGGAAGGCCTTATTAAGAAGAACCGCGTGCTCTGGCACATTTCAAAATGGCTCCTTTCCCCTCAGACTAATGGAAGCACATGAAAGTTTTTTTTTTTCCGATATTTACTGTGAGAACCTGGTCGAGCTCCTGGAGGTAAATCTTACAAAACTGTGGGGGTCCCTCTACGGCTGGGTCTCCCTAGAGTTTTTGACTCTCAGAGTTGTCTACACTGGGCCTCCAAAAATTTATCAGTGTAGGTGTTCGTACCCTGGTGCTGGCTCCCACGGTGCTTTCGCCCATGATCCTCCACTCTGGTAAGCCACGACTCCCTGTATTAGCCCGTTTCTCTAATCTTGGGGCAGCAGCTTGCACTGTGTCCTTACCCCTCTCTCACTAATCCAAGAAGAGTTGTTGACTTTTCAGTTTATTCAGATTTGTACTTGTTTGAGTGGAGTGGCAACTTTCAAGCTACTTACACGTGGGACCAGAAACTGGAAATCTGTTTCTGTGTTTTAAAAGCCTGCATAAGTTGTGAATTTCTAAGTAAGTTATAGCTATTAATCTTGTCCACTGTGAATTTGGTCTTTGTTTTTATATCTGGAATAGCCTTGCCCACAACAAGGTGAGAAAAATACAGATCCATGTTTTTAGTTTCGTAAAAGCTTCTTACATTATGTGAATATGGGAAGGTAGGAAGGCAGTGTTGTGAAGATATTCCCCTCTCCTGTGGTACAGTTTTTCTAAAATTGGTTGTCCAACAGACTTCTCACTAGAAAACCAGGAACAGGGAAACACTGAAAGTTGACATGTTTCATGATAGTAACAGGTTGAGAGGCCAGCTTCTTTTTGTTCCATTAGCATGCACACTTCTCCATAGGAAGGATATGATGGGGTCTTTCATCTATGCTTGGTCCATATGGCAGATAGAATAATACTCTCCAAAAATGTACATATCCTAATCCTGGAAACTTGTGAATATGTTACCTTCTGTGCCAAAGGACCTTGCAGATGTGATTAAGTTAAGGATCTTAAGATAGATTATCTCAGAGGGCCCAAAGTAATCACCAAGGTCCTTAAAAAAAGGGAGACAGAAGGGTCAGAACCAAGGAGAGAAGGCAGTGAACAATACAAGCAGAGGTCAGAGAGAAAGAAAGAAATTTGAAAATGCTATGCTGCTAACTTTCAACATAGAGGAAAGTGCGATGAGCCAAGAAATGCAGGTGGCTTTTAGGGGCTGGAAAAGTCCAGGAAGTGATTCTCCCGTAGAGCTTCCAGAAGGAATACAGCCATGCTGACATCTTGGTTTTAGGACTTTTGACCTTCAGAACTGTACAATAATAAACCTGTGTTGTTTAAGCCACTGAGTTTGTAGTAATTTGTCACAACAGCAATAGGAAACTAATATGGGCTTGTCAGAGTACAAGTCAAGTACAGGCCAAATCACCACCGTGGTTCCTGAATACTGTTGCTTCCTCACCCGTGTCCAATTTGGTTGGTGACTGCCAGGATAGTAGGATTGATTTCACCATCGTCACAGGGTCTCAGAACACTGATATATCTTACCCAGGAAGAGCTGGTTGGAGTCCTGTGCCTGAAAGTAAAAGGGCAGGAACATGAGGCTTTTGGTTCTCCTTCTTGAATTAGCCCAGAACATTCTTATGAGTCGTCAGAGTATTTCATTCTGATTAGCTCCTGACAGGGACAAAAATTGCCTTACCTTTTAGGGTTACTGTGAGGATTAAATGAGTTCATACAGACAGGTGTGCCCCTTAAAACATTGCCTGGAAACATCTTTAGTAGGTGTTAGCTTTATTTGTATTCGAGTTCTCCAGAGAAACAGAACCAAGAAGATGTGTGTGTATATTATATACAGAGAGGTTTATTTTTAGGGATTGACTGACCCAGTTGTGGGGTCTGACAAATCTGAAACCTGCAAGGCAGGCCTAGGGAAAAATTAATGAAGTCTTGAATCCAAAGGCATTCTGGAAGCAGAATTTTTGTCCTCCCCTGGGGACTTGAGTCTTTTTCTATTTTGGCCTTCCACTGATTGGATAAGGCCCATCCGCATTATGGAGGGCAATCTGCTTTATTCAAAATTGACTGATTTAAAAGATAATCACATCTCAAAAAATCTTCACAGCAACATTTAAACTGATATTTGACCAAACCTCTCAGTACCATAGCCTAGCCAAGATGACACATAAAATTATCTATCATATGGTTATTTCTTTCCTATCTTATTTCAGTGGCCAAAACTTGAGGAAAATGTAAAATGGTAAAAGTAATGCTGGGCATCCTTATCCTATTTCCAGTTCTAACAAGAATGCTATACTAGGTCTTCATTTGGTATCTCTAGTACTACTAAGAAACTGTTCTCTAACCCCACTTTAGTATATTTTTAATCCTAAATGGGTACCATCTGCTAAGATGATTATATAATTTTTCTCTTTTGACTTATTGAAATGATCTGTTTTATTTATAGATTTCCTATTAATAAACCATTCCTTGCATCCCTATGGTAAATCTTACTTGGTCAGATGGTAGTCTTTTCAGATGCCTACTGAATGCAATTTCTTAGTATTTCACTTCATTTCTAATTTGTTTTCCTCAGTCAGTGTCAGTGGTTTGAAGGGTTTTATTTTTAATTGTTTTGGGGGGGAAGGTTCTGTTTGTGTGATCTTTGTTAAAATTTGGTATTTTCATTTTTCTCTCTTCATGAAGTGAGTTGGTAAGTGTTCCATGTTTCTCTGCCGTGTATCAATTCATAAAGCATGGGACTAAACATGTTCTAGTGGCAAGAAACAGACTGTATCATCACAAAAGTAATTTGGTGTTTCCTTCCCTTGCAAAGTCCCTGCCAATGACTCTGTATTAACATACCAAATTCAATATTATGTTACACATCAATTCAATATTTTTTTTAAATGTACATTTCCCTTACAAAAACATGACATTTCTTTTTACTCTGTCTTTTGGATCTCCTATACACTTTTTGTAACTCTCTGGAAACCTCTCCCTTAAAAAAAAAATTCCCTAGTAGGAATAGCCAGCTGTTATTCAAGAGGGTGGCCATCCAAACTCTGCTCTCTATATGTCATCCTTCTTTAGGAGTCAGTACTATGTTCTTTGACAAATGGTAACTTTCCTCTTCAAGAGCATCCCTGTGTGGAGCTTCTCCGACACTGAGACCAGCATAGGCTGACTTGTTTTACACTTCATGTGGCTTCCTACAAAACAAACTCAAACAAAAGTATAAAATATGTGTGACCATTCCTGGCTTAAAAAAAAAAAAAAGTCAAGCTTTGGCTTGGGTGGTCTTAGGATAGTGCAGAACTCGGGTCTTTTCTTGAGGAGATTAAACTGCCACGTAGAGATCTGGCTGGCTTCTGTTTAAAAGTGAAGCCAGCAGTTGGAACAGAAATTCTGATTCAGAATTTAAAAACCTGCCTGACCACACTGCATGCTGCCCTCTTCACAGCAGATGGCCAAGATGAGGATGTCCTCTGCTCCCGGACTGCAGCAAGGCCAAGAGCCAACTACAACACTGGTCCAATATTCACTGAGGCCAGGCTTTATACTTAAACTTCTATATATGTCACTCTTATTTGCTTTCTGGTGATAGATTTTTAACTAGTCACACAAAGGAGAATTATTTCCACAAACTGGCATCATTTAAACAGTGTTCTGGGGCACATTGGTGAGGTCAATAGGTGTTCTAAGAGGAAAATGGAGGACAACCTGGGTTAAACAAAACTACTGACTTCTTTACTGCACAAGTCCACGGAGCCATGAGTACATTGATGTTCTCTGTGACCTCTGAAACTTTCCCCCCCCGGTACACCTATTAACAGTTCCAAGTACACTGTTACTGGGTAGAATATATTTTGAGGAACAATATCTTAAATAATCACCATTATTATCATCAGCTACACTGAGTGCTTACGAGATACTGAGTACCATGTTGGAGATTTTACATCTCACTTAATCCTTGCAACATCTCTATTCTAATCATTGCTCAGTGGTGTACAGGTTAAGTAATTGGCCCACAATGACAGCAGCAGTGAACCACAAATCCTAATTTGCATCCGGGTCTGTCCCATTCCAAAGTCTACGTGCTTAACTAGGAAGCTACATTTGTTATAGCGCCGCTACATTTTGAAATAGTCACCTCATAAAATAATTGCATTACATCAGCATATGCCTTTCCTCCCACTCGGAGAACTATCCTATCCCCTCATCCCCTGAGAGTCAGCCTGGCAGACCCTTCAGTCAGTGAGCACCTTCCCACCTTGCTGCAGCCACTCAACCAATGAGTGCTGCATCAAGTATATCGGGAATGTGTGTGGTTTTCTTCCTCTGCCTGACATCTGTGTGTGTCAAGAGATGTCTACATGATGGCACCAGACCCTCTATAGAGAAACAGCAAAGGACACCAAGCTGGATGTTAAAGTTAGATAGCATCCTCAAGGACATAGTGAAGGAAACAGAGGGTAAAGATTAGTGGACAATTAGGGGTTGGTGGAAATCCTTTGGCAAAGGAAGGGCACCGCTGTGGCCTCAGAGGAGGGACCAGCCATTGTGTGAAGCTCTGGCTGGAGACTTGTGCATAACCTCAGGATCTGAAGAGGAGAGAAAAGCTAATGCCAAAGAACTTGCTGGAAGCCCCTCTCCACAGGGACCATTCCATGCACTGCCATGATTGCTCCCATTTAAAGATCCCATCTCCTGTACTCATGGGACAGCCTTGTGCTGCCTCTTTTAATAGCTTCCACATTTCTTGGTCCACTAACCAGCCTTCTTCCATGCTGCTTTGCCCAGTCTTCCACACACAGAGGTGAGAAGTTTACAGTGATCTAATTTTGCATATCAAAGAACTACCCTGAGGGCCGCGGCAGCATGTTCTATGGGAAGAATGCCCAGTTTGGAAGTTTCCCATCTCAGGAAATCTGGGGATGAAGATTGCCAGATTTGGAAGATGTAATTTGGGGGAACCCTAGTCCTACAATCCCCACTCTTAAGGTGTCGCTTCATCCTCCCTATTCAAAAAGTTAGGTCTTTTCCACACATGCAAGTGAGCTATTGTTACATAATAAACCACCTCTAATGCTAGTGGCTTAAAATTGCTAGCACTTGTCACCTATGAGTCTACAGATCGATTGGGGAGTTCTGCTGATTTGGGCTTGATTTTAGCTGGGCATACACATGCATCTGCGGTTGGCTGGTCTAGGATGGCCTGAGCTAGGAAAACTCACCTCTGCTCTAGGCAGTACCTCATCCTCTAGCAGGCTAGCCTGGGTTCATTCTCCTGGTGATTATGGGGATTGAAGAGAGGAGAAAAGCAAATCCCCACGTATAAGAAGTTTTTAAGCCTCTGGTTATGGTACGTTTGCTAACATTCCACTGGCTAAAGCAAGTCTCACGATGAGCTCAAGGTCAGAAAGGAAGGAAACAACAAAGTTATAGGGGGAAGGCCAGGGTAGGCACTCTCATACATCAAAAGAATCTCTTGGGGCGCCTGGGTGGCTCAGATGGTTAAGCGTCTGCCTTCGGCTCAGGTCATGATCTCGGGGTCCTGGGATCGAGTCCCGCATCGGGCTCCCTGCTCCTTGGGAGCCTGCTTCTCCCTCTGCCTCTCTCTCTCTCTCTCTCTCTCTCTGTCTCTCATGAATAAATAAATAAAATGTTCAAAAAAAAAATCTCTTGACTTGAATTTAAATCCTATGCTAATAAAATTATAAAAGTGGCTAGGTTATAGCTAAGAACCATATTAACCGAGGCCCTACAGTGACCCATAATTCTAGAATTAGCCCACGGCCCAATTCAGAATACTGGATTGACCTCTTTGGGTAACTTTGACCACCTAGCAGAATGCAGGGCTGAAGGAGATCAGGATATGCCACCCCAAAATATGCCATTTTGGTGTAAGGATTATTTTAAACTGAAGACATCTGAAATTCAACAGATGCAGAAAGGCGGCTTCGTGGAGCTTTCCTTATCTGACTAAAAGCAGAAATTCCTGGGAAATCAGTCTACCATAAATTCCCTCGTTGGGGGTGGGTCTGTCCCCAGAACAGAGACCAAGAGTAAGCCTACCGTAAATCCTCCCTCTAGGGCAGTTTTATGGCCTTGAAAGAGCTGGAAAGACCACTCCTACCTATATAGACAAGCATCACAAACTTTTGTATCTTTTTCTCCTAAAATTTCATTTGTCTTTCCTAAAAAAATTATTTGTTTTTCCTGTAGAAACCTTTTCTCCCCTCTCTTTCCCGAAGGGGAAAGAAGGGATCTCAAGAGAAAAGAAGGCTTGAATTGTGTTGAACACTTGTGAGAAGTCCTGCTCTAAAACCACTCTGCATCTGCCGAGCTTCATCTGTTCCAGAACCCGCACCCTTGCCCTCTATGCTCCAAGTTGCTGAACTTCCTTTTCCTCAGTCTCACATCTCCAGGTCGTGCTCTCCTTACCTCCGTGGCTTCACCCACCTTGCAACCTCCACATAAAACATGCCCCCTCTTCGTCTCCCCTCTCCAAATCCTGCTGTTCTTCCAGGTCTCAGCTCAGATGCTGATGCTCCGGATCTGGCCGTGGGTCCCCTGCAATATGCCTCCAAAGAACTCCACACATCCCCTGTTGAATTAGTCTGCTTGAGCTGCCGTAACAGAATACTACAGACTGGGAGGCTTAAACAACAGAAGTTTATTTTCTCCCAGTTCTGGAGGCTACAAATCCAACATCAAGGTGCTGTCACTGCTGGTTTCCGGTGGGGACTCTCTCCTTGGCTTACAGATGGCTGCCTTCTCTCTGCATCCTCACATGGCCTTTCCTCCACATGAGTGCAGAGAATGCTCTGATGTCTCTCTCTCTTAGAAGGACATCAGTCCTATAGGATTAGGCCCTGCTCATATGTCCGTATTTAACTTGAATCACCTCCTTAAAGGCCTTGTCAGTTGGGGGTTAAGACTTCCTCATGAAAATTGGTGGGACACCATTCAACTGATAGCACTCCCCAAACACATATTGGAAGATAACATGTCTCTCCTCTATCTGACTGTAAGTTCTGTGAGGCCATGTCCAGGCAATGTGTATATTAGGTTTTCTATTCTCTTCACACAGCACAGTGCCTAAAGGTGCTAAAACTATTTATGGATGAAATGAATGCGATCATGAATGCAGGGTCCATCTCTGCTGTGCCATCTGGCTACCCCACATAGCCAGCCAATGCCTCACCCTCGCTGGGGATTCTCCTCCCACGAGTGTCCCATTTTCCATGCTTCATAAAATCTCACCCATTTGGAATAAATGGAGGGAAGCCTAGTGTGAATTAGTGAGAAATTATAGAATTTTAAAAGAAGTTTTGGTGTTTTCAAGTAAGCTCTAAAACAAAACAAAACAAAACAAAACCCCTTCATATTTGAAGTACTGCTTTGTAATGCATTCACTAATTGTTTGCCTTCAAACAAATGATGTTAAAGTGGCTTAAAATGGGATGAAAAAAGCATTTTCTTTAGTAAATGAAGCAATCCTCCCTGAATGAGTTCTTACTATCCCTTTATTTGGGAAATTCTACTTGCTACATACATATAGGGCAAAGGTAAACTGAATCCTGCCTCCAGAAAAAAAGTAAGTCCCAATTCAGGATTCTGAAGGTCTCCACACGTTAGGAAAGCTAAAAATGATGAGAAAAGGGGGTTGCAGAGGGGCTCAGAACTGCAGTGTTTCAAAACTCACTTTCTATATAAAGTCAAAGTTGTGAGTTTGATTTATAGATATTAGGATACTATCTTTAGAAATAGGAAGTCAGCAGTGGTATATATATTCTTCTCCTTCTCCCTTGAAGATTACACATACATTTTTTTTTAAAGATACAAAAGATGATTTAGGAGCATAGAAACTGGCTTTTTTTAGGGTATTTCATTTCTAGGTTTTCCTAAACTCTAAAATATGTTGGGGGGGGGCAGGAATCTCTCAAGTTCCCAACTGTTCACTGGTGTTAACCCTTCAAGGGTGCCTTTTTCTTTCTAAAAATAGAATGTGTTTCGGTTAAAGGCTGACTTGGGATGTAAATGCCTAGTTGCAGTTAGAAGAGGCACTCAGCCCCCCCGAGGGTTCCAGCTTTCTCTGTGGGGCTGGATTAGGGCTATTATCCCAGTGGTTCCCCAGTGAGGCTCAGGGACATGTGACAAACAAGCTGACACAGACCTTACTAACAATAACACCCGAGCTGACACACCCAGGCCTGTCCCCTCCCTCCCACCACAGGCGTATCAAGTGGGAAAATGCCTCTCAGGGGCAGCACAGACAGTACCTCTGGCTGTCAGGATCATCCCAAGGAGCCCATTTCTTAAACAGCTGTTCAGCCTCACAGGGAAGGGACAGAGGTGGGGAAAGAACTACACTTGTATAATTATTTTAGCCTTGCCCAAGAGTAACATTACTTTGAGTCCTTTGGCCCTTGACATAAATTCAGATTTGTGGATACTCTCTGTGACGTGGGTGAGTTCTCGTGATATTATGGAGAGGAACACGTATGGCCCAGAGACTTGAAGAGCTTGCCCAGAATCAGTAATACCCCAAGGGAAAGTATACAATGGGCTCGTGTACCATGGGCTAGTTCAGGTGTGGCCTCTTTCTTTAGATTTACTAATGATTGTTCTCAGAGAAAAAGCCACCTTATAACAATTATTTCTCTCATTGGCCCATGGGCAGTTCTGTAAAGTGGTGGTAGCCTGCAGGCCCTGAATTATAAAAGGCAGCTTCACTTCTGTCACGATGCAGAGTTTGAAGGTAAGCATGACGCCATGTTTGAATTCAGAGAGTGTGACAGTTTGGGAGGAGATAACTAGAAGGATGTGGTGGATAGTATGTGTAGGTGAAGGCTCTATCTTAAATATGTCTGAAAGCTCTTGGCAAAGTCCAGTTTGGCTCCAGAAAAGGATTATGGGCCTCTCTCCAGCACAGAGTTTGAGACAAGATGTATACTCGGGTCCTGGCAATAACCAGCTGAGAAAATTGCCTTTGCTTGCCCTGATGGGATCAGAAAGACCTCAGCACTCTTCAGACACTCACAGGCTGCCAGGATAACATCTGCGTGCACATGCGCCTGTAGAGTACTTTGACCCAGATTGGTAAAAACAGCAGTCCTTGCTCTCCTTTGGCCTGGGCCTCTCTCCTTCCTTCTCACTGGATTAATAGGTTGAGGAGATTATTGAATTTATTTGGTTCACAACTGGTAAATCAATTCTCTAGAGAGGAGCCTGCTCAATTAGCTTCCTCTTCTGAAATAGAATATCGGTCTTTAGCCAGAGTATATCCACAAACGCCCCTAGGATTGATTTGCTTTCATCGTTTCATGAATTTGGGCCTTAGTTTTTTTCATCTGAGCAGGGGATTACAATGGCCTACTCACAGAATAGTTATGAGGCTTGAATGAGAGGAAACAATGTATATGATAGAGCTTTGTAAAGGCTGGGGGGGAGGGCGGGCAGGGGAAGTAGCAGTCATTAATAAGATCCGTTGATCAAAGCCAAATTTATTCATGTAGATATAAGAAGGGGATTCTGGGAGCATGCATTCTTAGCCATTTTTTCGCAGTGTGAACTTGAACAAGCTAATTAAATTCTTAGAGGCTTACTATTCTTACCTATATTATTAGGAAAACAGTGCCTATTCTTACCAAACTATTGCAAGAGTTAAAAATCATACCCTCTCACACCAAGTGTGATGCTAACACATAGAGGATGCTTTCTAAATGGTAGTAATGGCTATAATATTAACCCAGAAGACATTTGTACAAACAGACTATTTCTTTCCTCCCTAACTTTCTAGCGTTCTTTGCTGCTCAAGAATTGAATCTTGACTTCAGTTATTGTTATGAGTGTGCAAGACTGTGGCCAGTGGGACTGATGTCTGGGGCGTGAAAGTAATTCATGGACCATACTCTGAACCCTTTGCTTGTATTTACTTGAGGATTAGTATTTCAATTTCTTGGACTGAAAACAGAAATCGTACCAGGAAACTTAAAAGAAAGAATGGTGGGGGAGGGGCACGAACCAAAGTAATTACTGAAGATTTCTAGTACAGTTTGGTAAATTTTCTCTCAATTTAGCCAGATGTTGGGGTTTTTACCGACTCAAAGGTAAATGGGAAAAGTTATATATTAGGCCTACCAAGTGATAAACTGAAACTTGCAACTTCTAATTTAGTAAAGGAAAAAAGACCCTAAATTCTTTCAGTAAATAAGGTAGCTTTCAGAGACATATTATGGTCTGTGGAGAAAGAAAAAAGCAAAGCGAAGCATCAGGAGGAAGCGGATGAGCTAGAGGGTCATAGTCTTCCATCAGATAAAGATGCCTTCTTAGGACCGTGGGCTACAGCCATGTCCCCCATTTGCAATCACATGCTTATGTGAGGATATCTTGTCACTCTTCTCACCCGAGTGACTTGAGACAGAAGTTTCACAATGACACAAGTTCTTTGATGAAGTGATGTACATTTCAGCTGTCATTCAGCACCCAAAAGAAGCCCATGGGTCCCAGAACCGGCATCAGCCATGGCTGGGCTGGCACTGGATTCCATTATATCCTCCAAAGAAAAGAGAAGCTAGTTTTGAGGTGAAATCACAGAAAGCAAGGAGGCAGCAGTTTGAATTTCAGTGGACTGGGGAAAAAAAAACCCAAGCCCCTGTGTGTCTCCTCCATTCCCCAGGCTCAGAGTTTCTCTCTCTCTCTCTCCTCCTTACTAAAAGGTGATCTCCACTCACTCTTGCCAGGATAGTCCCATTTCCGTGCCATTTTTGTGAGTGCAGATAACATGGCAACTCAGGGTGGGGTGCTGCCAAACTTTGTCCAGGAATGTAGTTACCTGATGCCCAGTTTAGGAGTTTCTATTTTAACAACTCCGAATAGAGCGTTCTTATTTGTCACTTTGCAAACAAACACATGGAGAAGACCAAAAGCACTGCAGAGACTGCAAATAGATCTTGCCTCCCACTCCAACCCTGATCACTGTGAATCCTGCGTAGAGAATGGCTCTGAGACCATTTCCGTGTCTGGAAGTGGTGTGATCTGTGAGGGGTGCTCACAGGGGGCTCTGAACGTGGGAGGGGTGAGACACAAATCACGCATTTGCCGTCTTTGAGGAACAGTTGTATTAAATACTGTACACAGTCCCATGTATACAACAGTGTTAGTGTCACCTAAACATTGAGATCGTCTGCACCATGTTGGTCTTTGGGTATCAGTTGTCCCTTCAAACATACTTCCCCCACCTCCAGAAAGGTCTGGCGTATAGGATTTTCTCACACTAACCCTGCCTGAGTTTGAGTTTCTCTACTACCTCGTTTGGGTGTTGCCACCACAACTAGATTTTCCATCTCTCTCTCTCTCTCTCTCTCTCTCCGCCTTTGTATTTGCAAATCCCACCTGAATTGTACTGCTGGGTTGGAGAAACACCTCTGGCTAGTTATAAAAATCAATCCTCTCTGCACTAATCTCACACACTTTGTCCTCAATATCTTTCATTTGGGTTCACTTGGCTCAGTTTAACCTGTGCAACCCTAACCCGATAAGGTACGCTCACTAACCTGTGCCCCTAACTGTGCTCCTTCTTGCATCCATTTCTCAAGGTAGCGATTTTTCTTGGGCACCTGCTGCTCCCTTAAACTAAGGCTTTGGGTCCTTTAAGACCACAAGCTTGCCCCAACAACTACCAAATTACTGACCTCACTCACTATGGAGCACTGGCCCCAGGCTGCAATAACCACAGCAGCTATTCTGGCCACCAGTAATGCTCTGTGTGTTATTGTTCCAGTTCTGCCTCCCAGGAGGGCTACCCCGTGATGGGGGGCAGGAAAGACCAGCTTCTAGGCAAACTGCCAATAAAAGTTCTTAAGAACCCGCCCCATTTCAAAAACTTCCCCTTTCCTAATTAAAATGACTCCTACCTTGACAGAAAAATTCCTTTGAACCTTAAAGACCTTTTTAGACTCTTGCCTAACTTTGGGCAGATGACAGATGAGAGCATCACCTTTTAGGGCACCCACAAGGGCAAGGAGGCAGAGGAGAAACAGAAGAGGAATTTGACAGATGACAAAAACCCTCTCCCCTTGCGCCAAAACTATGCTTGCTTTCCGTCAGTTATGCCTCTGTTTGGTCTCATGTACCAAGCCACACTGTCCTGTGCCTGCAGGCTGCCCAGAGGGGGCAGAAACCCTTCTTCACAGTGGGGAGAAAGTAGACAGAGCTTGTTAGCTTGAAGGGGAAGAAGTAAAAGTATAATAGTTCTGTACAATCACCTGCCCCTTTATATACCTCTAGCTACTTGGGTACACCCCTTCAGACTCTTTCTGGAAGTCTTATTCTACTTATTAAAAAGTGACAGCAACCATCTGATGGTCCCATCACTGCCACCAAAAAAAAAAAAAAGATAAAATGTTGATGGAAATGCATGAACACGAAATAGATTATGGAGTAAAAATTAAGAGTGCATTTGGCAGATATCAGGGAGAGTAGCTCCTGGGTTCTCCCATATTATTAAATTGAATAACGACGGTCAGAATGGAAGAGAGAGATGGATGATTAATTTGATTCAGAGAAAAACGGAGGTATATTTCTCACAGTAGATAGGTTTACCTTCCAGTCTTCTATGTGGGGAAAAATATTGTACTTTCACTTTTCAGCCACTTATGACAAGTTACACAGTCTCGAATTCCCATGATTGGATTAAACTGCTATAAATAGACCTTGGAAACTCCACTCTGACTTTTAGACCCTGCCATTTAGATTCAGGAATTTCCCCTCTCCTTCCTGATATTTAAAAAGAAAAAAGTCTTTACTATGCTCTTTTGGTCTGTGAGTTTCTCTTCTTCTTTTTTTTTTTTTTTTAAGATTTTTATTTATTTATTTGAGAGAGAGAATGAGAGAGAGTACATGAGAGGGGGGAGGGTCAGAGGGAGAAGCAGACTCCTGAGCAGGGAGCCCGATGCGGGACTCGATGCAGGACTCGATCCAGGGACTCCAGGATCATGACCTGAGCCGAAGGCAGTTGCTTAACCAACTGAGCCACCCAGGTGCCTTGTGAGTTTCTCTTCTACATGACTTCCATGCCAAGTGATGAAAAGTCTGCAGGAAAAGAAAGAATGCAGAATGGTGTATAGTTTGTTAAAGTGAAGGAAGTCTTGGAATAAATGTGTGATCCTTAGAGCCAGTCAATAATTCCAGGCACCAGCAGGCAGCAAATATAAATTTAATAATCTGAGAAAATCCTATTCTATCAACTGGCCTATTTAAATTAATCTACAGTGTGCTTAGTTGTGCTTAAATCATACATTCTATTCAAGATACAAAGAAATATATAACTTTTGCTCACCAGATCTCCAAAAGATGGGTTCGTGTAGCTCTGTCCCTCTCAGAAGAGGTATCTGTGGGCTTGTTGGAAAGGTAACTTGCCTTAAATTATGCAGATGGTTGCTCAGATGCATTGTTCCTATGGGGAGGACTAAAGTAAAAATGCCAGTTCATTGTAATCTGGTTTTAGTGGGCCTCAATCTAACTTGAAGGGAAGAATGAGATTCACAAGAGACACAACTGTCACACCAGACTCTATACCCTGAAACTTGAGTTTTAATAAAAGGGGGCTATACCATTTCTCTAAGTTGGTAATGAACATTATTTTTATTTCAAGGGACTACATTTTTACTGGTTCCCACCTGGTAATCTTAGTCTAAGAAACTCTTCCGTTGACATTCACATGTATGAACTGTGTGTAGAGGTGGAATTCTATCATACTATTCCTATGCCCAGGGCCACAATGAGAGTGTTTAATCCTGACAGCTGGGTACTAATTTGTTAGGCTAAATAAATTGTTGTCGATAGTTGTATGCTAGATTATAAACTCTTTGCAGGCAAAATATAATTCATGTACAATTAGAGGTATTTATTTTTTATAATGATGGTGGTTGGGATGTCTTCAATATTTTACCAGTTACTCCCATCAAAAGCATTAAAAGGGTTGCCATGGTATGGTTTTAAATTTTGAGGAGACAGGACTTTGTAAAAATTTTGACAAAGTTAGTAGAAAAATCACCAAAGCCAGAAAATGGAATGAGCCCTGGATTTTGTAATAAAGACAGGAAAACTATGTCTTGGGGATGATATAAAGTGATTCCTATAGGCCCACTGAAGCAAAAGGCCAAAGCCTGGGATGAAGAAAGCCCGAGTGGGATTTTGTGATGAAGTTAACCTCCAGGTTAAATTCCAGGATGGGATATAAAAATTCTTTCTGTGTCTGAAATGAGCATAGGCATGAGGTGGTATTTTTCATCCGGGTACTCTGGGATAAGGAAAGAAGTGTCTGCGTGCAGATGCAGAAGGAAGAATACTGCTGGCCCCCTGGCATCCAAAAGAAGACTAGAGATCTTAACTGGACCAATAGGTCCCCATCGACAGCATGGGACCTATAAGCAGAGATGTCATTGCTACCACGGTCTACTGATGTCTTAGCTCGTGATGCCTGTTACTGTATGCTTTCTACATATGAAGGGGCTGCCCTCTGACTGGTATATTCCCATCAGGCCACCCAAGGCACACTGGTGTCTGGCAGACCGAGGAGGCCAATAAAACTTTACAAGCCGAGATCTAGGTTTTTATCAACAATCTGTCTCTTAACTCTGAGTGACTTGAAGAAAGTGGGTAGTAGATCCTCTTGGCACGCTTTGCTGAGTAGGAAGAACGAGTCAAACAAAATAAATAATGACGTCCCTTTCAGTAACTTTCTTTTTTTTTAAGTATTCACTTCAAAGACACCAAAGCATCCTTCCCTGACTCCCTCCCATTCCTGCTCCAACCACAGTGGTTGCCTGTCTACAGAAATAACCCTGAAGGAGGGGTTGGGAAATGAATATGATGGCTGCCATTGGGGGTGGTGCTCACTCAGTCCCCATGCTTTGGAAAGTCTTGGTTACTCAAACATTCTGACCAGTCTTGTGGATTATAGTGCTCCTCCGTCCCTCGGTAATGAAGAGTCCTTCACTCTGCCACCTTCACGTCATTACTGGGGTCTGACCTTCCAGTCTCACTTAGTATTTCATCCCAGTGACCACATTTGAGGGATTCAGCATTCTGAAATTTAATTGTAAATAATATTGCCAGGCACTCAAAAAGCAACTCAGGGGCGCCTGGGTGGCTCAGTCGATTAAGCATCTGCCTTCGGCTCAGGTCGTGATCTGTGATCGAGTCCCACAGGGGGCTCCCTGCTCAGTGGGGAGCCTGCTTCTCCCTCTCCCCCTCCCTCTGCCACTCCCCCTGCTTGTGTACATGCACTCTCTCTCTAATAAATAAAATCTTTTTTAAAAAAGTAAGTCAGGTAGGTCTAACCTTTAACAAATACACTCACCACTACCTAGAAAATGAACAAGACATAAATACTCTAACAGCTAAATTTTGTCAGCTGGAGCTTTTTTTTAATGGAAAAATTTTGTCCACAACGCCCAATATAAGGTATTTAACTACTTTAGAATGTTTCTAAAAAGAATGACATTAATGCTAGAATGGGTATAAAAAATTGTACAACCCTTCATTCCTTAGATAAGAAAGCAGACCTGAAGAGGTTAAGTGACTTGCTCAGGGTAATTATATTGCAAAATTCCTTTAATGTTATTTAATAAAATAATTTATTTAATACAAATAGAAACCCCAAATCCCTATATACACTTTATCTATAAGCCTGTGAAAACCACGCTGTACTCTGGGTCCTCTCTGCTGAGGACCTGATTCCTCTCCTTGATTCAGGAGACTGTTGGTGGTGTGAGCAGACAGTGCTCACACATGGTCACAGGGTGGGATTTTCCTGCTGCATAAAGACAACTTGTAGATCCAAGAGAGGGATTCCTCCCTGATCAAGCCTTCCTGGAAAATTCCACTTTCATCCGTGAATCAGAGACAAACTGGAGGCAGGCCCAGCCTTAAAGCCTAGCAGTTCTTAACCACTGCTCAGTTTGCCCACCCTGCATCCAGCAGGAGACAGCTGTGGAGTCAGCTCAGACTCCGTCTTGCTTAAAACGGCTCCTGTATTCAGCCCCTCTGCTTTCCTGGCTCTTCTAGGACTTGGGAGAGGGCTTCAGGGAGGAGAAGGAAGGCCAGGGTGCTGGGCGTGAAATTTTCTGGGGACACTGAGCACACAGAGAAAGCAAGAGGGCCACAGCGGCCACTCCTATCCCTCTCCGTCCCCGCCCCTAGAGCCTCGCAGGAATTCTCTGGCCTTCTAACTTAACATCCTTCAGGGCGCACCTGGCTGGCTCGGTCAGGGAGCTCGTGAAGCTTGATGTGGGGGTTGTAAGTTCGAGCCCCACACTGGGTGTAGAGATTACTTTTAAAAAAATCTTCAAGAGGGCGCCTGGGTGGCTCAGTTGGTTAAGCGACTGCCTTCAGCTCAGGTCATGGTCCTGGAGTCCCGGGATCGAGTCCCGCATCGGGCTCCCTGCTCGGCGGGGAGTCTGCTTCTCCCTCTGACCCTCCCCCCTCTCATGTGCTTTCTCTCATTCTCTCTCTCTCAAATAAATAAATAAAATCTTTAAAAAAAAAAATCTTCAAGAAAATATAAAGAAGTAAATAACATCATCCAGAGAAATTCCCAGGGAGGCCCCAGAGCCCCAATTATCTCGATTTTCCTTGCATTCCCAACAAATGCACAGAAGTAAGGAAAGGTTTTCGCTGTGGTGTGGAAGATACGATCTTGAAATATTAATCATTGGGTTTTCTTTCTTTCCAGCACTTCCTGACCTTTCCCCTAGTGGGCAGAAGTATGTACTTTGCAGAAGAATTCCTGTTGTGACTGGAAGGCTGAGAGAAAGGAAAGGTTAGTTGTCCTGAGTTTTATTTCCACTCAAGGCAGATGAGAGCAGTTTACGCTAAGACCAAGATCTGTGGGTGGTCAGTACCAGCAGGCCTCCTCCTGTTCCCTCCCTGCACTGGTTCTCTTCTCTGCGTGGGGGGCTCCTGCCCTCCCCTGACAGGTCCCCACACATCAGTCATCCCACGTGATCCTCCCCTGACCCGAGCAATTGCCGACCCTACCTGAACTGGACCACATGGACGGCCCTCTGTCCGCAGTCCAACAACACTGACAGAGCTGGGCTCCTTGACCCCAAGCAGGAGTTCCTGAAGGGAAAGACCCAGCCTAGTATATCGGTGGGCCTGGGGATGGGGTGGAGGAATGACCCCCCACATAACACAACAACCAGTGGTGTTTCTGGAAGGATGGGGTATTTTGAAACAAGTAACAACAAAAGTTTCTGATGCCAGCCTCTCTAAATCCCTAAGGATTCTGTGGAGTTGCTTGCTAAGTGGATTGTGACCCAGAGTTGCTGGCCTCCATTAATTGGTCTGTGCCAAGCCAGCAGTGTGTACTTCAAAGGATTATTTTATTTCATTTTCACAACAAGCCAGCAGAGTAGATATTATTTTATGGATGAAGAAACAAAGACTCCAGGGCTTCTGACCGTAACTACTGGACTATACTACCTCCTCATAAAACTGGAGGATAGAGAATAAAGATAGTATGTTTCCCCGAATATTCCACTTCCTAAAATATAGTTTTTATGATATATTCTATTTTAAATAAATAAGGAAACTACACTTTTCATTGGAACTTGGAAGCTCCCCCCACCCCCGGAGTAAAATAAAATTTGGCCTCCTAGATGGTTTAAGACTAAGCTCCTAAGTTAGTTAATACGTTAATAATACAAATTTGTACAAGGAAGGGTCTCCTTGGTCACTCAAATGAAGGCATAAGAATCAAAAGGGATTCTTTAAGGGATGAGTCAAAGCAGCCTTAGATCATAACGTCCCCTTCAGGGCATGGAGGTCCTACTAGCTTGTCCCTTAGGACAAACTGGGCCTGTCCCCTCTTCAGGCGCCCCCTTCAGGAACCTGGGGAGGCAGTAAGCTTTTGGAGAGTTTGGCCAATGGCAAGAGAGTAGCAAAGGAGATAGGTTCCTCATTAGTATTCGTGTCCTGTCCTTTCCAGGGGAATTTGCATGGGGAATCCCCCTTACATATCATAAGTAAAGAGGGCAGTTCTCCTTCTCCACACAGTTGAAAGCAACAGAATGAGTGGGTAAACACTGACCACATCTTAAGGCTCCTTTTAGGAGGTTTGGGGTTATTGGCAAATTAGGTCCTTCCATTCATTTTTCCGTGTATGTGTAAAGCAACATATTTCCTCACCATTTAAGAGAAAAGAAAATTAGTGTGAGCTGCCAACAGCTGGCTGACAACCTTGAGCACTGGGTGTGTTGGAACTGATCCAGAATTCACATAAGGAGTTCATTTTTGGTTCGTCAAAAAAGGGAAGGAGTTGGCCCAGATCCTGTTTCACCAACTCGGGGAACACGGGTCCGCAATTCCCTTCAGAAATTGCTGGAGGGTGGCTCTTCAGGTCCACTTGTCTCTCTACCCGACACAAGAAGTACCGTCGAGCTGTCTGGGTGTTTCGTCTGACAAGTCAGTGATTCAGTGCAGCAATTAAACCAAGCGAAGGTTAATGCCCCCCTTTCTCCAAATCCCTTTTATAAAGATCTATCATTTCTGCAGATTCCACACTTTTTTTTAAGCTGCTTTTTCTTCCTCATGAATCCTACTCACCCTCACTTTGAGTTGAGCTTTTAGACAGAGGCCGAGTTTACTAGCATAATAAAGAACTTAATATTTGTTGGAGAATGAAATCCTCTTATTTTCCTAATCTGTGACTCACCATTTCAGAGTAATAAAAATTTCATGTTTCAGAATGGCGATAGCCATTTTTATTTTCAAAGTCACAAGTAATCAGTGTAAAAAATGTGGACAATGAAGGAAGGGATAAAGAGAAAAAATTAAAAACCACCCCAAATCCCACCACAGGAGAAAACTAACCACCATTAGCATTTTAATGTATATGATTTTATATACATTTCTCTTTTCACAAAAGAAATTACAAATTATTTAATAATTTGATTTTTTTTCTACATTTTGGATGCTGTAAGATGAAAATAGATTGATGTCACTATTTTTAAGAGGGGGATAGTACTGCAAAATATGAATGTGCTTTAACTTATCTATAGCAATAGGTATTTTTGCTAATATAAATACTGCTGCAATGAATGCCTTGTACATACATCCTTGCTCACTAGGCTAATTATTCCTTATGATAAATTCCTATGAGCAAACTTTGCTAGATCAAATCATATACACTTTTTTCAAGGCCTCTGATACATATGCCATTACCTCTCTCCCCAGAAACCTCGTCCTCATTTATAACCTCACTAACTTCATTACAGTGCATTTTTAAACCAAACTCTCACAAATACTAAGTATGATAAGCCTTTTTAAAATTTTTTGCTCATTTGAGAAATAAAAAATTGATACCTCCGAATTGTTCTTTTATTCTTTTTAAAAAATTTTTTAATTCCAGTATAATGAACATACAGTATTACATTAGTTGCAGGTGTACAATACAGTGATTCAACAATTCTATACTTAGTGCTCATCATGATAAGTGTACTTTTAATCCCCTCCACCAATTTCACCCCTCCCCCCACCTGCCTCGCCAGTGGTCTCCATCAGTTTCCTCTCTATAGTTAAAAATCTGTTTTTGGGTCTGTCTCTTTTTTGTTTGTTTTGTTTCTTAAATTCTACATGAGTGAAATCATATATTATTTGTCTTTCTCTGACTTATTTTGCTTAGTATTGTCCCTCTAGGTCTATTCATGTTGTTGCAAATGGCAAGATTTCATCTTTTATGGCTGAGTAATATTCCATTGTATGTGTACCACATCTTATTTATCAGTTCATCTATGGATGGACCCTTGGGCTGCTCCCATAATTTGGCTATTATAAACAATGCTGCAATAAATATAGGGGTGCGTATATCTTTTTTAATTAGTGTTTTCATATTCTTTGGGTAAATACTCGGTAGTAGAATTACTGGATCATGTAGTAATTCTATTTTCAACTTTTTGAGGAACCTCCATACTGTTTTCTTTCTTTTTTTTTTTTTTTTATTTAAAGATTTTATTTATTTATTCATGAGAGACAGAGAGAGAGAGAGAGGCAGAGGGAGAAGCAGGCTCCCAAGGAGCAGGAAGCCCGATGCGGGACTCGATCCCAGGACCCTGAGATCATGACCTGAGCCGAAGGCAGACACTCAACCATCTGAGCCACCCAGGCGCCCCATACTGTTTTCTACAGTGGCTGCACCAGCTTCATTCCCACCAACAGTGCACGAGGGTTCTTTTTCTCCATGTCCTTTTTCAACACTTGTTGTTTCATGTCTTTTTGATTTTAGCCATTCTGACAGGTGTGAGGTGATATCTCATTGTGGTTTTGATTTGCATTTCCCTGATCAGTGATGTTGTGTATCTTTTCATGTGCCTACTGGCTATCTGTATGTCTTCTTTGGAGAAATGTCTGTTCATGTCTTCTGCCCAATTTTAAATTGGATTTGTGTGTATATGTGCATTGAGCTGTATAAGTTCTTTATATATTTTTCATACTAACCCTTTATCTGATATGTCATTTGCAAATATCTTCTCCCATTCAGTAGGTTGTCTTTTAGTTTTATTGTTTCCTTTGCTGTGCAGAAGCTTTTTATTTTGATGTACTCCCAATTGTTTGTTTGTTTCTGTTTCCCTTGCCTCAGGAGACCTATCTAGAAAAATGTTGTTCCAGCCAATGTCAAAGAGGTTACTGCCTGTGTTCTCTTCTAGGATTTTTATCAGGATTTATTAGGTCTCACAATTGGGTCCTTAATCCATTTCAAGTTTATTTTTGTGTATGGTGTAAGAAAGTGGTCCAGTTTCATTCTTTTGCATGTAGCTGTCCAGTTTTCCCAACACCATTTGTTAAAGAGACTTTTTCCCATTTCTCATGCATGCCTCCTTTATCAAAGATTAATTGACCATACAATTGTAGGCTTATTTCTGGATTCTCTATTCTATTCCATTGATCTATGTGTCTATTTTTGACTAGTACCATACTGTTTTGATTACTACAGTTTTGTAGTATATCTTGAAATCTGGGATTGTGATACCTCCAGTTTTGTTCTTTTTTTCAAGATTGCTTAGGCTATTCAGGGTCTTTTGTGGTTCCATACAAATTTTAGGGTTACTTGTTCTAGTCCTGTGAAAAATGCCATTGGAGTTTTGACAGGGATTGCCTTAGGTCTGTAGATTGCTTTGGGTTGTGTGGACATTTTAACAATACTTACTCTCCCAGTCCACGAGCATGGACTACCTTTCTTTTTGTTTTTGTCATCTTCCATTTCTTTCATCAATGTTTTATAGTTCTCAGAATACAGGTCTTTCACTTCCTTAGTTAAGTTTATTCCTAGGTATTATTTTTGGTATAATTGTAAATGGGACTTTTTCCTTAAATTCTCCTTCTACTATTTCATTATTAATGTATAGAAATACAATGTATTTCTGTATATTTTGTATCTTACAACTTTGAATTTATCAGTTTGGGTAGTTTTTTGGGGGGGAGTATTTAGGGTTTTCTATGTATAGTATCATGTCATCTGCAAATAATAAAGGTTTTATTTACTCCTTACCAATTTGGATGTCTTTTTTTCTTTTTCTTATCTGATTGCGTGGTAGGACTTCTAGTACTATATTGAATAAAAGTGGTGAGAGTGAAAAAACAAAAGCAGTGAGAGTAGATCTCCTTATCTTGTTATTTGAGGTTTTTCTTGCTTCTTGTGGTAGGTCTGTATTGCTATAAACTTCCCTCTTAGAACAGCTTTTGCTGCATTCCAAAGATTTTGGATGGTTGTCTTTTCATTTCCATTTGTCTCCATGTATTTTTTTATTTTCTTTTTTATTTCTTGGTTGATCCATTCATTGTTTAGTATCATGTTATTTAACTTCCATGTATTTGTGTTCTTTCTAGATTTTTTTCTTATAGTTGATTTCTAGTTTCATAACATTGTGGTCAGAAAAGATGCATGGTATGACCTCGTTTTTTTTTTTAATTTGTTGAGACATGTTTTATGGCCTAACATGTGCTCTGTTCTGGAGAATGTTCCATGTGTACTTGAAAAGAATGTGTGTATTCTGCTGTTCTAGGATGGAAAGTTCTGAATATATTGGTTAGATCCATCTGGTCCAATGTGTCATTCAAAGCCACTATTTCCTTGTTGACTTTATGTTTGAATGATCTATCCATTGATGTAAGTGGGGTGTTAAAGTCTCCTACTATTATTGTATCACTATCAATTATATACTTTTAGTTTGTTATTAGCTGCTTGATGTACTTGGGTGCTCCCATGTTGGGTGCATAAATATTTACAATTGTTATATCTTCTTGTTGGATTGTTCCCTTTATTATTATGTACTGTCATTCTTTTTTTTTTTAAGATTTTATTTATTTCAGAGAGAGAGAGCACAAGTTGGGGGGACAGGCAGAGGAAGAGGGAGAAGCAGACTCCCTGCTGAGCAGGGAGCCCTCTGCGGGGCTCGATCCTAGCACCCTGAGATCATGACCTGAGCCGAAGGCAGACGCTTCACTGACTGAGCCACCCAGGCGCCCCTGTACTGTCCTTCTTTAACACTTGTTACGGTCTGTTTAAAGTCTATTTTGTCTGATGCAAGTATTGCTACTCCAGCTTTTCACTTCCATCTGCATGATAAATGCTTTTTGTCTGTTCACTTACAATCTGCACATGTCTTTAGGTCTGAAATGAGTCTCTTATAGACAGCAGGGGTGTCTCCTATATGTGTTGCATGTACCCTACTGTTGTGGCTGAGCTGTGTTTGCCTTCAGTCTAATTGTCTGCAATGACTGTCTTTGCCTGTTGTGGGCAGGGTTTGGTCCCTGTGTTAGTGGGCTAGTCTGAGGCTGTCTTGAGCTTGAGTTGAATCAGACCAGGCATTTGCCAGAGTGAGGTACTTTCCCTGTGTTGTTGCCTGAGAAGCCTTCATTGGTGGACATGGCCTGCGGTCAGTCCAGATGTCCACCCCAGCCCACTGTTGGGGCCATATTTGGACTGGTGTGTGTGGTTATCTTTCCCGCTACCTTCCAGGGTGGTGCTGATCCCTGTCAAGGCTGCTTGCACACTGCCAGGCTTGTGGCACCACTTTGGATAGACTCCTGTCAAGGGCATGTTGAAGGGAGAAGGCAGAGGCAGGGTATGTGGTGCCAGCAAGGTTCATACTGGTCTGCCGTGGGAGGGGTTCTGCAGTCACCCAGGAAAACTGCCGAGGCCGAGATGGAGGGGGCCGGTCTGCAGGAGAACACAGGGGCAGGGCATGTTGTTAGCAAACTAGGTGGAGAGTGTTTGTGCTAAGCTGGTTCCCACAGGTGTCTGTGTATCTAGGCTTGGGGGCAAGGGAGGGAAATGGCATCCACCAGCTCCTTTGTTCTTAGAGAGGTCTCCCAAGGATCCCTGCCCCTCCAGCACAAGCTCTTAGTTTAGTAAGCAAATCTCCCTCCCATATACCCCAGGTGTTTTTGAAACTGCTTCTAAGCTGTATTTCCGTGGGACTGTGTGTTGTGCCATCTCTTTAAGGGCAGGGACTCAGTTTCCTCTCACCCTTTCTGGTCTCCCAGAGCCAAGCCCACTGATTTTTAAAGTTCCAGGTGTTAAGCCCCACTAATGGTAAGAACTCAAGAAGTTAAGCCCCTCTGGTTTTCAAAGCCAAATATTAGGGGGATTCATCTTCCCCGTGCAGGTTCCCCATGCCTGGAGTAACTGGGGTGGAGTCTGCTCTTCTCCTTCTCTGGCCTGTGGCATTCCTCCCTCCAGCAGACAGTCCCACAGGTCCCTTTAGCTTCCTACCCTCTTTGATGTGGCCCCTTCTCTACATTGTGCTGTGGAGAGTCTGTTCTGAGAGTGTTTGGTTGTTTTCTGGGTTATTTACAGTGATGTGGGTGTTATCTAGATGTATCCATGGGACAAGGTGAGCTGAGGGTCCTCCTACTCTGCCATCTTCACCATCTCCTGTTTTGTTTTGTTTTGTTTATTCTTAACAAGGTTGAATATGTTTTCATAGGTTAATAACTGTTGGTATTTTTTTTCTTTTTTGCATTGTCTGTTATTTTGTGCTCATTTTTCTATTGGGGTATTCATAGTTTCCTTCCTGATTGTAGGAACTCATTGCACATAAACGCGACATGTTCTAGACTGTATTTCAGGGAAATTTATTGCACTTTGAGATATGAATAGGTGTGTTGAGGGGAGGAAAAGACTTCCATGGTTAGATTTAACACATCATTTCCTGCGCTTAATTGACCATCAAACCTTTTTTTTCTTTTTCTTTTTTTCCCCCACAGAACACCCTCTGGCATCATTCAGGACATGAGTGTTCTGGGCAATAACATTTGAGAAAATGTTCTATAAAGGATATTAATGCTTTATGTATTACATATGTGGCATGATTTTTCCCCATTACCATTTGTCTTTTACCCTATATGGTTTTTTCCATACAGCATTTAATTCATGTATTGAAATCTCTCAGTATTTTCCTTTGCAATTAAGTAATTTAGAATATGGACCCTGAAGTCATATTTGTTTGCTTTGAATCCTGGTAACACCACTTGTGGGGACCCTGGGAAAATTACTTAATCTCTCTACACCTCAATTTTATCATCTAGAAAATGGGAGAAGTAAATATAAGTACCTAGAAAGTTGTTGAGGGGATTAAATTATAAATCACAAGTAAATCACTAGAATTGTGTTTGACACAGTGTCAGATGTTTATGACAGATTATTTTTTGGATGATGTAAAAAGTTTTTCCCCATTATGTTGTAAAAAAAGCACTCATATTTTCTTCTAGTATTTTTATGGAAATTAATTTAGGTATCACCAATAGAGCAAAGAGTCTACTTTTCCCCAGGGGTTAGGTAAGTTTTTCCAACACCATTTATTGATTACTTCTCCCTTTATCATATGCTATTTCTTTCTTTTTCTAGATTTTTGCTCTCCTGCTCAGTCTGTTCTGATACCAAGACCCTTACTTTCCTATTTTCTTTCGGAAGAGTCACAGCTTTGTTTGCCTGAATCAAGAGTACATACTGGATTCCCTGTTAGAGGTGCCCCATGAGATACTCGGTCAGCATGAGGTACTTTGAAAGTGGGGCTTGACTTTCTACAATGCAGATGGGAACTATAGATCCCATAGGCTTTTGATTTTAACTGTTACTGTGCCTGTCAGTACTCATATACTGCTGAGGCCTAGTTGGGATTATAGCTTGTGGATCCCTCAAGAATGTTTGAGCCCTAGTGTTCACTGCATCACAGAAAAATTAATGTCTTTGAATTCCATCTGGTCTCTCCTTCCTGTTGTATCAGCTACATAACCTCTCAAATTACTAGGAAAGATGTGAGAGGGAAGGGATACTAACCTGATCCAACCCAGGCTGTTGGGGGGGAAAGCCAAGTGGTCACAGTTGAAAGGAAGATGTGATACTGGGAGGCTTCCTAGAGATGGGACCAGAAAAGCGTTGAGGGCATTTCAGTCAGAGCTGAGGGAAAGCCAAAGTCCTGAGAATTATCCATAAGGCCCAACAACGTTCTCCTTCTCTGCACGCCATTATGTCTTGTTCACCCTGTTCCCAACAGCCTCTTTGCTGTTCCTCAAACATTGCTCCCACTTCGAGGCATTTGCATGTGCTGATCCCCCTGGAAGGTTTTTTCTCCAGTACCCTTATTGCTTGTTTTGGAGTCAGTGTAAGCCCTTTGCTCAAATGTCAACTTGAGGCCATCCCAATGAGCCATTTCACTTTCGGTTTATTGTCTGTCTCTCCACCCTAGAATATGAACTTCCTAAGAAGTTTAGTTGTTTTGTTCTCTGATTTCTCTCAATACCTAGAACACTGCCTGATATACATAGGACTCCATGACTGATTGTGGATGAGTGAACACATGAGTGTACCAGTCAGACAGTGCCACTTGCACAATACTTTGGAATGTGTCTAGGTCTGTTAACAATACCACATTTCCTCAGAATGTAGCTGCCTGAAGGGCTCTGGATTTTCAAGCTTGCCTCTACAAACAAGTTATTTCTAAAGAGGGGGTAAAATGTTGCATTTCTTGAAAGTTAGAACAAGCACATGTCTATGGTGGCTTCTTTCATTAGATGCCTGAACTTCATACCTGAGGCTACCACAAAGCCAGGCAAGGTGAAATGCAAGTTAAAATCACAGTGAGATACCACCATACCCCACCACGATGGCTAAAATGAACATACAGAAAATGCCAAATGTGGCAAGACTTGGTGGCGGGGGGGAATGAATTCTCATACATGTTGAAAAACTCTCTGGTAGCATATAGCAAACACATATCCCATGGCCGAGCATTTCCACACCTATGTAGTATGACCTAAGCGAAATGTCTACATATGTCCATGCAAAAGACAGGTAACACAATGTGTACAGTAATGGCCAAAATCTGGAGCAGAAATAAGCAAAATAGTAAAACGGGTTTTTGAAAATGTGGTATTTTCACATAGTAGAATACTGCACAATACATGAAATGCATGATCTACAACCCCATGCAATGATATGGGTAAATTGCACAGACATGATGCTGAACAAAAAGTCAGACACAAAAGAGCAGATAGTGTATATTTCCATCTGTATAAGATTATAAACAGGTAAAACTAATCCATTATGCTAGTAAGTCTGAAGAGACTTAGGAACATGAGTGGTGCTCTGGGCTTCTGATAGCATTATACTCTTGGATCTGAGTGCTGGTTACACAGGAATATTCAGCTTTTGAAAATTCATCAAGCTGTATATTGATATGTTGACTCTTCTGTATGCAAAATTTCCTAAAAACCATCAATTAGAGATATAGGCCACTCATTTACTAAAGCTAATTGTTAATTAGTACAAGCTGAAACTATTCTAGGAAGCACTGCTCAGGACCTGGTGTTAGGGGTAGGGTAGCGTGGGGTGGAGGGGAGGCAGAGAGTTGGGAGGACACCTTCCAACTGTGGCAGGAACACACCTCTAACATGGTGCAAGAATGAAAAATGGCAGGAGCCAGATGGAGTGGGGCTGAAGAGGCTGGTAGAAAGCCTTGAGGAGTGCCTGCTGTCTGAGGTCACTTACGGCCTCGAGGCAAACACTGCCTCCTATCAGGGGCCGAATGGTGAAGACTCTCCAGCCCCGCTCTGGGACAACAGCTACAGACTATGCAGGTCAGTTTTCTAGCCAGATATTGAGGAAGGAAAATACCCTCTGCTTATAAGTTGAATGTAGAAATTTTGTTTTAGAAGGGAGTAGAAAAACAGCAGAGAGAAAAAAAATACGTAAGACAAGTCTTTAGTAATTTCTGAAGAGCAAGCTGTGGCAGAAACTCCAGCTGGCATGCCAGAGATAGCCCCATAGTTCTTTCAATTAATGAAACTAAACAGGAAAAGAAGGACCAGAACATACAGGAACTACCAGGCCCCACTAGGGTGCTGATGCCTCGCCCCACACCAGATCCACACACTTTGGAGCATGCAGAGCAGTGGCTCTGGCAAGGCTTTAAGGATCCCATTGCTACCATTGAAATGTAGGCATGGGAGGAAGCAGGACCTAAAGAAAGAAAAAGGCCATCCCATTAACTTTCAATTGCTATGGGAAGGAAGGGAGCAAACAAAAATCTATAGTTGAAAGAGAACCCGTCTTTAGTCTTCCGGAGTTAAAGGCCACTTGCAGAAGGTTGAGAAACAATGAATTGGCCAAGGATCTGCATTGTTTCCAGCCTTCCAAGAGCAGGCTCTTGCTAGAGAAAACCTCCAGCCCTCACTCCCCAGGATCTGGAAAGGCTCAGCAGAAGAGGCTGCCAAGAGAGGAGAGATTTGGAGCTCAGTGTTGCTTGTTAGGGAGTCTTTAATGATACTCGAGAGCCGGCCCCTGCACCATCATCCTGGCTTCGGATTCTGTGGCCACGGTGTGGAAGCCTCCCAGCACTCATACAAGTGAGAGGCAAGAAGGAAGTGGGAGTCCAGAAGGACAAAACAAACCCAGGAGGTTTGCAAGAGGTAGATGGATGCATAGGGCCAGCTCTAGCATGCTTATTGTCTGTGTCCAGACATACAGACAACATATTTGGGCAGTTACTATGGCTATCCTTAAGTATGCACTATGTGCAGAAAGCTACACAAACAAAATATTCAAGCATTGGCTGGTCCCATTTCCTCTCTCAAGAGTGTCCCAAACAGATCCCTCAGAGGATGGAAAGTTTCAGTTTTGTACCTAAGGAAATGCAGATAAGGCTAAGAAGGATTTTCCAAGTCAAGGTCAAGTCAACTGAACTTCTGTGAGTGCAGTGTTCCCTGTTCATGGGCTGAGAGCAATCTAGAGTAGACATGCAAAACTCCTGACCATTTAGGGAAAGTCTATGTGAATTGTACTTTCTGAGAATAACAATTTAAGAGATTGTCGCTACTCTATTTAAGCCTCCTAGCATGTGCATTGTGAAAAATAAAAATTCAGATAAAACTTAGATTTGGAGAGACTGCTTCTTTCTAAATAGACACCAAAAGAGACCCAAACCCAAAACCTAGGTTCAGAATGCCCAACACTGCTTACCAGAGACCATTTTTAGAGCCAGTTTCCAGGACCAAATAGCATCAGCTCCAGATGCCACCAAGGACAAGGAGAAGACAGTTTTGCTGCCTGGTGGGTTCTCTCAGTTTTAAGCAATGTTCACAAGAGAACTTGGGCCCTCCTGATACTTTCCAGTAGTTGATAGGAAGGATGATTGCTGATATGAAATATGTGGAGATACTAATTTCTTTAGATAATAAAACTGAATTTCACAAGGCCTCAGAGGCACAGGAATTCTGACCCTCAAAATTCAGAATTGCCTGGAAGAATCAGGGTTGACTTTCTTCAATTTCAAATACAGGTTCCACTGGATGTACAGCATCATAACAAGCTAGGGGCGTATCCAGAATAATCTTTCCTAGCATTCGTTGGCCATTTCCCACAAATCTTAGAGAATCAAAGATCCACAGGCTTAGTGGATATTATGGGAGATTTGAGGATAACCATGCCATTAGGACAAACTCTTTCTCCGACCTGACCCAGGGATATTAGGCCAGAGCTAAAAAGAAAAGGGGCCAAAAGAGGCATCCGTGGACAAAGAGAAGCCAGAGCCCTCCATCCTGTTGAACTTTTTGAAAACTGGTAAGGAAGAGCTGTAAGCAGGTGCTCAAGGCCTTAGTGACCTGCTCAACCAGGTTCTTGCATGAGTCTCAGTTGATCAAACCTGGCTTTAAATCCCTTAGTTTAAACACACATTTATATGAAGGGCTTCAGAGCTGTGATACATCAGGAAGATGTGGGGAACATGGCTAAATGTTGCTGCAGAAGCTTGAACTACGTGAGATCCAATATCCTGTTTGCAAATCAGAACTTTTGGCTCTAAGTTAGGCAGTGAGATACAGGTTCTAGGAAGTGTGCATGTGAGGTCCAGGGATAGTCAACAAAAACCCTCTCACCTCTGGGCCCACCAATGCCAAGCAAGATCTGACAGTAGTAGTCTTGGTTGACTATTTTTAGGACTGATGTTCTCTTGCAGCTTCACCACAGGATGCCACATCTCTTGAAGGTGCCAGAGTCCTGTGAGATCCCCAGAGTCTAGAGAGATACAGTATTCTTTATGCCAGAGAGCTTGGGGCTTTCCAAGTTGGAGTCACTGGTGGTTCTCACCCCTGGAGCTCTGGTAAATCTAACTGCTCTAGCAGAGAGGGACCAAAGGGAAACTCAGAATAGCTGATGGTCAAGGAGAGAGACCCAGTCCTGTTGGACTAGACCAGAGTTTTCCATAAGTGAATTTGAATTTGGTATTGAGAGTGGCAGAAATTACAGCTATTTTGTAATACATTATTAAAATGGGTGTTGGAATGTCCTCTATGAAGACACTTTTCCCGAAGAAGAGTACTGAAGTGTGGTTCTGAAAGACTTACAGAGTTTTCAATGGACTATATGAATGTTGGAAAGCTTTACACCTGTGGAAATCTTTAAGTAGTGAGCAGAACTCCAGTGGAGTGTTCCACTTCTAAGTCCTACCCTAACAGTTTTGGTGAGGCTTAAAACAATAAATTTTAAAATTTTATTCAGTTCTCCAAAATCTTAAAAATGTGGTTGCTATGATTATTATCCCCAGAACTCTTTCTTGTTTTCTCCTGGGAGTTACTGAGAGGTCTCCATTTTTTTTTTCAGATAAAGTGATAGCCATTTATTTCTTGATATCTAGCTCTGCCCCGCCCCCCGCCCCCAGCACTTACCTTCCATTCTCATCAACTTTCACTTTGTAGGTCCCTTAATCTGATTAGTGAGTTTCTTGCCTAACATCTTTCAAGACCTTCTGGAAGTATCTCGCCAGAAACCTACTGTCCCATCATTTAAAAATATTTAGCCAACTCTTCATTTTCCATATTCTTCTTTTGATTCCAAGGGTAATAATACCAACCAAAGTGTATGTAACCTGTGTTTCCTAAAGCCTCTCCAGCCTGGGGTTTTAAAAGGATCGTATTAAACCCTTTTTGACTCCTCTTTGCTTCCTCTCCCTTCCATGCCAGTATGCCTTCTGAGAGATCATAGAGGGGAATGACCCGCAACCAAGGAGCCACTCCCTCACTGGCATGAGGCTCTCCTAATCTAGGACCAGTTAGTCTCACTCCTAGCTTCCAAATACAATTACCTGGGGGAACTTTAAAAAAAAACAACAACTGATGCCTGGGTCTTATCCCACACCAATTAAATCAAACTCTTAGGATGAAGCACTACCATTGGCATTTTTCAAAACCCTGCAAATGATTCTAATGTGCACCCACAGTTGTGAGGAGCCACTGTGAGCCATGGTTAGCCAGGAGTCTTTGCTGAGCATCTGTTTGTATCCCGGTGTCAGCCCATGCAATCACGGCACAGAGAAGTAGCACAGGACTCTCCAAGTTGATCAGATTCTCCCACTCACTGCTTTTTGCCTTTTTTTGCCTTCCCCACTTTTCAAAGCAGGGATCCTGTCATTTAAATGACTTCTGAGAACACGAGGGTGCTCTCTGCCTCTTTCACGAACTCCTTTGCAAATTTCTTAGCAGTTAGCACTTCAATCACTATTATTCATTCAGAAAATGTAAATCACTTTTTTGCTTTGAGTTAATCATTTTCCATTTTCCCAAGGTGATTCAGAAATTCAGAGCTCACTGACAGTGAGTGAGCAGGTGTGTGGGCCTGTAGACACACCTCACTGTTCCATTAGTGGCAGAATACACCTTAAGAGGTAACTGACAATGCCAACAACAATAAAAATCAGGTGTTGTCCAGTTATGATAAAATAAAGAGACCTGTCTCTGAAAACACATTTTGATTTCTCTAGATTTCAGGCAGTGTTAAAACACACAATCAGCTCTAACCTTGTTTACATTAATCTTCTTTACAGAAATTGCACATTTGCTTTCAAAGCATTGGGTTAGAGCATTTTGCTGCTACGTGGAAACCATATCAACAATCATCCTCAGGACATGAACTGCACCTGCACATAGAGCCCATGCAATTTTAATAATGTCTGCTGACCCATTGATAAGCACACAGGAAGGAACACACAAGAACTAGAATAGAGAACCATTAAGCCACCAAATGTTTACTTTCTAAGAATCATCACTTTCTGTGATTAATTAGTACCCTCACCAGACATCTCATCAGAGGTTAAGTCCTTTATTCACTCACTCACTCATTTATTCAACAAACACTTTCTTAGATGTCTATTGTGTGCCAGGTACGTGCTTTGAGTTGGGGTTGGACTAATGAACAAAGCATAGCCTCAGCCTCCGAAGTCTCAGGTCTACAGCCAATCGTATCAGCAGATGATGACTTTTGCAAATTCTTTTCCTCTCCCTGGTATGTTTTTCTCCCATATCTTTGTCTGGCTAAATTCTATTCAACTCTTTAGATCTTGGAGATATTACTTCATCTGGAAAACTTTCCTTAACACTTCAAGTCAGGGTTAGGTGCCTTTTCTATGTACTTCCATAGCACCCATATCTTAGAACTTTGCATTTTGTATTATAGTTACTTGTTTAAATATCTATATACCCTTACTAAACAATGAGCAAGTTAAGGACAAGAGCCATGTCATGTCCCTCTTTGTGTCTTTAATGACTAGCACATAATGGGAACTCAATAGAAAATTGAATGAGTGATAGAGGAGATACACCAAAAGAGACTTCCTGTAAGAGGTGGCTGTTAAGTGAAGTCATAAATGATAAGTCTGAGTTGCCCAGACTAGGGCTAGTTGGAGAGTAGAAGCAGAAGGGCAACATGGTCTATGCTAGAAAACTCCTAGCACAATGGTATTGATAGAGGGCAAAATGTGAGGTAGAGTATGAGGAGAGGGCAAGTTGAGGCAGCTGGAGTAAGGTCCTGGGGGAATGGACGGAGGGTTTTGACCAAACCAGACTCAAACTCCATTTTCCCTTTTGTTCCCATCTAAATGAATGAACAGATTCAAGGAGTCCTAGGAGCTGATCTCCAGGGATTACACATTTGTTCCCAGCACAGACAAGAGTCCCTGAGACACAAAACATGTTAAAAACTCTTCTCTGATATGAGAACCATTTCTTATATCATTTCTCTGATATAAGAACCCTGCCCCATGAGATTCAGTACATGGGAGGAGGGGAGCTCCACAGGGGAGCTGCCAGGTCACCTGCTTGATACTTGCGGAAGGTTTCTGTCCTTTACTACAAATTATGGGTAAAACACCTTATCAAATGTGATGGACCCATCTTTGCTCAGTGCCTTTCTAAAACCCAGCTCTTCTTGTTCAACCTGGGCAAGGCTGGGAAGAGTATATTGCCTAATTTCTCTTTACTTCATTGTGTTTTTAATATAAATTTCAGTAATTTAATAATTTACAGTCAATGCAAGCCATTTGAGGTCATGCCAGGCGTTTAGAAAACCTGCTTCTGTTTTAAGATCAGCTGATAGGATTCCGTTATTAATTAATGCAACAACGATTTAATGAGTACTTTCTCTCATTTCTCACGAGGCTGGAGTCTGGAGATTCAAAAATGAATGAGCCATGGTCCCTGCCCTTAAACTGCTCAGTCTAGTGGAAGAAGCTCCAGGACATGGAAATAGCTTTTGTGCTGGCAGTCTTGAGGCCACAGTTGACCCGCCTAAGCCAGTGTTCTTGAAATGTGGTCACCTGGGAACTGCTTAGAAATGCACAACTCTTAGTGTCTAAATATGGTGTCTCTCCTGATCAGAGGGGGGCCCGCAAATATGGGTGATGGTTGGGTGGAAGCCAGTGGCAGAGGAGGTGAAAGGATCCACCGGAGGCAGAACAGAGGAGACAGAAGTGTATCGAATACATGGCAAGGAGGCTGTGGGCAGGACCGGGAGGGAGAGGCTGTCTGCCATGAGGCAGTGGGTGGGGGCTGTTTTTAAAGGGGGAAGGTGAGAAGGTATGGGGGCATATGGAATCTTCCTTTTTCCGGTAACTGTGCCTAGTTGTAAGTAGCCCAATTGGTCAGTGAGAGCCTCTGGATATTTTGAGATGGGTCGCCTGATGGGCCTGTCTGTACTCAGCCAGGGGGGCGCTGTGGGCCCCTTTCTACATTCCATCACTGAAGCCTGTGTGCCTAAAGCAGCCTCTAACACAATCTTGGGCCCTTCTTCTAGAGCTACTGAATCAGAGCTCAGGGGGTGGGGCCCAGCAATCTGGGTGTTAGCAGACCCTGCAGGAGATGCCAAAGCTCATTTTTGTTTGGGAAACTCTGGTCTAAGCTGTACACTGAGTCATACCAGGCCTATGTAGAGGACCCATTAGCCCTTCCCAGCCTTTCTCTCTACCACTCCCCTTCTTAGGGAACTCCTGCCAGTCCTAGAAAACACCAATCCAGAGGGACACTCCCCCAAATGAAGTAAATGCTATGTTATCATGTAATGGCAACACCAGACCCTTCTGGATAGAATCACAGAGATGAATAGCTTCATGAAGATCAGTGTGGTAGGGACTAGACTGGCCAGAATCATTTCAGTGTCAATATACAAAGAATCAGGGGGAATAAGGTCATCCTTGTCTCCCTTCGGCTTCCTGACCCTTGTGTGTGTGTGTGGGGAGGGGGGGGGGGAGAATATTTTTTTTAATTTAAATTTCATTTTAAAAATTTGTTTTAAAGAACATATCCACTTGGCTGTTCAAACGAAACAACCAAGAGCTTCAGAGTTACTTCAGAGCACAGGAATAGAAACAGGGTAAACTGAAACAATAACGAGTGACTTGAATGCTTAGGAAAATAAAGGAAGGGGGAGTGAGGTCACAATCTGAGCATGTGAGTTTTGCAATCCTGTGGTTGTTCTGAACAAATTCAAGCAGATTGCTTTCTTTCTGGAATTCCTGTAAAATGGATCTTGCCACCAGTGGACGGTTCAGAGCCCCTGGCTGAGGCTTTTTGGCTTATTGCCATGTGTCATTAGTGACCTAGTTTCACTGCAGTGAGATCAGCCATGTCTGCAGGCCCCTGAATCAGCAGTTTCTCCTCCACTCACTAGCTCCAGGCTCGCAAAGCTGACACGAGTTTTCACAGAAAGTGCCACCCCTGCCCTCTCCCTGGAAGTGGGGAGAGCACCATTTTGTCATCAACATGTCGGCCTTGACCAGAGGCTGCCCGGAGAGCCAGCTGTCATGTCTCCTTCAAATAAGCTGCTAAACTTGGAATTATCTCGGCCTGATAATTAATCAGGACTAAAAATAGCCCCAAACTTCCTGAGCTTTGCTTAAACCCTACCCAGGTGGGAGAGGTGGTTTAAAAAACATCTAATTGCAAAAACATCTAATTGTATTTTGTAAGGCTTTGCACAAAAATATGAAAATAATTACCCAACATGCCAGTTTGGGAGACAATTCACAGTTAACCTGACTCTCTCTCTCAAAAAGAAAAAGAAAAAAGAAAATAGCTATTGGTTTAGAGCTACAGAAGCTAGCCTGTTGCCGGGCAGATTAGACGATGAGAAGAGTTCCACAAGAGGGCGCCCTCGCCACTCTCCCTACAAGCCCAGGGCTTTGCATTTCCCAGATGGTTGGCAGCTCTTTGCCCTCCACCGGGTGCCCCCAAGAGCAAATGCTCTGTGCCCTGAACTGAGATCATCAGGCAAATGCTATCTCTGTGACATCAGAGAAGCAGCTTCAAATGAGGGGAAATCAAGCAAAACATTAAAAATAAAAGGGAAAAAACAGATACATCTAGATTGACTCTTCTCCACTGTGATCTGTCTTTGTGTGTTCACTTTCTTGATACTCTAATGGTAAGAATATGATCAAATGAAAGTACATTTTTCACAGTTATCCGTGTCTAGCCCAAAGTCAGAAACCGCCATGGCACCAACCAAACAGTGACAATTGGCAGGGCCAGGGGTATTTCAGGAGAGCCTTCACCCTCATCATCATTTCCCTCCTCCCAGTAAGCACACCTTCACATCACAGCTTCTTCCTGCTCTAAATCCCATGGCCTGCACTCATACTCCCTCCTCCCCAGTTCAAAACTTACCTCCTCAAAGACATTCGCAGAGGACCAGCTGATGAAGGAAAGAATGGATCTGCTCCATCTAGTCACAAACGAAGAACTGGAACAAGGGAGAGAGAAATGATGCAGGACAGATGACTTGGATTCAGTGTAACACACTGAGCAGGCTTTGCAGAAAGACCTTTACCCCTACACCTACCTACACACACACCCACGTATCTGAATTCAGAAACCAAGACTCTGTCTGCCATGTCCCAGCAGCAGAAATTAGAGGAGTCACTCATCCCCTCGGAGCTCGGCCTTCTCATCTGAAAAGAAAAATATGATAATAAAAATATCCATTCTACTCTATGGGTTATTCTGGGACTAAAATAAGATACTGTAGGTGAAACTCTTTGTGGGTTATCAGGAGCTCTATAAACATAGCGAGTACCTACCCCTGGAGTGGGTCAAGCATTAATAGATTGACAGGGGTAGATAAGAGAGGAAGGAAAAACTGAATTAGGTTGTATTATTATGATTATTATCATTATTTCACATTTCAACAAAACAAGGATCATGAAGTTTCTTCTTAAAGAGAATCTATGATGCTATGAATCTGTTTCTTGTCGTAGGTTACTCAGTGTTATTGACTGGAGTTTGAATCCCCCTAAAATTCATGTGTCGAAACCCTACCCCACAATGTGATGATATTAGGAGGTGGGGGGTCTTTGGGAAGTAATTAGATGGGGTCACGAGAACACGGCCCTCCTGAATGGGATCAGTGCCCTTATAAGAGTCACGAGAATGACTGCTCTCAGCTCTCCACCATGTGAGTATACAATGAGAAGCTGGTAGTCTGCAACCCAGAAAAGGGTTTTCACCAGAACTCAACCATGCTGGTACTCTGATCTTGAACTATAAAAAATTTGTTGTTTATAAGCCACCCAGACTGGGGTATTATAGCAGTCAAAATGGGCTAAAACATCCAAGTTGCCTTGACTCAGAGAAATGTTCCTGGAGATAAATATCTAGAGACTCCTTGCAAAGATTTTATTGTGAGAAATGTTTATTATAGATATGTGCAAAATTGGAAACTCTATCCCACATGGAGTGGTTTAATTAAAACTCTCTACATAATTATTATGCATCCATTAAAATGACATAGAGCAACATGTAATAATATAAAGAAGTCCATTATAAGGAATTAGCAGGGGAAAAATAACATGTATAATAGACTGACATTGAAAATGTGCGCACATCTGCATATAGAATGCATACTGAAGATTCCAGAAGAATATATATCAACATGCATGCTTATAATCTAAGAAGGTTGGAATTGGAATTTCTTTAATTTTATATTTTTGGCTTTTATTTATTTTTTACTGCTCTATAAAGAACATATATTATTTGTTCTTTATAAAAACCCCTATTAATAGTTCTCTATAAAATAAACAATTCTGAGCTCTGGAGAAGACCAGGGAGACTTTTGAGGCCAGGAGTTCTTTGAGGATACTCAGCAATTCTATGGAAGAAGAGGCACCCAAACCAGAGCTCTGCCCCATTGGAGCCCTTATCCAAGATGACTCAGGACCTCGTCTGAAATTTCTGTTCAACCAGCTTTATTGTGTTCACTTATCAGATGAGGCCTGAGTCAGAGATAGGGAGTTTGCCCCTAAAGTCTGTGTGGAGGAAGAAATAACACTAAAACTTAATAAATATTTAGTCTCAAGCCAATGGGTGACCAATGGGTGATTTTGCAACATGATGATTCTGTAAGAATACAGCAAAGGCATGAACTCCTCGTTCATTGCCTTTGACATGGGCTGGGTAAGAATCACAAAGCAGAAGAGAAGAGCTGTAATGATTGGCACAGAAATATCCACTATTCATCTTGAAAAATCTCACTCTCGGAAGTATCTAATAGACTTCATTAATGCATTTTTCGTATTTAGTATAGTCAGTTGATATGTAATAAGAGTGCTGAAGGTCACAGCTTATATTATTAAAATTCTAGCAAGTACACCAGGTCCTGGGCTTGGAAATGCATGCAAATCTCCTCATTTTAATAGTTGATTTATTATTGTTAGTTCTACCCTGTATCATGTGGTTAGAGCTCAGGTCTAATGAAGCCCCAGGAGCTGATTTTAATCCCATACAGGCTTGTTAGCTTCAGAGAGAGAATTTTCCCCATAGCCACAAAACCCTTCTCCTAAGTCCTTAACCTAGATATGTCTGAAGGAGCATGGGACATCATAACTCCTGGGAAAACAGCCCTAAATCCTTGTCCCACTGAGACAGTAGTCCCGTGTTCCTATAAACGGGAAACTGTTGGTCATTTGTTGTGGAGAGGCCAGAGGAGGCTAGGAGGGAAGCTTGGTTTGGCAAAAATGATGCAGAGCAGGAACTTGCCAGACAGGAAAGGTAAAAAGATGATGTCTTCAAATGAGCTATGTGGCTTGGAGTCCACCAGATGAGCAGTGATGATTTGAGGCCTGTCGCTCTGCAGAGCCAGGAAAAAAGAAGAAAGGGCAATGGAAGCACCTAGAAGAGGAGACTGGCAGAAACACAGAGAGATTTTTCCACCCCTTTTCAAAATAGCAGCATCCCTCCTTTCTCTCCTCTGTGCTCCCCATACCTCCTGTTTTATTTCTATAAAGTATTGTCACCTCATGTCACTCTTGCCTATTTGTCTATTTGTCTATGTCCCTTAGTAAACTTCAAGCTTCCTGTGGGCAGAAGCCATGTTTACTTGTCCATAATGGTGAATAGGCTGGTATCCTCCAGGCCTTCCACACTGCAGGTTTCATAGCAAATGCTTAATAAATACAAATCAGTGAATGATGTATGCAAAAATTAGCCCTGAAGTAGGAGTGAGCAACACATCCTAACAAAGAGGGGTACAGCACAGAACTTGGAGATCGAAGTCAGCCCCTTGGGTGTACCTCAGGGACAAGTTGGGTTTTTTTATTTAAATTCAATTAACCAACATACAATACATCATTAGCTGCAGATGGAGGGTTCAGTTATTCATCAGTTGCATATAACACCCAGTGCTCATCATATCACGTGCCCTCCTTAATGTCCCTCACCCAGTTATTCCATCCCCCCAACCCCCTCCACTCCAGCAACCCTCAGTCTGTTTCCTATGATTAAGAGTCTCTCATGGTTTGTCTCCCTCTCTAACTTCTTCCCATTCAGTTTTCCCTCCCTTCCCCTAGGATCCTCTGTGCTATTTCTTATATTCCACATATGAGTGAAACCATATGATAATTGTCTTTCTCTGATTGACTTATTTTGCTCAGCATAATACCCTCCAGTTCCAACCATGTTAATGTAAATGATAAGATTTCATCCTTTTTGATGGCTGAGTAATATTCGTGTGTGTGTGTGTGTACATGTACACACCATATCTTCTTTATCCATTCAGGGACAAGTTTTAAACAAGGAGGCAGGAAGAACTCTGGCATTACTTGTAGAAGAGATGAATGAGCCTTTGGAGTTGAACTGGCCTAGAAATCTTGTATGTTTGCAATACCCCCTTTGTTTGATATGAGTTGTAGAATATTTTCTTCAGTTCCTTGTACCTTTTAATTTAATTAGCTGGGAAAAAGTCATTACTATGTATTTCAAAAAGTCCCGGGGCTGATGGGCACATAAACAGAATAAAGATGGAGAGGGGTCATGTCACCAGGCAATTTCCTGTAGGCATCTGGGCGGGACTTGTATAAAAATGCTCTCAAGGGGTGTCACATTACAAGTAAGATAGTTCTTAACATGTAGTAAATACTTTTCCTATCTGAAGGCTGCTTCTCTTTCTCCTACATCATTGATTTAGAAAGGGAGTTTTTCCATTCCACATTCTTCATGATACAAACCAGGAGGCTGGTCTGTTCACAGGTGTCCTTTCTTAAATGGGCATTCTTTTATTTTTTTAAAATTTTACTTATTTATTTATTTGAGAGAGAGCAAGCAAATACGAGCAGGGGGAGCAGCATAGGGACAGGGACAAGCAGACTCTGCACTGAGTGTGGAGCCTGACGTGCGGCTCCATCTCATGACCTTGAGGCCATGACCCAAGCCGAAACCAAGAGTCAGACACTAAACTGACTGAGTCCCCCAGGCACCCCAAATGGGCATTCTTAAATCCCATTGTAAGTTCCCAGACCGAGGTTGGGTCTGAAGATTAAAAGTCACAATTTCTAGTAGAGGAGGAAGTGGAGGAGGGGTGAGGAATAATTGTGTACCAATTTTGGCTTCAGTAAGCATTGGAGACAGAGATCTCTGCAAAGGTTTAGGGGGCCTTGTAGAAATAGGGGTAATTGAGGAAAGGGAGTAATCTGAAACCACCTATAGCATCTGTGTTCCTTTCTTTGCTAGGAAGAGCCTGACAAAAAGGGGAAAAGCAGCAGAGAAGCAGATAGGCCCTGTCTTGAAACCTGTGGGCACCCATTAAGTGACACGGTGTAGGGAGCAGAAAACCCAGCTATTCTCAGGGTCAGCAAAGCCAACACTGGCTTCTCAGCAGGTGAGATGTGTCTTTTCCACCTTCACACTTGATGTTCCCCTAACACGGAATGCTCTGTCCCAGATCCCCTTGTCCTCGGGTCTCAGCTCAAATGCACTTCCTCCGAGAGGCCTTCCCAGGTATCCCGCCCTTCCTGGTCATTCTCTGTCCAGTCGCTCGCTTTCATTCACAGTCTGAAGCTGTTTTGTACACGCACTTGTTTGTTTTATTGACCATGTCCTCTCACTGCATCTGTAAGCAGTGTGAAAGAAGGGACCCCGTCTCTTTTGTTCACTACTTTATTAACAAGCACTTAGAACAGTATCTGGTACCTAGTAGGCCCTCAATTTACAAGTGAATGAGTGAGTGAGTGAATGAATGAGTGAATGAATGAGTGAATGCAATAGCCTGAATGTGAGGTTCAAGATAGCAATGGGAAAGTACTTTCCATCACCAACAGGGTAGGTCTCTTCCCTTGGAGGGGAAATGTGCATTTCCTAAAGGTAAGGAACCAGGGAACAAAGTGGATATTTACATCACAGGGAAAGCTTTTATTTCCATATGGAGGCACTAACATTTCCTCCCCAATATGCATGTGTGTGGGGGGGTGGGCACACCAGAAGGCAGCTCTGAAGCTGGGGTGGGGCGGGTGGGGCGTTTAGGCGGTACACACTAACAAACTAACCCAGTCCTGACTGTGATGTAGAGCCGAGTGTTTACATGCAGCTCCCTGAAGGCAGAGGGTAGCTTTGTCTTACCATTTGGGTGCAGTGACAAGATATAATTAATCAAAAAATCTCTGGGAACTTGTTTTATTCTTTTGAACAGCTCCATGGGAAGGTGCTCAGACAAGGGACACCAGCAAGCTTCGATAGCTCGCATTTGGTGGTTTTCCATCTATCTGTGCAGCTCAGAAGATGAAAGAGAAATGGGCCTTCTCATCATGTCCCCTCTGCCCACTGTGCATGAGTACCCTCGGATCTGTCCTCCCAGGAGTGACGGTAGCCTGCCTCTGTCCAGAAGGGTCTGTCTCCAGCCTCGTTCTCTCTGGGTACCTTTATCTGGTAGAATGAGGGAGGACATTCACTATTGAACAGTATGGAGCTAACACCTTATTTATTAATCACTTCATTTATAGAAGACATAGTGTTCTAATGAGAGGGGTGGGGGAAAGGCATGCTGAGAACGATAACCCTCCCATACATTTGTTCAGTACTTGATACATCTGAGATCGTGTTGTTTTCATGTTAGTCCTCATCACTGCCCTTCATGTAAAAAAAGAGCAGGTCTTTTCCCATCATCATTTTATAGAGGACAAATCTGAGGTCAGAAGAGGTGAATGACTTGCACCAGGTCACGGAGCTGGGAGGACCCGGGTCTCCTCATCTCCAGATGCAGTATCAAAAGGCAAATTTCTAAGGAACACACAAAGACTGACAGTCTCTTTTTTGTCACGACCAGATTATCTCTACATAAAATTTTATGCAGCTACAAGAAGAACCTATTTTGTAATTTTGTTGTGTCTGATCAGGATCAGTGGCTAGACAGGCTTAGCATGGTGCCTGGCACATGAGGCAATTATTGAATGGTGGAGAGAAAGAAGGAGGGGGAAAAAAAGAAGGAAGTTCTTCTGTTTTAGGGAATGAGACTGGCTACACAGTACACCCAAATCCTCCTCAGGAGAATGATATTATAGAGAAACTCACTACCGTTGACTGCCACTCGCTCAGTGGGAACTGATTAAATCGAATTCTGCAAGTGACAGAGACCTGAGAGGGCATAAAGAGCCACGCAGTCTTGTTGGCCGCCTTACTTACACCCCTCCGCAGCCACTCCTCTGCCCCTGTCAGCTGATCCGAGCTCACAGTCCATACACCAACATTTAAAGCAAATACTTCCTGGACTAAAAATAAAGTACACATAAAAGTCCGTTTAAATGAATCATTCTTCTTTTGGAAGCTAAAAAGGGGAGGGAAAGGAATAGTGGATATGTTCTGGGACTAGCAGCGATGTGAACAGTCTCTCTTTGATCCTCTGAGAATTTCCAAGTTGAAAACACCATGTGGGGATGACTCCTTCCCTTGGGATATGGGCTGCATCTGACCTTGCCCTGTGGGTGTGAGTTTTGACTCTCTCTCTCCCACTGCCCCCCCCCCCCCCGTCTAGTGCCCCTCCTCCTCTCCCTCCCTCCCCCTGCCTGTAAATGACTTACTCAGTAATAAAATTGTGGTTGATGAGATAAGAGAGGCTGGAATGTGTCCTAACCTGATGTCAAACAAGGAACCTGATTATCTGAAATAATGTTCTAGGTTGGCCATTAAGTCTGTGGAATGGCCTTCCTTTTCTTCTTGCATTCCATCACATGTTCATTCATTCATTCCTTCATTCATTGTCCCATGTACAGGTGCAAATATGAATAAGAAATCATCTCTACTGTCAAGGCACTCTAGTCAAGGAGCAGGCATGGGGGAAGGTGCAGGAATGAGGCTGAAGTGTGGTAGAGTCAAGAGGCAAAGGGCCTTGTGTGCTATTCTAAGGAGTTTGCGTGTGATCCCACAGGTCAGTATTTCCTGAACTTGGGGTGGAAAATTGTGTGGATCAATGTTATAAGAATGTATTAAATATTCTTAGTATCAACAATTTGTTTTGTTTTTTTTTTTTTTAAAGATTTTATTTATTTATTTATTTGAGAGAGAGAATGAGAGAGAGAGAGAGAGAGCATGAGATGGGGGAGGGTCAGAGGGAGAAGCAGACTCCCCGCTGAGCAGGGAGCCCGATGCGGGACTCGATCCCGGGACTCCAGGATCATGACCTGAGCCGAAGGCAGTCGCTTAACCAACTGAGCCACCCAGGCGCCCCAACAATTTGTTTTTATTACAACATTATCCAAATGTATACAAACATAAACCAGGTATAATTTGCCATTGTTTATAACCTTTATACAATAATAGAACCAAAATAAATTTATATAAAGTAAAACCCAATCTAATGCAAATTAACAAAATTCACTTAATGCAATGGATGTTATTGTTTAACTGAAACCAAATGGCTACTGGCATGTGAATACGGCATTCACTAAAAGCATGTACATTATTTTAAATTCAGGACGCCTACATGACCATGCACTAAGTAATGACTTAACTCATCCAAAACTCCTTTCCATTCAAACTAGCATGAAACTGCCATCAGAAGAGACCATGGTGATGTCACGTGGCCACCACATCCTTGCCTATGTGTCTACTTCAGTTCTTTTCTCAATAGCCTGGGACAATAAAAATAGAGCTATTTGGCTACAGGTTACAAGTGGTCATCAAATGACCTAGAAGATGCATCCATTTACATTTTAAACATCCTTAAAATTAAAAAAGGATCTTAAAAATGTCTAAGAGACCCCATTAGCACCAAGAGTACATTACCGAAGACCATAGCCTAAAGTTGGAGGAAATATTACATAAGTGCTTGGGGCCCACCGCTGATGGATTTTGAACAAGAAAATGAGGTAAACAGATCTCCCTATTATGGCAATTATGCCAGGAGCAGCAATGATTGCACATTAGAGAAAAGAGAAACCAGGAGTGAGGAGCTCACTTGGGAGACAACTATGATCCTGTAGGCGAATGATGATGAATGACCTAGCAAAGACAGGATGAGTAATGATATGTAAGAGAATAGGCCAGAAAGGTCTGCAAAAGGCAGAATCCATAGAACCCAAGAACTGACTACATGTGACAGGTGAAGGAGAAGGGGCATTTCTAGCTCAGGTGACACTGTTAAACCTGAGTGAGAATGTAAAGAAGGTGAATTTAGTTTCAGACAAGGCCACTATGGGGAGGCTGTGAACTTTTGGGGTAAAGATAGGCAAATACAGTGGACTAGAACTGGAAAGAAGCAGCTTCTAGATGAGACTGGTTTGCTAGGATGGCCAAGTGGTCACCATCCTATAAACTGTAACTTCTACATCCAAGAAGTCTCAGGGCCCACTCCCCCATTTCCCAAATACAGTGCTTCTCCTGCCTCCTCGTTGCTACCCAAAGTTCCACCCCAAATGATCATGGCTGCAATAATCTAACTTAATACTCTGGTATTAAATATATATTTAAAGTACAAAATCTGAAGAGACTGACAATCTGTGATTGATGGCCTGAATCCTGGAGTGCGCATGGTGGACAGAACATAGAATTTGTAATCATTCAGATCATGGCTCCAATTCCTGCTCCGCCCCTTACTAGTTATGACATCTCGGCAAGTCACATATCCTCTTGTCTTCCTTTTTGCAAATTGGGGTTATAGCACCTTATATCAAAAGCTAGTTAGGGGCATTAGGTAAAATACTGCATATGGTTATCTAGCACAGTGCCTTCAACATCCTGGTCAATGCATCATTCCCATTCTCCTAATATAACAACTAAGAAATGGACAAAACCAGACTTCCGTGATCTACTACCTTCTAATGACATGACCTTGGGTAACTAAACTAACTTCTCTGTAACATAGAGGGGGAATGATATTCTCTAGCGCGGAGAACGGAGTAACTCACTGAGCCAACGTTCACAAAACTCTGTGTGCCACGTGTTTGCACATCGCCTGCACTATGTAAGTGTAAGCTGTTAACATCATAATTACTCCTTTCTCTTGCAATCATTAAATTTGATATTTCTTCTTGGTCATTATTTTGATGGAAGAGGACAGAGATACAGTGTGATGACAGTTACTAAGCCACTGAGTGCAAAGCCCCAAGGGAAGAGGAAGAGAAGATTGACAGCCTGAAAGGCATTCTTTGCTCATTTCTCAATTTTGTCCAAGACAGGATGGTGTCTGCTTTGCCTCAGGGAGTGAGACGTAGGGTGACTGAAGTCCAAAGTCCAGTGATGAAATGGAAAGACTGTCATCATCAGATGTTTGGCCAAGGAGGAGGCATCCGGATGGAAGTACTGTGAGTTCTTATGAGGTATGACAACACTCATTGTTTTCAATGAACTTTATTTTTCACTTAACGGTAGTTAAATGCCACAATTATGCTGGATCCCAAACTAGGGAGAGTAGCAAAAAGCAAACACACACACACACACACACACACACACACACACACACACACCTTCAAACCAACGTCTGTTTCCCAAGGGTTAAATCAAGAAAAGTTAGAGGCCTAGTCAGGAACATGGGCCAGTGAGCAAACATAGATTTTTCTCATATATTCAGCATTATCACGTCAAGTTTCTGACCCTAATCAACCAAGGTCATGAACAAACTAGTCCTTTTAAAAATTTTATGAAAGAAACTGCTGTGCATTTTTCTCTCTGGACTCTCTCTCACTTGGAATACAGATGCAGCCTGGCTCTTCCAAGCTTTTGGTCACAATGACTTTAGGCCTGAGCACTGAGCTGAGTTCTCAGTGATTTGCTGCCTCCATCAGGATCAGAAAAGAATATTCTTTAATGCATTTCAATCTCTTTAATCCTGAGAGGATGCAATGACTTTTGGGTCAAAATGAAGCAGAGGGGTCTGTTGGAGGTGGAGACATTGTTTATTTGGGTACAAATTTTAATTAGACTTTTCCCCAAATTAAAAAAAAGAAAGAAAGATGCACAGGAGTAATGTAGAGAGAGTTCTGTCTTTGGGGTGAGGCAGATTTTAGATCCAATTCCCGTTCTGCTACCTGCACTGTGTGATTCGGGGCACATCCCTTAACCCCCTGAGCTCCCTGGCCTCAGCTGTAAGATGGCAGTGTTACCTGCCTCATGGACTGGTTATAAAGCCCATCGTGCTCTGTCCCTGACTCCTGCCTCTGCTTTCTACCTATTTCCTGCTGGCACAGTCCTCGTCAGGCATATCAGGCCACTCAAGGCCCCTTTTTGTCTCTGGTTCTCATTCAAGTCAAGATTCATCTGCTTAAAACAATCTCCTGTCCCATCTCCATTTTCCAGGCCTCCCTATAGATGTCGCTTCCTCCAGGAAGTCTTTAACACCGCCTCCCCCAGGTAAAGCTTAGGTTGCGTGCCCTCCTATGAGTCCAGAGCATCTGTGCTTATCCCATCAAAGCACTATTAACACTACTGTGTTGATTTGCCCCATCATCCCCCTGGACTATGAACTCTGCAAGTAGAAATCATGTCCTTCTAATGGCACAGTATCTCTAGGGATTAGTGCAAGACAAGACACATATGAAGCATCCAATATATATTTGTAAAGTGAATGAAAAATTTAAAAAGTGAATGAAGACTGGTAAATGTTCTGTTGCTATTTATATGGTCCTGAGATGACAGTGCATGAGAAGGCAGACATTTTAGAGATGCTCCAGGATATTTTTCCATGTTGCTGTGCCTAATACTTGCAGTTGTCCTCATGAGCAGACCACCCCCCTTTAGCCCAGACTCCACCTTCCCTTGAAGCTGAGACTGCTGGCTTTCCTTGTGAACACCATCTACTACCTACCTATGACACTGCACCCAGAAACCCCAACAAAGCTTGACGCCTGATCTTCTCCTGCCCTTGCTGATCTAGCATGCCCCCTCAATCCCATTTCTGTCCAGTCCTACTCAGAGGGTGACACAAGAGTTGCTCTGACTTGCTGTCTTTGAAACCATGTGACCAAGTAACAGTCCTATTGGTCTTTAGTGAAAAAAGATCTAACCCAAGTATCCTCCTTTCCTCCTCCTCCCCTCCTATAGGTCAGTGTTTCTAAGAACGTATTGGAAGGGGAAGATTTACTTCACATCACTTCTCTACTTGGAACCTGCTTCTTAGTGCCCTCTTCTCCTTCCCATTCTGCCATGGGCCCCCACCTCTCCTCACTGGTCACCACTGGGAACTCCCAGGCAACCCCCTTTAATTTTCTCCCTTCTCCTGGGCTCAGACAGCAAGTTGATGTGGGGCTGACCACACCTCAATCAAGTGCCTGGACTTTTAATTCTACATTGTGTCAACACAAAGGATTGAGGTCTTTTGGTCTTGTCTGAAAACTAGGGTAATTCAAGAAACAAACAACATATTTTCCTCTTACAAAACTTAAATCTGCATACTGTTCATGATTCTTCCTGTGGCCTAAGGAAGAATATCAAAAAAAGTAGACTTTTCTCATGGGGTTTCCATCATGGGCGCAAACCTATTCCCAAAGAGGCTCTCACGTCTCCAAATGCCTTATTCTTCCCACTCTGCAGAGCAATGACATCAAATTGAAAATCTAACTCCCTCCCCAAAAGACCAAATCCTGACCCAGAAGCCATCACCTTCCCAGTGATACGTTTCTATAAGTCTGAGTCATTCAGCCTAAGGAAATTCAGAGGCATTTCATCAGCAATGGGGGAACACCCCGATTCCAGTGAAGTTTGGGCCCCAGAGTAGAAGAATTCCATGGCTACAAGCAGGATCTCTGGACCCAGGTGACCAGAGCTTGAATCTGGCTCTCATTTTCCCAGCTGTGTGACCTTGGTCATTTTTCTTGACCTCTCTGTGCCTCAGCCTCCTTATTCGTGATATGGTGATAATAAGAGTGAGGCTTTGCAAGTAGTGAGGCTTTAAAGAATCCAAACACACATAGAACAGAGCTTAGCAAAGAATATGTGCTCAATAAATTTTAGCTACAGCCGTGTATATAGTCCCCCACTAATGTAGACATGTCTATTTATTACCTTTTCTGTTTATCTAGCAAGTAATTGTTGAAGCAGACATAAACACATTCACAGACATCTTCTGAGAACAAATACTAATTGCCAGAGATAGTACAATCTGGAAATATTTTTCTAAATGACTCATGAGGAAGTCTCAAAGTGGAGTCAGCGCAGAAAGTTCACTCCTTATGAACTTTCAACTTACAGATGTCCATTAGGTGCAAATGGATCTTTTCCTGCTGTCTGCATTTTGGCTGAAGCCCCTAAGGTGAAAACAGTGAGTAGCAAGCACCTCCCTCCTCAATCCTATAGGGATCTACTGGATACCAAACCTCACTGAAAGGTAGTCCAACTAGTCTTTTGCCTCTAGACTATATAAAAGGAGACTAATCTAGTCTAGAGAGACTAGAAAGTAACATGAAGGGTGCTTTGAGTTCTGATAGTATTCTGCTTCTTGATCTGGGTGCATGAATCTTGAAATTCCCAAAGGGAGTTCACTCAAGGGAATTCCTAAGACTAAAGATCACTTGGCTATTCTCATCACTGGAGAGCCTGACACATGTCCTTGAAGGCTTGAGGACATAGTAGTTGGACAGAGACCACAGCCCGCCTCATGCGCAACCATTTCTGAAGGCAGGAGCCTGCCTTAAGCTGCCCAAGAGGGCAGGCAAAGACAGAAGCAGCATGGGAGCACGTTTTCCACATGGTGGAGCATGAATGCATTAGTCCTCGTGAGCCTTGTGGACACCACGGAATATGTATTGAAACATCTTAAAAGGACCTCACCCTAGAGAGTGGCCTGCCAGAGCAAGGGGACTCCCATTATAGGAAGCTGGAGATTAGACCACTGGGACAGGAGTGGAGATGGGAGGAGGAAAGTGGGTCACAAGAGGTCAGCTGAAGAATGTATTACCCATATCAGGAACCAGTATAGTGCAAAAGTCCCAAAGTAGAGGATCCACAGAGGCATGTGGTGAAAAGAGGTATTGGAGGGCCTAACACCTTGGCAGTGCCAGCCAAAAAAGAATCAAAAAGAGCCCCAACTACGTGAAAAGACGATTTGCCCTTCTTTCCCTTTTGCCCCACCCCCCAATCCTGGAGAAGCCAAAGACAACAAAGCAAACTGAGGAGAGGGAGTGAGTCAGAAAGAATATTGCTCAAGCACACCCTAAGATCAACCCTCCTTCCCCATTTCAGGACCCCCAGCCAAGGATCAGGCCTATGCTATGGAAATGGGAGAAGTTTTGAATTAGATCTGAGATCAAAGATTTGATTTAGACTCTACTGAGTCTTTTAATACTTGAAGAGTCACAATTATCAAATTAAGACTTGTTTTGTTTTTAATGTGAAAATGTCCCCAGACTACAGAAGGGGACAGGGGAAGAAAATTGAGCAGTATACATTTCAAGGTGGTCATACTGGGAAAAGTTTGGCAATTTCCTGTGTGTAGCTGTTGGGCCCAATGCATTCACAATACATCAGTTAAAACAAAACAAAACAAAACAAAACATTTGCCAAGCAACATCTCATCAGTCCTACCCTCTACCAACAGATGGTTCTGAGCTCTTATTTGCATGGGCTTGTCATAAATTGGCCTGAGCCTCAGCAAAAAGGTCTTGGTCCCTAAGATTGTTATGAAGGACTTAGATCGTTCCTTTCTTTTACCCCTTTTTCCTCTAACCTGCTGGGCAGAGGACAGTGTGCCCTTCAATCACTCCTTGAATCCACAAATTCCTACCCTAAGGACAGAGAGCACTGCTCCTACTGACCACATTAGATTCAAAATCAAAGTCCCGTCTCATCTCAATTTCTCTTTAGGGAGAGAGAAGTAGCATTTTTATTTTTCTGGCCACAAAGACATTGGGTATTTAATTTTGGGTGGAGAAAGAGAGGTACAAATTAGTTGGGGAGAAAAGTAATTTAAGGACCTCCCCCCCCCCCCAAGAAATAAAAACTTTCTCTGAAAGAAGCAAATTTAGAAATTCAAATGACTTCAAAGAGGGCTCAAGAATGGACTGGAATGATCCTCCCTTTCTCAAAACAATAAAACAAAAGCAAACAAACCATAACAAAAAGCCCATACCATATGCCAGTAAATATCAAGAACTCAGCAAGGTATTGGACATCCCTGTTCCTCCCTCTTCCCCTTTTCTACTCTCTTCTCTTTCAATCAGGACAAACTCATGTCATTTCTCATCCTTTATCCCACCTTGTTATTGGTTCCACCATTCTTTGAAAGCAAGCCCCTTGGTCAGCCATATCTTCCTTTCACAGAGACTCAGGGAAGCAAATACAAACTCCACGTGGAAACCAGGAGAGCCCAGAGGAAAGTGCTGGTCATTTTCTTTCGATTCTCTACTCTCCTGAAAGCTTATGGTCTGGTAGAAATTCTGAGTTTTCTTGAAATGACTAGAGGAAGCACAGATGGAATAGCAACATCTAAATAAAAATGCTGTGGACCTGCTGATACTAACTAGTCTAAAAATACCATGAAGCATGTGGTTTTCTTTAGAGCAACAAAGGAACTATAGTATGACAGGCAGCCTGCCTTCCAAGATTACCCTCATTTACATGATATTATGTTACACGTGGAGCTGGACTCTTGGGTTTAAAGAAAAACAAGAGTTCCACAGCAAGAGGTGAAATGAAGAGTCAGGCACTCAGCCAAAAGTTTGAGACTACCCAGAAATGACTGAGCTCACAGTCACATGGCCCCACTCTGCTCAGCACTCTAGCACACATCATTTTTTCTGTTCATTTGGAACTTCTCACACGGGGCTCTTATCACAGGTAATTGTAGGTAAGATCAGGGCAGAGACTACTTCTTGATCAAAACCACATCCCACATAGCACCTTCCACATGGTCTTTAGCACCCATGGAGCTGATGGGCAGAGATGTCATGTAGCTAGATATGGTATGGGTGGAAAGAACACAGACTTTGGTGTCCCAGAGCTGAGTTTCAAGCCTTGATGGCCTCTCTAAGGCTGTTTACCTTTGGCAAGTTTTCCACTTCCCCAAGTCTCAGTTTGCTCATCTGTAAAAAGAATATTAGCATAAAGGGGGGTTAATGCTATTATATTCAAAGCTAATATTCATTGCATGCTTAACACACCAAGGATTCCACTTCATGTTGTTACAATGCACTATTTTATTTAATATCCACAGTCCCCTCATGAGGAAAGTAGTAGTATTATCTCCATTTATAGATAAGGATACTGTGGGCCAAAGAAGTTACGTAACTTGCCAAAATGACACAATAAGTAAGTTGCTGAGCTGGGATTCAAACCCAAGTCTGACTCATGTCAAGGCTTGTGTTCTCATCCACAGAGTTTCAAGTCAACACCTAAATGACTACAACAGGCAAAGAGCAAAGTGGTTAAAGGCAGGGACTCTGGCTTCTACCATTTCCTTGCTGACACTTGTGTGAACTTCAGTTTCCTCATCTGTAAAATGGAGACAACAGGACCTACCTCATAGTATGGCTGTAAGGATTAAATGACTTATTATGCATATGGTTATGGGATAATTCCCAGCACATAGAAGTGACTGCTATGTTTACTATCTTTATTATGATAAAACGGCTGACTTATTGATGACAATGGAGGCTGGAATAAGAGAAAAAGAGAATAAGCATGGGAGGCCACCAAATGACTGCCCTGTGGCACTTGTAAAACCCTCATGGGAAACTTGCAGAGATGACTAGGGACAATTTCAAGGGTGCTGAGTTTGTACTTATGCAGGTGGAGGAATCCCGGAGATTTTACCATATTTATGTGACTCCAGCTGGTAAAACCAGGAGACATCCGGATAAGAAATGTAATGCTAAGCAGATGTATACCTCAGGTATGGCCCCACAGTTGTGGGCTGGAGAGTCAGGCTAGGGCAGTCCACCAATGGCTTGGTCCAGGACGCACCCCAGGAGGCACCCCTCCTGTCTGATGATGTCACTATGTGAAGTCACGTGGTGATCCTGAAGCTGACATGCCAGTTGATGCATAGTAATGGAGCTGACTTGTCTGGTTCATCAACTCCATAAACTCATTTTCAGATCATGCCCATTTTGGAAGACTAGAAGTATACCTAGTGGGAGGCCTCCATGATGACAAGATGTACCCAAACTGACCTGGGAACTTCTTAGCAAACTATGCAAACAAGAAAAAAATTCCCTCCACGATGTGATGTGAGGCAGGATTACATGATCAAGTAGAAAATGCAAACCACTTTCAAATAATTTATGGAATCGCTGCCAACATTAAAGCTGTGGAGGTTGATCAACTCCCATTTCTCAAATAAGATCTGAAGGAAGAGCTTTTACGTCTCAAGGTGTAACAGGGAGACCAAGAACCTTTATGATGCAAAGCCAAAAACAACTTCGTCTTGGACTGTGTTCCTGGATTTTGGTTCCATGTGTGAATTTCCAGCTATAACAAAAATGATAAGCAAGTAAGCAAGCACTTTACCTCTTTCCAATTCTTTTTTGCACATATCAGATGGAACCTCAGGTCTATTATTTTAATTTTAATATCTACCACCAGCTCACTAACAGTGTCCTGGAAATAAAGGCCTATTGAAAGAAAAAGAAGGAAGGAAGGAAGGAGAGGAAAGAGAGGAAGGAGAGGAAGGAAGGAGGAAGCAGAGGAAGGAAGCAAAAATCTAAATAAGAGGATGGTAAGCCTGTTTATGGGAAAGGATCTCAGCCTAAGGAGACAATGTGTAGAAATGACCAAAGAAGATGGAAAAAACAGGAACATAAAATCCGGCCATACTGAGTCTTATGTCTCCTTACTCAATGATTTTCAAATTATAGCTTTATTTTGGCAATACTATAAAAGTAATGCTGATAAGCTAGTTACTAAAATCTGGGTATGACATATTTTAATATAGCAAGGGAATAATAAAATTTTATTTTTAAAGCTGTTGATGAAATTTCTCTTAAGGAGAAAGCATCTTTCACTTAGCAAAATGTCTTGAAGAGCCATTTGGTTGTGGAAAATAGGCTCTTAAAATATTTTTCAAAGGAAGACCATTAAGCCAAAGAAAAGTATATTTCTCTGCCTAATAATATAAGCAAAATAAGTTTCCAAGGGCAGACTGAGATGGCGGGGACAGAATAAGCTGATAGAAGAAATAGGTACGTAAAGACACAAGGCAGGAGGGAGAGGGTCCAGGAAAAAGAAATCTGGAGGGTCCAGGAGAAGAGAACTCAAGAGAAACTCTCACACTGGTGGAAAGAGCTGGGAATATCTCAATCTAGAAATCAATAGAAAGATTTCCTATTTAGTTTTAAAGAATTTGCCATGCTCTGAATCAATACAATCCCCTTTATCTCAAACTCTTTGTAAAAACAGGCTATACAAACGACATCAAAGGAAAAAGCAACTGTGTTCAAGATTGAGAAAAGAAAAACCACATGAGGCAAGATAGAAGTAAGACTGAGAATTTAGCAGAAGCAGAAAGCCTAGAAGAATTACCGCCACCCCACCCCAGCCCACAGAATTTGCCCAGACAGCGGGCAGAAATGTATGCTGGATTTCCCTTTATGTGCATGTGATGGGGGCCTCAAGCCATTTTTATTTGAATACCAGTGGTTGGGGTGATCCATAAGCCTGGCGGAATTGGGGAACACCCAGAGAGACGATATCTGGATTAAGTAAGTGTCATCTCGCCCGAGGCAAAAATCTCCCTTATTAAAGAAAGATTAGGGGGCACCACTACTTTTCCTGCAGCTGGTGCCCTTACCAAAATATTCTAATAATCATTAGGAAAGCAGCTGGTGAAATTCAAATATAGCCTTTCCAGCTAGAAAAATAGTTCTATCTCAAAAGTGATTACTCAGGATACAGCTGCCAGAGCATGATTTCTTTAGGTACAGAGAAAACTTTCCTATGAGCTTTAGGGGTGGAAAGGGAAACAGGAATGAATCTATGGGCCTGGAAGTCTGCATGACTTTGACAAAGATGTGATTTTAAGGGGGAAGTCGAGTTTTTCCTCATGTCCACCTTTCTACTCTGGAAGTGACGTCCTCTGAAGTCAGTGTATTTTAAATAACTGAGATGTTATTCAAGGTACCTAGCTACAAGGTATTTGTTCCCTTAAGACTTCTACACCCATGATGGCAATTGTTACAGAAAGTTCTGACAGTAACTGTGTGTCAAATCGTTCCTCCATGGTCTCCTACAGACAGTTGTAAAGAATTGCTTTTCCAGATGCACCTGGCTGCTTTCCTCCTCAAGTCCTTCCAGAGGCCTTTATACTTGTCATCTGCCCTTCCTTCCTGCTCTCTCCCGAACTGCTCTTCCAAAGGCCGACAGTGACCAGCTAAGTGAGAACCGAGGGACCTCTCCGGAGTCCTCCCTGGCCTCTGGTTACACCTCTGTGAGTTCACAGGTGAACAGGTGAGGTAAGGCTGCCACGAAGCCGAACTGACCAGCAGGTGAGGTACTGCAGTCTTGGGAACTGTGAGGGCTCCGGGGGATCTCTCCTATTCGTTTTTATTTACTGCCATTGACAAAGCTCTCTCCTTTGACCAAACTTGGGGCAGGCTCCTCTAAGGCCTCCCTCTGTCCTTAGCTCACTTAGTCCAGTTTTAAGAAGACACCTGCTATGTCAGTTCAGCAAAAATCCCTCACCCTTGGTATCTGATCACCCCTGATGTCTGATCAAATTCCTCACCCCCCACCCCCCATGTCTGATCACACTGGCCTGCTTTCCGGTCCGAGTCCTGTCACCTTGGTTTAGCCAGACTGCCCTAGCCTTGATGTTTTCTCTCTGACCCCTACTTTGCTCCGTGGCTGTACATTTGTACTTTTCCTTGTTGTATTTGGAATCGAACTCGATCTCTCTCCCCTACTGGGAAGCTCCCATTGCAGTAGTTTTGCTTGATAAAGTCTTCCTTTTGGTCTTTAATAAGTACCTGAATAGTTTTTCTTTTCTTTTTTTTTTTTAAGATTTTATTTATTTATGTGAGAGAGAGAATGAGAGAGAGAGAGCACATGAGAGGGGGGAGGGTCAGAGGGAGAAGCAGACTCCCCGCTAAGCAGAGAGCCCGATGCGGGACTCGATCCTGGGACTCCAGGATCATGACCTGAGCTGAAGGCAGTCGCTTAACCAACTGAGCCACCCAGGCGCCCTGAATAGTGTTTCTTTAACACCATCCAGAGAGGCTGATTCCACAGCACACTTCTGGAAAAGCTGGCTTTGCTGTCCTTCTCAGACCTCTCAGCACTCTGAACTCCAGATCCACTCTCTGATTTGGCCTCTAAATCTCTTCTTCATCCTCATCGCTAGTCCCTTGGATCAGGCACTATGGGCTCTCCTCTGCCCACGTGCCTGCTGGTATCTCTGGCCTTCTAATGGTTTCACTACTCATTCCCAGGTAACTCCCAACACACACACACACACACACACACACACACAGCATCCTTCCTCCACCCTGATGTCACAGTAACCTAAACACAGCTCTGACTTTACTCCCTTGATGTCAATCCTTCAGCATCTCTCCATATACACCAAGACACCACCTTGTGTCTTATTCTCCAAACGTTTTTTTTGTTTGGTTGGTTGGCTGGTTTTTTGTTTTTGTTTTTGTTTGCTATCTATCTCCCTTGCTCAAAAAGCCCATTGCTGTTTCACACTCCTGGGCCTGATACTTCCCCTACTGGGACTATCCATTCTTCTCCCTCTGCCTTTCTAAATGTACCTCTAAAGTCAGCATAACCGTGACCTCCTCTAGGAAGCCTTCCCTAGCCCTGCCCAGGGTGAGGTGGGGTCCCTCCTGTGCTTGAAAGAATCCTGGAGATGATTGGATAGGAGGCTTGGTAAAATGAGCCCCTCACACATACACCTTGCAGAAATCAGAAGTGAATGTGACAACCGCAAGGGGTGCATTCTCACCAGGGTCCCGCTGGGAAAATCGGATTGACATGGATTCTCAGTAATCCCCATAGCTCATGGAAACCCACTCAGATTGGCAGTGTTGTGGTGACGTCCCATAAGGTTATGGCGAGTCTCAAGTGGGACCCTACCAAACCTTGTAATACCCTGGCCAAATCGTCCCCAAAGTCCAACATAATTAACTTATGTAGCTTGGCAAAACGGCCCGTAACAAAGCATGCCTCCTGCATTTACGTCCTGGCTCCTCAGGCACGCCATCACCATCTTGCTGTGGTCTGCACTTCTCCGTGGCGCGTGTGCACGTGCTGCAGCTGCAACGTGCTGATCACCGTGCGGGGGCGGGTAGCTTCAGCTTTGCCTCCTCTGTCACAGGAGCTAAAGGAACTGAAAACAGCAGTTGGCCAGAGGCTATGGCAATGTTCTCATGGAATCCTAGTTAATCTAACGTGTCAGATACACATTAATCTGTTACAGCATTTAGTGGCCTGGGAGTTGTGTTAGTTGCCTTTCTTGTCAATCAAGCTGTACATTCCTTGGGAGCAGAGACCATGTCTCCTTCAGCTTTGTATCTCAAGGAATTCTGCTTGATAAGCAATCAATAAATTTTCCATGGAGGGAGGAATGAAACTGAACTATGAATTCACTGAGGAGAGGGTCCATGCCATGCATCTTCCTACACATAGTGCCAACCCTTAATAGGTCAGATGTTCTCAATTAGGAGTCTCCAAAGGTGAAAGTATATGTGTACATATATTTACATTTTTCATATGTGATATTTATGACATACTTACAATATATGCAATATTGCAAAAATCCTAAACTATAGCATTACACTCAAAATTGCTATTCATAGCAGGAATTGTGTCAGTTTGGCGTAGAAATGCTGGTTTTAGCAAATGATAAGCTGTTCTGATTCATTACTTTTTATATATTGATTTACTCCATATAGTGAAACAAATCCATAATTATTTAGTATGATGTTTTGGTAAGCAAAATCTTTCACACGGAAAAGAAAAAGAAAAGATGTTCTTGGTGCCAAATAGTTTGAGAGCCAGGGCTGTGCAACTCAATTGTGAAGAATTAGACATTGCTAATATTTACTTTTATCAAAAATTGTGATCAGAACAACTGTGTCCTTAGTTCTACAGACATGGCCTACACGATGTGGATGGAGAAGAATCGGGAGATGGAGTAAAACTTCCACTTACTCCATATGGATGGCAGAAAAGCAGCAACAAAGCAAAGTCTTCATTCATTCATAGTTGATACCAGGAGAAAATTTACTGGCCCTCATGAGATCTTCCCTGGAAGAGTACCAATATGGAGGGTAAATGAATCCTATTTGTTCACTTCCTGTTTGTTTGACCAGAAATGTCTGCATATGTTGTTGTATCAGTCAAGACACTGTCCATTTCACATGACAAATACCCAACTCAAATTAGTTTGACCCAAATGTCCATTTATTTGTTCTTATAATTGAAAAGATGAGGAGGAATAGGTTTTAAGTTCAGGCATAGCTGGATCCAGGACATCAGACTATGTCACTAAGATGCAATTGCTCCATCTCTGCCTTTAAGCTCTGCTTCATTCCTCCTTAATCAAGTTTTCTCTACTTGGCAGCACAGATTATTTCAGTAGGTAAAGACTTAAATGGTTCTTTGTTCTTGCAGTCTTCAGAAGGGGGGAACTTCTCTCTGTTAGCCCCTATTGTGACTTTGAATGGCTCTGCTTGAGTTAGATGTCCACCTCAAGGGGGTAGGCTTGTCCAGTCTGGCTCAGGTGCCCAACCCTCAGGAAAATCTCTATGTGAGTGACAGACCCCCAAACATGTGTGGGAGGGGAATTTCCCAACGGAAAGATACTGGGCAGACAGAAGAGTTGCTTACACACTAACAGCAAGATATGTGTGGAGTGTCTCCTCAACCACCCTGTCTACAGTCTCCCTACATATGACCAAATCATATTTTTCCTGAAAGGCCTGAAAAATTTCCTCCCAGGTCTGGTGCAAAACAAAGCAAACCAAAAAAAAAAAAAAAAAAAAAAAAAAACAAGACAAAAACTATTTGTAGTTGGAAAAGCCATGAGTTTCCAGGCACTGTAATAAACGAAAATGCTTTGAATACTCAACTTAAATACTTGCTCAACCTTGATTTCAGCAAGAAAGTACCTGTTCTTTAAAACAGATTTACCTCTTCAGCTGAGATGGAGATGCTAAGACAGGATAATTTTAGAGCTGGAAAGAGCCAAATAACCGTTTTCATCAGGGGAATAAAATAGCATCAGTTCTCTGGATTGGACACAACCCAGGAAAAGCCATTACCCAGCAGTGACACGTGAAAAATCTGCTTTGATTTCATGCGGGAGAGTATTTAACAGTGTCAAGGCAAAAACATGCCAATTCCCATGGGCTTTCAAAAAAATGCCATTATAAGCACAACCCTGAAAAAAACAAATCCACTCCCATTGCAAATGTCACCAAGCTTTTGATGGAAAATGGATACATTTGCCAACTCAGAAGAATAAAGAGAAGACTGGAAAGAGTGAAAGAAGTGGGGGGAAGGAAGGGAGGGAGGAGGGGGAGACCAGTGAATGAAGAAGGAGAGAGACAGTGGGAGAAAGGTGACCTTTTAGCCTACTCCAGATGTATGTGCAAGCGTAATGGTTAAGAATACAGGCTTTGGGCGCCTGGGTGGCTCAGTCGTTAAGCGTCTGCCTTCGGCTCAGGTCATGATCTCAGGGTCCTGGGATCGAGCCCCGCATCGGGCTCCCTGCTCGGCGGGAAGCCTGCTTCTCCCTCTCCCACTCCCCCTGCTTGTGTTCCTGCTCTCGCTATCTCTCTCTCTCTGTCAAATAAATAAATAAAATCTTAAAAAAAAAAAAGAATACAGGCTTTGACGATTTCACTTACATGTAAAATAATAAAATGGTCAAATTCATAGAAGCAGAGGGGCTGGGGGGAGCAGGAAATGGAGAGGTGATGGTCAAAGGTATAAATATTTTGATTTGCACGATGAATAAATTCTGGATATCAGCTATACAGCATAGTACCTGTAGCCAAAAATGCTGTATCATATACTTAAAATTCACTGAGTGGGTACATCTTATGTGAAGCGTTTCTGCCACACTCGTTAATAATGATGGTAGTGACAGTGATAGTAATAAAGGGGGCAAGAAGAAAGTTGGGGAGTTGATGGATAATGTTTGTGGCCTCGATGGTGGTGATGGTTTCACGTGTGTATATTTATCCTCAAACTCATCAACTGGTACGCATTAAATATGTACAGTTTTTTTTACATATCAATCATACCTCAGCAAAGTGGTTTTAAAAAAACTGATCGCCTTAGAGAGTGATAGCTAAGGGCCTCAGGGTTCCTTTTTGGGGTGATAAAAAAGGTTCTAAAAGAGATTATAGTGATGGTTGCACAACTCCATAAATATAATAAGTCACTGAATTGTACACTTTAAATGGGTGAATTATATGATATGTGGATTAAATCTCAATTAAATTAAATTAAATCTCAATTGTGAATTAAATCTCAATAAAGCTATTTAAGAAAAAAATTAAGAAAAAATATTTTGATTAAAAAAAAAAGAGAACCCAGGCTTTGGACTCAGATATGAGATTAGGGTCGGGCCCTGCCACTTAACTGTTACCTCAGCTTGGTTGCTTAACCTCCCTATGTCTCTGAAAAACAAGGAGAAAAATAATAGCGAAGGCAAAGCTTAAAAGCAGCAATGCCCAGTAGTGCTGAGGCAGCCACCAGCACAGGGCATGCAGTAAATGCTCAGTAAATTAGATCCAGTGTCATTACAGGCCGATGGGGACAGTGTATCCTGGCGCGCCATGGAAAACATTTCCTGTGCAGAGAAGTTATTTAAATTCATCCACTTAAAAATACTAAGCTAGAAATCCTGAATAGGCTTTGCCTCTGTATTTCATAGCTAGAATGGCAAACTGTGAATAAAAATACACTCTTGTTTGACACCTGGAAACTAGGAAATGACATCTAAAGAATCTTCAGCATGATTGAGTTGGACTTTTTGCAGAACACTAGAGGTCCCTCTTGGCACTGAATCCTCCAGTCCTCAGGACGGAGAATTCTGAGTGACAATTTTCTACTTCAGCCCCACTAGATGTCTCTTTAATAAAGTTCAATCCAGTCAGTGCCCTGGCATCAAGTCGGTGCCCAGAAATCATCACACAGAAAGGACACAGCTTTCTGTGTGACCAGTTTGCCTGAGTGTGCACACGCTGTAGAAGCCGCCTTCTGCTGCTACGTACATGATCCCGATAGAAGTCGTTTGTTTTCCAGAAGCATCGTCTGCTATTAAGATATGGGGGAAGCAAAGGTGACAATGACGATTTGGGGTTGATTAGGAATCAGAGAGGGTACTTGGAAGCCATAGGGGAAGTGCTCTCTAAGAAATTAAAAACAAGGTTGCTCTCTCAAAGTTCAGTGATCAAATAAACAGAGGTGTTAGAGATATGCAGTTATCTTAACAAAATAAAGCATCTCACAGGCCAGGGCAGGACTTGGTGGGAGGGATTGATGCATCAAAAGAAAACCAATGTTCCTTTGGTAGCTGGTCCATGCAGAAGCTGGTCATCCAAGGAAAGGTGGAGAGAGTGACAGAGGCATGTTGGGGTAATGTAGCAGAGAAAGAGGTCCCCTGGCCCCGGTTCTGTGGCAGAGTAATCCCCAGTAAGGGATTGGACCATCTCACTATGGACCATCTCATATCATCAGAGTCCATCCTGACCAACGAGGCTTCTGAAGGTCATTGGAGCTCCTGTGTCCATCTGCCAACAGGGAGAGAAAATGCTGCTTAAGTCACATGGGTGAGAGTTCTAGTCTGTGTAACAGATCCACTCTCATTCTGGCATATTCTTCAATCCCTTCTGAATTTGGTAGTGTGAGTTAGCCTCCCCCAAACTCATGAACTCGAGGACCTTAACAAGACTGAGGTTCCCACCGTGTAGGGCAGAGAGGGTCATGTCCTGGGTTGAGGTATATTCCCCAAAGTAATTCCACCTGTTAAGACATTTCCATAGGTTATGAGCTAGCTCCTGGACATACATGGCGTCCATACTTTGGATTTCCAATTTACGTGGTCCTGAATCTTATTTTGCTGTGAAGTTCATTCATTGTTTTTCAGTGTCAATAAACGTTGTGCGTTGAGACAATGCCCTCCATGATGGTATTGACGGAGGAGCTTTCCTGAGGAAGATGCTAAAAGATTATATAATGCTTGCATTCTTTGGGCCTTCTTTTATTAACAGAGGATGACGACTCTAATAAGCTCTTGGCTAACACCAAGTTACATAGCCACGGCCAGGCTGACCATAGAAACATATTCACTCATTCTGCCAATACTGAGTGCATGCTTGTTACCGCCAGATGCTGTCCCCAAACCAGGGAGGCAGCAGTGAATTAAACCAAACCCTTGCCCTTAGGGAGCTATTAGTTATGGTTCCATAAACATAACTAGTAAACAAGCGTATAACTAAAGTACAGAATGCACTCCCATTGTGATGAGTGCAGTGCAAAAAAAAAAAAAAAAAAAGGGGCAAAGCAGCAGCCCCAGAATGGCAGGTGATAAAAGTGATCAGGGTAAGCCGCACTGAGGTAGAACCTGAAGGAGGCGAGGGAGCCAGCCTCATGGAGAAGACTGTTCCAGCAAAGTACAGCAAGTACAAAAGCCCCAGTGTGAAAGCGTGTCTGGAGAATCCATGGGGCTGGTAGGGAGTGCGTGAGAGAGAGAAGAGAAGGTAATGTCACAGACATAAGGTTGGGAGAGGGAATTTGATTAAGCTGGGCATTTTGGAAATGTAAACATAACCCAAACCTTATTATTTTTTTATTTAAATTCAATTAGCCAACATATACTACATCATTAGTTTTTGATATAATGTTCAATGATACATTAGTTGCGTATAACACCCAGTGCTCATCACATAACCCAAAATTTAAATTATGCTAATAGTTTTCCTCATTTCACAATCCAGGCTGGGTTTTGCCACAAACACACATGCATTAAGGAAGTACGTTGTGACTACTTTTTAGTGGTACAGAGCAATGGCTGTGTGCTGCGTCTGTCATGCCCGTGTGGGGACCCTCTCCTCTCTATGGCTTTTCTCCTCTAAGCTCCTTGCTTCACATCCCTGAGGTGGCTCTTTCCACGTAATTGGGTAATTACTTGTCTACTTGTCTGTCTTCCCCCCATTATGAGTGATGCTAGGGCAAGAGCATCACTCATTTTTGTAACTCCGGTATAAGTGAACGACAAAGCACAAAATGGGAGCTCGGCAAGGCCCTCTCGTTTAAATTGAACTCAGGGGTTATTTTATATTTGGGCAACAGCTACTGACTTCTTTAGGAGCCCTCAGTGTATCAATTTTTAAAAAATTTTTTTAATCCACATCTACTCTTTAAAAGTATAAATAACACAGTAGGGGAACGTACTGTTGGTTAAGCATTGGACTCTTGATTTTGGCTCAGGTCATGATCTCAGGGTTCTGGGATCGAGCCCTGAGTCAGGCTCTATGCTGGGTGGGGAGTTGGCTTGGGATTCTCTTCCTCTTTCTCCCCCCCTCCCCACCCCGTTCACACTCTCTTTCTTTCTCTCTCTCTCAAAGTAAATAAATAAATCTTTAAAAAAATAACACAGTGAATCACTTCCATAAGCTCAACACACATTATTTTAATGTGGTAATAATATGTAATGGGGATAGCAGGCTTTGGATCAATGAATTGACTAAAATGTTGAAAATTGAAGTAGGAGCACAGAAGTAATCTGATTGTTTTTCCGGATAGCTGATTGCATTTCCACTATGCACACAAGCAGAGTAAACAAAAAGCCCTGCCCTCCAACTTGGCATGGGTATGATGGCATCATGATTATGGACCTAAGATTCACCGGAGTCAGACAGACCTGGGTTCTACACCCAGCTCTATTATTTATGAGCCAGGTGACCGTGGGCAAGTTACTTAACCTCTCTGATCCTCAGTTTTCTCATCTATAAGAAAGGGGTCATAATAGTACCATCCTCAGAAAGTTCTTAAGTGTAACAAATGATCTAATCAATGGAAAGCACCCAACATGATTCCTGACAAGGCATCCCACCTGATGTTATTATAATGGACAGAAAAGCCAGTATTCCATATTTTATCATGCTCTCTGGCTTTCATTTGGTTTTCCTAATTTTCATAATTGCCACTGTTTTTTTTTAATCTGTGTTATGGAGCACTACAGACCAAAATTTATAGTAACAGACACTTGAGCAGGTCCATAATGCCTTCTCTGCAATTCCAAAAGACAGAAAGACTTAAAAATGTGAACGTTTTCTCTCAAGTTCTTTGGAAGTAAAATCCGAGCTGACCTAAATCACGTGGCTATATACCCTCACTGGGACTCGTGGGAAAATCAACTTAGTCTTCATTTATGGCACTTGATCATGAATAGGTATAGTTTTGCTGCAGAAATGTGAACGCATTTGGTTATGAGGTATGGTCCCCGGTTTTGCTGGTGTATCGCATCATACGTGGTTTATGGTCCGTATCTAGCTTTTCCAAACTCCACAAATGTCTGGATTCTGAAACGCATGTGGCCACCAGGGTTTCGGGTTATAGCTGTGGGCCTGCAGCTGGGCAGCAGGTCCTGTGCAAGGCTTACGTGCTAGGATTGACCAAGGTCCTCATTTATGCAGACGGGGGCTTTGATGGCCCAGATGCCAGTTAGCAGAAAAGTCAGACATCTGACTTCAGGGCAGCCAACTTCCCCAAAACACGAAGGGAGAAAATGCCTTTCTGAAGGAAGATAGTTTCTTTCAGTCACATGTAATGAAAGCTATCTTCAGTTGACATTGGCTCTTGTTTTCCTTCCTAGGGGACCCTGAATACCAGGATGGTAGCTGCTTCTCACCAGCTACAGATAGATTCTCAACAGCCCTAGTGTTCTGGGTGTGATCCTTGGCACCAACCAGCACCAACCAGGTAGTTAATAAAGCAATATTCTGTCTCGCATTTCACAAGCTTAAAAACTCACGAGATCACCTGGCCTTTATAACCAGCATTTAAACGTTTGTTTGAATGGATGATGGATTACCTCTCGGGCACCATCACTGACAGCAGCTGTGATAGGGGAAGGACGGGAGCCGTGGACAGGAAACCACACACTTGGGAGCTCTTACGCTTCAAGGACTTGGTAGCTGGTGTGGAGCTGGGGGCAGGGGTGAGAGGGTGTGTGAGTGACTGTGAGGAACTTAGTCTACCACTGTGGTTTGAAGATATTCTAATTAAGATGCCTCCAGCATGGCAATCACCCCAGAGAGGCACCATTCCTACCATATCCCATTATTTCCTGTTGTCTTAGGTCTCAGCTAATTTAATAATGTTAAACACCTGGCCTCCTTGGCCTGGGCCAGAACTTTCTTTTTTGGGGGTGGGGTGGGGAAGGAGGCGGTAACGTATCTGGTAATAAACAGAATTACTGGGACAATCAGAAAGATGTGACTAGTATCTGTAGATTAAGTAACACTATTATCACAAGGTTAGTTTGCTGGTTTTGATCATTACACTGTGATTATGAAGAGGATAAGCTTATGTTTAAGAAATGCACACTGAAGTGTATGAGGGTAAAGAGATGAGATAAAAATCCAGATCTACAAAATTAGCATCTCCAGAAGGGAAGCCCAGACATAGGCATTTGTAGAAAATAGGCCAGGGGATTTTCAGGCACACTAAAATTGGAGAAGCGATGAAATATATATCATTGCTACTCAACGTGTGCATTGCTCACGGCGGCTCTGGCCTCACCTGGGAGCTTGTTAGAAACGTGGAATCTCTGACCCCACAAAGACCCACTGCGTCTTGAACCTGAATCTTTAATATGATCCCCAGGTGATTCCTTGCACCTTAAAATCGGAGAGGCCCTGATCCAGATCACCTGCTTACAAATGCAGGTGTTACAGGTGAACAAAACTCGTTTACCAATTTTTTTTTTAAAGGCTTTTTTTCTTTGCTCTTCTCTCTGGTTGCCTTCAGACGCCAGGAAGAAGGCAGGATGGGGAGAAGGGCAGCCTCAGCAGACATCGCCATCATCTATAACTTCTGCTGCTTTCCATTCGGCTCCCATGGAAAATTTACTGCTATTTCACAAATGTCAGCAGAGTCCATTGGGGCATCACTCAGTGTTCTCCCTTCCAGACTTCCTACCTGGGTGGGACATATCGCCTCCAACAGACACATCGGATGCTGCCCCCGATGGACACTTAGAGTTGGCATAGCATTCTCGCCACAGAGCATAGTCAGATACAGGGCAGGGGCTATCTCCAGTTCCAAAGACTCATGTAGCATTTCAGTAAAAGCACCTTATGAAATGGACCTAGATTGGGACACAAAACAAAACAAAAAACTCCTCTTGCCTCAAAACATGTGAAGCAGAACTGATCTTCCAGTGCTGAGGATAAGGCTTCTCTAGCAACTGTGAAGCATTCTTTCCCAAAGAATATGCCAAAGGACACTAGCCTAATAGATGCTCCTGGCGCAAAGGACCCCATAACTAAATAAGGAAACACTATATTTAGAACACTATAGTTGGAAATACTATAGTTTCTATTTCTCCTCTTGGAAACTGAAGATGTACATTAGCATATTAAATGCTCTGAGAAGTCCTGCATTAAAAAAAAAAATCTGACTCTGCCTCGAAGGGTTTCCCAAATGTATTCTTTGGTGGGATTCCTTTTTTATCCAGTACTCATTAATATTTTCTAGAGCCAATGTTTCAAGGGAAAAACTGAGGGAACATACAGTGGAGAATTTATACACAAAGGAAGAACTCAATGAGTTCCATAAATAGAAAGTCAAAAGGAGAAAGAATGGCAGTTGTGAAGCACATATAAAAATACTGACATGGGGCTTCTGCACGTGGGAACTGGGCTTCCATTCCCTGCCAGGAAACTGCCATAGGGATAAAGAGGCTCCTTGGGTCCTGAACAGAAAAGAAGCAGTATTCCTTGTCTGCATTAGAGTGAAGACTTGGGATGATTAGTGAGTGAGCTTCCAGAAGAACCATCTTCCATCTTCCCCTTCCTTCAATCCCCTATCCACTCCACCACCAAATCCTACTTTTCTTCTCAACATCCCATGCCTCACACGTCCACGGCCCCCATCCTAGCTCCAGCTCCCTGGACCACTGAATAGTCTATTCATGGGTTTCCCTACTTCCACTTTTATCCCCCCAGTGTGCTGCCCACACCGCAGTACACTGTTTAAAATCTTCCTTGTCAGGAAGAAAGCAGGAAGATCACATAGGCCTGGCATGGCATTTTCCAGCTAACTCATCTCGATTGATTCCCCCACTCATTCTCCTGCTCCAGCAATATGGGTCGTCTCCTGTGTTCTCACGCCTGGATTCTCCTTCCCATCTCTGTTTTGCCTATTCATGCTCCAGATCACTATGCAGAAATTAGTTCCTCCAGGAAGCCTTCCTTGATTTGATCATCTAGGTGCAGTCCACAGTTCAGTGCCAGTCCACAAGCTATCCACAATGAGATAAATGCAAAAATTGAGAAATAAGCATTTAGAAACTTTTCTAGTATTTTAATATTACTATGACATCTAAGCACAAGATCAGTAGACTAATCTTGTTGAAAAGGATAAAGACCAGTCCAAGTGTCAGGACGCCTGGGTGGCTCAGTGGGTTAAGCATCTGCCTTCAGCTCAGGTCATGATCCCGGGGTCCTGGGGTTGACACCTAGCTTCACGAGACCAGGCACCAGGCATGTTGCCGCTCAGTGTCCTTGCCTAACACAGTATCTGGCACAGAACTGATACTCAATAAATGTGTCTAATTGATAAAGGGAAAGGGTGAGCCTTATTGATTTTAACTGTATCACCTCAACACCAATCTTTGTACTTCCTGAATCACCTACGGCTTATATATGAAGATGGGAGAGCGGCAGGCGGGTATTGAGAGGGAGATGAGAGAGTAATTATTCTAGTTCATGAACTCAGCCACACCCTTCCGTCGTGTTTCAATGGCATGATGAACATAAAATGCAAAGTGGACAGTGTTGTTTTAATGAGTACAAAAGAACATTTTGTCTTGGGTAACTCAGATCTGGAACTTTCGCCTGTCACACATCACAGGTGTTTTGTTTGATATTTATATGTCACTCTAATTAAGTAACATCAGAAAATATTCTTTAAAAAAAAGGAAAAAAAAAATTCTTGCCCTTCCAGGAACAGAGCTGGACACAGGACTGCTTTCTGCGGTGTCCTATTTCCTCATACAGTGCTCCCCTCCGCGCCTTTGGTCCCAGCTGTTTTGCTGATAAAATGGAGAGAAAGAGACCTCGTGAGCTGGTATAACTCTGACAGCTTGACTTCTGGCAGCTGCTGGACCTCAGAGCATAATTTCCTCCCTCGTGGGTTATCAGAATCAAACACCCCTGACTAATCAGGATTTCAAAGGATGCAGATACCCAGTTTAATTTAGGAGGATTATTCCAAAACATGTCGGGGTAGGACATTTGGACTTTGGGCCCCCTAACTGTTCCCTCAAACAGGCATCAGAGGCGGCTGGAATCTCGAACTTTTTCCAGGAAAGAGAAGAGATTTCAATATAAAAGAGCAGTGGATGGCGTCAGACACTCTTAGCCCCAACACCAGGAAAGGTACCTAGCCCCCTGGGCTTCTACTTCCTCCTATGTTAAAAAAAGAGGATTTGACCAGATGACCTCTCCAATTTCTTCTCACTCTGAAATTCTCTGGCTGTAATCTCTAAGGCCTCTTCTTGCTCTAAAATTTGGGAACTGAATAATTCAAATTCCTCTCAGCCACGAGCATCAAGAACACTAAAGAGCTCTGTGTCTGTTCCCTCGCCTCAATTTGGTATTGAAAGAGGTGGCAAAGGTTATATTTAGACAAAGGACTTCCCATTTGCTACTCACCGAGTTTCAGCTTTCTTCTGAAAAGTCTGCAGCACAACCTCATGCCCAGTATTCATGCCCAGAAAACGAAATTGTTTACAAAATCCCATGACTCAGAGATCTCACGCTAGTTCCATAAATGGAACTGTATATACTAATATTATTCCCCAAAACAGAGTCTCTGGAAAAAGTGTTCTAGGATCAAATACATGTCTGTAATACTCAGTACCTTCTTATTGATGTATCATCTTGCAGATGAGCAGATTAGAGCATAACATGACCTTCCCTGGAGAAAACCTATTGAACTTTGCTTGCCTTAGCATTTCTCAACATTTAACCACTGAAGTCTGTTTTTTGTCCCTCTGAAACATTTATTTTTTTAAGATTTTTATTTATTTATTTGAGAGAGAGAGAGAGAGAGAGATGGCGAGAGAGCATGAGGTGGGGAGAGGGAGAAGCAGGCTCCCGGCTGGCATGGGGCTCGAACCCAGGACCTGGAGATCATGACCTGAGTCGAAGGCAGACGCTCAACCCACTGAGACACCCAGGCGCCACCCTGCCTTAAAACATTTATTATCATTTCCGAAACTAGGGCTCCACAAAATCTATTTAGGAAATGCTGCTGTAAGCATCACCTTCCACTTGGTGGATGCAGTGGAAGAAGCCCACTTCCACTTGCTTCAAAAGGCAGATTCTTCAGCCCCACCCCAGCCTCACTGAATCAGAATCTTTGGAGATGGAGCCCAGAAAGACCAGTTTTCCCAAGCCCTCCCGGCAGCGGCGCACCGGGACTGGTTCAGGAATTTTAGGGATTTGGGAGGCAGTTGGTGCCAGCTTGGCAGACTAAATTTGCCGTGCTGAAAGTATTCACATCATGAAAACTGGCAAATGCTATATAATTCAGGGCTTTTCTCTCTCTCCCAGACCATGGCTTGTGAAACATTTCTCTGCAGGTCGTTGCCTCCAGGTAGGTGATCCTTATGTACAGCACGGTTGGAGAACCAGTATAAGGCAAATACGTGATAGTATTCACCAGGTGTTATGTGTTTAAATTGTGTTAAAACTTTGTTAGTTTTTCCATGTTTTTGGATATTTCCAACAAAACGAAACAAAAAATGGTATGCAAAAGAAAGTCTTGTATTTTCTCCTTAAAGTAGGTAGGAACTATCTAGGAATAGAAGGAAGCCAGTAAGCAGAATCTCATCATGAAGAGGAAGTATTTGCTTTTATAGACTTTGTAAATTGAGGCATGAAATGGACCCTGCTGACAGATATAATTTTATTATGGTCGAGTCTTTTAGTAATCTGGAGGAAAAAAATCTAGAGGTATAAAAATATCCCCAGACTATGGATGGTCACTTTTTCTTCTTAATGTTATAAAGTCCTCTTCACCACATTTCAGACTGAAAGGCAATATACCACATACCTGTTGAGAATCTCCCAGAGCTCCTTCGTCCCTGGAGTGCCGTTGGTGGGGGAGTGGCATGGTACATTATTTTTTTCTTAAAAGGAACTCCTCTGACCGATCCAATTACAGTGTCATTTCATGTTTGATCATAAACACAGAGCCCAGGGTGATCTTTTCTTCCTGTCTCTGGTTCAAGTGTAAGATCCAATGACAGAACCGCAAAGTACATTGTGAGCCCGGATGGTTTGAGCTTCTGCTTAACATTTGTCCTTCTATTCCCTCTGAAGGTGGACAACCTCAAGGTGATCGCGGGACTAAATACAGTTTTGCTTGAACAGCTTATCTGTCATAAACACACTCCACTAGGTGTCCTATCCCCAGTCATTAGGACCCTGACCCACCACCAAAAAATATTTAAGTATTGTGAATCTAGCAGCTCATTCTGACAGCCAAACACAATGACATTGCCTGTCTCTCCTGTAAATGCCAAGTGGTATATGCTTAAAGACAGAAATCTCTCTTCTCCCTGTGCAAGCCTATGACTTCCTGACAGCCCCCAAAATACACCTGAGGCAAAGTGATGACTAGAAAGGAGATGGGGTGGATCCCATGTTTATTGAACGCTTCACACTTGCCAAGCTCTGCCCAGGCATGTTGTATATTATCTTAAGCAATCTGTACAGTAAACCGAAGAGAGTATTTGCCCGGTCCATTCTTTTCCTGTCCTTTTAAACTAAGGATCAAATTCAATGCCTTTGAGGCCAGACAGATAAGTAAGGTAAAATAAATGAAATGAGCAAGGTGCCCTAGTAGACACAACGAAAACTGGTGACTTCTCAGTAGTGAGGAGACAGAGGGGATGGCAGAGACTGCGACGAAATCTGATTTTCATGTCAATACTTTAAATTTTTGAATATAGCCAAGTGATTCAGTTAAAAAACAAACACAGAACTCTGTGGGCTGAACAAAACAAATATATGGGCTGGATCTGGCCATCATTTTTCATCATATGCTTTAGGCACGGTCCACCCTATCACCTACTGCTTCCCAGAGACCTAGAGTAACAGCTGAAGGATGAGCTGGTTCTAGGCAGTGGTGCCCAACCCCTCATATTTACAGTCTGTGCTCTAGCTTTGTGTTTTTATGTAGTTCTGGTTCTGGAGCACTGCTCTGGCTCTGGATCCATCCATTTTGATACACTTCCCTCTCCCCTCTTATCCTTTTGGACAAGGTCTCCTCACTCGTTCTCAGCCTCGGGCTCTTTCTGCCACTGTCGTCATCCCATAGTCAAGTGAGAAACTTCCTAGCCCACCCCTGGCCTTATAGACTCTACCCTTTAAACCTAAAACTGGGTTGGAGTGGAGTGGGAAGGATTTCCTAGAGAAAAATTAGGTAATCCCCATTCACAAATGAGGAATCTGAGGTCTACCTGGGTCAGCTAATTTGGCTAGTAAGTAAAGTGGAGGCAATTTGGACCCAGATTTATTCCTCCCCCAACATCCTTTCCTCAGAGTCTCCCTTTTCCACTAAGCCGGCTCCGAACTGAACAGGAACCTCTAGGAGACCCGAGATGATACATTTTACCTTGAAATGCTATAGAAATGTTGCTTTCTATTCCCCGGTATATTTGTATTTGGGGAGTTTGTTGTTGTTGTTTTTTGAAAGAGAGAGTGTGTTCATGTGCGAGCTGGGTGGGGGAGGGGCAGAAGGAGAGGGAGAATCTCAAGCAGACTCCCCACAGAGCAGAGCCTGATGCAGGGCTCGATCTCACCACCCTGAGATCGTGACCTGAGCTGAAATCAAGAGTGAGGCGCTAAACCAACTGAGCCACCCAGGTGCCCTTATACGTATTTGTACTTATTTTAACAAAGAATTTGCTATTTTTCCTTCAGGTAAAAATAATATTTCGGAAATACTTGCTATGCCATTATAAGTCTTCTTATTCTCCAGATTCGGAAGCACACCTCCAGGGACACATGCACACCTGTCACGTTGGTGACATGGGCATGTCACATCAATGCCGTCAGTTCTCCATCCTCTTCCTCTTCCACTATCTCCCAAGCTCCCCTAACCCAGACTGCTAACAATCACCCCTTGTCAGAAGGGAAACTTCCAACCTGGGGCTCATGAAACTTCTAAAAAAAGCAATCAATAAAATAATTCATTGATTTTTTTTTTTTACCTTTAAAAAAACAGTTGAAAACCTCTAAATGTGAATTAAGTAAGTTTTCATTTGTCTGTTTTTTCAGATCAGATATGTGAGCTGAAGGCTCAGTCACTCAAACTGTTTTGTCAGCAGACAATAGGGTGACTGGCCCTAGCCACCATGGTGGATTTGACCACCGTACAGTTTTACTGTGTGTTTATTTTTTGTCACTTACCTTTTACCCATAATGGACCATTGGTTCAAGACAAAAAAGCATTGAAATTAAAATCAATGTGGAGCCATAACTTTGAATTATATTGTATTAATTCAGTGAATTTATCACTTCTTTTCATCAGATTTAGAGGTTACATGCATCTGATCAAAATGTTATATACTGCATCAAGATGTTTTTAGTGCTTTTTAAAAAAAAAATCAATGTTAAAAAAATGCAGCAACTTTTATACCCAATTTGGCTTTAAATTTAATGGGAATAGAGACCTTGTACACTGAAATATGCTATTTGCAGAAATGTGCTTTAAAATAGCAGCCTGACACTTTCTGTCCTATCAAATACTTAAGGTGAGAAAATAAATTCTTTTAAAAATTTACCAGTTAATTTCTACGGCTCAAATGTTAAGAATGCGAGCATCAGATTTTGAAAAAGAATTTCACCTATTTTCATGTCGTAATTTTAAATTTCAATCTATATTTTTAAAAAAATGTTTACTCCTCAAACAAAACACATCACTTTAAAATACATTTTTAACATATTATATTTTTATTTAAAGAAAACTAGGGGTTCCTAGGTAGCTCAGTTGAGCATCTGACTCTTGATTTCAGTTCAGGTCGTGATCTTAGAGTCCTAGGATTAAGCACCGAGTTGGGCTCCAAGCTCAGCAGCGAGTCTGCTTGAGGATCCTCACTCTCCCTCTGTCTCTCCCCCAACTTGTGCGCACATGCTCTCTCTCTCAAATAAATAAATAAATCTTTAAAAAAACAAAATTTAATAGCTTTTATCACTTCTTATTTATGGAATTAGAAAGATAAAACTTATTTTTACATAGTTGGGCATTATGACCTTTAAAATTAACTTCAAAAATATAATATTTAAGATGATTTTCTTTCAGAAAATTACTTTTTATCATATGCTGCATGGAGAACTTTTTTAAAGGAAGTGTTTAAGGTTTTGAATTAATTTGAAAATGGTCTGGAACTTGGAAACATTTTGCTAATTCTGCTTTCATGTAAATTCATGTCACATGAAGCATATGTTCTTTAAAAGCTTGCCATATTGGAATAAGAACCCAAAGAAATGATTCCCAGATGGAAGAGTGTCCAACCCATAATAGGGAAATATTTTAGACGATGAAACCCTTTTGTCAAAGTCTTTTAATCTAACTAGGTAAATATCTACTTGCCAAGCTATATAGGTTATTACATTTTTTAGGATGTTAACCAAAGTTTCACTGAAGTACCCATATTATAGATATAGGATCCCATATTATAGATATAGGATGTTGACACACTGTAAGTGTAGAGAATTTATAAAGGAAATATTTAAAACCAACTTAAAGGAAATATAAAAACTGTATATAAAAAGTTTAGCTGCTCAGCCAGATTAAAGATATGCAAAGATGGGGCGCCTGGGTGGCTCAGTCATTAAGTGTCTGCCTTCAGCTCAGGTCATGATCCCAGGGTCCTGGGATCAAGCCCCGCATCGGGCTGCCTGCTTGGCGGGAAGCCTGCTTCTCCGTCTCCCACTCCCCCTGCTTGTGTTCCCTCTCTCGCTGTGTCTCTCTCTGTCAAATAAATAAATAAAATCTTAAAAAAATAAAAAATAAAAATAAATAAAGATATGCAAAGGTGAAAGACTTATGAAGAAGTTTTCCTCTAGAGAGCTACTGATATACTGTGAGTCCCTTCCCCCTCCTCTACCCACAAGACTTTGCCTTAAGCCTGAAGAAGTCTGGGAACAGGTCACCTGTTCCTTCCACAGTGAAAGGCAAGGGATGTATGACTGTTTCCCTTAAACAGATGTGGGCCATGGGAGAAAGCCCAAGTTGGGTCAGCAATAGGACTTCCCAGAGTACTGGAAGAAAACTATCCACAAGAAGCTGGAGCAGAAAATTGGATGTCCACTGGTTCTAAAAGGAGTTGACAATGACTACCCAGACTCTAGACAAGGCAGTCAGCAAACTCGTTTTGGAAAGGGTCAGACAGTAAATATCGTAGGCTTTGGGGACTGTATGATGTGTGTCATGACCACTCAACTCTCTGTTTGTAGCCTGAAAACAGCTATCAACAAGCCGTAAACAAATCTGTAGGGCTCTGTTCCTCTAAAACTTTGTTAACAAAAGCAGGTAGCGTGCTGGATGTGGCCCACAGCTGTACTTCCCCAGCTGTGCTCTGGACATATCAGCCTGGCACAAAGGAAGAAGTAGAGAGCAGAGCAGAGCCCGGCTGTGGAAAGACCCAGAAAGGTCCAAGCTGCTCTAGCATCCTGCCACACCTGCCGAAGGCAACGCCAGCTTATGCAACCACCGTGCCACTTGAGAGCCTTCCTCACGCCCCACTTGTCCTCCTTTCCTCCTCCTGCCTCCTACCCTAGAGAAGTTAGAAACTGGCTGGCAAGCTGGGGAGGGAGACAAGGAAAAGCCAGAGGAAGAGAAGTAAAGAAGCAGTAGCAGCCACCCTGCGCCCCCCACCCTCCCCCGCAGCAAGCTGCCAGCCTGAGGAAGACACAGCTGCTGAAGAAGAGAATATTTGAACTCAATCCAATGCAGAGACCTTGGGCCGAACACACTTCATTTCTGAACTCAGAATGCATTTCCTACTCAAAATGACAATAGACCTGTTTACCTAAGAGTCGGAAGAGTCATGGGGTTGAGAAAGGAAAATAAGTTACATGTTGACTAAATCACACTTGCTTTTTCAAACTACTAGTGACGAACACAATCACAGAGTCAAGCATTTTCTTAGCCGAAGACCACCGCCCCCCTCCCCCAATTATGGAGAAACAAGTGGTGACATCATCCACCTCAATTGCTTTTTGCAAACTCTTGACACAAGGAGCTCACTAAGAAGGCCACTCAGCAGTGTGAACATTCTGGACTCATTGTCATATCCAGTTCCTCCAGTTGTCCAAAACAGATATTTGATTATAGAAGATAATTGGGGATTCTTTTGTCCTTCAATAAATATCATGACTAATTTATGTCTTCCTTCAAGTAATGCATGCACATCCACTTTGGATACTTTTAGTTCTCCAACGGGGTTAAGTTTCTAAGGGCTCTCCTGCCTTCCCAAGGGCTGCTGGAAAGCGTATTTGTGGCCTGCAATTCAGAGCAAATGGCTCATTATAGGGGGTGCTCATCAGTTCGTTAGTGGCTCTCCAAGTGCTGCCTGCGGAATGCCAGCCCAACCAGCAAGTTTTCGGACTCTACACTGAATGGGGCCCCTGGAGCATTTGCAGGGATCAGCGGAAAGCTTGAGTCCTTCTCATCTCTTAGACTAGCAAAGACAACAGTATGAGAATCTATCTGACGTTTGTGAAAGATATAGAAGAAAGTTTGGTTTGCTTTGTTTTCCATATTCTGAGCTAAAAAGGTTTTTAAAACAAATGGCGTCATCTTCTATTGATCTCAGTGCCTCTGTGCTAAGAATGTTATAACACAAGGTTATCTAACTCCTACTTTGTCCACGCTTTCTGAAATGTGTAACTCCTCTTTGTTGTCTCCAACTACTACCACACAGACAAACTTTTCTTGATAATGATGTACTTCTATTACGGCATTTTCCAGTGTTTTGCTTTATACTTGACCACAGTGGAGTTCTCTTCTTAACCTGTTAACTGCTACGAGGGAGAATGGGTATGTGTCTATCTCCTAATTTGTACAGTTCTTAGTGTGGTGTAATATGTGTCATATTTACTTGGATAATTTTTCTTCTTTTAAAATTCCATCACATCCTCCCAAAAAAAAGGTGATGGGAAAAGAGAGAGAGAGAGGAGGAAGTTGATGGTTATATGAATCTTGGTTGACTGCCAACTCCAATGATCATTTTATTTTGGAGAACTTTTTATATATGCAATAGCAATTATTTATCTGAAGTTAGTAGTGAATTGGGTCTACACCTCCTTTTTTGCTTTCTTTTTTCAGCAACTCATTGTCATCAAGAACAAGAGACTCTCTTAATCAAAGTTGAACTTCTGTCTTCAAAAGGATGGATTATGTGGAAGACTGTCAGAGTGCTATTTTCAGGTTTGAGTTATAATTACCATTTTTAATGAAAAGAAAATTAGGTAAGTATTCAGATTCCCACACTATTCAACATGTTTGTTCTCATTTTCATTCAACAAATACTTAGGGAGAGTCCACCATGTTTGAGAAAATGTCCTAGGCCCTGGGATATGACAGAGAAAGAGACAAGGCCAAGAACATTATCAGAGGGCGATCAATGTCATGCAAGGATGTAAAGTAGGAGGATATAAGACAGTGAACTTGTAGTCAACTTAGATTGGGTGGTCTAGGAAAGGCCTCTCTGTGAAGGTAAATTAAAGTTGATCAGGGTGATGAGAAACAGTCAGTCATGCAAAGATCAAGGAAAAGCAAACACATTCCAGAGAAAAGTGCTAATGCAAAGCACCTACAGTAGGAACCAATTCCAGGGAGCCAAAAGAAGCTTAGTGTGGCTGGAGAGTTGTTGCAGATATGAAGATGCTAAGAGTTGAGCCAGGGAAGGAGGGAGGGCTTGTGAAATGAGGGCTTCCCAAGAAGGGATAAAGATTGGATTTTTTCTAAGTTTTAGAAGAAGTCAGACAAGGAGGGCGTTTAAGTCAGGAGAATAACATAACCATAATCTGATCTAAGTGTTCTAATATTGTGTCTGGCTGCAATAGGAATAATGGATTATAAGAAGATAAGAATAGAAAATTAAGGGGCGTCCAGATTGCTCAGTCAGTTAAGCATCTGACTCTTGATCGCAGCTGAGGTCTTGATCTCAGGGTCGTGAGTTCAGGCCCTGCATTGGGCTCCATGCTGGGCATGGAGTCTACTTAAATAAAAAAAAAAAAAATTTTTTTAAAGAATAGGAAATTAACATGGAAACTGTTACAGTCCTCCAGGTAAGAGATGATGGTGTCTTGGATTGGGGTGGTAGTAAAGATGTAGAAAAGTGGAAGAATGCAGGGGTGATTTTGAAGTAGAGTTGGTAAGCCTTACTGAAGGATAAATGTTGGAATAAAGGCAATAGAGGAAACAAGAATAATGCCTAGATTTTTGTCTTGTATAACTGGGTGGTGTGGTGGTGCCACTTACTGAAATGCGGCCTAAGGAATAGGAGCAGAGTGGGGGGGTCAGCGGAGAATAAAAGTCATTGTAGTGGTGTTAGGTTTAAAATAACATCTGGAAATCCCAGTGGAGATGTCAGGCACATGGATTTGGGGAAGTCCATGCTGAAAGTCAGTATTTAGGGGTTATCAATATAGAAAAGGTATTTGGTGCCATGAGGATAGTTGAAGTCACCAAACGAGACCAGAAAGAAAAGTGAAGAAGAAATCCAGGGTCCAAGGCTCTGGGATAGTCCTTTATTTAGAATAAGAAGAAAGAAGATCCATCAAAGGAGCCTGCAGAAAGGCAGCCAGCAAAGTAAGAGAAAAACCAAGCACAGGTGGTGTCACAAATGCCAGAAGAAGAAAGTGTTCTATAATGAGAGGAATAGCTGATGGTACCTAAAGCTGTGGAGATGTCACGTGAGGTAAGGGAAGGAGTATGACCATCATAGTCAGCAGGTAGTACCGAAGGCATTGGTGAGCCATCAAGAACAGTCTTAATGGAGAGGTCAGGTCAGAAGCTCAGTGAGATGGGGGTGACGGGCATAACTACAGAAAAGTCACGTAGGACATTTCACTGAAACAAGAAACAGAGTAATAAGGAAGTCATCGATGATAATTTTTTTTTCCCAACAAATCTTTATTGGCCAAGTGCTAAGTGTAAGACACTGTGCTAAGTACTGCTGGGGCACAGAAATATAAGTACCGTATAATGCATGTTTTAAAAAGTCTCACAGTAGATGGTAGAGCATCGGGTGAGTATTAGTAGTCACCTATATTTGTTATCGATAGCCATAATAATGCTACATAACCAACTGCCCCCAAACTCAAACGTGAGAAGCATTTTTTCTTGTTCATAAACCAGCTGAAGGGTTCTGCTGATCCACGTCTGACTCAGTTAGTCTGGGCTGGGCTTGTTCACATGTCTATGCTCGGGGCCCTTCTAGTGCCAGGAACTTTGTGAGCGGGAGAGTCACATAACCATGAGGCTGACCTTGACCACTAGTTCGGATGAAGACCACCTGCCAAAGATGAGAATGAGACCAGCATCCAAAGAGGAACTGAAACAATTATTGAAGAGTCTCAACAATACCACTGAGCCTGAATCCAATCATGCCTGATGTCTTCCATCCTGAACGTCCTAGTAATGTAAACCCCAAACTTCCCCTTTAGGTTGAATAAAATCTGCATTGGGCTCGGTTGCTTGCAACCCAAAGAGTTCTGACTAATACATCCAAGTTCAAATTTTTGGAACTTGTATATTGAAAATAATCTGTACTCGGCTCGGTTGCTTGCAACCCAAAGAGTTCTGACTAATACATCCAAGTTCAAATTTTTGGAACATATATATATATATATATATATATATATATATATCTCCACTGATGATTTAATCAAAGATATATATATATATATATATATATATATATATATATATATTTTTTTTTTTTTTAAGGGGGATTTAGGAAGATTCATTCTCATAGACTGGTTGGGAGAGATAAGAACCTGCTGAAAGGAAGTCGAGCTGGCAGGAATTTCATAATTTAGTTCCTGAGGATAAAAAGGAGAATCCCATTTCCCTGGCCACCAGCTGATACTTAGTTGGTACACACCAGTATGTACCATGCCCGGTTGTTTAATGCCACAGTCTGTTCTGATAAGGAACATCCACATTTTCTGATTGTTGAGTATCTTATCACCCCTACCCATCCCCATGCTGCAGTATATTTTCAATAAAGTGAAAGTGCTTCAAAACATTTTAGAATTCTGTTTTCTGTCTGCCTGTGATGTGTGACCTCAATTATTTCTACCTTGGATATCAAGATGCAGCAGAAATAAATTTGCCTGCAGCCTGGATGAACTGGCTCCCCACAAGAGGGACTGACTTCACTTGCTCTTCTCCTTGGACCAAGTTGTGCTGAAATAATCAGAACAGACCTAGGCAGAATGCAAATGGCAGTAACATCCAGACTATCAAAAATACTGACAGGAGGCTGGCCCCTGGCCACAAGGTGCCAGAGGCAGACAGGCAGGAAGGAAGCCAGGGAGAAATTAGAGGTTTGAAAACCTGTAAGAATTATGTTGGCAATGCACAGTGTGCCACTGAGTAAACTTGTATTACCCACAAAATCCAGAGGGTCAGGGCTTGTGGAATGCACCCAAAAAGATGGCTGCTCCCTACCTTAAACACTCACCCCACCCACTACTGCTCAAAATTCTACCGCACAGACTTGATTCTTTGGTCTAAGGAAAGAATCAAGCAAATGGGCAGTGATTGAAACTTTATTTATAATAGCAATCATTCGAAAACAATCTCCATGTCCAGAGCTTCCTCTGACTGGCCGAATAAATTATGATGCACCCATACAATGGGATACTCTAATCCCATTAAGCCAAAACTGTGTCACATGCTATTCCTACCTACAAAAGAGTCTGGGGATGAAAATAGTTTTAGTTGAGGATATTACTATTTTGAACAAAATCAGAGTTGTCTTCATCAGAAAGAAAAATGGCTATTCATAAGTGACTTGCTATATCTACCATACGACTTAAATACCCTGAAATATGGGATTGTTTAAGTAATGGTACAGCCGTAGGATGGACTACTCTGCAGCTGTCTGTAGCTATTAGGAAAGATGGAGTAGGAAATTGTATAGTAAATGTGCTGGACATTTTATTTATTTATTTTTTTTTTAAAGATTTTATTTATTTATTTGAGAGAGAGAATGAGATAGAGAGAGCGTGAGAGTGGGGAGGGTCAGGGGGAGAAGCAGACTCCCTGCTGAGCAGGGAGCCCGATGTGGGACTCGATCCCAGGACTCCAGGATCATGACCTGAGCCGAAGGCAGTCACTTAACCAACTGAGCCACCCAGGCGCCCGTGCTGGACATTTTAAATGAAAAAAGCAAGCTGAAGAAATGTAAGTAATATGATCATGAATGTGTGTGCATATGCATGCATGTAGATATCTCCTAATACATGCATAAGAAAGTGTTATCATAGCTACTTCTGGAAAATGAGACCCAAAAAAGAGTGTGACATCGGGGCGCCTGGGTGGCTCAGTTGGTTAAGCGACTGCCTTCGGCTCAGGTCATGATCCTGGAGTCCCGGGATCGAGTCCCACGTCGGGCTCCCTGATCGGCAGGGAGTCTGCTTCTCTCTCTGACCCTCCCCCCTCTCATGCTCTCTATCTCATTCTCTCTCTCAAATAAATAAATAAAATCTTGAAAAAAAAAAGAGTGTGACATTTACTTCTCACTTAAATCCTTAGTATTACTTTTTCTTTTTTTTTTTTTTAAGATTTTATTTATTTATTTGACAGAGAGAGAGACAGCGAGAGAGGGAACACAAGCAGGGGGAAGTGGGAGAGGGAGAAGCAGGCTTCCCGCGGAGCAGGGAGCCCAATGTGGGACTCAATCCCAGGAGCCTGGGATCATGACCTGAGCCAAAGGCAGTTGCTTAACGACTGAGCCACCCAGGCATCCCCCCCGCCCCAACGGTTTTTTTTAAGATTTATTTCATGAGAGAACACGAGTGTGAGCATGTGCAGGGGGAGGGGCCGAGCCAAAGGGAGAGGGAAACTCAAGCAAATTCTGCACTGAGTGAGGAGTCCGAGGCAGGGCTCGATCTTACCACTCTGAGATCAGACCTAAGCAGAAACCCAGAATCAGAGGCTTAATCAACTGCACCACCCAGGTGCCCCTAAATCCATACTATTTGTTTTGCAATTGGAATCATAACATTTCTTAGTATGAAAATACTCAGTTCTAATCTGGTAATTTGCTTCCAGATAGGTCTAAATACAACAACATTCTGGGCAAATCTGCCTCAATTCTGTGCCCTGAGATCATCAAAAAGTGTGTTTACCATGATTCCAGTTCAGCAAAGAAGGCTCATCAAAAGAAAGAAGCATACACCCACTTGAGAGATTCTATCTCAGAGAGAAGCCCACCCAAAGTTTGGAGAGCAGGATATCCATTCCTCTCCATGTTACTTTTTTCTCTAAGGTAAGGAATATACGCCTGTTTCTAAATTCACTTTGATGATCTGATTTATTTTTCATCACCCTAATGAAAGCCCTTCTGTGTATTAAAGTTAAAATTCTCTATGCAGCCTATAATTCTGATTCTATTGGGCTGGTAGAAAGTTGGTCACCATCCTCCTCCATGTTGTCATTGAAAACTGGAATGCTTCCTTGGTGGCTAAAAAAAATAGATATGTATATCCGAGATTCAGAAAACTGAACGATAGCAACTGAGACAAAAGCTTACAATTTCTTTTTGTTTTGTGTTTTATGTTAACAATTTGTGAGAATTTTGCACTCTGCTCCACGATATAGCTATAACTGAGTCACATAAAGATTACCTCCTTCTCCCCCCACACCGATATTTAAATAAATTGATGCCCTGAGAAGAGGCATTGTGTCTTTGCAAAGACCACCCTCAAAACTATATTCCCACAGATTATGCTTCCATATGACCTCACCCCACAGACTTCTCAACTTTTAAGTCAACCATTCCAATTCTCTTAACCCATGGACAGGGGCCCTGTATTCAATCCTTCACATTTTCCCATCATTTTTCTCTAAAGCCTATTCTATCTCACCAGTATCCTTAAAAACAGGGTGCTCAGTCATTAAGTGTCTGCCTTCGGCTCAGGTCATGATCCCAGGGTCCTGGGATCGAGCTCCGCATCGGGCTCCCTGCTCGGCGGGAAGCCAGCTTCTCCCTCTCCCACTCCCCCTGCTTGTGTTCCTTCTCTTGCTGTGTCTCTCTCTGTCAAATAAATAAATAAAATCTTAAAAACAAACAAACAAACAAAAAAAACATGGTGCTCAAAAATTCACTGCAGCACTCCAATGAGATAGTGTTTTAAAAGGCTTCTATTTATGGCCCTATTTTCTCTCCCCTTATTTGTACACCCCCTACTTATTTGTACCTCTGTACTTCCTGGAACAAAAAGAAAGCACTGAATAATCAAATCAATTAGTATTACTAAGCCTCTCCACTAAAGACTCATGTACCATCACATGGTGCACAATAGGATTGATTAACATGCCAGAGTGAAGATACTGAAAGAATAAACTAGAAAAGTCCCAGGGAATTTTTAATAGAGGACATGAGTTACAGAATAGAAAATCGGTCAGAAATCAGTAAGAGAGATAGGAAATCAAGCAAGTATTGCGTAGAGTGAACAACCAAATGGTAAGTTTCTGAGACCCAGCAGCAGGACCAGTCTACCCATTGCTTCGCATAGCCTGAGAGGGCACCCCAAGAGGTCCGCTTTGTTCACTGACCAATGCTGGACCATCATGCCTGGCCAAATGCTCCACACTCATCTTTTCCAGCCCATTCTTTTTTTTTTTTTTTAATTATGTAGATTTTATGTGCTTTTTTTTTTTTTAAGATTTTACTTATTTATTTGACAGAGAGATAGCGAGAGCAGGAACACAAGCAGGGGGAGTGGGAGAGGGAGAAGCAGGCTTCCCACCAAGCAGGGAGCCCGATGTGGGGCTCGATCCCAGGACCCTGGGATCATGACCCCAGCCGAAGGCAGATGCCTAACGACTGAGCCACCCAGGCGCCCCTTTCCAGCCCATTCTGATGACTCTACCTCCGGACATCTCTTTCCAGCTCCTGACCCCCTACTCTGTCCAACACCGGATATTATAGCTTCTCTCACACTAAACTTGGCTCCCTGGAATTGCATTCATCCCTCAATCCACATGTGCTCCAGAGAACACCCAAGCATGGTCCAGCACATCCTCCAGACAAAATCCAGGCTGAAACTAGCCAGCCAGCTGAAGTTGCTGCTGTGATTGTTCCAGGCCCTGAAGAGAACTGAACAGTGGTCTGGCAAAATTTCTAGCATATTTTAAAAGGAAATGCTTTTGTCCATATATACATAGTTGGATTTGAATAATGCATATATGGTAGGACTCCACTGATTGTCATTCCAGAACTGGAAATATATAAAGGATTTGGAGAGAAACTAGGAAAGAATAAGCATTGGATAAATGCAGGGTAAAGCATGCTTTGTAGCTTTCATTTGTAGATGGAAATTTTTATTTGGTTACAAAGGAAAAATTTCTGACTCTCAGGCAAAAAAATAAGAAATGATTCAGATTGTGTCTTTACCTGAGAAACCTTTAAATAAGATTTCTTTGCTATCCAGAGGCCAGAGTATACAGTAGATCAGTGGTCCCCAAATCTGCTTGATTAACATGATCAGTAAGGAAGAATTTTAGATGCAGATTTCAGATTTAATGAATCAGAATCTTGAGAGAGAACCAGGAAAGTTATTTATAAATCTAAAAATCTAAATCTAAATCTGTTTCTGGTGATTGTCCAGGTTTGGGAGCCATTGTGAGGATGACATCCTATTGCACCTTCTAGATAAGATCAAACTTTTTGTTCTCTGAGGCTGGTCAGTAGTTACAGGTTTTTGTCTTGCTATATTGAACTTTTTTTTTTAACACTTTATTTGAGAGAGAGAGGGAGTGAGCAAGAGAGAGAACACAAGCATGGGGGAAGAGGCAGAGAGAGAAGTAGACTCACTGCTGAGCGGGGAGGCCAATGAGGAGCTGGAGCCCAGTGAGGGGCTCGATCCCAGAACCCCAGGATCATGACCTGAGCCAAAAGCAGATGCTTAACCAACTGACCTACCCAGGCGCCCCACTATATTGAACTTTTAAATAATAATCCCTGCTTTTGTTCAAGACTAATATCACACACTTGGGAGTATATTAACCCCACTTATAACAATTCTTCCTTCTCTAAGAACTTCCCAATCTATAGGGAGGCACCCAGCAGACTTTTTTATATGATACCATCAAATCCCCTGGCCTCCATTTAGTGGAATGGGAATGTTCCAAGCTGAGCAAGTCAGAAGCCCAGCCCCCTAGAAATCCAAAATTGGGAGCAAGAGTGAAAGTCAGTCTGTCCGTGTGGCTAGACCTTGTGAACTTGGAAACTGCTGGCTGCCACCTTCCCCTGGACTGAGATGCAGGAAGAGCTCTTCCCCAAGAAAGAAGACAACAGATGCATAGAAAGATGCAAGAGACCAGCCAGAGTACTCTCTGAATTTCCAACAGGTTTCCAGGCACCATTACAAACTTCCCCAGGCCCTCGATGCCTTCTAGCTCTCGGGTTCCATAAGCCACCCCTCCTTCTTATAATTATTTTTGTCATTTTAAAGCTACATCAAGATGTAACTTGCAGCAAGTGATCTATCTAACGTGCCTACTTACACTTGATAATGAGTGACATATCCTCCAGGCAAGAGAGGTTCCATGTTCCTCCCTGCCACGGTGACCAAAGTCATTCTTTTTCCAAGTGTAACAGTTCAGAGGACACACGACAGCTTCCTTTGCATCTGAAGATCTCTATACACTATGTGTCTATGAATATTGGTATGACGGAAAAAATCATCTATGTTCTTTTATTAATATGGAAAAAAATGCCCAAACATGGTCTGGGACAAATCATTTTGTAAGATTATTTACAACCTTCTTCTGGGAAAAAAATTACCATTCCTGAATAAACAATGCTTAAACCATTTTCTGATAAACTTTAATTAGCTTAAGATCTCTTCTGGAAACTTGCTACCCACCCTTTCAGCTGTCTGTCAGGAATCAAATGGTATTTAACCAGACATTGCTTTTTATTGTATCCAGTCAAACAAAGACTAGCTAGCCCATTCTCTTTTCCTATAAAACATTCTTACCAAAAGAATATCTTGAATTGATCTTTTTGCTTGCAGCAGGTGTGAAATGAAATTTGAAAGCAGCTCATAGCAAAATTGTCTGAAAATTTTTAAAAATCATATTCTTGGGTCTTTATAAAGGTCTTTTTTTTGTTATTGCTGAAGTTTACATTAGCCAATTGGCTGTGACTTTAGTCCTCGTTAGACAAGTTTTTTGTTGTTTTGTTCAAAAACATCCCATTCAACATTGATAATGGATTAGAATATCTAGAGCCCTTTTAGAGCTCTTCAGAATCTCACTGCTCTATTACTTGAAATGTACTGTGCTTAAAAATTTTGCCTATCTACAGCTCTCTCACCTTTACCCTTGCTCATCTAGAGTGTGGTTTGGCATCTGATACAACTAATTTGCTCCTCCCAGAAAAACCCTTCCAGATTGTTTTCTCCTTTCTGGCATTACTTAGATCCCGATTGCTGGGCATATTGCAAAACATCACTCTCCTTTTCTTTTGCCAATTAATGTATGTATGTGTTCGTTCATTACTTCAAATCTTTGTTAGTGTCCACAATGTGCAAAATATTCTTTACATTTCCTGTCTTCCAGAAGCTAAGGGAATAGATAATAGAAAAACAAAGCTCCATAATGCAACAAATCCAGACCTCCTCATGTTTCAGGATGAGGCTGCACTTAATTAGACACGTCAGATGACATCTGAGAAAACTTTTAAATATTGAAAAGAAATGCATAAATGTACCCAAGTCTTTCAAAGAAGCAACTACCAGACATGACCTTGTACAACCCAAAGCTGCTGTCCTGAGGATCCCATCCTCCAAACCCTACACCAACTGCTTCCTTTAAGTCTCTTCTCCTATCCCAATTCCAGCAAGGGATTACCTTTCTCTTTCTCTGTCTCAACCCCCTTACCTTAGTCTAACATGGCAAACTGAACCTGTTCTTTCAGAAGTAGCTCCAGGCCCTTTCTAGCCAGTGAAGGTTTTTTTGAGCATCTATAGCTTTATTATCTTAAGGAGCATAAGTCCAGGCCTGGAAGCGGTTCCACCAACCAAATGGCCTCCGTCTTTACTTGTGGCTCCAGGAGAGTCAGCAAGACTGTCTATACTCACATAACAATAACTCTGCCTCCAGTAGAGCTGTGATGTGATACAACATAGGATAAGGGCCATGTACAAGTTCAAAGGCAACGAAGGCATCTAGAGGAGTGCAAGCTTGTTTCTGTTTGTGAGAATTAGCCAAGCTTCATGGGCCAAGGGCTGCAAATTAACTCAAAGTTGAGACATGAGTCATCCAGACCACATCAAGCCTGATGACCACGTCGATATAAGACAGGAACTTGCCACACCAGGCCTCCCTTCCTGACCCTCTGCAGCCTGGCCAAAGCCATTCTGTCTGCATTTCTGTCCCGAAAGCTCAAGTCATTTGCTGAGACTCGGCCAGGGTGGTCATGGGCCAGCCACAATGGCACTGCACAAAGCATAGAAGAGATTCTGCTGATAGAACAAACCTACCGGTGCAGAAAGGAGTTAACACAGCAGGCCTGAGAATGCCTCCCTCTAGAAAGGGCGGCTAGCAAGGTTGTCCTTTGACATGGGAACTTGGATTTCAGGACAATTCCCACCATTCCCAGAACTGGTAAGAATGGCTTACTGTGCTCAACTGTGCAAACCATGTGACTTATGCTGAACACCTGCTTTCTTTCTGGGAGTCTGGAATTGTAGTGTATGCTAGGGAAAGTATGCCTATGTGACCAGTCTCCAACAAAACCCTTGGACACTGAGTCTCTAATGAGTGTTGCTGGTCACAACCCATCGCTGGAGAAATCAAGTATATCCTGTGCAATTCTACTAGGAGAGGACTCTTGGAAATGTGTGCCTGGTTTCCCCCAGACTTCACCCTATGCACCATTTCTCTTTGCCAATATTGCGTTGACTCCTTCTGCTGTGATAATCTATAGCCAAGCAAATCACAGAATCTAAGCATGGTTTTAAGACTCCTGACGACGTGACTTACGCAGTCTCATCTCATTACACTCCTACCCTTGCTCACTCTGCTCCTCTCTATTCCTCAAACAATCCAAGTTCTCTCCTGCCCCAGCGCCTTTGTATGTACTACCTCATCTGCCTGGAATGTTTTTCCCTATAACTTCTTATGGCTTATCTTTCAGGTCTCAGCTTCCGTGTAGCCTCCTCAGAACCTTCCCTGACCACCACCAACTTGAGTTATTACTTCTCACAGCACCTGTTTATTTACTGTCTACCAATCTAACCTATAATTGTCTTTTTTATTTACCTAAATACAATTAGACTGCAGTACCATAGGGCACGGGACTTACCTATCTTGTCCACACTATATTCTTAACATTTTTGACACAAAAAGAATTCAATCTGGATCTGTTGATAGATTAAATAAATAGACCCCTGCATTCAGATCAAAACATCCAAGGGGGTAGGACAGGACTCTTAGAAATCCATTCCAGCATCTTCCATCCTATTAGAAGTCCATTTTACATACACTGGAAGTCCTTTTTAAAAAGAAAAGAAAAGAAAACATTGCTGTTCTCTGTGGGTACATGTCCTTTCAGGGCTGATTTTAGCACTTCTCCTGAAACACCACAAACATTTTAGTCCCTGTTCAAACAGCTGGCTGGAAGTGACCTGAACTCATGTTTCACTGTGAGACTCAGGAATTAGTAATCATCCTGCTTGCTATTGGTGAGAACTCAGATTCTGGCAAGGCACTGCTCCGTCAACATATTTCAAAACGCTTACTCCCTAGTGACCTTCTCCTCTTTGCATATATTTACAAGAGTTATAAAACAAATGCCAAATGCTGAGCAATAAAAGAAAAAAAACTTTCAGCTTAGATTTCGAAAGTCAGTGGCTCTACAAAAACACAAAAGAGTACCGCCAAAATATGAAACAAAGAGAAGTATGAACAACTTCCCTAATGACTTCCTCTCTTCCAGGAGCTCTTGGATCATTCAAAGGACCTGGCCCTATCTTCTGAAAACTGTCATTCTTCTTCAAGTGAAAAAAAAGCAGAGGTCAAAGACCAGAGCCCCTCTAAAATGCACTGCTATTAAAGGACTCCTTCATGGTCAAAGCCAGAAGACTTCAATGAAGTACTATGGCTCATTGGGCTATCTAGGATCAGACTTTAAATTTGCAAAGATAGGGGTATGTGTTAGGTATAGGAGACCTGCTCGTGCATTACACTTGGCTGTCAGAGACAAGATGCAATGTCCTTTGTCTTTGGCATGTATGTCTTTGGTCTTGACCTGAACCCTGCAGTCCTTTCAAAGTCATACCTCCTACCACTTTCCAACATATACCTTAAGCTCCCATCATATTGAAATTTTCACAGTTCCTCATATAGGCCAAGCTCTTTTACACTTCTGGGTCTTTGTGCATAGCCTTTCTCTATGTATTTCTCCTTCCTTTTCTACCATGAGGAAAACTGCACAGTCTCCAAGAAATTGATCAAGTACCACTCCCTTGGTGAAACCTCCCCAAATTTCCCAGTTAGTGGCTCCCTCCTCTGTGTTCCTATTGCCCTTTGGGGAAACCTTCATTATAGCACTTGGGATATTATATTTTAAATCTGTGTGTGTGTGTGTGTGTATTTCTCCCCTGCAGCCAGGCTGTGAATTTGTGGGGGCAGCCAACTTACTCATCTTTGTATCTTTACAGTTTGGTAGCTTCGTAAGTGCTGATTAACTAGCTGAAGAATCAGAATTGAGACTTCAGGCATTTGACTTCAAGTACTAACCTCTGGACTGTTAAGATAAAGAAAACAGAATGTAATATGTTGTAATGTGGTAGAGATTTCCAATTACAGCATTCTAAAAGGTTTGATAGAAAAAATTGAAAGGACTTTTATATACCAAAAGAAGCATCAACTATGTCCTGTCTTCCTTTAAATACAGACAAGTTGCATATCAAAATTTTCTTCCCTTTAAGGGTATTAGAACCTATATGCTATAAATGTTGTTTATGTTTTATAGAGTATCCTATACGCTATAAATGTTGTTTATGTTTTATAGAGTATAGAACCCTCTGGAGCCCAACCCCCACCCCACCTCATCCAGGCCGTGTGTTCAGGAAGGTCTTTACACACCAAGGGAATGTTAATGCCCAAGCTTTATGGAAGATTGGCTGTAGAAAAATTAACTGATGAAGCCCAGGACCATAGGAAGAGAATTATGGTATGTGTGGCTGTTTATCTCCAAGAAGATTTACTGTCTCACCTGAAGAGACATGCTGCTGTGTGACAGGAATTTATTTACAGTTCAAGCCTGACCTTTTTCCATGTTAAGGGAGATTGCCTCACTGGGTAGCTTGGGGATTTATTGTCCCTGTTTAGCAGCAGTGACATTTCCTAACTACTGGCTGCAGAAGCCCTTCTAAGCTCAAGCACGGAAAATCCTGACCCTCATGTCCCGCCTCTACCTAGGGGCACATTTCTTGGGGGCAAAGTATTAATAGGTTTAAAGGAGAAAGTTTCTTGGAAGAGAATGAGAGCACAGGGGACAGCGTGATGCCTTGCCACCTCCCATAGAAATCAAGACAAATAAGTTCAAGTAGACGCGGCACCGACCCTAGGAGCCCAGCAGGGTGAGAAGACAGGGGGCAGACGCAAGGATATGAAACTGCAGGGAAATGAGATAGGACCCCCTTTTCCCTCTCTCCATCTCCTTTGGCATCCTTCTGCTCCATATCTAGGTCACAGCCACACAGTTTTCCAAACCAGAGAAGCAGTCCTCAAACTGGCTTCTGCTCCAATGGCACGTGATCTTTATACATACATTGAATAAACCGCCAAGCAGCTCTGTGTATCCTAGGTATATTTCAAATTTCCTTTTGCTAAATCCTCATTTTTCTTTTTTTCCCCTCCACTCTCACCATTTCTATAAGCTCTGAGGTTTTAAAAATATTTTTAAAATATCTCCAAGGAAAGTCAAAAAAAAAAAAAAAATCTCTCAGACTAAGAAAACACAATGTATTAGTAATTGTGATGAATAAAACCAATGTTCCCAATTAAATTAGATAGTGAACTTGATTCAAGATAGGAACACTTTTAAATGAGAGAACTGTTTATATGCACCAAATTTAATGAGTCACTTCAAGTATAGCCTGTTTGACTTCATTAGATTCACAGAGATAAATATCATATGCAGCAATTAGCCAAGAGAATGTCGATTTAACTACCAAATTGCCTTTCCCCCTCTGTAGTGTGTACCATTAATCACAGTCATATATAAAATTTTAAGACACAAATGGACACGAATTACTGTGTTCTTCTGAAGGCATTTCTTTTTAAAATTCCATGCATTTTTTATTCATGTTACAAGTTACTTCTACTGCTTCAAAGTATGGAATGAAAAGACTAGAAAGAGATCTAGTTATCATCTTGGACAGGTTTTTCCAACCCATTTTTTAAGCAGAGAAACTTTATCCCCCCCAAAAGAGGCCCAACAAATAAAAAAAGAAGAGTAGTTTCTCATCAGGAAGTCTTGGAGACCCATTTTCTCTCTCTCTCTTTTTTAAGATTTTATTTATTTATTTATTTATTTATTTATTGAGAGACAGAGAGAAAGAGAGCAGGGGAGAGGTAGGGGCAGAAGGAGAGGGAGAGAGAGAATCTCAGGCAGACTCCAAGCTGAGTGCAGAACCTGACGTGGGGCTCCATCCCACAGCCCTGAGATCATGACCTGAGCAGAAATCAAGTGTCAGATGCTTAACCAACTGAGCCACCCAGGTGCCCCTGGAAACCCATTTCTTTGGGGTCTCATCCCCTCCTTGCTGTTGGCCTGGCCCCCAACCCAAGATCTCCTAGGGTATCAATATAGGCTATAGAAGTGCTAAACCCTGACTCAGGACAGTCTGAAAGCAGTTAATCTGGGGGGGAAAATTCTCATTTTATAGTCAAGAAAAATGAATCCAAGACAGGTTAAAATACTTTATTAAACCCACACAATTAGCTGGTTGCTAACCTGAACCTAGAACCCAGGTATCTATGACACCAAACAAATTCCCATCAATATCCACATCTCTTTTGGAGCAGACTGCTGGAAAACAAGCCTTTTACATCTGGGTAGAGAAGATGTAATTCGCTGCTGCCTTCATTGCCCAAGATAGAAGTCATTTTTTATTACATAATTTGATATAGCAGTTAATGAACATCTATCAAGCCACAATCATGGAGTTTCTTCTGTTAAAAATAGAACTGCTGTATCATTCACAACAGCCAAGGTATGGAAACAACCTAAGTGTCCATCAGCAAATGAATGGACAAAGAAGATGTGATATATGTACATACATACATCTATACACAGTGGAGGATTATTCAGCCATGAGAAGGAAGGAAATCCTGCTGGTTGTAACAATGTGAATGGACTTTGAGGACATTATGAAATAAGCCAGAGAAAGGCAAATACTGCAGTGGTATCACTTATATGTGTAATCCTTTAAAAAAAAAAAAATCAAACCCATAGAAACAGAGCAGAAAAGTGCCAGGGACTGGAGGTTGGGGAAAAAAAGGAGACGTTGGTCAAAGGGTACCAACTTTCAGCTTAAGATAAATAAGGTCTAAGGATCTAATGCAAAACATGGTGACTATAGTTGATAACACTGTATGGTATAACTAAAGTTTGCTGAGAGAACTTAAATATTCTCACCAAAAATAGATAGATAGATGATAGATAGATAGATGATGGATATATTAATTAACTAGATGGGGGAATCTTATTGCAATGCATAAGTTTTCTATTAAATCATTATGATGTACATTTTAAATATCTTACAATTTTACATGTGAATTAAATCTCAATAAAGCTGAAATTAAAAAAAAATTAAGTGTATTCCACGTGATCTATAGCCATGTATCTCCACCAAGAACATTTTAGTTGTCAAATTTGTAATATGAACAACTAATGCTTAAAAAGCATTTGAAAAATATAAAATACTGCATAATTTAGACATAAGAAGATGAAGCTATTTCCTAAATAGTGAGAACATGAATCCATAAGTCTTGTTGCCTAAACGCCGCATACCTGTCTCTGGACAATGGAGATGCAAGGTCACAAGTAAGAGAGGACAGCCAGTGACACAGGGGAGCAAACATGGTCCAAAAACAAAGTGGCCTGTTCAGACATTCAGATGTTCAGAGTGGCTGCTGGCCGTATGTTCCTTGTTTGTTTTCTACAGTAAGCTTATTTTTCTCACCATTTACATCAACCCTGAATTTAAGGTAACTATTTCCTGTTACTGTTCATTTTACTTTGTTTATCCTGGGAAAAGAGAGAAAAGGAGATAAGGTATTCCCAGTAGAGTATAAAGTGATCCAAGCTAATTAAATGCAGTAAGAGCCAAGTGATGGATTAGCCTTTCATCCCATTAGCCCACATGCATAAACCAAAGTCATAAACATTTAGTAAGTTCTTTGTCATTTATTTTAATGCTTTTTAAATGTGCTAAGGAGAAAAAATTTATGATGTGTTCCTCCAGCATTCTGGTTATGAAGGTTCTATTTATCAATAACTAATTTATTTCTATAATGGAATACCAGTTTACCAAGAATGCTTCACAGAATAAATATATGGAATTAATGCATAAGTCTCTAATTATTGAAAAATATAGGTAAGGATATAAGTATTTACTGAAGAAAGTATATGTACTGAATGTGCAAAAAGCAATGTAAGAAGGAAAAATGTTTTGGGTATTTTCAGGGAAAGAAGGATTTAAAAAACCACATGGGTGAGACAAATACCTTACGATCTTACTTATATGTGGAATCTTCAAAACAAAACAGAACAAGAAAACCAAGCTCATAGATGCAGAGAACAGATTGGTGGTTGCCAAAGGCAGGGGATGGAGGTGGGAAAAATGGGTGAAAGGACTCAAAAGGTACAAACTTCCAGTTATAAAATAAGTCATAGGGATATAATGTACAGCATGGTAACTAGAGTTACAGTGTATTGCATTATGTGAAAGTTACTAAGAGAGCAGAACCTAAAAGTTCTCATTACAAGAAAAAAACTCTGTAACTATGTATGGTGACAGATAATAACTAGCCTTACTGTTGTGATCATTTTGCAAGATATACAAATATCAAATATCACACTGTACACCTGAAACTAATATAATACGTCAATTATACCTCATTAAAAAAATAATAATACAATTTAAAAAGTTACATGGTTCAAAATTTTGCCATAAACAGAGCTCCAAAGCTCAGTTTACCACCCACTTATTAAAAACCTATATTTCAGTCCAAAGAATTTAGCGCCACCCCAGCAAGTTGACTGTAATAGGATGTGAAGGATTACCACGATATGTCTATTAGGTAAAAACCATTGCCTCTACAGGACACTTGCTTGGAGGTTTATCTTAGTAAACCCATTAAGTCAAACGTAGTCACTTAAGTTTAATCCAATAAATGCAAAGTTTCAAGATCACCAGCAATTTGCTAAAATTGATAAACTAACCTGACATTCAATTGTTAAAAATACCTTAACAGAAATAAAAATTGTAAATAACTTGAAGTAATGCACCTGTTTTCCATGTGTACACGGCTTCAGCCTTGTCCCAGCTACGGTTCACTGGACCTGATGTGATACAACTGGGTTTCTGTGGATAAGGTGCCTGAAACTGATGACCATTTTTCTTCTCAATCACAAATGGTGATCCTATAACTGACCACACAAGTTCTTTGCTGTAACCACCTAATAATGCAGTTTTATTTCAGTGTTTATGGGGCCAGTGCATCCTGACCGAAGGAGAAAATGTAGCAGGGAAAAATACTTGACATGTATTGGGGAATATTAAACGTATGTACTAGTGCAATTCTCAATGTTCCTTTATGTTGCAAGGACAACCCACCCCCAGGCAATGTGGAAGACCCCAGGAAGAGCCACTAAGGAAGGCACTCCTTTCTCAAGCTTTTCTAGAATGAATATATGCAAAGCTGCTTATAGAAAGTTATTAAACATTTTAAGCCACAGGCGTAATAGTCAAAGACTGTGTTGGTCTGCCCTCCTTTAAAACCATTCCGTTTGAGGGGCGCCTGGGTGGCTCAGTTGGTTAGGCGACTGCCTTCGGCTCAGGTCATGATCTTGGAGTCCCGGGATCGAGTCCCGCATCGGGCTCCCTGCTCGGCAGGGAGTCTGCTTCTCCCTCTGACCCTCCTCCCTCTCATACTCTCTGTCTCTCATTCTCTCTCTCTCTCAAATAAATAAATAAATAATCTTTTAAAAAAAAACCATTCCGTTTGAGTCTTCAAGTATTAAACGCCACAGGAAGAACAGTGGGTACCGTAGGATACAGTCTTCAAACCAAAGAAACAGAATTCTATTGAGGAGACAAGATATGCACATCAAGGGCTATAGCAAGCAGGGATGTGTTAAGTAGAATACAACAAGGGACACAGGTCATGGCTGACAGTATTAGGTAACCTCAGAGAGATTGGACAGTCTGAGAAGACCATCTGAGAAAAGGAGGTTTGGCTGGTCCTTGAAGAAGGGAGTGATATTGGAAAGGTAGAAAAACTAGGGTAGGGCATTCCAGGCTAGAAACCCAGAATAGCAAATCTACAAAGGTGGTGGTGACCAGGTCTCATTCAGGAGATAACAGGGACATTTTCCTGTAGAGAGGGCACCTGTCAGGGTGCTGATGTGGGGGGGGGGGGGGGAGGCAAGGGCAAGCAGATAATAAAGCGTCTTCATTGCTGCAACGAGGAGTTTAAATTTCATTTAGTGGGGCAGCCATGAAAATAAAAATATTCAGTTATGTCAAATATTATGCCATTGATGGTTGAAAAATAGACACAGGTACATATTTATCTACATATAAAAATGCCCAGAAAACAATCTGGAATGATACACAAAAAACTATTATCAGTGGTTGCCTCTAGAGTAGCGAGGAGTTGAAATGGATTAAAGAAAAACATTAGCTTTTTATTGTATACATTTCTGTGTTTCATGGTTTTTTTTGTTTGCGTTTTTTTAATAACAGGTCGTATTAAATATCACTTCTATATATCACTTTCATACATTTAAAACACAGGTTTTCAAGAGTACATTTGCGGTGGTTCGTTCAACTTTTAAAACGAAAATGTAACTATAACCCAAAACTTCACTGATTTTTATGTAAAAGAAGAAAGTAAAATCCAATGTCAACCTGCCAGCATAGTCTTTGCTGATTGGAGCCTCATTCTAGGACTCTCGACATTCTAAACAGAAGTGCTTGCTCAGATGCAAGTGTGTATTACAACCGAAGGACACTTAAGCTTGGTGAGGAGAACAGCAACCTCCAAGAGTCAAGGAGTCGGAATTTCAAACAGAATCTGCGGTTTGCTCTCGGCACAGACTCTTGCTTCTGAGGCTCGCCCATGGTGCACCTGCTCCGGAACGCGAGTTTCGGGATGTCCGTTAGGTGACATGTATTGAGTCAGCTAGGTAGGTATTATTTCCACAGGCGAGAAAACAGATGCCTGGACAGGTTATATAATGTGGCCCAAATTACGCGAGCAAAAGTGGTGTGCCCACCTCATTGGATTCCTGAGCCTGGGTTCTTAGATCCTACCTTGTACCGCCAGGCCCAGCTCCCCATCACAGCCACCTGCATGACCATTCGGCACCTCCCCAAACTTCAGATTTCTCAGCTATTAGCTAAGCATGAAATGAGATCAGATGTTAAAGAACTTAGCATTACTGCTGGCACATATTAAATGCTCAACAAATTGTAGCTGCTATTATTATTCTATAGCGATATAATAATAATGCCAATCCAAAGACTTCCTTTTTCTGATTTTACCACAAGTTCCGGAAGAAAGCCCTTGAGGGCGCCTCCCATTTGCAGTGGTTTCTGTGCCACATGGGCAAGCTTGGAGCACATCATTCTGGTAAAGCTGGAGTTGAAGCAGAGCTGCAAGAAGGGCAAACATTGAAATGCAGACTTCCCTTTCTGATTCATGCCGCAGAGGTTCTGCCCTCTTACAAGCAAGGAGAAGACCTGCAAACTGTAATCTCTGCAGTATATACTTTCATACACATCTGCACTTTTCTCCTGGTGCCCCCTCAGATCTCAAGAGGGAGCCATATGGAGGTCCCTGGGGGGCTCAATCGGTTAAGAGCCTGGTCCGACCCTTGGTTTCCGCTCAGGTCATGATCTCAGCGTCCTGAGATCGAGCCCCCCATCCGGCGGGGGCTCATCTGGGAGTCTGCTTGAGATTCTCTCCCTCTCCTTCTGCCCCCCCCCCTGCTCGCTAGCATACTCACACACTCTCTCTCACTCTCATAAATAAATAAATAAAATCTTAAAAAAAAAGATGGGGGGAGCCATATGTCAAACTCCGGTCACTAATCAATCATCATTTTTGGAGGTTGGTTTTTTTTTTAAGTCAATTTAACCCTTGCTCATTAATATATTTTCTGTCATGAAAAAAAATTTTTTTTAAAGATTTATTTATTTATTTGAGAGAGAGAGAATGAGAGACAGAGAGCATGAGAGGGAGGAGGGTCAGAGGGAGAAGCAGACTCCCCGCTGAGCAGGGAGCCCGATGCGGGACTCGATCCCGGGACTCCAGGATCATGACCTGAGCCGAAGGCAGTCACTTAACCAACTGAGCCACCCAGGCGCCCACGAAAAAAATTTTTTAAAGATTTTATTTATTTAGGGGCGCCTGGGTGGCTTAGTTGGTTAAGCATCTGCCTTCGGCTCAGGTCATGATCTCGGGGTCCTGGGATCGAGCCCCGCCTGAAGCTCCCTGCTCAGTGGGGAGTCTGCTTCTCCTTCTCCTCTGCCCCTCCCCCACCATTTGTGCTCTCTCTCTCTCTCTCTCTCTCTCATATTTATTTATTTATGGTGGGGGAGGGGCAGAAGGAGAGGGAGAAGCAGGCTTCCCCCTGAGCAAGAAGCTGGATGCCAGGATCCATCTCAGGACCCCGGATCATGACCTGAGCCGAAGGAAGCCGCTTAACTGACTGAGCCACCCAGGCACCCCTGTAATGAAAATTTAAATTAAGCATTAATTTAGGCTGTTTTTGTGAGGGTTTTTTTTTTTAAAAAAAAAAACAGTTTAAAAATAGAAGAAAAGAAAGTTTAAATGCTGTCGATCTGTCGATGGAACTACCCAGGGAAAATGTGTGGGAGGCGAGCTGCATGGTGTTGGTTAGCAGCTTTTGCATTCTGTCCTTTTCAACCTCACTTTATTTTTTATCATAATTTCCTCTGTCAACTGGCAAGCTTTAAAAAGGATTTTTTTTTAAATATCTGTGGTGACAAGTTGCAAACTAACCTAAAAAAGTCATATTTTTTTATTTTCCTCTCTAGGTGATTCTCTCTCGTGCCTTTCTGAGAAAATGTCATGAATATTTCATCAAACGTGAAGGAGAAGAATTCTATAAATATGAGCATATTTTTATTACATTATTTTGTTTATTACATTATTTTATTACATTATTTTGTTAAATGTCATGAATATTTCATCAAACGTGAAAGAGAAGAATTCTATAAATATGAGCATATTTTTATTACATTGTTTTGTTTTCAACTGCTATTGAATTCTTTTTAATGGAGCACCTACTATTATTACTCAGGTCCTTCATGACTTTGGTTTTCTCAAGTCCTCTCTCCCCACATCTCCCCACAAGAAGAACCTTTAGTTTCCCAAAGTACCCACAGCCACATTCACAAGGCTTGGAGGTAAGGAAGAGGCTCATTTGGCCAACAACTGCTGGCTTCCTAGATAGCTCTTTGATGATCCCCCATTCCCATTGTCTCATTAACACTTCAGAGATATTGAGCATTTCTCATTCCTACAACTTACTCTGGGCCTTGGGCAAGTTACTTAACCTCTCTGAGTCTTTCTCCTCATCTGTAGTAAGGGAATAATAATACCTATTTTGTGGGTCATTATGGAGATTAAATATCTGTAAAGTTCTGATTGTACTACTAGCACAGAGTAAGCCGGTATTTGATGCCCATTATTACAACTATTTGCCGCAAATTTATCTGGCTACTCTACTTAAGTAAATGAAGGAGGTGCTATTATAGTGAAACGGTTAGAAACAAATAACCCTGCTCCATGGCCCTCCAGGCTGCCCCGGTGGGAAGTCGCTTCCCAGCCTCTAAGTGCCTGCAGGAAGGACTGCTGGGCGCTGTTGGAGGGTCCAGTCATCTGTCGGAGATCATACACCTTGGTGATCTCATGCTCACCATGAGGACAGAGACTGGGATTTCAATGTCAGCTCCAACATTCATGAGCATGGAACTGTGACAATGAAAATTATTCATCTCAGTTTCTTCATCTGTGAACTGGAGATGGATTAGAATTGTATCCACTTCCTGGAGTGACCGCAAGGATGAAACGCGACAGTGTCCTCGAACACACAGTGGAGTTCAGTAAACTCTCACTAGCCAGCTTGCTAGCCCCAGTCCAGGTGGTGGTCAGAAGAATCAAAGGCGTGTGGATCTGCTCTCCTTTCAGTCTTGATAATGGCACCCCAGCCCTTGGGGTCAAGACAGCCTCACCGGAGATTGTTACTGTTTTTAATATTGACATGTTCCTATATTGGATCTGCTGAAATTAGAATTCTCCTCTACCTAGTCATCCAAAGACAATCATTCTCACTGGTGCTTACTCACAAGTCCTTATATATGTATATATAAGCACTGAGTAGCTGGATTTGTACATTAACAATGAGAGCTAAGACTTACCAAGAGCTTCCTGTGTCAATCACTTGTCGTGCATTATGTCATTTAATTTTTACATCAGCCCTTTGAAGTACTGTCCCCATTCTACAAATAAAAAAAAAAAAAACAAGCTCAGAGAGGTAACCTTACCCAGATTTACAGAGCTTATGAGTGGTGGAGCCTGAACTTGAATGTAGACAGTTTCAATCCACAACTACTTGTAGTATGATATACATCCCTCAAAATGTTCTGTGCTTTAAATCACGTGTTAAATACATATACATATATACATATATATATATATAATTTCAACCCAGGTGATGACAGACCTCTTGCTGACAGAGCACCCTGGGGACGCAGCTCCCGCCTGATCAAGCTCTCCACTTCACCATTGCATTGTTCTGAATCTCTGAACCTGAGCCAAACTACTGCCATTGTTCACGAAAATCTTTCCATGGGATTGTGCAAAGGAAACAAAGAGGGAATACTAAAAACCCAGTGGAAATCTCGAGCTTACACACTATTTAGGGAATGGGCATTCTGTCAAGCAAACATTAGAGTTAAATCAGAGGTTTTGGCATTTGTATGGAACATTAAATGCCAGTTTCCAAAGAATCTGCTTATAATTTCTAACCCCCAAACTGAGCATGTTTGCATCTGTCTTTGCCAATTCAGAAGTCATGGGTTGTGTCTCAAGGTCATTATCAGGTATGTCAATCACCTTGATGTAAACTACCAGTGAGAAAGGAAAGCGATTTTTAAATGGGATTTACTGGATCGTAGACTGTATATTGTATTTGATTATTGGCTGAAAGTGTCCTAAGTTTTCGTTTCTGTATTTCATCGTATCTAAACCTGAATCCATGAGAGCCCTCAGGTAAGTGAAAACCATGTGAATATTAATCTAGAAGAGTTTACAACAAGTTCATCTGTAAAGGTGCTTTTTTCTGTTGCCTTAGGCTTTGCAACCTTCCTACAGTTTGATATATTGAACAATGTGGATTTATAATGTGGATTCAAGGATGAGAACTGTGAACACAGAGATGGGCAAATGGAAACGTCACTGGGATCGGTCTAAAAAATTGGCTTAGGAATTTAGGGGAACATCGGAGAAATTTCCCGCTTCTCAGGGTCTCACTTTCCTTTATCCTCGACCAACCCCAGAGAACCCATCCCACTCCCAGTCCTGGGAGTCTTTCTCCACTACCCTATTCTTTCACCTTCCTTGAGGTTCAACTTCAACCTGCCAGGAGACCTTAGTTCTGAGTCATCACTTTCTCAATCCCACTGCCTCAGGTGAGGTCCTTAGTAAAGGCATCTCCAGCTCTGACTCGATCCCTATTGGACTACGCCACATAAGGGAGTCAGTACTTTGAGAGCTAAGGCAATGCTGATTCTCTACAGATACCTCTAGAATCTCAGCATGTCTGGCAGCATTGCTAAACAGGAAAAGATTATCTATGGGTTCTCCCTTATGTCATATATTGTTGGTTCAAAACCTCAGAAGCTTCCCAGGTAAAATCTAAAATTGGCCCCCCACATGGAGGGCAAGGAGAGGCTCAAGAAAAAGGCAGGCCACTCCACATTGGTAGGTGGCAGTTCTAATAAGCAAGGGGACTTACCAGGCTCATTGTGGGTGGCCACAAGACAAGCAGATCTCCACACCACCTGCCGCATCTTAAAAGTTTATACAGAGGCCTTAACTGGGTCCAGTCACATATACTGTCCAGATGGTCTCAACAACACATTGCTCTCTCAAGACTGCATCCTGAAAACAGCTCTAACTGTAGGAACCATGGGCAGAATGTACATTCCAAGGATGGGGAGAGTTGAGTTGCTTCCGATTGCCTGGGTCTGGCTCATTGGTCATGTCCTCTTCATGACCTCCTCTAACATATTTCCAGTGACTGTGCAAACACTAAAGTGATTCCTCATGTCAGCATATATATAAATTTCCTTCAGTTATAATATGAAAATCTATTTCTATGTGCTGACTACATACTTTTTTGATCATATAATGGTCTTCTTACAAATTAAAAAATATTAGAAGCAGCATGATGTGGAATTCTAAATCAAACCTTGCCATCCACCCACATCTGACTAAGGAGCCCGTAATGGGTGACCTCTGCTGTATTCACTTCTGTGGTAGACAGAATTCTAAAGATGCCCCCAAGATTATTCAGCCAAACATAAATCTAGGCTCCATTGTAAAAAAAAAAAAAAATGCAGATGTAATTATAGCTACAGATCTTAAAATAGGGAGATTATCCTGGATTATCTGGATGAGTCCAATCTAATCAGTAGAGCCCTTAAAAGAGAGATATTTCTCTGGCTGCAGTCAGTGGGATATAGCAGCAGAAGGCAGCAAAGGAAAGATGAGGCAGGAAGGAATGGAGGTCTGAGAGAACTGAAGAGAAGATTTGACCCACCTCTGTTGGCTCTGAAGATGGAGAAAGGGAACCATGAGCCAGGCAATGTGGGTGGCTTCTAGGAGCTGAGAAAAACCTCCTGTGGGCAGCCAGCAAAAAAATGAAGACCTCAGTTCTAAACAGCAAAGAACCCAATTGAGCGAACATCCTGAATGAGACTGGAGGGAGAGATTCTTGCCAAAGAACCTCCAGGAAGGAATGCAGCCCTATTAACACCTTGATGTCAGCCTGAGTGACCCTAAGATGAGTTTACCAGACTTCTAACCTACAAACCTGAAAGAAAATAAATGGATGTTGTTTGAAGCTACTGTGATAGTGGAAATTTGCTCCAGCAGCAATATGAAACGAATGAACGAAGCTCCAGTGAGGTATTCATGTTTTCCAAATCCTGTTCCCTATTTGGTTTTCTTAGCGAAATCACCTTTGACTCAGTTTCTCACCTTTTCACTCCCATTTACTAGGATGTAGAGATGGATGCATAAAGTCCATAGTCACTCTAAAATTGAAATCTATATTCATTATAAGACAAGGGTCATACTGAACATCTGATTGTGTGACATTTCTCTGCCATTTCCACACTGTTAGAGTGCGGGAAAGTCATTGTATTATAGAAATGCATGCTTATTTAACATACCAGTCAATTTGGGTAGGCAAAAGAAAGGTTTAAAAATTCTGTCAAATGCATTTGACCTCAGCTTACACCGTGCTTTTATAGGAAAGAGACCCACTTCTGAAAGCCACCTTTAGGTACCTAAATTGGATGTTGGAAAGTCTCAAATGCCCTCTAGAAGTCCCAGGAATAAATACAATATCATTTTTTAATAAAGCCTTGCAGTGGATATTAAGAGAATTCAGTCAGAAATGCCAACACACAGTTATGGTAGACCTTAAGTAAGCCATGGTTTATGGTTTCCAACCACTGTTCCGAGCCTGGAAACCATTTATAACAAGTGTGATGACAAATAATATATATTGTTCAATGTCTCTCAACCATAGTTCCTAAGTGCAATTTGAAAGAGCTGGCCTGATAGTAGAACAATTTAACAGGATTCGGTTTATTGGAATTCATGCTAATGTCTCCGCCTTTGCAAACAACAGCAAGCATGAAAGCCTCAAGCAGCAGTGAGCAGGTAGCCTTACCCCACCGCTGAGGGAAAGATTAGAAGAATGGGTGTGACCGAAACCTGATATGCCTGAGGGGGAAAGCAGAAGATTGGATCCTCTTTGTGATCCAATCACTCACCACGGATCGGAGACTTCTTGGGCTCTGAGCTGCCCTCTGGGTGTCGACATGGTGTTGGCATCAAGGCAAAGACCATTTTGAAGTGGGTTTGGACATTCTGCATTTCTGTTCACCAGAGCAGGCTCTAAAGTCACCAAATGCACTGTGTGTGTTTTGTGTACAGCTTAAAAAATAATAATAATTTCTATCGGCATATGTTTTACTTCAAATCTTATTTTCTGAAACAGTGAGAAAGAAAATGGATTCCAAAGAAGCAAAAGCAACCAATTAGCTTTCAGTGGACCAAGACTCTAAAATCTGGATTCCATTTCGGGTTCTACCGGTGACCTGAAATGAGAAAATTAACAACTTGCAGGCCTGGGGGCCTTTGGCATACACTCTCTTTCCCCCATAAAATGGCGGACAAATAACGTGGTGCCTCAGGGCACAGATGTCCAAGTCAGACAGCCCCGCCTTCCCATTCCAGCTCTGCCACTTAGGGGTTCTGTGCCTCCACATGGCTTAAGCTCTCCTAATTTCAGTGTCTTTACCTTAAGTGAGTATAACAATATCTACCTCACAAAGATGGTCTGATAGCAAAATAACCTGGTAAGTGTAGCACGATTTCTTGCCCATACTGAGCCCTCCCAGGTTTGAACTGTTAGTATTATGACAACCATGAACTAGGACTGCCGGATCCCTTCAGGTAACGCAGGCAACCCATCTTCATCGGGCATTCCTAATTTCACATTTGTCGATAGCTTTGCATCATCAGAACCAAATGACTGCCAAATAAATTGCTTTACATAATCTATTTCAAGGAAGTAAATCTCCCTGGGCTCACGTGTTTCACGTCCACAACTTTGTATTCCTGACGCGCCTAACCTGTGAACCTGCCTTTCACTGTGTGGATTCAAATAACGCTGCTTGGAAAAGAAAAGGTGCGGGGAGGAGGTGTGGATGGTGTGAGAGGGAAGCTGTTAGAACAGGGCGAAGCGGACACACAGAGGGCAAACAGAGCACATTTGTCTCTGTCATTGCCACCTGGCCCCGTTTCCTGGGCTCAGAGCCCGTTTTTGTCTGTTCAGTTTATTCATTGGGTTTCAATCATCTACAAAGTCCCCCGCTGTCAGTCTCAAGTCAAGGTTGAGCCCTGGAGTCTTGACGCTTACCTTAGGAGGAAGCTTTCTCAAAGCCACACCTAGGAAGGCTTGTGAGGTGTCACAGCAAGGTGACAGGCCCTGTGAGTGCCCAGGGAAGGGAGGAACGGCGCTTACTCTCAGAGGACCGTCGCTTTCTCTTTGAATCAATCAAGAAATGTTTCAGATAAGTAAACTTGTCAAACAAATGGAAATATCAAAAAAGGGAGCTTACCGTATCTGGGTTTGCTGCCAACACGTATGCTGGCCAAGCAATGCACTAAATAAAAAGCCACATTTGCTTCTTTTGCCACCATTCTATGACTACAAGGAGCTAGACACAGATATGCGCAGTGGTTACATGAACTTCTGAGTCAGAAAATATGGGTTTGGACTCTGGTCTCTGTGGCCCGATCTAGTCAATTAAACGGCTCTGCGGCTCGGTTTCCTTATCTCCAAAATAATCACGATGGATAGATATAGATAGATATAGATATATAGTTACAGGTATGGGTTTAGATACAGATATAGATACTGATAGATCCCATTCTATAGAGAGATCCTATATATATGAAATGGTAAAGAATTCAGTGAGACATCACATGTAAAGCCCCTGACTTTAGGATGTTCTTAATAAATCTTCATGTCCTGCTTTAAGTCTTACTGTGACCTCCACCCGCTCTTGATAATTCATCAGCTGATTACATTGATCAGGCATTACACAGATCTTTCCTCACTCTCCTTCTCTTTCTTTTTGTCATTTCCATAGTTTCTAGGCTCTTCATTTACAGTTACCCCTACCAGAAGGGGAAATCAAAGAGGGGACTTAGCAAGCGTTCTTATAAAATATTACAAAAGAAAGTTATTGGTACTAGGCTTAAATAAAACTTGTGAATTTCATTTTCTAGATTGTCCTTGAAACCTATTAAAAACTTACCTAAATCTATATGAGCAATATAGATAGAAGAGCCAATATTATTCCTTCAGGACTCACTTGGTTTCCAAATAGCAGAAAGCTGGGACAGTATTTCAACAGCAAAATCATTTTGCATTAATTAACACTACTTCAGAATGGTTATTATTTTTAAGAAATATTTTCAGAAAACCTTAATTTCTTATTTTGCCTTTCTTGAAACATCATAATAAAATTTTCCTTTGACTGCCATGGCCTCGATAGTTACTCAAATAATATTTGAGCTCACAGGACAGAATTAAATGGCTTCTGTCCAAGTGAGATATTATTCTGGTTAATTATTAGCATTAAAAATCCAATTTAGTGTTCAACACACCAACAGACAGATGCTGCCACTGCCATGGGTCAATGCTTTTGTAAAAAACAATCCCATACCAGTCAGGTATGAAATTACGTGGGAAGGTTGAATGAGCTAATGGCACTGTGTGCTGTGGATGTGTGCTCAGGACTCTTGGCCCGGAAAGCACAGACTAAAGCCCACAGAGGTTCCCTGGGGTGAATCTAGGACTTTGGAAAATGAAGTTCATTTACATTCTGCAAATTGTTTCTATTAATAGCATCTAAAGAACAAAATATAGTAAAGGGCACTCTTGGGATTTCAAAAGAAACAGAGAACCTCTGGCACTGAGAGGGGCGGAGAGGGCAGAGGAATATGAATCACATGGAGAACAGCTTTACAAAGCAAGGTATCCCCGTGCCTACATAAAAACAGTTCCATCTCTTTTCATAAGAATTTAGAGGGCTCCAGTCAAAAGATGGGAACAGAGATCAGAGGACTCAATCAGGAAAGTCTTTGAGGGGCGAGCAAAACAAAGGGAGCATTTCAGAAGCAGTAATGGTGGTGTATATAAATGCTCGAGTCAGAAACCAGCAACTTATGTTAGAAAGGAAGGAAATTAAGTGCTGGCTGCAGTGGAAGGTCTGTATGAGATTAACAACACAAGGTGGGAACATCTGAGAATTGTTCTATATTTTAACTGTGAGGATGGTTACCCAGGTGCATACATTTGTCAAAGCTCACCGAAATATAAAAAATAGGTGCAATTTTGTAAACATAAGTTATACCCCCAATAAAGAATATTTTGAAAGATAAATAATTTTTTAATTAAAGAAGTTAAATCAGCAGGGGATGAATTTTGTCAACATTAATCTTTTTGTCTTTCCTTTTTTAAAAAAATTGAATTTGACATCCAATAGAGAGTTACCAGAAAGCACGCTTCCCCAACTTATGTTTTTGGAAAAAGACACTCATAAAAAAAAAAATCACACTTTGGGAATTGGATAAAATTTGATTTAACCATGTATACATTTTTATGACCAATGGCAAACTGAATTTAGAATAGAGTATTTTTTGTTCTCAGCAGCTGATTAAACTAAGATTATGTCTTCTTGTACATTCTCTGGTAACATATTTAGACCTTAAATCCTCCATTGTAGATTAATATACAATTTATATAGTCTAAGCAAGTATATTGCCTTTTCTGGTATAAACTATGGTGGGACTGAAGTTGTGAGCCTCCAATCACCAGCATCAGCACCATTAAAAGTGAGATAGGATGTCACAGGTTATAGAGGGCCAACATTCTCACTGCAATAACCAAAAGAAAAACAAACTGCAAAAAAAAAAAAGATATTAAAGTTTTCTGAGGCAATGAGGTTTAGATTAACTCCAAAATCCTATCCAGGTAGAGAAAACTCTTCCTAGGTAAGCTGACCATAACCACCTGTTTCCTTCCTTTGGGTCACTTGCCAAGAGATAAATGCCATTGGTAAGAGCTCAGTGACTGAGCTTGGCCCAAGTAGACTGAAACCAGCAGAGCTTTTTGTGCTCACACAAATGACAGATTGAAAACTTGAGGAAACCCAAATGCAGGGCCAGGTTCTACCATTGATCATTTGCTGCTCTCAGTCATTTGTTGCATGGAAGATAAAATCCTACAGGAAAGAAGGAGCCTGCAACAGTACAACTGGTCTCCCCCTGAAGATAGTTCTCAGGTTTTGAATTTGTATACTTCAGAAAGTTGAAGAGTTAACACCTCAGAATCTTCAAAGAGCAACACTTTCAGGCTAAAGAGATAGACTCCCACCCAAACTTGGGTACAATACAGTTTATGCATGATGTCTTCCACCAGAGGGTTTTTTTTTTTTTTAAGATTTTATTTATTTATTTGACAGAGAGAGACACAGCGAGAGAGGGAACACAAGCAGGGGGAGTGGGAGAGGGAGAAGCAGGCTTCCCGCGGAGCAGGGAGCCCGATGTGGGGCTCGATCCCAGGACCCTGAGATCATGACCTGAGCCGAAGGCAGACGCTTAACGACTGAGCCACCCAGGCGCCCCCCACCAGAGGGTTTTGCTTTTCTTCCATTAGGCAGGTGGAGTGACTTATTCCATAGTAACTTTTCTGAACCCAGCCATTCCGCTCCTAGGTATTAACCCACGAGGAAGGAAAGCATATGTCCATACAAAGACATAAATATCCATAAATTGCCCATAAATGTTCATAGTGGTTTTATTTGTAATAGCTGAAAACTGAAGACAACCCAAATGCCCATTAATAGAAGAATGGATAAACTAATTGTGGTGTATCTATACAATAAAATATACTCAGCACAATATGGATAAATCTCAAAACAATGATACTGAGTAACAGAGATCAAACAAAAAAGAACACATATCATTCCATTTATATAAAATTTTAAGTGCAAACTTATCTACAATGACAGAAAGCAGATCATTGGTTGCCCAGGGATAGGTATGAGAGAGAAGGAAGGGACAGGGAGGGCCAGGTGGTAGGAATTACAAAAAAGACAACAGAAAATTTGTGGTAGTGATAAAAATTAACTTTTATTTCTGTATTCTCAAATGCTTTCACAGTACCTGGCGAATAGCAGGTAATCAATGTGTGTTGCATAAATTAATTAATAAACAAGTGCAGGCTATTTTTCATGGACCTTGGTTGAGAAGGCAAAGAAAATCATAGGATAGCAACTCAAAGTAAGTAGTACATTTGTGTGTGGGTGTTTAAAGATGGTAAATATTTCAGTAGGTTCCTAAACGATAGAGAAGGCAGCAGTAAAGAAGTTGAAAATAAGGAACGAGAGACGGGATAATAGATGGAGTAAAAGTATTTTGGGGTCCTGACTTGGACATACTCCCTATAAAATAATTTTAATGGGGTAATTTGAATATGAACTGACTATTAGATGATACCAAGGAGTCATTATTAATTTTGTTAGGTATGATCATGGCATTGTGGCTATACAAGAATATGTGCTTTTTTAAAGATATAACTGAAATATGTTTATGAGAAGACACAATGCCTGAGACATACTTATAGATGTGGCCAAATCGAGTAACTGTTGAATTTGGATAACAGATATGTGAGAGTTCATTTATTCTGTTCTCTGTGATTTATACACAGTTTTATAATAAAAAAATACACTTAGTCATTCACATTTCAGTATGAATAGATTCCAACAGAAGTAGCAGAAAGAAAAATGAAGATAAAGTTCCAAGCATGGGGTTCAAGATCAGGATCTAGCATCTTAGAAAAGTCACTCAATCCAAACCTCACCTTCCTCATCTGCACCATAGAGATAAATGGTCCCTGACCCATTTCAAGCCACCGGGTTATTGTAATCTTCAAGTGAGAGCATGTCTATAAGGACGCTTTGAAATAAAAGCTTTAAAGATCTACGTCACTGCAATAATAATTAATTTAGGCAGAGCCACTGCCGGCTACATGGTGCTTTTGTACAGTGCAGAAAGGGAAACTCCCTCCCGGTGGATGAATTACATAAAGGCCCACATGGGCTGCCATAGTCCCCACAATGTACAGTTCCCACAGTGGGAGCAATGGCACCTCTTGGCAAAGAAAAGGGCAGAGCATGGTGGGTGATGCCCAGCAGGACCTCTGCCCAGGCTTGGTTTCTTGGGTTGGTGCACAAACCCCTACCCTTCCTCTGTGGTTCTAGGTGTAGTCCAGTCTTGTCCTCCTAACTAGGTGGAGGCAGTAAACCTGAGTAAGAGTTTAAGTGGGGTGGAAACAAGGAGGAGGAAGAGGAGGAGGGTGCCCCAAACGGCAGTGATGGGCAAGCTCATGGATTCCTTGAGGGCCCTGGCTACTCGTGAAGCAGGTGAGAGAGGATGCCGAGGGGTGGGAACACAGCTCAGAGAAGGAAGAAGGACTCAGCAACATGACCACCACCTCTTTCCTGCAAAGTCTTGCCTTGGGCTGGCCCAGGCTCTCACCTTCCTGCAGGGAGAGCTTCCTTTGGAAGGTGAATGAACTATGTGTGCTAACAGACCTGAACCAGAAGCAAGCCAGGGTCGAGTTTCTGTTTCCCATTCTAAATTAACTGGCTCCAAATTACTAAACCAAAGGCCATTATCTCAACATCATAAACCTTATTTCTAATTAAGATGATCTTTGTCTCTTTCAGAATTATACATTCCAGGGCGCCTGGGTGGCTCAGTTGGTTAAGCGACTGCCTTCGGCCCAGGTCATGATCCTGGAGTCCCAGGATCGAGTCCCGCATCGGGCTCCCTGCTCGGCAGGGAGTCTGCTTCTCCCTCTGACCCTCCTGCCTCTCATGCTCTCTGTCTCTCATTCTCTCTCTCTCAAATAAATAAATAAAATCTTTAAAAAAAAAAAAAGAATTACACATTCCAATTAGCCAGGGGATAAAGTTATTCCTATTGTGTCCTGGCACATTAAAATTATCCTGGAAAAAGTAAAAAATTACTTCAATTACATGAAAGGATTACTCTTCTGTCAAGCTTGTTCTGAAATATGGGTTCTTCACATTCCACTTAATGGAATTAGAACTTCATTAAATATATTTGCTTGTAAAAAATATATACTCTTCATATTTTAACAAAATGTCCCTCAATGTGTTTAAGTAGCAGCATGTATGTCCATCAGCTGTGAGATCTCATATCCCAGGCTCATGTTATTTGCATCTAAATATTCTCCTGACATTATTACAGAAGATAATTTTACTCTAGGGAGACACACAAGACCTGGCATCAGATTTCCTTTCATATTTCCCCATCATGTAATTATTCAGTGTTTTTTAAAAAGCTCTATGCATTCTATAAAAAGAAGATTCCAGAAAAAAAAAATTGTAACTATGTGTGGTGATGAGCATTAACTAGACTTATTGTGGTGATTATTTTGCGATATATCTTGTTGTATACCTGAAACAAATATAATGTAACAAATAAGTAAATTATAATTCAGTTTAAGGAAAAGACTGACAATACCATATATTTGCAAGGATGTGGAGCAACTGGAACTCTCATTCACTGCTGGTGGGAGTGAAAATTGGTTTAAACACTATGGAAAGGTGTTTGATAATATATTTAATAAAAATATACAGACACATGTCCTATGACCAAGCCAAAAAAAAAAAGGTGATCCCATTATGCCCCAATATTAGCTCTCTTCTAGACACACAGACCAAACAAAAATTCAGAAATTTGATATCTAAAAGTTCAGGGCTCATGGAGGACATGAGGAGCTAGATTTGAATTCCAGCTCTGCCACACCCTACCTAGTGGCTTAACATTCTCTGGGTTTAGGGGTTTTTTTTTATGATGTTATGTTAATCACCATACATTATATCATTAGTTTTTGCTGTAGTGTTCCATGATTCATTGTGTATAACACCCCGTGCTCCATGCAGTATGTGCCCTCCTTAATACCCATCACCAGGCTAACCCATCCCCCCAACCCCCTCCTCTACAACCCTCAGTTTGTTTCTCAGAGGCTATAGTCTCTCATGGTTTGTCTCCCCCTCCGATTTTCCCCCCTTCATTCTTCCCTTCCTGCTATCTTTTTCTTTTTTTTTTTTTCTTAACATATATTGCATTATTTGTTTCAGAGGTACAGGTCTGTGATTCAACAATCTTACACAATTCACAGCACTCACCATAGTACATACCCTCCCCAGTGTCTATCACCCAGCCACCCCATCCCTCCCACCCCCCACCACTCCAGCAACCCTCAGTTTGTTGTTTCCTGAGATTAAGAATTCCTCATATCAGTGAGGTCATATGATACATGTCTTTCTCTGATTGACTTACTTCGCTCAGCATAACACCCTCCAGTTCCATCCACGTCATTGCAAATGGCAAGATTTCATTCCTTTTGATGGCTGCATAATATTCCATTGTATATATATATACCACATCTTCTTTATCCATTTGTCTGTCGATGGACATTTTGGCTCTTTCCATAGTTTGGCTATTGTGGACATTGCTGCTATAAACATCGAGGAGCACATACCCCTTCAGATCCCTACATTTGTATCTTTGGGGTAAATACCCAGTAGTGCAATTGCTCGGTCGTACGGTAGCTCTATTTTCAACTTTTTGAGGAACCTCCATGCTGTTTTCCAGAGTGGCTGCACCGGCTTGCATTCCCACCAACAGTGTAGGAGGGTTCCCCTTTCTCCGCATCCCTGCCAACATCTGTCGTTTCCTGACTTGTTAATTTTAGCCATTCTGACTGGTGTGAGGTGGTATCTCACTGAGGTTTTGATTTGGATTTCCCTGATGCCAAGTGATGTTGAGCACGTTTTCATGTATCTGTTGGCCATTTGGATGTCTTCTTTGCAAAAATGTCTGTTCCTGTCTTCTGCCCATTTCTTGATTGGATCATTTGTTCTTTGGGTGTTGAGCTTAAGAAGTTCTTTATAGATTTTGGATACTAATCCTTTATCTGATGTGTCATTTGCAAGTATCCTCTCCCATTCTGTCGGTTGTCTTTTGGTTTTGTGGACTGTTTCCTTTGCTGTGTAAAAGCTTTTTATCTTGATGAAGTCCCAATAGTTCATTTTTGCCCTTGCTTCCTTTGCCTTTGGCGATGTTTCTAGGAAGAAGCTGCTGCGGCTGAGGTCGAAGAGGTTGCTGCCTGTGTTCTCCTTTAGGATTTTGATGGACTCCTGTCTCACATTTAGGTCTTTCAACCATTTTGAGTCTATTTTCATGTGTGGTGTAAGGAAATGGTTCTCTGGGTTTGGGTTTTATCACCCGTAACATGGGTTGCTGAGGAGATCAAGTAAAATAATGTATGCAAAATTCATGTCACATAGTAGGTGCCAATATCACCTAACTCAATATCTAGCCCATGGTGGTTGTTTAATAAATATTCCATCAATTGAAAATGGGAGTTTCAATGAAGTCTTTACTGGTTCTACAAATCAGGGATATTCTTGCTAGATGTAAAGTTTGAATAAGCAACAGGCTAAGTTCTGGGCAAAATTTCCAATAAGCCAACAGCCTTCCTTGCTATTCCATGCTGCCTAAACGTATCTTGGCAATCTCTTTCCAACACCACAGAAGCTCCAGAAATCCTGTCCTTCACTCATGTGCATTATAATCTCCAAGAAGCTTTAGATTGCTGGAAAGCAATCTGGTTCAATCAATTCTTATTAGGCAATGACTAATGACACCTAGAGATATTTGCATTTTAAAAGGAAGCCCAAGATGTTCATTCAAAAGAACAAAATGGGCAGAATTTTAGGCAGCAAATCGAACAGAAGAAATTCTTTTGTATAGGAGAGGCATCTGGGGTGAGAACAGGCTCAGCACCCATACCCTTTAAATTATTAAATTAAGGGAAGCCCTTATTGGCACAATGGGCAAGGTGATCATTCCTAGGTGTGGCTTCCTTTGGGAGGAGATGATTATTATATTGTGGGGGCTTTTTCTTCTGGAGACCTTTTGGCTATATACTTTTTCCTCCCCCAGCACCATCACTCTGACTCTAAGAAATGTCAGTTTTATTTCACAGAAAAATGTACTAACTTCAATAACTTTAACTTTTTTTCCCCTACAGTAGGAATTTGTGATAAAAGAATATTTTTTCTTCAGGTAAAAAATTATTGAGTTACAGACTACAAAAGTAATTTGACTTCCAGAAACTGTGAATTACTTGCATTATGATCACAGATCATCTATGATGGAGACTAGGCACCAAATGGTGAAATTCACAAATAATCCTAGATGTTACTGATGTAAAAATGTTGGGGTTCAGGAGCAAAAGGTCAAGAAAGAATTCTTGAGGTGTCTTAGGTGCAAAAAGAGTGGTTTCTTTAAAGCACAGGGACAGGACCCTTGGGCAGAACAAGCGGCACCAAGGTTGTTAGGAGTGGCTAATTATGTACTTTCATGTTGGGAGGGGGTTAGGGAATAGCTTAAGTCTCTAAGGAATTTGGAAGCAAGATTTCCAGGACCTTGAGGGGCTAGCTGTTGTTAGGATAAGGTCATTTACTACTGCCTAGTAAAACCTTAGTGATGAGACCCTTCAGATGTGTATCAGGGGGTCATATGCTTGGAAGTTGATTGCTAACATATATCTTAGGGGGGACAGAGATAAAGAAAGTTTCCAAAGGGATTTTTACAGGATCCTGGAGGTTGAGCTAATGTCAAGCTAAGGTTGCTTTTTGCCTCAAACAAAGTATTAACATCGAGGCAGCTGAGATCCTTGGTCACTCTGCCCATCGCAAGGCCCTGTCAATGGGCTGCACGTTGTAAGGAAGTTTGGTTTTTTTTCTGAATTTCTTTTTCTTTTGCCTTTGTTCTCCACATCATTACTTTCTGTTGTCTTTCTCAACCTGTCTCACCTCAAATATTTTATCAAAGATATTGATAAACAAGAAAGGCAACCAGTTTTACAGGTACTAGAACATAATTATTACGACTCTGACGCTGGTGGAAGATCTTAATGAGGAAAGGAAAAGCACAGATAGAGGAGGAAATGGAAAGACCTAGAGAATCTATTAACTGCATGACTTCTGAATGATTAATCATTTATATATTTTCCTTGAAATAAAACCCTTGACCTTGGCTTTGGCAGAGCAAGAGACAGTATTTTCATATCGGTGTGGTGGGAAATATCTATTACCACTTACAAAACTACTGCTTCCTTTCATTTCTCTTGTCTCTAATGGTTTTTTTCTTCTAATTCTTATAGCTCAAAGCAGAAAATAAAATGATCAAAAGTTTCCTCCGAAAGTACCCAATGACCTTTGCTCAGACTTGTTTTCCCTTTAGTTGAAGCCAGGTGAGGATATCAGGGGAAACCAGAACCTTTTCTTAAGACTCTAGCATTTCTTCTTGAAATATCACTCCCAGTGATGTTTCCCTGTGATACACATTAACTCCTCTGGAGCACAGTGAGAATTTTTCCTCAAAGCTTCTTCACACCCCACCTCAATTAGGGCCTCGCCGAGACCCTCTGGGAACAAGTGTTTTAGAGGAATGAGAATTGCCAACATCAACAGCATCTTCGGAAATGCTGGTGCCAGACCAGCATTTTGAATGGCAGGAATGGCCTCCCAGATAGCGTGGTCCCCTAGAAACGTGAATAAACACAGCTGGTTCTCCTTCACACTTGAGATAATTACACTTGAGATAAGCAGAGAGCACCGAGCCCAAGTCCTCAGCTCCCGGGGTGGAGCGGCACCTCAGGGCAGGGCCACCCCACGCCTAGGCAAGCCCAGAGGCTGCTCCAAGGCCACGCCCCCTTGGCTGCCCTTCTGAGGCATTTCCATTGGCTGCTACGACCACCCCTGATTTCACAATTAGGTCGAACCTGGCATTCACTCTCACTTTCCTTTATCAACCTCTTTTAGTCTTCAAACACCTCCATTCTCCTTCCCCTGCTACATGCCAACCAGCCCTGAGAAATACTGAGTAGTTGGATTGTACAATCTTCCCTAAAGCGAGCTAGTGAGGTCCTGAGAGAGGGGTGGCTTCCTGCTTTTGTGAATTGCAGGGTTGCCTCACCTTCCCCCCTTGTAAATTCTCCCAACACCTGTCCAACCGGTGTCCTAGTAAATGCCCCCCATCACCTGTTGTGGGTTCTGTTTTCCTGACTAGACCCTGACCGATGCAAATACACCTCAACAATGGTTATTTGCATGTGCTCCAGGGTTTGGCTGGTATTTGAAGAATGGATGGTCTTTTGTGGGCCTCCACAGTGTCCTCTGAGGTCCCTTGTGTCCCTTCTGGCCTTACGGGGCATTGAGCTGATGTCTGCTAATACTGCCTGTGATCCCAACTGTTTGTCTCCAGTTGACAGGTCCTCAGATTCTGCACTTGTTTCTCTGACCCCAAAGCTCTGTGATTCTCTGGCTTCTGAGCACCTCCAAGTCCCTTCATCCGGGCACACAGGGGCTCTGAGGTCTCCTGCAGGCTGTGGTCCCCCATGGCCTCAGGCTCACTCTCTCTCTCTCTCTCTCTCTCCCATTCCACTCTGCTTCCTTTTCTCTTTTTTTCGTTATGGTGTCAATTTAAATACAGAGTGTCTAGAAGCTTGCAGCCTTCCCTAGGCTATTCCATGGAAGTGGGCCACTGCCTTCAATTTCATTATGTTCCCTCATGCTTACATGGGCATTTGTATGCCTCACCCTTCAAGCCTACGAGAGTGGGAGAAAGCAAGGACACTGGGATCTCATTCTCCTCCCTTACTCTCATCCTCCCTCCTGTCTGTCTCCTCCTTAGATCAGAAACATTCTCTTTTACTTTTTTGTCTTATTTGACAGAGACTTGCTCCAGATTACTTCCTTCTCCCCCAAAGTGTTATTTATATTCACCACTTTCCAAGGAATCACACTGACAAGAAAGGAGTCTACAGGAAAATGTGATTTCAAGTTGAAGGAAAGAGAAGTGAAAAATATGTTCATTTAATACGTTAACATTTTACTCCTACTACATTCTCCCTCTAGCATATCTTTGTGCCCCTCAAAGGACATTTACTCTTATCTAGGTCTCTTCTTTTCATGAGTCTGTGAGAGCTAGACCCCTTCATTCACCCTGTGGGCCTGTGCTATTCAGTATGGCAGTCACGAGCCCCACGTGACTGTTGAGCACTTGAAATATGGCTTGTCCAAATTAAGATGTGCTCTGAATAGATTAAATTGCATACCAGATATTGAAGACAGAGTGTTAAAAAAGAATGTAATATATTGCATTACTAATTTTTATATTGATTACATGTTATAAGGACAGTGTGGATATACTGGGATTCATAAACTATATTATTAAGATTAACTTCACTGGTTTCTTTTTACTTTTTTAATGTAGCTATTAGAAAGTTTTAAATTATACAGGTGCACACGTCATAGGTCTATTAGTCAGCTGCCAGCTTCATGAAACTTAGGATAGTTGCTACTTCTTGACTATTGTACTCATGGCTGGTATCCAATGCATTTGCACCAAAGTGCCCATACCAGCTCTTTGCTGATGTTGTCAATTTGGGTCAGTGACTTGCCATCAAATGTGATTACATATCTCTCCTGTTACTTGATTGGATGACCACTGGCTAGCACAGTGCTGGCATATAACACCTGTTGAATGAATGAATAAATGAATACTCAGATGAAACTTCCTTCAGTTTCTAAAATTACCATGCCCCTCTGACATGACAGAAAAATACAAAAATCTGCCACACTGACCAGATTTCCATTCTCTGCCCCACGATTGGGAAGACTAAGCTAGAGTGTTACGTTGATGTCAAAACACAAATGGTAAAAACGCCTCCTGCCCTATCTCTTGGGTGAGAGATTTAATTTCCGCTTCCAAATGTGGTAGCAGATGAGGTCAGGACACACGAGCACAATCCGAGTGAGTTTACTTGACTTCCTCCCACGAGTGGGGGTAAAGCAAGGCTACGGTGACAGGGTCTGAGCAGCAGCTGTTTACACAGCATGACTGGCAAGTCCCAGGAGAAACTTCGAGCTCTCAAACGTCTCCCCTTCTTTCCTTCCTCAGCGAGCTCTTCCCTGTTGACTCCCTGTTATGGGTAGAATTGTCCACCCCTCCCCCAAAATGTATATCTTGAGCTTCCCCCTCATAGCTCAGAATGTGACCATATTTGGGAAAAGGGTCATGGTGGATAGAATTAGTTAAGATGAGGTCCTAGTGGAGTAGGGTGGGTTCCTAATCCAATATGACTGGCGTCCTTATAAAAAGGGGAAATTCGGACATAGACACACACCACGTGAAGGTGAAGGCAGGGGTCAGGGTGATGCTTCTCCAAGCCAAGCAACACCGAGAATTGCCAGCAAACCACCAGGAGCTGGAAGAGAAGCACTGAATAGAGTCCCCCTCGTGGCCCTCAAAGGGAACCAATCCTACTGAAACCTTGATCTCAGACCTGTAGCTTCTAGAAGAGCGAAATAATGAATTTCTGTGGTTTCAGCCACCCAGTTCATGGTGCTTTGTTACAGCAGTCCTAGCAAGTTAAGATTCCCAGTTCTTCTTTCTCATCTTGCTTCCTTCATGGTAGTTACTAAATTTGTAGATATTTTTTTCAGGTGTGTCCGTGTGTGTAATGTCTGTGTCCCATTTTTTTCCAGGCTCAGTGAGACACCAGTGTCTGTTTTGTCCACCACTATACACTCAGCGTCTAGAAGTGAAGAGTCACTCTATAAGCCTGTTACTATGAATACATGGATCTGTCCTACCTACCACTGGAACCAGAAATGCAACAGTTACAGGACCATACAAATCTCTCTTCAGGAAAAAAAGTCACAATGCCTGAGAATATACACTAACAGGTTGTCTCCAGCAGCCCTCCTTAATACAAGGTAAAAGGTGACATTCATCCATGACCTCTTTGGCACAGGCTGGTCCATCAGATTAACTGGATGGTATCAGACAGGGACTGAGAGTCTGAGATTAAGTTCTAGAAATAGAACCCTATGCCCCTGGAGACAGCAGGCCTATAGAAAGAATCCCAGTACGCATGCAATTTTCAAGAGGTAGGGGAGGATGTTCCCCTAGGATCACAGCAACAAGTAAGCAGAGGGCACCAAGCCCTCGGCAGTGGGAAGGGAGCCAACCAAAGGTAGACAAGCAGAAAGGATCACCGTAGCTACCACATACTGAATCTGAACCAAGTACCATGCCAAATGCTTGACTGACATTATTTCATCCAATTCCCACAGCAGACTCACCAGCAAGTATTATTATTCCCACTTGACATGAGAAAACTGATATTTAGGGAGTTTAAATAATCTGCCCAGGGTCATATTGTTAGTGAGTGATAAGACAGGATTTAAAACCAGGGACTTGCTGTTAAGATCCTCTCCCAGCTTCCCAGTCTAGCATACAGCTGCCCTAGATGACTTTCTTTCATACTGTGGTCACTAAAAGCTGAAAAATCCATGTACTTTAGAAAGTATTATTTACCAATATTTGTTTACCTCTCTATCTCCATCTACTAGACAACAAACATCTTGAGATAGTGGAATTATGTGCATACCCAAAGTTAATTAGGTTTACATTCCCACTTCCTAACACAGGACCCAGCATATAGTAGGAGCTCAAAATTGTTTGTATTATGAATAAATTAGATAAACACTTGTTGATCACTTACACATATTTTAAAAACAATCAATCACTCTTAGGACCTTCTTGTTGGTGAAAAAGTACTTACAAAAGTATTGGCCTGGAAAGAAGCATTTCTCTTTTCCACTTTTCAGTTGTGAAGTACTGCAGTATGGATATATTTTTTGTGAATAAGAAAGCATTCGGGGCCACCCGAGAGAAAGTCCCCATGCTTAGTGGCCAAGCTGCCTTTGGCAGCTGGCCTCTACATACCCATCCTCTCTCTCCTTCTAGATTCTTATACCTAACTCTCCATTGTGTTCCCTTTTGCTCACGTATGCCAATTTTTCTTGGAGTTGTTTTTGCTAAATCGGGAACTTTTTATTTTAATAAAATCTCCAAGGAATCAAATAATTGATATTTTCAAATTAGATCACTCTGAAAGGTAGCTAATTTTAGACAGGCAGCTACTGATGGTAGACCTGGGGATAATTTCTCTCTCCTAATAAGGACATCAGAAGTCAACTGGTAGATGGACGAGCAGGATACAAAATTTCCATTCCCCAACCAAGGTCATGTGAAATAGTTTCTTGGCAAATAGCCTTTTGTTTCTTCTCCTTGCCCTTATCCTAAGCAGAGAAGGGAGGACGGCCAAATACCAACTTGAAGAGCCTTTAGAGTTGCCAGTCCCCAGAGAAGGTCTGAGTTCTCATTAGTAAAGAGTTATGAGATCCCATTTTGCAATGAGATAGCTCACACAAGGCTCAAGTCCTGCATAATTATCCACACTAGAGTAGGCTCTAGAATGGGAGGGCTTTAGGGGCAAAACCTTGCGTAGTGTAATTTGATATTTATGATGTTCTATCGCCATCTCCTGGAAGGAAAGACCAAGAACACACACACACACGAAAAGAATGCTAGGATTTCAAGCTTCGGTGAAGATAATTTTCTTCCATTCTCAAGAAAGGTGAAGACTCTGCAGCCACTGAAGATACCTGCTTACCTCACATTATGAACTAACATAATGTTGGGCAACCGGGAAAGCTAAGAGGCAAACGTTGAGAACTCCAGCGTCAGTTATTTGAGAACAAGAGATAACATCAAACCTCTGAGTGATGAGCCCTTCCAGCTGCCAGTCCCTGGAGAAGGTCTGAGTTCTCATTAGGAAAGAGATATGCGATCCCATTTTGCAAGAGTCAGTTGCACTGCAGGAGCACAGAGAGATGGTAAAAGAATGATTTCCACACTTGGCTCTGAAAGTAATCATCTTTATCTTCGCTTTTTAAAAAGTCTCAGAATTTGGCAAAACTGTTTTAAGGATTTTAAAACGTTATGAATAGGACTAACCTTTTTGCAGATTAACTCTTCGTCCCAGGCTAGCTTGTGTCGGAGCTATTTACACATATGGGACAAACACAACCAAATGAATCAAAATGTTTGACTCTCTAGCCAAGATCCCATCAGTCTTCATATCTGAAGGTTTCGTTTATATAACAACAAAGGCACATAGTGCAACACTTTAAAATATTGTTTTAAAACACAACTTACTTCTGTTCCTTATGTCTTTTCCATCAATATCCTTATGCAATGAGTGAAAAAAAAATACAACTTTAGAATAAGAAGAATTTTAGTCCAACCACTTCAGATCCTGAATCACAAGCTACACTCACACAATGAGGGGAATTCTGCAGTCAATTCATATGAACCACCTGTTCTTTCTGAAATTGTTCCCCCATCCTGCCCCACTATCCTGACTTTTGGGGAGTTTTACAGCTTATACAACTCACCAACATCCTGAAGTAGCTGATTTCCAGGGATTGCTGATTTCTTTTCTGAATAGACACCATGTGGATTCACAAAACGTGGACTATGAAACACAGGTTTGGGGTTTTAGAGCTGGAAGGGACCTCTCCTTTATAACTGATAGAAGTGATTTGCTGGGGATATCTGATGGCCTATTTTGAAAGATGGCAGGTGTGAACACAGCATTGAACTATATCAGGCTTTTTTTTTTTAATTCAACTTCTCTTGAGGGCTTACCCTATAAAAAGCACTGTGAGGAACCTCTAAAAGATTTCATACCTAGTCCCCAAAAAGCTGACTCTGTTGTCTGAATTTGACTTCCCAAGCTACCCATAAACTGAAAGGAAAAGTATGGCAGTCCAGTAGAAGAGTGGATACAAAGAAGCCTCATCCTCCACTGTGCTCTGCCTCTTAACAATGTGTCTCATGCAACTTGATACTCAGTAGGGTTACAGGGTTACTTGACAGAGCCAGTCACCACAGGGGAACTCTTCCCAAAGCTGATGGCTGAGAAGAGAATTAACCTTTGTGACTGCCAAACTTCTTCTTACGGCAGGAACTCTGTTCACACATCATCAATAACAACATTTCAGCATCCCAGCCTCCTATTGAATCCACATTTGGGGGTCAGGAGTTCAGTTTTCATAAATATCAAAAAAATTGAAACGCTTCACTGGCACACAACCAAGTTCCTGGACTCTTTTCAATCCATCCTGTCCTCCTCTTTATTCCTCTTCCTCTCTCCTGGTTCCTGTGACACTCAAGCAGTTTGGGATAAACTTCCTGTTCACCGTTCAGCTAGTTTCCAGCTGAGTGTTTGCAGTTTGTGTTTAATGATAAATCCATAGAGTTCAGACATGTGACCAAGATATACAGGGTTTTGATACTATCAATTCGGCAATCATCTCTCAACTTCCTGCAGCCGTTCATCAACATGAGCTAGCCACGCACTAACCCATCAGTAAGACTATACAAAAGTAAATTGAGAGGCTGGCTACCTTCATAAAATTCATTTCAAATATTTCACAAGTATATCTCCCTTGCCATTGACCCTTTCCTAGATTTCACCAGTCTCACGGGTTGATTTTAAAGATTTTATTTATTTGAGAGAGAGAGAGCAGAGCGAGAGAGAAAGCGAGCATGAGCGGGGTAGGGGGGCCACAGAGAGCGCAGCAGACTCCCTGCTGAGCAAGGAGCCCAATGCCAGACTCAATCCCAGACCTGAGGTGAAGGCAGACGCTTAACCGACTGAGGCACCCAGGCACCCTCATGGGTTGATTTTAGACAATTTCTCATCTTCCAATGTCACCACAAACTCAACTGCTAGCACACAGAACTACTTGGAAGTTTCCCTAAACATGCCAGGCTCCGTCGGGTCTCTGTGCTTATCCTGTACTCTTGATTCTGCTTCAAATAGCTCCCCCTTGACATCTAGAACATAAACTGCAGCTCAGAAGTTGCTTTCCCTTTATCTCCTCCAGAAACTGTGGAGTCCCTCACCTCCATGCTCCTACAAGGCCCTGTTGACGCTTCCATCTTGGTGCCATTGCAAGCTAGTAAAGCTGTTTGCTTCACACCCCCCACCCCGAAACCCCCCACCAGCTACAGGTAGGGACTGAGTTTGACTCCCTGAGCATTCAGGACTGCGTATAGCACATAGCAAGCTCTGTGCAAATGTTTGCCACATGGATGACCCAGGACAGCCTGCCAGTTCATACCACTTACTTTCTTCCTTCTCCCTCTTACCATCTATTTGATGTTCTAGACAGTCCCATTTCCCCATCAGCCAAAGTTTTGGACTCACAGGAGTAAATCTTTCACTGAAGTAGTTACAAATCCTCGGCTTTTCCAGGCCTCCTACTGGGTCTCTCTGAAGTCCAGCAATGAATGGGCCACCCATACCCATGTGACCAGTCCCCCCCTCTAATATAGAGGCACATGGCGCCATGCCAGGCATACCGTTGACACTTGGGTATTATATGAATCCGATTTTTTCAGTCATGGACCCATAATGAACATCAGAGCTTTCCCTCTTCTCCCAGCTCCACTCACTAAAAATCTAGACGTCATTATTTTTTCTTCTAAAGTCAACTTCGTTCTGTTTCCAGGGTAGAAATTAACTAATCAGTCCATATTTAAAATTTCTCACTGATTCTGTAATGGCAGCATTTCTATATCCAGAGAAGAAGGATAGTCAGGCAGATCTTTTAACTTCTAAAGAGCATGTAACCATGGGAAACTACCGCTCCCCAAATTAACATGCTTTGGTGTCAATGTCAGAAAATACTTGGCTTATTAGAATAGACTCGATATATAATTTCTGATATTATTTATGATCTCAATATCCCACATTATGAACTCTCAGCTTACTCCTTTTACCAATTCTGATGATCTGCAGAGACTGGAGATATAGAAAGGTCAGAATGCACATATTTCAAAATGTCAGTTTTTCTGTCTATTCATTATTAACACTTTGTTCAAATATTCCCTTTCAGGAAAGCCTTTCTTTTTTTAAGTCTCCAAGTAATCATTTTACTACATTTTTGCTGTGTTATAATAATAGAGTAATATTTTAATATTGCACCATGTATGTTTCCATTTCCTGTTCTCCCCACCACTGCTGCCAGCCCCAAATCAGTAGCAGCCGGAATTCTTTCTACCTGCTGCCCTTGATTGCAAAAGCCTGGCCTTTCAATTATAAAAGCCAGGACATTGAGAAATAATGGCCTCTTGTTTTTGTTTTTTTGGAAAGAGGGGAGTTGATTTTCTGTCTTATTTTGTTTTTAACTTCTAAAACACTAGGCCTTAAATATATCATAAGCCAAATCTCGGTGGACCTAGAGCACAGACTTTACACAATAAACCCTACAGCATTATGCCATGAGTTGCTACATTACTACCGAAATCAAATAAGAGTTTGACTAGAGAGTAGAAAAGGGAGAATCAGAAGGGCCGTGACAGCATAAATTAAGCCAGGAGGTCCCTGAGAAAAAAACCAAGCCCTCCAGGCCATAGACTGAATCCTGGAAGCAAGGAGACAACAGGACTACACACTGCAACAGAAATCCTAGGAAAATGTGAGGGGATCCCAGAGCAGAAGCTTCTCAGAGGGTTGCCTAGACAGGTACAAGTCTTAGGAAGAAGGCCACATTTAATCTGGCAGCAATAGACAGAGAAGATATGTAGGCTGTTGGGGGTGGGGGAAGTCCCACCAAGTTGCCCCTTCCTCATTCCCAAGCTTCCTGAGAAGTGTACAGAAGTGGCTGAGAACAGGGCCAGCAGCAACCAAGAGCCCAAGGGGATGCAGAGTGAAGGGAGTGGTGGTGACAACCAGATGCCTCAGTGGGATCAGGGTCAACTCAAGGGCAGTAATGGCAGTAAGGACAGAAGCCCAAGGGACAAACAGAGAGCCACATCTCCAGGGAGACTGGACTGACTTCCAATGCCAGGAGGATGTATGAGGCCTATCATAATCCGTCTGGGCTGCTAGAACAAAATGCCACAGACTGGGCAGCTTATAATCAACAGAAATTTATTTCTCACAGTTCTGGAAGCTGGGATATCCAAGACCAAGACCCCTGTGGATTCAGTGGCTGGTGAGAGCGCTCTTCCTGGTGCATGGTTGTCTTCTCACTGTGTCTTCCCATAGCAAGAGGGCTGAGACAACTCTCTAGGGCCTCTTTTATAAGGTCACTAATTTCCTTCACAAGGTCTCCACCCTCATGACCTAATCACCTCCCCAAAGCCCCTACCTCCCAATACCATCATATTGGGGGGTGATTAGGTTTTGACACAAGAATTCTGTGGAGACACAAACACTCAGTCTCTAGCAAGCCCCTGGGAATGTGGGCCACCTGAGCTTCCTCTGAAAGAGATAGAGCCTTAAACCAGGACAGACTAAGAAAGATCGGGCTTTCCAGTACCCTCCATTTCCAGTAGAAATGGAGGCTTGTGACTTATATTAATTTTAGTTTTAATAAAACAAATTTATAATTTTTCAAGTATAGTCTTTAAACGTACTTATAAGTATGTTTATACCTTTTTTAAGTCCTTTCTCCATAAAAATGAAAATCCATTAACATAATTTATTCATTTTACCAAAAATTGAATATTCCAAGCACTATGATGGCAGCCGGAGATATAAAGATAAATAAGATGTCTTTAAGAAATTTATGATTTATTTAGTGCCGAAGACCCTATAATTACATGTGATAAGTACTTTATAAAGTCATGTGTATTTGTTTTCTGAGACTGCTATAACAAATTACCACAAACTTGGTGACTTAAAGCAACAAACATTCATTCTCTCACAGTTTTGGAGGACAGAGTCTAGAACGAAAATTGTGGTAAAAAGAATATTTACTAAATTAAGAAATCCATGAAGCACTAACACATAATTCACAAATCATATATAAATCTGTCCAAAACAAGCTTCTATAATCTGCCAGTCAAACTGCAGTGATTTTTACACATTTTATATCACCATACATAATTAAAATAACTAAACTACAAAATTGATGTGATGAAGCTGATGTTGAAGAAAAACACTATTTTAGCATAGCTCTATGTTTTTTCTGCTGCCTTTTATCAACTGGATTTTTGAAATGCCTGAGTCTTTAAAAAAATTACTTTTTAAATCAATGTAAGTAGCCTACAATGGCATGAGGCATTATTGTAAACAAATTTTCTACATTTTGGGTGCATTTTATGTGAGAGTATTGGAATCTTTAATCAAGGCATTCAACAAATGGAGGACCAAAAAAACTTCAGCTTGCCAAATGTTTTAGGAAATTTGCTAAAACAAAGATAGCAAACAGAGAAGCAGTGAATTTAGTCCCTGCAAAAGCAAGGAAGTGAACAGATGTAAAAATAAGCATTAAAGCAGTATACAGGATTTAATTTTGAAATTCCATAATTGCACTTCAAAATGTCTTGACTTGGGGAAAACCTTTTGATGGGGCACGTATTTGTTTTTTTAAGATTTTATTTATTTATTTGAGAGAGAGAGAGAATGAGAGACAGAGAGCACGAGACGGAGGAGGGTCAGAGGGAGAAGCAGACTCCCCGCCAAGCAGGGAGCCCGATGTGGGACTCGATCCCGGGACTCCAGGATCATGACCTGAGCCGAAGGCAGTCGCTTAACCAACTGAGCCACCCAGGCACCCGGGGCACATATTTTTAATTGGAGAAATCACATTCCGTTCCAGAATAGAATGGGATACAGTTGAGAAGCCTGTACTTTTGAAGCAGCTAATTTTGGTGAAACTTGGGTCGCTCAGTCAGTTAAGCGTCCAGCTCTAGATTTCGGCTAAGGTCATGATCTCAGGGCTGTGGGATCAAGCCCGGCGTCGGGCTTCAAGCTGAACTTGGGTCCTGCTTAAGATACACTCTCTCCCTTGCCCTCTGCCCCTCCCCTGCTCACACTTGCTCTCTTTCTGCCTGTCTCAAAAAAAAAAATTGGTGAAACATTTCAAATAATCATGAAGACAACCTCTTATAAAAATGTATGTCAAAGGAAGGTGTTCTGAATTGAAAGGAAAATATCTGGTTTAACGTTTTTAGTCATTTTAATATATAAAAAAAATAGAATTGAGAAGATCTTCAATTTAGCAGAATTTGCTCTGAGCTCAGTAAGTACTCCCGCACCCAGAGAATATATTCTCATTAAAAATAGGGTCCTCAGGGGTGTCTGGGTGACTTAGTTGGTTGGGCAACTGCCTTCAGCTCAGGTCATGATCCTGGAGTCGTGGGATGCAGTCCCGCATGGGGCTCCCTGCTCGGCGGGGAGTCTGCTTCTCCCTCTGACCCTCCCCCCTCTCATGCTCTCTCTTTCTCTCATTCTCTCTCTCTCAAATAAATAAATATAAAAATCTTAAAAAAATAAGGTCTTCACAGAAAAGCTAATTAAAAGTGTCAAAAACTTCCAAGTTATATACCATAAATCCAATTCTGAACATTATAGCCAACTTTATGAAAATTTTAGAGCCATATGGGAAAAAATGAAAGAAAAGGGAGAGACACAGTATTATAGACATACAGACAGATCCAACTAAGAAATTAAATAAAATATGGTAATGTTTCAAGAGTAATTATTATGCTTGTGTTATTTTTTTAACATTTAGATAAATCAATGTCTGCTTTAATACTTTTTAGAGAGACTTTGTAAAACCTGATTTTAGTGGAATTGTTTTCTATGTCCACCAATAAACATAAATCCAATTTGTTGATCCAAAAGTAAACGTTTCCAAAGTCACATGATTTTAATTCTTTTTAAAATAATTACTATTCTCAAAAATAGTTTGGTTAATAAATTAGATTCTTATCTAAGCTCAGCCCAAGTTGCAACACGTGAGGGTGGAAAGAAGTCTTTCGGCGCCTGCTGAGGGGCTCTGATTATATCCTGAGAGTTCAGAGGACCAGCGAGGATGCAAGAGGAGAGAGTAGGTGAAGCCGGACAGGCAGACGGGGAGGTTCCCGCTTCCACTTCACCTAGAGCAGCTCAGCCTATACCCATTTGACCTACTGGATTTCTGTGTAAACTCCAATTTGAAGAAATGGTTCTCTGGCTAACAATAAGCCTGAGAACACCGCTGTGAGCAATGGAGTGTCAGGGATGAATTTTAAGCAAGGGAGTAACATGATCAGGTTTGCATTTTTAAGCTCACTCTGGCAACAAGAGGGAGGATGGGCACTTATAAAAAGTAAACAGTGGGGTATGTGGGTTTAGCACATGCATAGAGGACTTCACTGCACTAAGGCTTAATGTCATACCCTTGGCTTTTGCAAAAAAAAAAAGTTTCTAAATCTTCTAATATGAGATCTACACATTAAATTATGATTAGTATTCCATGAAAAGAAAAGTTCTGTTTCTTTAGAGGACCTAAATGGATGTCAATTACAAATCAACAAGAACTATATTACATAATGTGTTTCCTTTTTTTGATCTAGCTGCCTGGACGCTCAGAAGTAAATAAATGTTTGACTGTAGCAACTCATTTATCCTAGCTACTTGCAATACAGATTTTTTCTCTACTCTGGCTTTGGGATTAGTGAACTTATTTATAAAATATTGGTGATATCAAGTGACATCTGTTTCTCTTTATCACCAATAAAAGCTTAACTAATCATTTCTGTGTTTAAAAGCCATCAAAGCGTTGAAATAGCCAATTTCAAAAAAATAACTGCTATGAGATAAAGAGGATCACTAGAAGTCACCTCTCTGATCCCCAACTCCCTCTTAGGGTTCTCACTGGAACTCCCTACATCCTTGTTAAGTATTGCAGAATGATACTTAACAAGGATGTAGAGAGTTCCAATGAGAAAATTAATGCAAAGTCACATTGAACATTTTAATGTGGCAAACAAATGTCAGTTATTGTTATTCTGAGAAAGATACAATGAAGAGTTCTTTGTTACCGTCTTACACCTCTCATGGGCTCCACTGAGAAGTCCCTCTTCACGATGATTCCAGAATGTGATCGCTTCCCAGCACCTCTGCCCTGGCCTGGGACAGCATCAGCTCTTAACAGCATGGCTGCCACAGCCTGCTAATGGGTCTCCTGCTTCACACTCTTTCCCCCTTCCACACAGCAGGTAGGGTGATGCTTTTAAAATACAATGCACCTTCTGAGGTAGGCAGGATATTGACCCCTCAGAAATGTCTGAGTCCTCATCCCCACCCCCTGTGAGTATGCCCCCTTTCATGGCAAAAGGGGCTTTGCAGATGTGATTAAGTTAAGGATCTTGAGGTGGGGGGTAGATTATTCTTGATTTTCCAGATACAATCACAAGCGTGCTTTTAAAGAGGGAGGCAGGAGTGTCAGAGAAGGAGAAGTGACAATGGATGGAGAGGTTGGAACTGTGCCATTGCTGGAAGGGGCAAAGAGCCAAGGAATGTGGGCGGCCTCTAGAAGGTAGAAAAGTCAAGGAACAGATTCTCCCCTGAAGTTCCCAGAAGAAAAGCAGCCCTGCCATCACTGTGACTTTAGCCCCATGTTACAGATTGAATCGGGGCTCCAAACAGAAATATGTTGGAGCCCCAACCCCTCGTACCTCAGAATGTGACTTTATTTGGAGATAGAGCCTTTACAGAGGTAATCAAGTTAGAATCAGGTCATAGGGTTCCAATATGACTGGCGTGTTTATAAAAAGGGGAAATTTGGAAACAGACATGCACACAGGGAGAACGCCCTATGAAGATGAAGGCAGACGTCAAGGGGATGCTTCTACAAACCAAAGAATGCCGAAGGTTGCTAGCAAAATGCCAGACGTTAGAGGAGAGACATGGAACAGACTCTTCTTCACAGCCCCCAGGAGTAACCAACCCTGCCCAGACCTTGATCTCGGACTTGGAGCCTCCAGAAGTGTGAGATAATACATATCTTCTGTTTCAGACACCCATTTGTGGTACTTTGTTGCAGTAGCCTTAGCAAACTAGTATACTCCAAAGACCCATTTGGAATGTCTGGCCTCCAGAGCTGTAAGATAATTAATTGTACTGCTCTAAGCCCCTAAGTTTGCAGTAATTTGTTATAGCAGCAATAGAAAACTAATCCATTCTCCAAAGCTTCCCCGTCAGAAGTCCTAAAATCTGAAGTCATCACCATAGCTTAAGCATCTTCCAACCTAACCCTCCCTTTCTGATTTAATCTCCTGCTTCTCTTCCCCTCACTCCCTCTGTCCCAGACCCACTGGCCTTCTTGCAGTTCTTTGACCACCCTTGCTCACTCACCCCAGGGCCTTTGCATCTGACTGAAACGCTCCTCCTCCCTTCATGCTCCCTTACTTCCATCAAGTCCCTGATCATATGTCACCTTATCAGGGAGGCCTTCCTTCAACATTCCATAGAAAATAGCACTCTCTATCTCCTTTCTCTGCGTTATTTTTCTTAGCATATATCACCATTTGACGTGTTACGCACTTGTTAATTTGTGACCATCATCTTCCTTCGCTTCCATTAGGACATAAGTGCCTTGAGAGCAGGGAGCTGTTGGACTCACTGCTATGTCCCCGCTGCCTAGAACAGGGCCGGGCACCTAAGAAGCATTCAATACATCGTTCTTATTTGAGTGGAATTCAAATTGCTGCTATCTTCTGTCTCTAAAGTTCTTTCCACTTAAACTGTTTTCAGTATTTTTGTCTTTGGGCATATAAACAATGAAACCACAGCTTCTAAGGTCATAAATCCAATATACTCTCTCCATGTGACCCTCACCAAAATAAATTAGAAGATGAGCTCGCGAGGGAGGCAGCAGCACAGCTTTCCTGCAGAACTTCAAAATCTTTCAAACCAGATAGTCAAGAGCACAACGGGGCAGACCCATCCTGACCAGAGAGACAGGTCAGATGTAATGACAGCTCTGGACTTAAAATTAATCTCAAAAGGCTGGCTAGGCAATTAAGCCTGGGTTTGGAACTAGACGTTAAAACATTAATGCACTAAAACATTTTTAATGCACTAATAAAAGGGGGTAGGTTTTAGTTGTTTATAAGGAATTCAAAATTAATCATAGTTTTCAAAAGCTCTCGCATTTCCAACTTTAAATTTTACCTAATAGGATGTGACTGTGGGGACAACATAGGCAGCCTCGCGTTGTGAGTTATAATGTGGGAAGACAGGCTGGGGAGTGCAGCTCAGAAGGAAATTGCTGCTCAATCCCACGCTCTTGCGATTTTTTTCCATTTAACTTAGAAGTCAGATCAGGCTCCACATCTGAATATAGGGGAAGATACAAGCACTTTTGTTTTAACCATAAAATCATTGTTCTTTGTTTATTTGTATCATCGTGCCCATAGGCTTAGGACTTGCAAAGCCAAACATAAGCAAAGGAAAGAATGGATGTGTCCATTTCTAAACAAGCTTAAAAGACATTAAAAAATGTCTTCCGTTACTTATCACTGCTGGACATACATCAATCCGATACGTAGCATAGAATAAATTCATCTCACATCTTAGAAGATCCTTCTAGACTCCTCACATCCCCAAATCCGTAATTGCCATCATAGGAAGAGGCATGCTTCTGTCCTCCCTAGATATTCTCAAGGGAAGAGGAAGAGCTAATCTGACTGGTCAGAATACAACGCATTTATTAATGTGTTTCAAATAGCTGTTTGCCCTGTGTGAGTCTTTGGCTCTTGTTCATTCTCTAGAGCAGGAATTGTCCCTGAGTCAGGGCTGCTCCTGGGTTCCCACAGACTCACTCTTTCCCATCACATGCCCACACCTGTTGGTCACTGAAGAGAGTTCCTCTCCTGGGAGGCCAAGCAGAGGTGGTAAGATTCCAAACTTCGGATGTAGGTTTGAGGGGAACTCAGAGGTCCCATTTCAGCCTCAGACTTAAGCCAAAAGCTCCCTCCATGTATGCCATTGGGGTACTGTATTGGTCTAGTCTCCCCTCTCCCCAACCGTGAAGTGACCCCTTTGTTTCCCATCTGTTATTGGTCCTTAGATCTATCTCCCTCTTGCCAAAACTGTTAGAACTCTGCCTTTTATTCCGCTCTACATACAATTTCCCCCCTACAGTGTAAAGGGAAACATATCAACTCTGACATGATCCCTTGGGTTCCTGAATAAGCATCAGAACACAGTAGCCATTGGCTAAGAACCACGCGGCCATTGGCAGGGCTTCCTCACCAGTTACTCCACTCTCCCTCATTTAAACGACAAAAATTACATTACAGCAAAACCACAGGAACCTGCAGGACTGCTTGTGAGCGGTCAAAAACGTCTACGTGAAACGCAAGAATGCTGTGTCCACTTGTTATTTTCAGTAATGTCGACCTTCTGTGGATTCTTGCAGGCAGTATTGCTTAAATGCCCAGGGTGAGGAGGTAGGCAGCCTGAGATAGAATTCTCAATCTGCCAATACAAGGTATGGGACCTTGAGGATATTCCTTAGGACTTTGTTTCCTTAACTCTAGAAAGGGAATAATAATACTTACTTGATGGGGCTTTTCTGAGGATTAAACAAAAAGCATTTTGTACAATGTTTGCCACATAGCAAGCACTCAGTAAATGTTAGGAGAGATTGCTATTGTTATCTCATTACCAAAAAAATTAGTCTCCGCAAATGCAGAAATGATGAAGACTCATTTAATAATGTTCTTTAAATTATTACCACATTTGGAAAGGCATCTAAAAATAAAGCGATCTTATAGTTTTATTAGCAGAAATAGTATGTATACTGAATAAAACAACCAATCATCACAGTGTGCTCCAAGAACCCCCATGTCATGTTTTGAAGTCTCAGAGAGAAAAAAAAAATTGACCTCAATACAAAAGAATACAAAGCCTGGCAAACCTGGGTGTTAGTTTTCTATTGCTGTACAATAAATTACCAAAATTCAGTGGTTTGAAAGAATGCAAAGTATTACATCACATGGGTTAGGTGTCCGGGTTAGCTTGGTACTCTCCCCTGGGTCTCATGTGGCTAAAATGTCAGTCATGGCCACAATCTCATGGGAGGCCCGGGTCCTCTTCCAACTTCACTGGTTGTTGGTAGAATCAGTTCCTTGTGATTATAGGACTGAATCTTCATTTTTCTCACTGACTGTTGGCTGGGAATTACTCTCAGTTACTAGATGCCACCTTCATAGGTGCCACGTGGTTCCCTCCAAGAACAGTTCACATGATTGTTTGCTTCTTCAAGGCCAGCGGGAGAGCATCTCTGCTGCTTGGAATTTCCCTGACCTATAGATCCTCACCCTTTAAAGGGCTTGCCTGATTAGATCCAGCCCACCCAGCACAATCTCCCTTTCAATTAACTCAGTCAACTGATTAGAGACCTTAATTACATCTGCAAAAATCCCTTCAGCCCAACCATGGATAACCTTGATATCCATCACTTTTGTAGTTCTTACCCACACTCAAGGGGAAGGGATTACATGGGGCATGTATACCAGGGGACAGGAATCATGGGGGCTAGTTTAGAATTATACCAACCACAATCTGAAATCAAATACTAAAACCATAAAACAGAATTCACAGATTTACTTATTCTCAGATTGAGTAAAACATTACATTATTTTTAAATAAAGATAGAAACTGAGAAATAATAGACTCTGGAATAAACATAGTGGATTGAACACATTCACTTATTAATGACAGTAAAAGAATAAAACAGTATAAAGCTTCCAGTACAAGGAGAATAAGGGAGCATGAACAAAGATGTTGACAAGCATTTGGAATGGATAGAGACATGGTAAATGGCCCTAGTAGAAGAGAAAAAGCTGAACCCAGGTGCTCACAGAGGCAGATACCAACAAACAGAACCCAAGAAAGACCCAGGGATCAGAGGGCCCATATGGCTGGGAGCAGGTTAAAGAATGAAGAAGAAGCTGCCATCTATACGAAGAAGAGTTATAACCCTACATCTCCCTACCCCCCACTCCATATAGCAAGACAACTTTTACAACGCCCACAGGAGATTCTGGATTCAAGGAAAGCAGAGAAAGTAAGTGAAATTTTATACATTGTTTTAATTAAGATGTCTCACCCCAACCACCTGCCCCAATATTTTCAAAATTCTGAGAGAAAAATATTGCATCCTAAAATTCTTTACTCAGCCAAACTATCTACCAATGATAGGGGTAGTGTATTAGTTTTCTAGGGCTTCCATTACAAAATCCCACAGATTGGGTGGCTTAAACAAGAACAATTTATTTTCTCACTGTTCTGGAGACTAGAAGTCCATGATCAAGGTGTCTCCAAGTCTGATTTCTTCCGAGGCCTCTCTCCTTGGTGTGCACTTTTCACTGTGTCCTCATATAATTTTTCCTCTTTATGTGTGTGCCTTATCTCTCCCTGTGTGTCCAAATTTGCTCTTCTTATAAGGACGCCAGTCAGATTGGATTAGGATCCATCCTACAAGCCTCATTTTAACTTCCTTACATCTTTGCAGACCCTCTCTTCAATATGGTCACATTCTGACATACTGGGGGTTGGGACTTAGATATATGAATTTTGACTAACACAATTCAGCTCCTAACAGATAAAATAAAGACATTTTTATAGCAAGCCAAGTCTTTTTTTTTTTTTTTAAGATTTTATTTATTTATTTGACAGAGAGAGACACAGAGAGAGAAGGAACACAAGCAGGGGGAGTGGGAGAGGGAGAAGCCGGCTTCCTGCAGAGCAGGGAGCCCGATATGGGGCTCAGTCCCAGGACCCTGGGACCATGACCTGAGCCGAAGGCAGACACTTAACGACTGAGCCACCCAGGCGCCCCACAGGCCAAGTCTTTAAAAGGAGTTGGTGCTCCACCAAAATGAAGCCCAGGAAACAGAAGCTCTAACATGGGAAAGAGGCAGAGGGGTTTTCCTAGAATGAAAATGAGAGAACTCCTAGGACCATGTTTGTGGAAGAGCAGCTGGACTGGATCCAGGAAGACAAGGAGGGAGCCAGCATGGGGCAAATGGATGACCAGACACGTTTGACTGTATTGAATGTACTTCTATGATTCTAACAATGATAGGTACAAAGAGATCTAAGCAAACCAAACCAGGGGCACCTGGGTGGCTCAGTTGTTAAGCGTCTGCCTTCAGCTCAGGTCATGATCCTGGGGTCCTAGGATCGAGCCCCGCATCAGGCTCCCTGCTCTGCGGGGAGCCTGCTTCTCCCTCTCCCACTCCCCCTGCTTGTGTTTCCTCTCTTGCTGTGTCTCTCTCTGTCAAATAAATAAATAAAATCTTCAAATTCAGGAAAACCAAAGTTGTTAAGGAAACAACTGTAATCACAGAGTACTGCAGGGTTCAGGAGTGAACAATATTTATATATCCTAATCAAGTAAACACAGAATATTAATTCAACCAAGAGTTGTGATGTAACCGTTTGGGGAAAATAATGGGAAGAAAAGTAGGGAAAGCGGGTGGTCTAAATTTGTTAAATCCACATGTTCCTTAATAAGTTGATAAAGAATGGCTAAAATTGGATCGTAAGGAGATTTTTAACATGTTTAAGCATGTTAATGAGAAATCTAAAGTAAATAGAAGAAAAAGAGATGAAAGTTACTACCTCTGGAAATTCAGGGGTCAACACAGGTGCAGCCAAGGGCTGACATTTTTATATCACCTTTAAGTTCTCTTTGCCTTTTTAAAACTACTTACATGCATCACTTTGTAAAAAAAAAAATATATATATATATATATAAAATTTTAAAATATCTGAGACAAAAAAAGGAAAACATTATACAAAGAAAATATGAGAACATCGCCACAGGTAAAAACATACAGAGATACCCACCTCCTATGTTGTATTATTTTGAGCATCTCAAAAACCATTATGGTGCAGAAAGTTACTTATCACTAAAGTAACGGACATGTTAGTTACTCTTTGTGTTTGCCTCCTGTGTTTCCCTGGGCACCATGGATATGAAGATGAAGGAGAAAATGGCTGTGTCCTCAAACAGCTAGAGAAATAAACATAAAGAATAGCAGTTCAATGGGATAGGCATAAAACTGTATGTGTTTTTTGAAATCCTAAGAAATTCTCCTGACTTTTTTTTTCTGCCAGAAGAAGCAGCTAAACTCTTCGCTATCTCAAACAGAGCCCTCTGACATCTAATCCCACTATCCTCTTTCGAAGCCTACTTTTGACAGGTTTGTATAGTATAGTCTACACTTCCTGTTTCCATTTTTGTTCTTATTGCATTTAGCTTTCCAATGTGATGAGGAACACAATATGGAAGGCTTAACTAAAAACTATTCGACGTATCTTCAAATCTTTGAGTGCTTCTGAGACGTCCAGTTTTTTTTTAATTGAGAGCTCTACTACCATCTCACAAAGTTGAATATTTATTTTTGAAACTTACTTTCCTTGTGGCTTCAATGACACAACTCTTTCCAAAAGTTTCCAAAGGTTTTCCTTTGAAATCTCTGGCCACTAAATCTCCCACCAGCTCATGAAATGCTGAGGTTTCCAGAAGGTTCATACCCAAACTCACCTTACATCTCTCTCAGGTGTCTTCATGGCAATCCAACCACTTCAAATAACTCCAAGGTGACTTCCAATGTTCTCTTTCCCAGTCCCTGCATTCTTGACCACATGTCCCACAAACACATCAAATACAACGTGTGTTTACTTGCGAAACCTGTCCCTCCCCCAGCATGCCATCCATCTATTCGTTCTTGCTAGAAACCCAAGAATTAGCCTCTAAAACAATTCTCATCCATGTCCCTATAGGACACTAAGTCCCATAAAGTCCACCTCCTAAATAGTTCTATACATGTCCTCCCATCTCCATTCCTACTAACATAACTCAAGTTTGGGCCCTTATCATTTCTTTAAGACTTCATTCTGAGAGGGCAGTTTTAGGTTCACAGCAAAAGTGAGAGGAAGGTACAGAGATTCCCCTTATTTCCCCTGCCCCTACAAATGCACAGCTTCCCCATGATCAACATCCCCCACCAGAGTGGTACATTTACCACAATTGATGAGCCTACACTGACACGTCATAATCACCCTAAATCCACAGATTACATCAGAGTTCACCTTTGGTGGTGTACATTCTATGGGTTTGGACCAATGTATAATGATACATATTCATCATTATGGGATCATAAAGGGTATTTTCACTGCCCTGAAAATCCTCTATGCTCTGCCTATTCATCACCCCTCCCTGCTACAAACCCTGGTGAACACTGATCTTTTTCCTGTCCAAATAATTTTGCCTCTTCCAAAATATCATATAGTTGGAATCATACAATATACAGAATTTTCAGACTGACTTCTTTCACTTAACAATATGCATTTAAGCTTTCTCTATGTCTTTTCATGGCTTGATAGTTCATTTCCTTTTAGCACTGAATAATATTCCACTGTCTGAATGTACCACAGTTATTTTTCCATTCACCTACTGAAGTACATCTTGGGCACCTCAGGTTTGGGTAACTGCGAACAAAGCTTCTATATATAAACATCCATGTGCAGGTTTTTGTATGTAAATATGTTTTTCAACTCCTTTTGGTAAATGCCAAAGAGCATGACTGCTGGATCGTATGGTGCAGTATGCTTAGTTTTGTAAGAAACTACCAAACTGTCTTCCAAAGTGGTTGTACCATGTTGTGTCCCACCAGCAATAAATGAGAGTTCCTGGTGCTCCACATCCTCACTAGCATTTGGTGTCAGTGTGCTGGATTTTGGCCATTCTAATAGATGAGAGTGGTATCTCACTATTGTTTCAATTTGCATTTCCCTAATGACATTTGATGTGGGGCATCTTCTCATATGCCTTCTATCTTTTTTGGTGAGATGCGTGTTAAGGTCTTTGGCCAACTTTTGGAATCAAGTTTTTCAATTTTTCAGAGTACCGAATTCTAAGTTGGCGTTTTTTTTTTTCTCAAAGCATAAAATATTTCACTCCACTCTCTTTTGTTGACATGTTTCTTAGCAGAAGTCAGATATAATTTTTATCTTTGTTCCTCTACAGTTAAGGTGGTTTTCTTCCCCCCTCTGGTTTTCTTCAGGATTTTTTCTTTATCCTTGATTTACTTCAGTGTGAAAATGATATACCCAAGTGTAGCTTGTTTTGTTTTTGTCTTGGCCATTTATGCTGCATGGTGTCCTCTGACCTTCCTGGAGCCATGGTTTAGTGTCTGACTTGGGGGAAATTCTCAGTCTTCATTGTTTCAAATATTTCTTCTGTTCATTTCTCGCTTTCTTTTCCAGTGGTATTCCCATTATGCATATGTTACATCATTTGTAGTTGTCCCACAGTCCTTGGATATTCTACTCTCTTCAATCTTTGTTCTTTTTGCTTTTCAGTTGTAAAGGTTTTTATTGCTATATCCTCAAGCAGAGTTTCTTCCCTCAGCTGTGTCCAATCTACTAATCAGCCCATCAAAGGCATTCTTCATTCCCTTTGTGTTTTTGATCTCTAGTATTTTTTTGCTTCTTTCTTGGGATTCCCATCTCTGCTTACATTGCCCATCTGTTCTTGCATGCTGTCTACTTTATCCATGAGAGCTCCTGGCATACTAATCATGGTTGTTTTATTTATTTATTTTTTAAAAGATTTTATTTATTTATTTGACAGAGAGAGAGAGATAGCAAGGGCAGGAACACAAGCAGGGGGAGTGGGAGAGGGAGAAGCAGGCTTCCCGCTGAGCAGGGAGCCCAATGCGGGGCTCGATCCCAGGACCCCAGGATCATGACCTGAGCCGAAGGCAGACGTTTAACGACTGAGCCACCCAGGCGCCCCAATCATGGTTGTTTTAAATTCCCTGTCAGAGAAAGACAAATACTGATTTCACTTATATGTGGAATGTAAACACCAACAAAAGCAAACAAAAAACAAATGAAAAACAAAAATAGAAACAGACTCACAAATACAGAGAACTTGTGGTTGCCAGAGGAGAGGGGGTAAGGAACGGGTGAAATAGGTGAAGGGCATTAAGAGGTACAAACTTCCTGAACTTCCTGTTATGAAATAAATAAGTCAAGGTAATGAGAAGTTTAACATAGGGGATATAGTCAATAATAATAATATAAAGTAATAATATAAAGTAATAAAATAATAATTTTATATGGTGACTATACTTACCATGGTGAGCATTGTGTAATGTATGGAATTGTTGAACCACTATGTTGTAATTAATATAATATTGTTATAACCAGAGTTCAATTAAAAAAAAAAATCCCCTGTCTGATAATTCCAACATCCTTGACATGTCTGGTTCTGATGCCTGCTTTGTTTCTTCAAATTGTGTTTTCTGCCTTTCTATATGCTTTATAATTTTTTTCTTGATAGCTGGACATGATGAACTGCAATAAACAGGCTTTTAGTAATGTGGTTTGAGATGGGGTGGGGTGGGGAGAGAAGCATTTTGCAGTCCTATGATTAGGTCTCAGTCTTTTAGTGAGCCTAGGGACTGTGCACTTCACAAGTGTTTCTCGGTTCTGCTCCCCTCAGGTGGGACAGGATGGCTGGATTGGCTGAAGTTGGGTGTGTTCCTTCTCCCACGCGGAAGGCTAGAGCCAGCTGGAATTGGGTATTTCCATTCTCCCTGGTCAGTTAGGCGCTGATAATGACCCCAGCAGGTTAGGATCTGGTTAATTAGTTTCCCCTGAAGGCAGGCCTTATTAAGAAGAACAGAGTGCTCTTGTGTATTTCAAAATGGTTCCTTTTGCCCTCATCCTGCTGGAAGCACTAGACTTTTCTCCGACATTTACTGTGAGAACCTGGCCAAACTCCTGGACGTAGGGAGCGTGGGGGCCCCCCGGTGACTGGGTCCACCTGGAATTCTTACCTCTCAGAGTTGTCTGCACCAAGCTTCCAGCAATTCGCAGTTACAGTTCGAATTTTCCTACTCCAGCACTGCCTTCCAAGATGGTTTCCACTTGTCTCTGTTCAGGTAAGCTGTGACTCCCTGCATTTGCCTGTCTCTCCAATCTTAGGGGCAACTGTTTGTCCTGTGTCCTCTTCTTACAGATCCTAGAAGAGTTAATTCTTCAGTCTGTTTAGCTCTTTACTTCAGGTTCTTGTCAATTTTCATCTGGTCTATTAAAATTGATCCTGTTTTCCTTTTCTCCCATGTTCTCTCTTTCCTATCCATCTTTCCACATCCTGCAGTTTAGCTTTCTCTTTTATTCCTCTATGCCCCTGCATATGCTATTTTCATTTTCCATTACTTCTATTATCCACCTATCAAAATCTTATTGCGTGAGTTAAGATTCCAGTGGTTACATGTGGAAGCAAAGAGAACTCAAGCGGGCATAAGTATAGGAAGGGAATTGGTTGGCTTATGGGGCTGAATTGGCAGGGTTAGCTGGCTTCAGGAATAACTGGATTGAGGGCTCAAAATTTGTCATTGGGACTCTTTTTCTCTATCACTCTGCCTATCCCTGCTTTTTGACATGTGTTGATTTAATTCTCAGTGACACTGCACTGGCAAGTGGCTGTGATAATTCCAGCCTCCTATTCTTGAGGCTTAAGTCCAGCCAGAATGAGATTTATTTTAAGATTTATTTATTTGAGGGAGAGGGAGAGAGAGCAGCGGGAAGGGGCAGAGAGGAAGGAGAGAGTCCCAGCCGATTCCGTGCTAAGCAAGGAGCTCCACATGGGGTTCCATCTCACGACCCTGAGATCATGACCTGAGCTGAAACCAAGAGTCAGTCGCTTAACTGACTGACCCAGGCGCCCCCACTATTTTATTTTCTTAGGACTCAGCTTAAGCATCCCCACTAGATTGAGGACCCTCTTTGAGGTCAGAGGTTATATCTTTTTCATCCTTGAACCTTAACGCCTTAAGCATATTAAGCAGTCAATAAGTATGTGTTAATGAAGAACACGCCTATAGGAAAACAGTAGGGGCATCAACTAACTGCCTGGGGGAGTTGAGGAAAGTTTCAAAGAGAATGTATCACTCAGACAAGTCTGGCAGAAGAGTTTGGGTGCACCGGGAGTGGGGGAAATAGCAAGAAGGACATTCAAAAAAGAGTAATAGCTTATGAAAATGCACGGACTAGCAGGGGATGTTTAAACCTAAATCATCTAGATTAGAAGAAGTGGGAGATAAAGTGGCAGGACATGGGACAGGACAGGGAGATTGGGGAAAGCTTGTAAAAGACAAGAAAACAGTAAAAACCTTAAGATTTATACTTATCTGTAAGCAATGGGAAATTACCGTGAGATTTTTAACTGGGATGAATACAATCAAATATTTTACTTCAGAAAAACAACATTGATTTCTTCTTCCGATCTATCCTCCCCACTGCTGTGAGAGTCAAAAAACCAATTAGAAGACTGTTACCAAATCAGGCCAGAGAATATGAGGGAAATCAAAAGTATTTTTAGGAGATAGAATTGATAACTGATGGTGATCACATCCATTCAGAGACGGATGCAGGAGAGAATGTAGATTATCAGATTGTCTGACCAGGTAGGTGGCAATGCTATGAACAAAGATGATAAATACAGAAAAAAGAAAGGCATTCTCAAATCTGCCTCCTCTCCCTTCTCTTTGCTTTGCTGTCCCGTGCTGTTCTGCTTTGCTTTTCGATCCAAGAAAACCTTTAACTTGTACCATGTGCATCACAGTTAGGCAAGATCTCCCCCAAGTTGATAACTATCTTGCCAAGGCTCTAAGGACAAACATGGGGTGATGTTTCTCGAAACCTGTAAAGAGGGCTTCTGGTGTAAATTCATCTGCATGGATTATAATTTTTCCCAGGAGAGAATGATGAGAAATAGAGAGTTTGAGAAATCTGACCACAGAATCAAGTCCTTGCAAAGGAGAAGGTAATGCAGGAAAGCAGGAAGGATGAGATCTAATCCTACATTTGCTGCCAGTAACCGCTTTTGCTATTGTTCGAGTGTTGTGTTTCAGGACTCTCTGACAGGTCAGTCTGGGTACTAAATTTTTTTTTTTTTAATTTTCTTTATGAGGTTTTCTCTAGCTTACTTTATTGTAAGAATACAATATATAATATAACACACAAAATACGTGTTGTTTATGTTATCGGTGAGGCTTCTGGTCAACAGCAGGCTATTAGTAGTTAAGTTTTGGGGGAGTCAAAAGCTATATGTAAATTTGTGACCATGTGGGGTCAGTGCCCTACCCCCTGTGTTGTTCAAGAGTCACCTGTATATGGATAGAGAGAATGATGAAGTAAGTATGGTCAACTATTGACACTGAGGAAATTTAAGAATTTTAAAGCACTTTTGGTAGAAAGATTAACTTCCTTTTTGGAGTCCGTGAAAACCAATTCCCTGTACATATGAGGGCATCACACTCCTGGTCAAGTACTACTAAATGTTCTCTTGACAGCAGGATCTGCCTTCTTCTTTTTTTTTTTTTTTTTTTTTTATATGACAGAGAGAGACACAGCGAGAGAGGGAACACAAACAGGGGGAGTGGAGGAGGGAGAAGCCGGCTCGATCCCAGGACCCTGGGATCATGACCTGAGCCGAAGGCAGACGCTTAACCCCTTCTTAACCAGTGTATAGCTAATAGCATCCTGTTGTTCAGGAGTTGGCCATGATGATAATACCCAGTGTTAGTAGAAGTGGGGAAATGGACACGTTCAGCCTGCTGGTTCAGGACACTATGAATTAAGAAGCCTTCCTGTGTGCATAAGCTTTTCTCCAGCAATTTCATTTTCAGGGAGTATTTAAGCACATGTGCAGAAATTTACTACACGTATGTCCAGGGTGTTCTTTAATCATAAAGATTAGAAATACCCTAAATAACAATAAGGACATTTAGGTTTTTTAAAAATAATGGACTTCACTCAGACAATGAATTTCAGTAAAGATATTAAAGTGAAAATGCAGATGTGTATGTATTGATGTGACAAATTCTTGACATTTTAGAAACTAAAACACATTACATAACGGAGGCTATAATCTAGTGCTATTTTTTGAAAGAAAAAAGTGAACCAGAATACTACTTGGAAGTATTAATTATTCTTCACCCCCACCCCTATGATTATCTCCCACTCAAACTTTGAAATGCAGGGCCCCTAATACGCTAGGAAGAATTTTAGAACTAGATTAAAGAAACCAAAAAAATATAAGAAATTCTTGTCTCCCAAGTTCAAGAGTGATAAGTTGAAGTATGAGAAAACAAAGATTTGAAAATGGATCTGAGGTGGCCAAACCAGTTTTGTCCTGTCCCTTCAAGAAAAGCCGTCAAACTGAGGGGACAGAGAGAGGATTCAAGTAAACCGGAAAAGCAGACTACACCACGCACTGTCCCTCCTCCTTGGGCTGAATCTGCAGGTGGAATCCCTCCTCCATTTGGAGATCCGACAGGAGGGTGACCTGTGCTCATCTTCCCACCAGAATTTTGGAAGTCCTCGGTGTCCAGGTTGAGATGAGTTCTGCCCCACACAGGCAAGGAGGAGGACAGTAGTAGATTAGTCCCTGGTGGGACAGCATTCCCCTCCCAAGCTTCCCTCATTACAGGAGTGTCCCGGGAGGCACCCAAGGACTGAAGTGAGAGTATCCTTGTTGGCGCCAGAGTTGAAGAAAATGTCGGTGGGGCTGCGTGTGGTCTTGCTGCCAGGAGGAAGGGTTACTAAACACAAAGGGGTGGGGCGAGGGGTCCCCACTAGGATTCAGTGAGCTCACAGCTGCAGCTACTCAGATTTCTCACGGAGGGTGGAGAAAGCAACAGACAGAAGGCGTATCTGCTTCTTATAAACCTGAAAGGTCCAAGGTGACATAGCTCACTTCTCACATCCCCACCCTACCCCCGCCCCCCTGGGCAGGAACTAATTCACAGCCACACCTACATGAAGAGAGGTTTGCAAAGGTAGCACAAAGCTGGGCAGCAGCTTCCCATGGTCCGTTGCACACTGTGGAAAGAGCACACATGTCTGGTTTCTCCTACTGCTTTAACCCTGGTACTTTTGAAAAACTTGCAGCATTTACAAAGAAAGTATAAAATGTTCGAGAAGCAAGGGATTTAGTGGGTAAAATATGAAAAGCTTGACATACACATAAAAAAGCAGTAATAGCAAATGGGTACCAGCTTTTGTGTAGGGTGGCAATATAATCTTTATTCTTTGCACTGAAGTGAAGACATACTAGAGATTGAAATATGGATTGTGAAATTGAAGATTTAGTCTTTGTGAGTTGTAGTCTCTATATACCAAATTTAGCAGCATTTGATCTACGGTTGGAATTATTGGACTGTTGTTGGTAGTATCAACTTCCAAAACTTACATAAAAATGGTTTAATAACCATTTGATCTAGTAATTTTACTTCTGAAAGTTTATTCTAACAGCAACCTCAAAACATGAACATTTTAACCATAACTAGATAGACAGATGATAGATTTTTTTAATTTGTACAAGAAATTGAAACAATATAATTAACCAAAAATAAAAGGATCAGTAAGTAAGTAATGGTACATCCATTCCATGAACTACTAAAACTAAATGAGAAATAAGTTTTAATGAGTGGAAAATGATTGCTATCTAATGGTAAGTATAGACAGTATAGTTTAAAATTATATGTACTGCTTGTTGACAATTGTATAAGAAAAATCTATGCATAGAAAATTCTGGAAAAAAATTCACGATACTGTATTTTAAGGGATCAAATTATAATTTTTTTTCTTATTGTAATTTTAAAAATTTAATGACATTACTATATTTAGAATAAAACATTTTTTTTTTTTGGACATCATAGGTAAGCTTGCCTCTAACCATTAAAAGATGCTTCTGAGGGGTGGCTGGGTGGCTCAGTTGGTTAAGTATCTGACTCTTGATCTTAGCTCAGGTCTTAATCTCAGGGTCATGAGTTTGAGCCCCATGTTGGGTTCCATGCTGGGTGTTGGAGCCTACTTAAAAAAAAAAAAAAATAAGGGATGCCTGGGTGGCTCAGTTGGTTAAGCGTTTGCCTTCGGCTTGGGTCATGATCCCAGGGTCCTGGGATTAAGTCCCACATCAGGTTCCTTCCTCAGTGAGCAGCCTGCTTCTCCCTCTGCCTGCTACTTCCCCTGCATATGCTCGCTCACCGCTGCCTCCCCTGACAACTAAATAAATAAAATCTTTAAAAAAATTTAAAAAATGAAATAAGAGATGCTTCTGAGCATTGTAATAATGAAGATGTTTTGTTATAATAGAATATTTGACTTCATAGTGTTATCAATTGAAAATGAATTTTTATGGCAACTTCTAATCAATAGTTGATAATTTCCAAATTGCATTTATATTTTTTAATGAAACAACCTAGGGCATCACCTTCTACAAAGTTTCATTTCAGTTATATGTTTTTAGCCCTGCTTATCTTACGGAATTATGGAATCTTAAATCCTTTCTTTTCTTGAAAATATTTAAAAGCCTTATAGTAAATATACATGGTTGTTTCCTTGAAGGAAAAAATTAACTTCAATAAGCAAAAACTACATAGAGATCTATAAAAATAAATCTATAAGCATTCTGGAAAAGCTTTCAATTTTCTAGATTGTGAAACATTTTACCAACATCATATAATTATCATGTTCTAAAATCTAGAAAATATTTTGACTTTTAACTATCACATATTAAATATTTTCTCATTTTTCGTTAGTGTAGAAGTCCAAGAGCTTAGTTTCACAATGGATGGCATAAACTATTTTTGATATTTATTTCTAGAAAACACTTTCTATCCCCATTAATCCTTTCAGTTCCTTCATAATTAGAAGTGTTTAGTTATTTGTACTTATATTCCCACACCTAAGACTAATACAGAAGTCACCAAAATAGAAAATGCTGACAAATTCAATTTTATAATTATTTGTCTACTGAAGGGTTCAGAAATTTTATAACCAATACTCAGTGAACATCAAATACTCATAATTCTTTTCTATCAAGACATCAAATCTACAGAGGCCAAAGTATCAAGAGAAAACCCAGAGAAAAAAATAATTTCCACCACCACCTCCTCACCACCAAAGATATGTAATAACACTTAACTAGGTCTAAAAAAATCAGTAAGTTTAATCAAAAAATAGATCCCTAGTCTTTTATCCATATTTTGACTGTTAAGGGTAGAAAGATTACAAAAAGAGCAAATCAGAGAAAGAAGATACTGGGGAGTTGTGGTGGAGGAGAGGGGGCCAGCTGGGCCAGTGGGGTGGCCTGGGGTATGTTTTGGCTAGAAAGGAAAGAACAAAATAAGAGCAAGGAAGACAAAGAGGTAGTCTCCAAAAAAGAGAGCCAAAATAACATGCCAGGCTATTTGGGCACACTATCAAAAATTCATAAACCTCTCGGGTTTTATGCTTTATTGCAAAAATAATACGCAAAAGAGATGTAACTGACTTTTACTGCATTTAGTAACCCAATCCTGACTACAGGAGACTTTTTATTAAGTTCTCTATTGTTTGGATTTTTTTTCCATTGTATGTGTTATTACCATTATAAAATAAAAATTTTTTAAATAAAAATATCTTCAAATTATAATTTTTTGAAGGCTGTTAAACTGAGTTAGCCTGTAAGGCTCTATCCCAATCCTCTTTCCCAAAACACCATCTTAAAGGAGTTTTTCAGTCTTAGATATAAAACACATTTATCACTTAGACAAATCAGGTATCTGTTAGAAATCTGAGGATTGCCCCTGCCATCCGGACTTGAGAATAAGGGGTCCTGTTCTGCTCCAGATCCAGCCCCCATTTTCTCACCCTCAGGGAAGGTCGACAGTAGCATAATCATGACTTGTAGGATCTAGAGTCCATTCTCATGATTTCCAGATTGAAAACAATGTTTCATTAAGCAATGACTTATTAGTAAAAATGTACATTAATAATAAAAGAAAAATAATTTACAAAAAAAATTCTAGGTAAAAGGAAAGGGCAGACAATATGCCTTGAAACATGGATGACAGTGAGGTAACCTCCTGGTTGTACAGCTTGCCTGGTGAGCTGGGGCATGTGGAGCAAGACTAAGGATGAAGTTCATTAACAAACAGGGAAACTGCAGAGACCGTCTGACCCATATTGATCCCCATTCACACCCTTGGAATGGTAGCTGATGATGCAGAAAAGCTAAATATAGCTTATAATAGGAACATTTTAATGTCAAAACAAACCAAAAAGGAAAGAAAAGAGCAATAAGTTTGCAAATTACTTAAAAATATTTTTAATCACTTTATTTAAACTAAAAAAAAAAAAACAGTTCACCCACTTTCTTGCCTACCTTTGGCAAACACCAAGGTGTTCTCTGTATCTTTGTGTTTGCTTTTCTTCCTTTTTAGATTCCACCTATAATAGAGATCTCACAGTATATGTCTTTGTCTGACTTATTTCACTTAGTGTAATGCCCTTGAGGTCCATCCATGATGTTGCAAATGGCAAGATTTTATTCTTTTTTTTATAGCTGAATAATTTTTCAGTGTGTGTGTATGTGTGTATCTCATGATTTCTTTATCCATTTAGCCTTCTATCCAACATAGGTTGTCTCCCTATTTTGACTATTGTAAATAATGTTGCAGTGAAATGGGGGTGCATAGATCCTTTTCTCCAGATAATTGCCCAGAAATAGAACTGATGGATCATAAGGGAGTTCTAGTTTTAATTATTTTAGAAACTTCCAAACTGTTTCCTATAGTGACTATACCAGTTTACATTGCTTTTGCTTTTGGTGTCAGATTAAAAAAAAATCACTGCCAAGACTAATGTCAAGGAGCTTACTGCCTATGCTTTCTTCCAGAAGTTTCTTTTTTTTTTAAATTTTTTTTATTATTTTATGTTAATCACCATACATTACATCATTAGTTTTTGATGTAGTGTTCCATGATTCATTGTTTGCATATAACACTCCAGCAACCCTCAGTTTGTTTCCTGAGATTAAGAATTCCTCATATCAGTGAGGTCATATGATACATGTCTTTCTCTGACTGACTTATTTCGCTTAGCATAATACCCTCTAGTTCCATCCACGTCATTGCAAATGGCAAGATTTCAGGTTTTTTTGATGGCTGCATAATATTCCATTGTGTATATATATACCACATCTTCTTTATCCATTCATCCATTGATGGACATCTTGGCTCTTTCCATAGTTTGGCTCTTGGACATTGCTGCTATAAACATTGGGGTGCACATACCCCTTCAGGTCCCTACATTTGTATCTTTGGGGTAAATACCCAGTAGTGGAATTGCTGGATCGTATGGTAGCTCTATTTTCAACTTTTTGAGGAACCTCCATGCTGTTTTCCAGAGTGGTTGCACCAGCTTGCATTCCCACCAACAGTGTAGGAGGGTTCCCCTTTCTCTGCATCTTCGCTAATATCTGTCATTTTCTGACTTGTTAATTTTAGCCATTCTGACTGGTGTGAGGTGGTATCTCATTGAGGTTTTGATTTGGATTTCCCTGATGCCGAGCGATGTTGAGCACTTTTTCATGTGTCTGTTGGCCATTTGAATGTCTTCTTTGGAAAAATGTCTGTTCATGTCTTCTGCCCATTTCTTGATTCATCTGTTCGCCTCTGGACAAAATGACAAGACGGAAAAAATCACCTCAAAAAAAAGAACAAGAGGCAGTACTGACTACCAGGGACCTAATCAATATGGACATTAGTAAGATGTCAGAACTAGAGTTCAGAATGACTATTATAAAGATACTAGCTGGGCTTGAAAAAAGCATGGAAGATACTAGAGAAACCCTTTCTGGAGAAATAAAAGAACTAAAATCTAACCAAGTTGAAATCAAAAAGGCTATTAATGAGGTGCAATCAAAACTGGAGGCTCTAACTGCTAGGATAAATGAGGCAGAAGAGAAAATTAGTGATAGAGAAGACCAAATGATGGAGAATAAAGCTGAGAAAAAGAGAGATAAATAACTAGTGGATCACGAGGACAGAATTCAAGGGATAAGTGATACCATAAGATGAAACAATATTAGAAAAATTGGGATCCCAGAAAAAGAAGAAAGAGAGCGGGAGAAGGTATTTTGGAGCAAATTATAGCAGAGAACCTCCCTAATTTGGGGAAGGAAACAGGCATCAAAATCCAGGAGGCATAGAGAACCCCCCTCAAAATCAATAAAAATAGGGCGCCTGGGTGGCTCAGTTGATTAAGCGACTGCCTTCGGCTCAGGTCATGATCCTGGAGTCCCTGGATCGAGTCCCGCATCGGGCTCCCTGCTCGGCAGGGAGTCTGCTTTGTCCTCTGACCCTATCCCCTCTCATGTGTTCTCTCTCTCTCAAATAAATAAATAAAATCTTAAAAAAAAAAAAACAATAAAAATAGGTCAACACCCCGACATCTAATAGTAAAACTTATGGGTCTCAGAGACAAAGAGAAAATCCTGAAAGCAGCTCAGGACAAGAGGTCTGTAACCTACGATGGTAGAAACATTAGATTGGCAACAGACCTATCCACAGAGACCTGGCAGGCCAGAAAGGACTGGCATGATATATTCAGAGCACTAAATGAGAAAAATATGCTGCCAAGAATATTATATCCAGCTAGGCTGTCATTGAAAATAGAAGGAGAGATAAAAAGCTTCCAGGACAAACAAAAACTAAAGAATTTGCAAACATGAAACCAGCCCTACAAGAATTATTATTTTTTTAAAAGATTTATTTGAGAGAGAGTGCGAGTGTGGGGAGAGGCAAGTGGAAGGGAGAGAATCTCAAGTAGACTCCCTGCTGAACACAGAGCCAAATGAAGGGCTTGTTCTCATGACCCTGAGATCATGACCTGAGCAAAAATCAAGAGTCAGATGCTCCATGGACTGAGCCACCCAGGCACCTCTGTTTTGTTTTTTAGATTCAAGATATAACTGAAATCATATGACATTTTTCTTTCTCTGCCCAACTGATTTCACTAATACATGTAGGTCCATCCATGTTGTCACAAATGGCAAGATTTCATACTTTTTTGTGGCCGAGTAATAGTCCATTTTATATATAATATATATGCACACACCATCTCTTCTCTCTCCATTCATCTATTGATAGATACTTAAGCAGTTACCAAATTTTGACTGTTGTAAATAATGCTGCAGTAAACAGGAGTGCATATCTTTTTGAAATAGTGTTTTAATTTTCTTCAGAAAATACCCAGAGGTGGAATTACTGGGTCCTATAGTGTTTCTGTTTTTTTATTTTTTGAGGCACCTCCATTCTGTTTTTCACAGTGGTTACACCAATTTGCTTTCCCACCAACAGCGCCTAAGGGTTCCCTTTTCTCCACATCCTTGCCAACTCTTATGTCTTGAGTTTTTTATACTAGTTATTCAGATTGGTGTAAGGTGATATCTCATTGTGATTTTGATTTTGATTTGTATTTCCCCAATGATGAGTGATGTTGAGCATCTTTCATGTGTGTGTTGGCCATCTGTATGTCGTCTTTGGAAAAATGTCTATTCAGGTCCTCTGCCCATTTTTGTTTTCAGTTGAACTATTTGGGTGTTTGGTGTTGATTTGTATGCATTCTTTATGTGTTTGGGATAGTAACACCTTTTTGAATATACTATTTGCAAATATCTTCTCTGATTCAGCAGGTTGCCTTTTCCTTTTAGGAATGGTTGCCTTCACCAAGCAAAAGCTTTTCTGTTTGATGTAGTTTGTTTATTTTGGCTTTTGTTTCCTTTGCCTGGGCAGATGTATCCATAAAAATATTGCTAGGGCTGATGTCCAAGAGATTACTGCCTCTGTTTTTGTTTAGAGGTTTTAAGGTTTCAGATGTTACATGTAGGTCCTTAATCCATCTTGAATGTGATTTTATATATGGTGTAAGAAAGCCACCCAGTTGCATCCTTTTGCATGTAGCTCTCCAGTTTAGCCATCACCATGTGTTGAAGATACTGTCTTTTCCCCATTGTGTATTCTTGCCTGCTGTGTCAGAGATTAATTGACCATATAAGCGTGGGTTTATCTGGGCTCTCTGTTCTGTTCCACTGAACTATGATCTATTTTTGTGCTAATGCCATACTGTTTTGATCACTGTAGATTTGTCGGATAGCTTGAGTTCCAGGATTGTGATTCCTCAAGCTTTGTCCTCATTTGAGAAGATGGCTTTGGCTGTTTAGAGTCTGTTTTAGCTCCATACACATTTCAGGTTTCTTTTGTCTTCTTTCTCTGAAAAATGCCATTGGAATTTGGAAAGGGATTGCATTGAATCTGGTTATTACTTTGGGTAGTATGGACTTTTTAACATTATTAATTCCTCTAATCCACGAGCATGGCATATCTTTTATTTGTGTTATCTTCAATTTCTTTCAGCAATGTCCTATTTTTCAGTGTACAAATTTTTCACTTCCTTAGTTAAATTTATCCCTAGGTATTTTATTATGTTTGGTGTAATTTTCATTGGGATTGTTGTCTTAATTTCTCTTTATGATAGTTTGTCATTAGTGTATGAATACACAACAGATTTCTGTATATTGATTTTTGTGTCCTGTGACTTCACTGGATTTATTTGTTCTAATAGGTTTTTGGTGGGGTCTTTATGATTTTCTATATGTATTATAATGTCAAGTGCAAATAAGACAGTTTTACTTCTTCCTTATCCATTTGGATGCCTTTTATTTCTTTTTGTTGTCTGATTGCTGTGGCTAGGACTTCCAGTACTATGTTGAATAAAAGCGGCAACAGTAGGCATCCCTGTCTTGTTCCTGATTTCTTTTTTTTTTAAGATTTTATTTATTTGACAGAGAGAGACACAGTGAGAGAGGGAACACAAGCGGGGAGTGGGAGAGGGAGAAGCAGGCTTCCCGCACAGCAGGGAGCCCGATGCAGGGAACCTGATGCCAGGACCCTGGGATCATGACGTGAGCCGAAGGCAGACGCTTAATGACTGAGCTACCCAGGCACCCCTCTTGTTCCTGAACTTGAAAAACTTTTAGCTTTTCACCATTGACTATGATATTTGTTGTGGGTTTGTTTATATGGCCTTTGTTATGTAGAAGTATGTTTCCTCTATACCCACTTTTCTGAGAATTTTTATCATGAATGGATATTAAATTTTGTCAAATGCTTTTTCTGTATCGAGATGATCACAATAATTTTTATCCTTCATTTTGTTAATGTGTACTACCTTGATTGATTTGTGGATAATAAAACACACTTGCATCCCTGGAATAATGATTGAGGTGAATTATTTTTTAATGTATTTTTAAATTCAGTTTGCTAATATTTTGTCAACAATTTTTGCATCTATGTCCATCTATTCATCAGGGATATTGGTCTGTAATTTTGTTTTTTACTTTCTTTTTTTGTAGTGTCTTTATCTGGTTTTAGAGTCAGACTAATGCTGACCTCGTAGAATAAATTTGAAAGTATAACTGTCTCCTCTATTTTTTTGGAATAGTTTGAGAAGGATAGATATTAACTATTCTTTAAATGTTTGGTAAAATTTATCTGTGAAGCCATTTGGTTCTAGATTTTGTTTGTTGGGAGTTTTTTGATTACTGATTCAATTTCATTACTAGTAATTGGTCAATTCAGATTTTCTCTTTCTTCTTAATTCAATCCTGGAAGATTGTCTGTATTTATTACTTTATAGAGTCTGTATTTATAGAGTTTATATCTGCAAGGTGGTTTAATTCGTTGATATATAATTTTTCAGAGTCGTCCCTTGTAGTCCTTTGTATTTCTAGAGTGTTGTAATTTCTCTTTCATTTCTGCTTTTGAGTTCTGTTTTTCTTGATGAGTCTAATGGTTTATTTTATTATTATTTGAAATTATTAATTTCAAAAAACCAGCACTTAGTTTTATTGATCTTTTTTACAGTTTGGGTTTTTTTTTGTTTTTTTTTTTGTTTCTATTTCATTTACTTCCTTTCTGATCTTTATTATCTCCTTCATTCTACTAACTTTGGCCTTTGTTTTTTACTAGTTTCTTTAAGTGTAAGGTAATATTGTTCATTTCAGATTTTTCTTGTTTCTCAAGGTAGGCCTCTATACTTCGCTCTTTGGCTTTCGTTGCATCCCAAAGATTTGGAACCATTGTGTTTCCATTTTTATTTGTTTCTGGATATTATTTATTCTCTGATTTCTCCATTGATCCATTGGTTGTTTAGTAGTATGTTGTCTAGCCTCCATATGTTTGTGATTTTTTTTCCAATTTTTTTTTTCTTGTAATTGATTTCTAAAGTCATAGCATTATGGTCAGAAAAGATGCTGGATATGATTTCAATCTTCTTAAATTTATTGAGACTTAATTTGTGGCCTAACATGTGATCTATCCTGAAAAATGTTCCATATACACTTGAAAAGAAAGTATATACTGCTCTTTTTGGATAGAATGTTCTGTATATATCTGTGAAGTCCATCTGGTCTAATGTCTTACAAAGCCACTGTCTCCTTATTAATTTTCTGTCTGCATGATCTATCCATTGATGTAAGGGGGTATTAAGTCCCTGCTAGTATTTTTATTACTGTCAATCTCTTCCTATAGGTCTGTTAATGTTTGCTTTATATATTTCAGTGCCCCAAGTGCATAGATATTTATAATTGTTATGTACCCGTTGGATTGAACCTGTTATCATTATAGAATGGCCTTCTTTGTCTCTCATTACAGTCTTTGTCTTAAGGTCTATTTTGTCTGATATAAGTTATACCCCAGCTTTTTTTTTTTTTTTTTCTGCTTCCTTTTGCAACATTTATTTTTTCCATCCCTTCACTTTTAGTGTGTATGTGTCCTTAGGTGTGAAGTGAGTCTCTTGGAGGAAGCATGTAGATGAATCTTGTTTTTCTATCCATTCAGTTACCCTATGTCTTTTGATGGGAGCATTTAGTCCATTTATGTTTGAAGTAATTATTGATAGGTATGAGCTTATTGTTGTTTTGTTGATTTCTGGCTGCTTTTATAGTTCTCTGTTCTTTTCTCCTCTTGCTTTCCTCCCTTGGGACCTGATGACTTTTTTTCAGTGTTATGCTTTGATTTATTTCTCTTAATTTTTTGTGTATCCATTACAAGTTTTTGGTTTGTGGTTATCATGAAGGGTACATGTTGGGGGAGTAGGCAGGAGCTGTGGCTGCATAGTCCATGGGAAAATCAGCTGGGTAACCAATTCCTATGGCATTTGCATAGGGAACCCCAGAAGAACCAGGGCTATAAACAGGATTCATGATGTCAAGAACAGGCCATGTTGGAGGTAGCCTGCGCCTCAGTGACCAGCATATGCCAGCCCAGAGTGGGCTCAGGAAGGGGAAAATGCCTTGGAGGCTTACTCCAATGGGCATCTGAGCTGCGAGACCCCTGTCTCTGCCACCACCTCCCCCAACTGTGCTTTCAGTCACTCCATTCTGCCCAGCACACCTCTCCTGGCCTACAACGTTCCTGCTGAAAAATCATTTGATGACCTTACAGTGTTTTCTCTTGAATGGAACAGTTTGTTTTTCTTTTGCTTGCTGCTCTTAATGATTCTCTTTACTTTTTCCCATTTTAATTATTATGAGTGTTGGTGTGGACATCCTTGGGTTCATCTTGTTTGGGGCTGCATTTCGGCAGAAATTTTAGGGTACTCTGTGTGTAGAGTGTATTATCTCCTGTGAATAGTGACAGTTTTCTTCTCCCTACTACTGTTCCTTCTTTTACTCACCTAAACGCTATGGCTAGGACTTCCGTCATTACGTTGAATAAAAGTGGCAAGAATGTGGGCATCATGGTCCTGTTCCTTCTCTTACAGGAAAAACATTCCACTTTGTACTTTTGAGTATGATGTAATCACTGGCATTGCCAGGTGTGGCCTTTATTGGAGTACATTCCCTCTCCCAATTAGTTGAGAGATTTGGCTATAACCAGATGTGGAGGTTTGCTTTCAAATGTTTTTTTCTGAATCTGTTGAGAGGAACATACGATTTTTATGCTTTGTTTTATTAATGTGGTGTGTCACATTTGCTGATTTATGGATGTTCAACCATCCCTGCATCACAGAAGAAATCCCCATGGATCATGGTGTACAACTATTGTATGTATTGTTGAATTTGCTTTGCCAATATTTTGTTGATGATTGTTACAGCTCTGTTTGCTGGGGATCTTGGCCTCTATTTTTCTCTCTAGGGGGGGCCGGTTTTGCTATCAGGGTGATGCTGGTCTTGTAAAGTAAGTTTAAAAGTGTCCTCACATCTTCTGCTTGGCGACGAGTGTGAGAAGTTGTTTTCTTCGGTAGAATTGACCAGTGAAGCTGTCTGGTCCTGGATTTTTGTTGGGGGTCTTCTGATTACTGACTCAAGCTGGTACTGATACTCTGTCTATTCTGATTTTCTATTTCTTGAGGATTTGGTCTTGGGAGGTTATAGGTTTCCAGGAACTCATCCATTTCCATGGTGTCCCCTATTTTCTGAATTATAGGAGTCTCTTGTGATCCCTTGTATTTCTGTGATATCAGTTGGAATGTCTTCCCTTTCATTTCTGATTTTGAGGCCCCTCTCTTTTTTTTTCTTGGTGGGTCTAGCTAAAGGATGTGTCAATTTTGTTTCTGTTTTCAAAGAACCAGCTTTTAGTTTTACTGATCTTTCCTATTGCCTTGTTAGACTCCATTTCATTTATTTCCATGGGGATTTTTGTTATTTCCTTCCTTTGCCTGACTTTGGGATTCACTTTTGTTCTCTTTCTGGTTCCTTGAGGTGTTGTAAACTTTGGATGTTTATTTGAGATCTTCCTGGTTTCCTGTGGTAGGCACATATTGCTATGAACTTCCCTCCTAGAACTGCCTCATCTGCACCCCATCAGTTTCAGTATGATGCCAATCCATTCTCATTTGTCTCAGGGTTTGTATTGCTTTGTTTAGTTTTTCCTCTTGATTTCTTCCTTGATCCATTGGTTACTCAGGATCATGCAGTTTAATCTCTACGTAGTTGTGAATTTCCCAGTTTCCTTCTTGCACTTCATTTTGAGTGTCCTGGGATCGTGGTTGGAGAACATGCTTGACATGATTCAGTCTTCTTAAGTGTATTGAGGATTGTGGTGTGAGCCAACATAGGGTCTATCTTGGAGGATATTCATTGTGCTTATGAGCAAAAGTGTACTCAGCTGCTTTGAGATGGGGTGGTCTACACATATCCACAGAGTCCATCTGACTTATGTGTCATTTAAGGCCGATGTGTTTCCCTATTGATTTTCTGATGGATGACCTATCCCTTGATGTAGGTGGGGTACTAGTGTCCCCTGTGGCTGTTCTATCACTCTTTCTCCCTTTGGCCCTTTTAATATTGACTTAACATATGTAGGTGCCCCTTTATTGGGTGCACAAATATTTATAACATCATCATGTCTTCTTGTGGGATTGACCCCTTTATTTTTATATAATGCGCTTTGTTCTTTCTTGTTACAGCCTTCCCTTTCAGGTCTATTTTGTCTGATAGAAGTATAGCTCCTTCAGGTTTCTTTTGGTTTCCATTTGCATGGAATATATTTCTGCATACATTCACATTCAGTCTGTGTGTGTCCTTACATCTGATGTGAGTCTCTTTTAGGCCACAGACAGATGGGTCTAATTTTGCCAATCATTCAGCCACTCTGTCTTGTCATTGGAGCATTTGGTCCATTTACATTTCAAGGAATTATCAAGAGGTATGTGCTTATTGTCATTTTGTTATTGACTATTTTCTGGCTGTTTCTGTAATGCCTCTCCGTTCCTTTCTTTCTCCCTTGCTCTGTTCCTTTGTGGTTTGATGACTTTCTTTAGTGTTGTGCTGATACAGTGGATCCTTTTTTTTTTTTAAGATTTTATTTATTCATGAGAGACAGAGAGAGAGAGAGAGAGGCAGAGGGAGAAGCAGGCTCCCAAGGAGCAGGGAGCCCGATGCGGGACTCGATCCCAGGACACTGGGATCATGACCTGAGCCGAAGGCAGACGCTTAACCATCTGAGCCACCCAGGCGCCCAATACAGTGGAAACTTAACACAAGTTTGAACTGTGTGGGTTTACTTATACTTGGATTTTTGGGTTTTTTTTGTGAATACAGTACTCTGTATTTTCTCCTCCTGATGATTTCCTTTTTTTAAATTGAAGTACAGCTAATGTGCAGTGTTATATTTGTTGCAGATGTGCAATGTGATAATCGAACAGTCCTACACATTTTACTGTGCTCCTCAAGATAAGTGTACTCTTAATCCTTCTCATCTCTTTCACCCATCCTCTCTCCCTCACCCCCACCCCCCATCCCTGCCACCTCCATCTGGCAACTATCAGTCCATTCTCTGTATTTAAGAGTCTGTGTTTTGTGTTTTGTGTGTTTGTCTCTTTTTTCTTTGTATGTTCCTCTATTTTGTCTTAAATGCCACATTTGAGTGAAATATGGTATTTGTCTTTCTCTGGCTAACTATTTCATTTAGCCTTATACCCTCTAGGTCCATCCATGTCGTTGCAAATGGCAAGATTTCATTCCTTTTTGTGGCTGCACACTATTCTATTGTCCATAGATACCACATCTTCTCTATCCATTCATCTGTGATTGGACACTTGGGTTGCTGCCATATCTGGGCTGTTGTAAATAATCCTGCAAGAAACATATGGGTGCCTGTATCTCTTGGTGTTAGTATTTTCATTTCATCTCCTTTGGGTCAATACCCAGCAGTTGAGTTACTGGAGCCTACAATAATTACATTTTTAAATTTCTGAGAAACCTCCATAGCATTTTCTGCAGTGGCTCCCCCAATTGGCATTGCCACCAACAGTGCATGAAACTTCCTTTATCTCCACATCCCAACACTTGTTATTTCCTGTGCTTTTTAAGTTTAACCATTCTGACAGGTATGAAGTTGACATGTCTTGTGGTTTTAATTGGCATTTCCCGGGCGCCTGGGTGGCTCAGTTGGTTAAGTGACTGCCTTCGGCTCAGGTCATGATCCTGGAGTCCCGGGATCGAGTCCCACATCAGGCTCCCTGCTCAGCAGGGAGTCTGCTTCTCCCTCTGACTCTCCTCCCTCTCATGCTCTCTCTCATTCTCTCTCTCGCAAATAAATAAAATCTTAAAAAAAAAAAATAAATAATTGGCATTTCCCTGATGATTAGTGATGTTGAGCATCTTTTCATGTGTCTGTTGGCCATCTGGATGTCTTCTTTGGAAAAATGCCTATTCAAGTCCCCTGCCCATTTTTGTTTTCATTTGAGCTATTCGGGTGTTTGGTGTTGAGTTGTATGCTTTCTTTATCTATTTTGAATTTTAACCTCCTTGGCCTTCAGAATCAGGTGACAAATAGCATATTCTGGTCTTAGCCATAAAAACTGATGCCCTCATCAGGTTTGTGCAAATCTCTCCCTCAGGATATACTGACTGTGTTGATAGTGGCAGAAGCAGATCATGAAGATGACACTTCCTAAGATAAAAAGATAATAAACTGGCTCTTACTAGTTCCTTTGTTCTCAGAGTATCTCAACACGTCTCTGCCCCTACCAATTATGCTTTAAGATTAGCCAATAAATCTCTTTCACATAATAATGTCTGAGGACCCTTCAAATGGCTGCTTTTTTTTTTTTTTTAAAGATTTTATTTATTAATTTGACAGAGAGAGAGATAGCAAGAGCAGGAACACAAGCAGGGGGAGTGGGAGAGGGAGAAGCAGGCTTCCCGCAGAGCAGGGAGCCCGATGTGGGACTCGATCCCAGGACCCTGGGATCATGACCCGAGCCAAAGGCAGACGCTTAACGACTGAGCCACCCAGGCACCCCAAATGGCTGCTATTGTGCTGAGCTTTGGGATGAGTAATTCATGTGTTAGCCCTTTCAAAGGCATTTCTCTGCTGTCTCCTTTGGGTCTCATCAACATACGTGCTGTTGGTTTTTAAAGCCAGATATTTTGAGGGGTCATCCTCATGTGTAGGTGATGAAAGTTTGGATGCCTGATGTAGGGTACAAATTCTTCACTCCTCAGGGAGATGTTCCTCATTTGTGCTTTTCCTCCCAGTTGTGGGATGCTGCACCAGGGTTGGGGTTATGGTGAGACAACGTCTCAGCCTCTAATACCCATCTTGATGTGGTCCCCTCTTCTTGTTTGCCAATGTGAATGAGCTGCTCAGCTAGCTTTCCGGTCTTTTTCAGAGCAAATTTTTTCATACGTAGGTGTAGATTCAATGTGTCTATGGGAGGAGGTGGGTGTAGGACCTTCCTTCATTGCCATCTTGGACCACCCTCTCTCTTTTCTAAGTAATAGCATTCATTACCTTTTCTTGCTTTGTTTCATTTTTTTTTTTTAAAAAAACCTCCAAGACAATGCTATATTATAATGTTGTTAATTTAGTACCTTGCTCTAGCTCAAATTTGTTTTAATGTTTCACCATTTAGGATACTATTTATCATTTCTGATAACTACTCCATAGCTCCATAGTTTTACTATTTTAGTTTTCTAGTATCATGATTTATGCTTATATAGTTTATTTTTTTATTTTATTTTTTTTTAATTTTTTAAAGATTTTATTTATTTATTTGAGACAGAGAGAATGAGAAAGAGAGAGCACATGAGAGGGGGGAGGGTCAGAGGCAGAAGCAGGCTCCCTGCCGAGCAGGGAGCCCGATGCGGGACTTGATCCCGGGACTCCAGGATCATGACCTGAGCCGAAGGCAGTCGCTTAACCAACTGAGCCACCCAGGCGCCCTATGCTTATATAGTTTAAATATTGAATCATCCTAGCAGTCTCAAAATTTGCTGTAAAATGTTCTCAAAGTGCATCCCTCCCACCCCCTTTGGAAAAGCTCAACTAGTTGGCAATGGGAGTAATTTAAGGAAAATCCATAAGTGAACTATATTAAGCTCCTATAGCCGTTCATTTATGAACAAATGTAATTTTCAAAATATATTTGAGTGCTAAATATGTACTATAGTCTATGGTGTGGTGGGTGTGTATGTGTGTGTGTTAACCTTCTTAACAATCTTTTGAGGCTGGTCTATATAACTCTATTTTACTGATGAAGAAACAGACCTAAGGACATTAATAATTTGGCCAAAGTCCCACAACTAAGTAGTGGTAGAATCAGATTTGAACTCAGGTTTACAGCCTGAGCTTTTAACAACTGTTATAATGTTTCTCATTAATGCATTAGAAAAGAACAAGAAATAATAGAAGCTGCAAGATGGCAGACAAATGTCATATAGTATTTAATCAGTTTCAGAATTCTACTGAAATGACAGCAAACATTTGTAAAATATAAATCCAAACAATATAGAGAGCAAAAGAGAACGTCCAAGTATTTCAGCAACTCTGGCAAATTTCTAGAAGACAGAAAGCAGGGGGCATCAGAATAAAGGAAGTCACAAACCAGACAAAACAGGAATCCTTTTAGGCCAGCCAAGCCCCAGAGAGGACTCCAAGCTGTGAGACATTAGATGGAGTGGGCCGGAAAAACTGGCAGTATTCAGTTTTACATAAAGGCCTATCTGCGAACAGTTGTTTCAGTCGGCTCTTCCCTTTACCCTCCCCTACTCAGCAATCATAGGCATTGGCACAAGGAATAGCCGTACTCTCAGTGTCAACAGGTGCTTTTTAAAGAAAGTGGACTATATTACATGTATAAAAATGGGACAGGCTCCAAACATGGGAGTTGGCCCCTAGATTATGCCCTCCTTGTCACTTGGCAGGAAGGAAAACATCCTGGAGTCCTTGACTCAACCTACAAGATAGCATCCAGCCATATAAAGGGAAGAAAAAAACCAAGATATTCCAGTCAAAGGCATATTTTAAACCTGAGCAAAGGTATGAAGGTAAGGAACAACATGGTGGCTCAGGAAAATATTTCTTGCTGGAGATAAAGGTCAGTCCTAGATGTGACAGATACTAAAGCTAGAGGGGCAGACAGTGGCCAGATCTGGAGATTGTACTTGCCCTGGAGGCAAAAGGGAACAACTGAATACCGCAAGGAAGCGAAATGGTCAAGACCATTGTTTTGGCAACTGTGTAGAAAAAGGGAGTTGGGAATGAAGGCTTTCTGGGTATCTTAATATAGTCATTCCCAAAGTGTGGCCTGGGAACTTATGAGAAATACAAATTATTGGGCCCACACCCACCTACTGGACCTGAACCTCTGGAGGCAAGGCCCAGCAATCAGTTTTAATAAGCCCTCCCGGTGACTGTGATGCATCCTCATTTGAAACCACTCTTCTAAGGAACACCTCTTGAGGTAAGAGGTAAGGAACACCTCTTGAGGTAAGAGGTGTTCCTTATTCATCTTGTCCATGAAACTTTTCCGCCCCACCCATGTAGAATGGATCATATCCTCCGTTATCATCCCCTCTGTCTCCTACACCTACTTCTGCAGTAGAATTTTATGGTGGTGCTTTAGGTCAGTTTTGTTGTGGCAACCAGCACACTTCTTTATATCAGGTACTATCTCTCGCCTGCCTTTGCAGGTCAGCAGGACCTAGCAAAGCACTTAATAAATTAGTTTGCTGAATGAATGAACAGAAAATACTTACTAGGAGGCATTTGCAGTAGTCCAATCAATAGACAAGGAGGAAATGAGGTCTTGAGTCAAAAGTAGTTGGGATGGACCGGAGAAATATTTAGGAAATAAAATGGGCAGGATGCTAATAAGAGCTAACAATTATATAGCACTTACGGTGTAGCAGGCAGTTTTAAGTGCTTTACAAGTATTTCTATTTAATCCTCACAATAATCTTATGAGCTAGCTACTATTTTTATCACCATGTTATAAATGAGGAAACTGAGGCTAAGTAATTCACCCAAGTCAAACTAATATTCAGCTGACATTCAAACCCAGGCGATGTTTGGCAGCAGAATCCTCATTCTTTGCATTATTCTGCCTCCAAACTTGTGCTGAGATTGAGTGATTAGGTTGGGTAAATGGAGTGCTTTCAGCAAAGACATAAAGACAGGAAAAACCAGGGGAAAATGCTAAGTTCAGCTTTAGATATGCTGTGTTTGAGATACCTTTACAAGGTGTCTAGCAATGGTTTGATGTAATAGTTTGAAATATAGGCGCATGGACTGGGCTAGGTATACGGATTTTTTAAGATTTTATTTATTTGAGAGCGTGAGCGAGAGAGAGAGTGCACGCGCCCGCTAGCGCGCACAGGTGAGGCGGTAGGGGCAGAGGGAGGAGGAGCAGACTCCCTGCTGAGCAGGGAGCTCAAGGGAGACTCCATCCCAAGACTCTGGGATTTCGACGTGAGCTGGAGGCAGATGCCTAACTAAATGGCAGATGCTTAACCAACCGACTGAGCCACCCAAGTGCCCCTAAGGTATGCGGATTTTAAAATCAACATGCAAACAATGAAAAATGGATGGGATGACCTAGGAGGTATTTGTTACAAGTATCCCTACTTTTCAAAAGTTCATGTTACCCCACTGCGCTTTTAGGAAAGACCTACATTAGTACCTGTTTTCACTAACCAAAAGAAACCCTAAGAGGATCTTTGCATTTGCGGAAAAGCAAAAATAGCCTCTGTGGTCGTTTGGCAGCAAGCCGTTACAGGGGCAGTGAGCACTGCCAGCGGTGAGCCGCGCTGACTCCATTCCTGCAACCACACTCAGCATCTCTGTGTCAGGCTGCCACAGCTTCGAACAGTCTGTGGGCATCTGTGCTTTCTCTCCATTTGTTTTGTGTAACTGTTAGCAAGATGTGTCCTAAGGTGTTAGAAAAGCCTAAGAGGTTATTTTTGGGTCTGGGGATGCTCACAAACGTTTCCATACAAATTCACGAGAGTTGCATCTTCATTTTACCCCGTTCTGACTTATGAAAGGTTTCATAGGAAGCTCTACTTTCAGATAGCAGGGGAAACCTGTGTATATGAGACCTGTGGGCTGAAAGCCCTGGTGAATGATATTTGAGGGAATCTACGATACAATGGCCTCACAGGTATAAGGAGATTCCAGGAGACAGTAGAGTCCCAGAAGCCAAGGTAACAGGTAGCCTCATGAAGGGAGTGATGAACAGTACTAGTATCAATTAATTCAAGTAAGAAAAAGACTGAAGGCCATTTTGGCATCTAAGACGTCACTAAAATTGGCTTGCTATGATCACCAACAGAGGGATGAAAGCCAGGTTAGAATAGGGTAAGTGAAAAGACAGCAAGAAATTGGGAAAGCAAATCTCTGTCCCTGTAGATACAGGACATCTTGTGGAAGATGCAATAAAAATAAGTTTTTTAGATGAGACCTCAGTGTACTTTTGAGTGGAGCAGATGGAACCACTGGAAGTGGTGTTGAGAATAAAGGGAAGAAATGAAGAACCAACTTAACAAACCAAAAACCTGGGAGAGGTTTGTCCTGAGCTATAGGGTGGCAACTCAATCTCTGAGATGAGGACATGAGTGAAGACAGGAATGGATGTGAGAATTTTAGGTGGAGGGACGACCTTAATTTTACTGATAAAATGAGATTAATGGCAGTCCACTGGGTATGGAAAAGAAAGCTAAGTGTAAAACTTAAAGGAAGATTTAGGGAATGGAAGAGTAAGCATCCTTAAATGCAGTAAGAGGACAAGTAATTTTATAAATAAGCCCTTTCTAAAACCAACCAGGAGGTCAATGCTAGGTGGAAAACTGAAGGCTAGGATGGACTGAGAAAATGCGGTGGGAAATACAGACTGCAGGACTCTATGAAGTCAAAGATCAGGTTAGGGCCAGTGAGCACAGAATTTGGACAGGAAGTTGTAGTTAGAGGAGGTTACCAAAGGTTAAGTTCAAGTAGCTCTGAATTGAAACAGCTAAGTTGTAGCCCTCAGAGTGGTTGGTTGAAATAAACTTGATAAAAGCAAGAATCATAGGGTTGGAATATTGAGTAAGAGTAGCTACGTACATGTTAGAAGACACCAACATAGCTGGCACTTTTAGGGTGTAGTTTTGATTGCAAAAATACACTTGAAATGGCGGAGTGGGGGTAGGGACTTGAGGTAGGTGATCTATTTCTCATTGGCCTGGGTGCCAGTGTTAAAAGTGGGTAACAAAATCTTTACTCGGGAAAGGGTGAGGGTAGTTATGGAGGATAAAGAAAAGATGAGAGCAGTCAGGCACTGGCACTGAGCAAAGGAAAAGCTTGAGAGAAACTCAGTGGCAGGGTGATTGAAAACAACTTGTAATAGAGGTAGGGACATCTAATTTTGAGTTGTTTGTGGTGGGGCATGCAAGATGACATACCTCCTCTACCTCCCTTGCCTCTTAAAAAAAAAAAAACACAGCTCAGCTGAGCTTACTATTTTCACAAATGCCTTGTGAGTGAATGTTCAGCTATTATTTATGGCCGTGACTTCTTGCCCACCAAAATATGATCCTTAGTGATGTGTCATTGTCGGGCACAGGCAAGAGGAGAGATTGATTCGTTCACTTTCCCTTTGCCACGGCAATGGACAGCATTCCAAATGGTATCTTGGTCCTGCTGGGTCCCAGTGAGATGGGAAGCCAACCCCCCATGCTACCTACAATAGACATGTTGACTAATTAACAAGTTGTCCTAAACCCATTTTGGAGAATGTTCATATTGCGGTTTTAATTGTATATACTTCCGATATCCAATCAATGGCTCTCCTGTCAATTTTATTTCAAACATCTTGACTTCCTCTCCAAACTATAGTTGTTTGGCATAACCTTCCTTCCTACCTGCATTACCCCAATAATGTCCCAATTCATCAACAAATGTCTTACCTTCCTTTTAATCCATTCTCTAAACTGTAGCTAATTTTTCAAAAATACAAATCCGATTACATGACTGCCAAGCTTTTCAATCTATGGATTTAATTTCAGGGATGATGACAAGCCGAACTATTTACAAGGCCCCATATAATCTGCTCTCCCTAGCCTCTCATTACTCTCGCGAACTACAGCCACTCAGTTCTAAATACACCATGACCTCTTGTCTGTATGCTTTCGCCAGTTCTGTTCCCACTGGAGTACACAGCTTTCTTGGCTTAGGCTTGTTCTGAACCCCAGACGAAGAACCTCTCTGGTGCAAATCATACAGAACCCTGTATTTCCCCTATTACAACATTATTTCATAGTACTTATGCAGTGTGTCTTCCCCAGTATCAATCACATAGTACTGAAGAGTAGGAGGTACCAAGGGAAGGAGGAAAAAAAGGTAATTAGCTTTGCCTTGGATCCATTTACAGAAATGGAAGCATGGTAATAGATAAATCTTGCCTGCAGAACATGTGAGCAGGGGCTACAGATCAGCAGCGGGGCCTCTTATCTGGGCAGTGGCACATGCCCATCTGGTTAAAGCCTGACTGTACTTTAGAGGGCAATCGATGCTGAAACAAATTTCTAAATATTTTAAATGTAAATTTTAAGGACTGAATGATTTTCAAGGTTATTTTGGACTTAAACTCTGAGCCAACCGACCTCATTAGTATTTCAATAATCATGTAAAAAGAAAAGTTTTTTTTTTATGTCTCAGTTCTCCCAAGTGGTACTGAGATGGTCAAGAAGCTTGACAGACTAGTCGCTCAATGGTCTGCTTTTAGTTTTGTGGTAGTTTTTCTGTCACATGCCTACCATCATCAGTCTTTAAAATCCCATGTGTGGGTATCAAGATTCATACAGAAGCATTTTATTGTCTCCATACACCAACTAATCCTAGCAAAAATCTGCTATAGTCAGCTTAAGTTTAATAATGGCTTTCAAAGTTCAAATATATAGTTTTGGAATTATACAAAATAGCACTATTTGGCAGGACTTCACATATTATAGCTAAACAGGAAATTACCTGTACTGGGAAACAAGTCAATTGACTACTCTCTTGCAGAGAATATGAGCAATTTTGAAAACCTACATTTTAAGAATTCAAGAAAAATGTACTAGTTGCGCATGGCTACTGTGCTTACATTTTTTATACAGTGCATCGATCCCAAAGCACTCCAACTGCTTCATACTCCCCTACACAGTAGCAGCCCCTTTATACTATTTCTGCCAAGTGTGCAGAAAACATTTTATAACCAGAGAAAAACAGTACGTTAAGGGATTTAAGACCATCCATTCCCATCAGAGGAGGTTATACAGTAGAAACCTATTTCCACTAAATCATGAGTTGTACTTAATGATTAGGTTCATTAGAAGTAGTACTTAAGATAAATGGACACAAGAATGTCTGAAGTTTTGTCTGTTGGTTATAGCTGCTAGAAAGAAATCTCTGAAAGAGTGGTTCTTAATTGGGGGCAATTTTGCATTAACCCACCACCGACCTCCACTGGGGACATCTGGCAATATCTGAAGACAATTTTGGTTGTTAAAACTGGGGTTGGTGATGGTACTACGGGTAGTATCTAAGTGGAGAGAGGTGAGGGAATATCTTAAACATGCACAGGGCAGCCCTCATGACACAGAATTATCTAGTCCAAAATATCAACTGTGCCAAGGGTAAGAAATCCTGATCTAAAGATGTATTTTTCCACTGAAGTCTAAATTCTGGAGGAAAGCATGGATTTTTATATCTAGAATAAGGAGCCAGTTTTTTCCAACCCTTTTAGGAAAGCCTTAGTTCATAGACGATAACGATTCCAAACAAAATACACATTTGCATGTCTTCTAAAAATAAACTAGGATTATAGTAAGCTACTACCATCATAGTAAGGTAGCTACCCTTACCTAAGGAAGTTCCTAAGTTGGATTTATACTAAACGTGAAATGTCTGTGGAACAAGTAAAATACCTCTTCAGAGTAACAGGGTTAGTACAGGCTATTATAAACATGAGGTTATTATGGTACCATACATTACCCAGTTCTGGAGTATAATTCTTTAGATTTATGTGGGGGGGGGGAGAGAGAGAGCATTCTAGAAAAAAATCACTCAATGTGCATCAACCATTAGTTACTGATAATGGCTAAATACACACAAATTCCAATATTTCCTAATCTGGAAAATTTTCAGTTCACAGAACGTAAGCTTTTTCTCCAAGACCTAAGTAAAACAATTTGCCAAAATCATCACTGATAATCATTTAAGATCAGAATTAAAAGGTATGAAGAGGTCAGGATATTAAGATTCCCTCTACTAAAAATTTTATTCTGAAACCTGACACGCATTGACCTCACAGGGTCTAACGAAGTAAAATTACTTGCAATATTCCCTCCAGTAGTTTTAATTCCCTCCAGTTGGTTTTTATGATATCCAAAGAAAAACAGATCACAATTTGAATTTAGAACTAACTTTCTAAGAGCACAAACACGTTGCTCATAAATCTTGCCCTAACTTGCAGTAGAGGTGTTCACAAAAATGGTATTTTTCTAGTAATAGGAAAAGCAGTAATTTCACTGTTTATCTCTTAAGAAAATGGCCTTATGCCACCAAATACTTCTGTGTTCCATTTTTACAACCAAAGGTATCAAAGGAGTTTTATATTTAATTAACTGGAAAAGTCAGTGAAAACCAGAATATCCTTTTTCCAAACAGTAATATGAAGTGTTACTATATTGTCCATTTTCCACTCTACAAAGGATTAAATAAGATTTTAAAAAGATATGAATCTGGGGTGGCAGTGATTTGAAAAATAAGATTCAAGATACAGCTAGAATCCAAAATTTGCTAAAAATTTAAAGCTCCTTAACATCAAAACATTTACTAACCATAATATATGTAGAGAATGGCAGTTAATTTTAACAATTTAAATTTTTGGTAAAATTTAATGTGGGCAAAATGTTACTTCAACTTTTTAATTGTGAAGTATTGCCATATACTTTGTCATGTGGCTAAATAAAGCTTACATGGCTTATTAACTGTTTCAATGACCAGGGATTTTGAACATTATTAATGAACTGTATTATTTGTGGTTCAAGAGTGAGCTATAAAGTATCAAAACATCCCTTAGAACTGGTTAAATTAGATATGCCCCTATTATTTACCATTTGGTTAATTATGGTTACATAAATTTTTTGGTAAATATTCAAACATTTGATGAAGTCATCATACTCCTACCTTTTAAGCATTTTAATTCCCAATGGTTAGGAAGCTTCAGACCTCACTAACGTGAAGACCTGACCACATTTTTAAGAATTATCATTCAGTGCTACTGATTTTATATGTAAATTTTTACATTAGGCCTTGCCATACCAAATTTCCTTTCCGCTTTAGTTCCATAAAATAACCTCAAAATGCAACTCCCCATATTGAACTTTAGAACTACCTGGCTTTTTTTTTTTTTTTCTTAATAGTTGATGTGTCCTCAAGAAAATCAGCAAACAGTTTTTCTATGAACTTGTAGCTCTCCTGAGAAACCTACATATGGAGAACTGCTAAGCAGAACTTCCTAATAATATGTAAGACTGATAAGAGTAGTGTGAGTGGCAGACTATGACTGGACTCCACATCTTGCAACCTCCATTCTAGTATTGACCTGACCACTACAAGTACACAGTTAATCAGTAGGACTCAGCGTTTAAAATTTGCGTTTTCTTCTCCGTTATCTAATTTTGTCATGTACATAAATATATATATATGTAAATATATATATATTTTAAAAAGCACTAAAATCATATCTACTACTAGAAAAAAGTGTGATCTATTTTTGTATTAAAAGATAGACTTTCAGTATGTTAGAAAAATTAGCCATCTTCCAAGACTTAAAAAACCATGCCCTCTTGGAAGTTTAAAAAAAAAAAAATCCAATACATGAAAAGTATTTGGATTTAACTTTAGACAATTAACTAAGACATTCACACAACATATGCATGTCAGTCTCCTATATGGTCCTAGAGCCTGCAGTATTTTAATTTATTGTGAAACCATGTAACCAAATACTTAAATATATCCACAACATCTATACCACGGTAATGCATAGTACATAATATACTGACATCTCAAAATAAATTTCTATTACAGTTTTATGCAAATTATGGTATAAGATTATCACCTGCCACATTTTTGAAATGGCACCAACTTCATGTAACGTTCTATATTAATGTACTAAAATCCTTACTGGTAATGATGTCTTATGCATTATCATCTGAACATTTGAAATCAAGCTGTTAATCTAATAACCACAGTATGTTATCAATTAAAATCACTGCATATTCAGATGTTAAAGCAGGAAGTTATACAGCAGGAAAAGTATTTCTAATTCACAGTTTCAAAAATAAAGGGTGCAGTTTTCAAATATGATTGCTTAAATTGGTCAATTTAACAACTGCCTCCTTCAATACATGTAAACTATGTTTGCACAGCATTAGGAGATGTCTTTTATTTCAGAAATTAGTTCTTACTGTTACAGGAGCACCACAAATTTGAAGGAAGAGGCTACAGTGTGAAATGAGCTCACTGAAGGGTATGGTAAATAAAATTTTAACTACAATATAAGGTACTGCAAAGCTTTGTTTCCCCCCAGCACAGACCCCTTAATGAGGAAAAGTAGCCAACACTTACCAAATACAATATGTAAATTAGCTCTACAAGAAGGGAGGGGGAAATCTAACCCAACCAAAAGAAAATACTATATTAGCTAACAAACCTGTGATAGTCAGCTTCAGAATTTTCCTAAAAATAAAATTCAAAAGCATACACAGTATTTGTATCCTTCGATAAGGATTGCAGGGATCCAAAGGGAATGAAAGAAACATCTGGTTTTAAAAATTTCTAAGTGGAAACACACACACACAAATGGGTAACTGAGAAAAACTGAGTACTTAAATATTCAAATTTTAAATGTGTAAGAAAATTTATAATAGAAAAAGTGGCAAATTGTTATTGTGACTTGATTTGCTGAAAACATCTGCAAATTCACACTGGCATTAAGAAAACCAAAGTTTCAAAAATTTACTCCTCTCTCTCTCTCTCTCCAGATATGTTTTCTGTGCAAAAATAAATATCTGAAAATTGCACTAATACAATAATACTTATTTTAACTTTTGTTATTATGAATAATCTGCACATGCTGCTTTACAGACAATACATATTTGTAAACTTGCTCATGCAAAATTAGTGTGCGCAACAGGGATATCATTAATCCCCATACTTAAAAAATGATACCTTATCTTTTTAAACTGCCAAACCCTTTGAAATGTAACAAATCTTACACAGATGTTGTCTGCCAGCTAAAAATCAATTTATGTTGCTGAAACAAAAAGTTATACAAGAAAAACATGGTTTTCATCTTGCAGAATTTTTGATTTTTAAAAGAAAATTTATAAAAGAAAAGAAATTCATGGTCACAAAATTTTAACATTTTAATCCTAAACATTACAGGGCAAATAGATACTGGACCCTATCTCCATAAATCCTAACTTTTAGTTTCCATTTTTTAAATGTTGCCCTAACCACTAAGACATTAGTGGTTTTACAACCTCTGGAGATTGTGGAAATACATGTTTCTGAAAGAAATGCTACAAAAACAACAATGGAAGAAAGCCAAACTGTCTCCGTGAAGGAAAAAAAAAATATGGAACATTTTGAAGCCTTAAATACTTCTTTCCATGTTTTCTGATTAACCTGTCAATTCAGTGCATCATATGGTCAATATAATGGTCCCCATGTTGAACAAACATCTAACTAGTGTCCATTGATTCCAAGTTAGTAGATGATGAATCTTTTTGGATACTTTCAAAGATGGCCGCCAGCTCAGGGTTAGAACTGATCTGTGACTGGAATTCACTCATCAGTGGACTCTTCTCTGCTTCTGGAATGGTTAGCAGTGCTGCTACTGCTCTCATGGCAGATCGCTTTAGTTCATCTTGCTTTTCAAACTCCTGCTTTACTGAGTTTGCCTTCACCTGTAACATTGAGTAAATTTATACTGTGTGTTACAAAGACAACTCTTGAACAAAATTTAAGCATGTAGAAATTTCTGGTAAATAAAGCAAAGCTATTGTTTTATACGTCCAAAAGGTACATTCTACTCTAAACAGTTATTTTTAAACATTTTAGCAGTAACTGTTCTTCCTTTGAGGAAACATTTTATACCAACCCCCATATTAAAACAGAAAATCCAGAGCCATCATGGTTGAAACAAAAAATGGGACCCAGAGCCTTATCTTACCTGGTCATCAAGTCCTACTCCAGCCCCCAAGAACTACTCCTCTAGCTACCCTGTTTAGTCCTTATTCTTTAAGAACATCATGTACTGACCTCTCTGCCTTAATATGTATAATCATTTTTACATGAAAAGTCCTGTTTCACCTTCTGAATCTAAAAATAATTCGGACTTTCATTTTCAAGGTCCATTTTAAAAGTCATCATGCTCACAGAAAGCTTTCTCTGACTCCCTCCCCTACCCACCTCCACCAGAATTCATCATTTCCTCTTTTGTGTTCCTATCACACTTTATCCTGTATCAGCACTTCATCATATGTATCATATTATTGTAACATTATTAAATAAAAGCTTTTAGGAATAGCATTTAACAGTGCTAGTTAAGTGTTTTTGTTTTTTTGCTAGTAAGTTTTCTAACAGGTTAACTTTTAAAACCAACTGCTACATAGGGTACTAGCATGGTTAAATTTGGAAAACTAGAGTACAGAATCAACTAGGAATCTTGAATAGACCAAGTCTGGCCTCAGGTGATGTCAATCAATGATTACCTTAGTTGTACATGTGGCACGTAACGGCTCAACAAGTCGGTCCAACCTCTGTAGTACTGCACTTGGACAAAGGGTGGAGAGTCTCACCAACATTAAAAATGTTAGCATCTATTAGAAATTAAAACAAAAAATTTAGACTTTGCATGATTTTCTAAAGACAGTATTCCAAATTCTGACAAAGTTCTTAAGAGGAATGACTAGTTTCAAACCTTAGCTGAGGAATATCAGTTGCAAGCATTAGACAGACCTAACCTATAACGTGGTCCTAGAGTAGAGAACAGTGGTTCTCAATCTTGGCTGCACATTAGCACTGCAGAGCTTTAGAAATATGCCCAATTCCTCAGCCCCTTTCCCAGAGATTTTTACCTAACCTGTCAGGATAGGGCCATAGATACAGTAAAAAGCTCGTGTGCACCAGAATGGAACATCACTGAACAAGAAAATAACTGAACTAGGAGAAAATCTTCAAAATAAGTTTCTACTGTCTTAGCAGGTATCAAAAAAACTGGTTATTCAGATTAATCCAGTACTCATAGTCTTTTTTTTCTCTTTAGACTATAAACTGTAGAATGAAACAGGAGGATTCTATTATTTCTTTTGGGGATTTGTTCATTGAATTCTGAGAGGATCAGGTTACTACCACATATGGAAACAGAAGTTGGGATTCTGATAGTATGCTCAATTACTGTTCAGCTGCCACTTTTGCCCTGCTTGACTAAAGGAAGGCCCTGAAGAGCAGAATAGAGACAATGCACTTTTTTTTTTTAAATCACCCTTTTATATAGTTCATATTTAAAACAGACGTGAGCAAATAAAACAAAGAGCAATTATGAGTAAAGTTCCTGCTCTAAACCTAAAAAGCAGTGTGATTTCTCTCTAGTTGCTTCTACAGATTGCTTTCTATAGAAAACAGTCCTTTTGTGTAAAGGATTATCCTTTAACAAAACTCTTGACATTAAGCCCATAATATCATATTGGAAAGTAAAAATCCCTCATTCCAATAAATAAAATGGTTATCATGTAGAACAGCTCTAAAGACAGTCCAAAGAATTAGCTAAGACAATGATGGAAGACTACTATCCAATATTAAGACAGGACAAAAATATACTCTAAACAGCAAAATTTGTCTGGACTCTTAAGGGAAAGCTGTAGAAACTATGCACTAAAGCAAGCTGGCACAGGGAATTTCTTAGAATTTTCCATCCATAACGTAGACTTGACTTCCTCCTCCAATGAGGTTTCTGGATTTTTCCTGTATGTCAACTGATGTTACATTGCATCACTATTACTTTTGCATATTATAGTTTATAACACACTTACTAAAATCATGACAAGCAAACCAGTTTTTCTTAATAAGCAAGAGTAAATTACAAGGGTGAAAGTGACTATAGGAAAGTCTTCTTCTAAAACAATCTATAAATAGGCACAAACATCAAACATCTTACCTTAATATCGTAATGGTCCTTCAAACCATCTTCAACATGATTCAGAAATTCAAAGATATCTAGTCTATCAAGACAACTGTCTAAAAGTGTGTACATACACTCAAAAGCTGCCTTTCTAATATCCAGTCCATCATCAACTGTATGCTTAAATGGACCCATTTCTACCTGTTGAAACAAAACAGAATGTGTGGATATACTTAAAAATAAAAGACAAGCTTAGATAAACAGTAATGTAACTAACTTACCTCTCTTATAAGCTCCTTTCTAACTTTTGTTTCATTATAAAGATGTGGCAGAACAGTATCTAGAAGATCCCTTATTAACGATGGTTTATTATGTGCTGCTGAATTGAATGTGACCAAGGCTACTCTTCTTACATTCAAATCTGGGTCTTCCAATGTTTTTAGGAAATCACCTGAAAATTTTAAGAGAAGCAACATACAGTCATGGTAGGCTTAAAATAAAATACATATGTTTTTCCTATATGGGTAAGTTTATTGTTGATATTATTATTTCTTCAATGCAGGTCACGGAAGAATATGATGATATAATAAGTGAATCTTAGAGCTGCTTTTAGCAACAGGTAAACTACTGATTAAACATAATTACATTCAGACATGATAACCGACTCTTATAAGCATTCTGTAACGCAGAGGGCATGGAATGAGAGAGCCCAAAAAGTTCCCTAATTACTTCTACTGATATATTTTAAAAAGGTAGGTTGCACAGAGAAGTGATGGAGCCAGCAGCTACAAAAATAACATAAATGATTCTACTCAGAGTTCAAAATTAGTATTTTCACAAAAAGCAACAAAAACAGAATTAAAAACATTGAGTTCAAAATAAGATAAATAGGATGAGGACTAGATCCATTACTTGATAAACTGATTACTAACAAGTATACAATTTATCAGATGATAAAAGAGAAATAAAACATTTCTATCTTTAATAAGAATATACAAATTGGTAAGAGGGTTAAAAATACAAAAGGAGGTAACTGAAACCTAATATAGGACAAAAAGCAGAAATAAGTCTGGTCTTGCCAATGTGGGGAAGAAATTATAGTGCAAAGATGTTTGGAGTCACACAGATGGTGATCCAAATCACTTCATTTGCCGATTGTATGACTTTTGGCAAGTTACTTTAGGCAAGAGCCTCAGTTTCTCAGTTTACAAAATGAGAACTATAAACCTTTAGGCTACATGAGTAGAATAAATTGCATGTATACTGCTGAATAGTGTCTGGGACATTGCTGTTATTCACATGGAGTTATTGTTCATCATTATGTAATCACAACCTTACAGTCAGCAATGTTTTGGAATACATAAGGGAAAAAAAGAGGTGCTAAGACTTGAATGTATCACAACAGCAATTTGAAAAAACGGGAAGGAAGTGATACTAGTATTTTAGACACCATATACTGGTAAATTCAAGTCTGACCACCCAGGAAATTTCGGATTACAAAAAGCGTTCAGGAGGTACCTTGGAATCAAAAAGAATTTAAATATACCAGACTAAACCTTCTTACCCCTCTGTTTGCTTACAATTACTAACACAGTAAATTAGAATAAAGTATTTGCTTTCAGAAAAGCACCTAAAATACTGCTATTACTATGGACAAATGGTGACATGCACTAGGATTACCTATCCCCAACTCTTTGGTTTAATTATTACAATTTTTAAAAGGCTTCCTAGGTGGTTCTGATGTTCATATAGTCACCAATAATACTAAACTAGATCATAATTCAATGAGAATGACCATCATCTGCTCAAATAACTATACCAATGATACACAATGGTTGACTTGTCAACCTGGAAATATGTCTCTAGAGATGTGGCACAGGACTCTTCTCCTTTGTCCTATCTTGTACGACACAAAAAATGTCAAATATATCAAAGCGGGGTGCCTGGGTGTCACAGTCAGTTGGGCAGCCGACTCTTTAGTTTCGGCTTGGGTTGTGATCTCAGGGTTGTGGGGTTGAGCCCTATGTCGGGCTATGTGCTCAGGGCAGAGTCTGCTTGGGATTCCCTCTCCTTCTGCCCCTCCCGCTCATGCTGGCTTGCTCTCTAAATAAATAAGTCAAACCAAAAACAGATGAAGAGAACAAAAGGCAAGAATCCTCCAATTCAGACCTTATGTCTAGGTCCCAACAATAGCATCCATTTATCCCTATGTCTCTCTTATTCTGAACTGATAATCCATTTTTGTAATTCTTTTAAATTGTTTTTTTTCCTTTCTGGCCTACTGCAGAATGACACAAAACTACAAAGCTTCTTTGCCATATCCTTCTATCCTCTCTGCAGCTCTGTCTTCAAGAAAACACCAAACTAAGCTCTGAAGGTCTTTAGTATTACCAACTCTAGGAAAACTGATGATGAAAACAACATAGGGAAGTTGTAAAATCAATAAAATAATCCTAAAAGCTAAATCTTGTCCTTGTCGATGTAGAGACAGCCCTAGTCTCCCCTGGCTATCTCTTAGTTCTACTTTTTTTTTATTCTTACATTGTCTCCACAGATCTCCTTGGGAGCTGGAGGGCTTACAAGAACAGAAAATTGGGGCAATAACAGATCAAGCAAGATTAATTTATATCTGGTCAGATAGACCAAATATGTAGACAACTCTGAAGCCATCCCAGTGTATTTATTTGCAAAATTATCTGATAACTTCAAACTAAAGGATGATTAAGTATGTAAGGTCACACACTGTCAATTATCTTTTCAATGAAACAATTACCAGACCCTTACAAGCATTTTATTTTAGTTCCTTAGTAATATTTTTAGTTACTGAAATTATTAATCAGTATGTTTATCTGTTTCCGCTTACCTATGCAGTTCTTTAACAGGGGATCAATAGGCTGTGGATGATCAGAAATAGTAAACTTCACAGCTGTAACCACTGAGCTTCGGGCATATGATGAGCCTAATTAAAAAGAAATTTTAAGTCTATTGGTATGTAAATACACTAAAATCCATGGATATCTTTAACATTTTCAAACCACTTCAACTGACACCAGTGTCCTCAACTCCCTAAAATTCTCTTTGGTCAGGAGTACCACTCATTGCTCTCAGGGCAGGCAAAGTTTACTCATAAAACATAATCCCACTAGATTTCAAAAGAAATAGTATCTTCTGGGAAGGAGAAGACCTGGGAGAGCAACAGTGGAGAATCTAGCCCTCACAAAAGGGAAGTGTTTAAACCCATAAATAGTTTACAAGACCTTCAAGTGTTTTCTTAAAAAAGCAGTTTCTAAAGAAAGCAATGGCTATTATTACCCACTACTTGGTCTAAAGGAGTTGACACTGGTAAATGTGAAAACAAAAGTCTTCTAGGATCCTTCATTTGAACTAAGTTCACTAATATTAGTACTGTAATTAGTACTACCAAGTTCCTTAGTATGTATTAATTCAAGAGACATTTGTCTTTTCCACATTTTAAGATAAAAGAGTTAACATTAAAATATAATGAACAATAGGAACTACAAGAGATTTAACCATGATCTTATTACTCTATCCTTTTTAAACAACAAAATGTCCTTTGAATATAGCTCCGTATTGCAACACAAGGCAACAGGTTCTACATGTAACACAATACAAAAAGGCTTTAACTTCTGCATTAGGCATCTTTCAAGGTTACCAACTGCTAATAATTTTTTTTTTTTTTTTTTTTAAGTAAGAAAATCTAGGTACCCACCTGATATCAAATACCCCTTAAGTCGTGGAAGGAGAGTTTCTGGATCAATTAGAGTGAGTTTTCCTAGACATTCAGCAACAACATTTCTGGTTCCTTCTTCCGCACACTCACAGTGCTTTAGCAGTAAGGCCCAGATGTTTTCAACATATGGTTTAAGGCCCACTACTGATGCAGAGCTAATAATTTCCTTCAAGGAATGAAGCAGAAGATACTGCCTTTTGGGTTGACTGGTTATTTCTTGTAAGACAAATGGTAGATACTCAGGAAGGTTGCCCACACTAATGCTGCCTAAAGCATAGGAGGCGGCTGATTTAACTTCTTCACTAGGAGATGAGAAGGCTTCTAATATTACAGATTTTAGTTCCAGCTGCCCACTTAAGTCAATATGATGCCCAACTTCTCCAAGAGAAAGCAGAGCTAAGAGACGAATGGAATCTGTAGACCTTGAGTTCTTGACATCTTGAATAAACTGACCTACTACAGCTGGTCCTTCTTTAGGGCATGCTCGAGTAAGGGCAGCTACACATTTGGCAATAGAATAGTAAGACTGCTTGTGAGTAAGAGCGGTGCTCTGAGAATAAACTGGACCAGTCAGCATGCGCAACAAATCCATGTACCCTAGATTATTTGTTCCAGTGACAACCAGAGCTTGGAAAAAGTCTAGCATGGCGCTAAGAGCTCCCCCCTGTAATAAAGGTGATCTCACAAGTCCAATAAGTTCATTGAGAATGGATCCACTTATCTTTGAAAGGGAGGAGGGATACACTTTTGCCAGTGTGGTAAGGAAACTGATAGCCATCTGTGAAACATGCATATCACTTTCACTGATAAGAGGTGGGAGTTCATCTAGAACTGCATCAATCATGGCAGCTGTCAAGCTGTCACTATAGTTTTTAATTAGAATATCTAGGGCAGAAAGGGTACCCAGTTTCAAAGCTCTCTGGTTTTTCCTGAGAAATGAAGCAAGGATAGGAACCCCTTCTCCCAGGACAGGCCTCAAATCTATCTTCAAAGGCGACCCAGCAATCAGTGTCAACGCCTTCACTGTAGTTAAGCGGGTAATTTCATTCTTTAGTCTCTCCAAGAAAATCTGAAGTGTATTAGGCAAATCAGAACCCAAATTGTCTCCAAGGTTGCAAATAATTTGTCCCATACAAGAAATAGCCCTTTCCTTGACCTCCTGATCAATGTCAGCTGCTTTCAACCTCTTAATGGTACAGGTAAATAGATCTTTGATATAAGGAGTTGCATCAAACGAGGAAGGCTGATCTAAAGGACGAATTACTTTGACAAGCTGCTGGGTAACAAGAAGTGCTTCAGATGTAATCTTGTAAAATGGGTCTCCAACACAAGCCACCACCGGAGGGACCAAAGCCTGAACGTGAGGATGGAAGACTTGAGGAGAGTGGTTACAGAGGATTACATATAGACACGACAAAGCATCAATCTTCAAATTTGATGAGCTTGATTTATCATTCAGTGAGAAAATGATTCCTAAAAAGCCAACAAAAAAAGTCCAATAATTTTTATGTATTTCTAAGAAAGAAAAAATTAAAAACTAATCCCTAAAATTTTATTAAACTTTCTACTTAATCATACTATATCTCTAAAGTAGTAGAAATTCCACAATCTATGATAAATATTAGAGTCAAAAATTTTAAGCTAAGATTTTAACCTTTTTACTTGAAAATTTCTAACTTTAGGTGTTCAAGATGGTTCTATGTGCAAATTAAGTTGTCACAAATGACCTTTTTGAAGGAAACAACTGTTTAAGCTTATCGAAGACTTAATAAAGTCTATAGTAAGTCCCCAAAGTAATTTACTATTTCTTTCATACCTGGCACAAGTACAGGAATGTGTTGCGTTAGGGCCCCAGGTAGTACATTTACCAGTTCAGTTAACATGTTAAAACAACACTGTCGGGTCTTCACACTTTTTTCTTTCATCTGTTTGTGCAGAGCTTTAACAATGTTGGGAACCTGTAATTATCACACACACATTAGTTGGTTCAGCTAGTGGTATTTCCTCAGTACACTTAACACAAATTATCAGGGATGGGAAGAGAGGGAAGAATTTAACAAGATTGTTAGACACAAATTTTGTCGCACCTATTAGATAAGGTCTCTTGGAACTCTATTTGCTTTATACTGATAAGACTATACTTTCAGGGATCATTTCTACAGTTTGTATCATTAGCTTTCTACAGAGCAAGAAAGTCTTCCTTGACTAATTTTAATTATGAAATGCACAAGACTAAATAGAAATCAAACCAAATTTTCAAACAAAATTTTAGGAACATAATTTATAAATGGCTTTTTGAACAAAAATAGCACAGATCTGCATTAAAAGAAAAGGGACAAATTACGGAGAAGAAACCATTAAATGGGTCTTCGACTTTGCTCTCACAATGAAATAGACCTCACTTAAAAATGTAGCTACAAGCAGCAAGGTTATGATTCAAAGACATCTGCTTCTAAACTTTCTAACGTTTTGTTAGTTGGTAAAACCTAAACAAAGTATTTACTAATCTTACAGATATGAAGATACATACAGACACATGCCATATCGAACAGTGATCTGAAAGCTAGAGACAAAAGAAAATCACCTAGTTCATTACATCATCAGAATGTCCCATGTTTTTATCTGACTTCTATACGCTTCTTCTCATTTCCTTCTACAATTAATCTTCAGTGTTCACCTTTAAGTTCACCATGATTTTTTTGTTAATTTGTACTACTTGAAAGCAAGACAGATATGTACATCCCCCCTGGGTTATGTGTTCAGTACCTCTCAACATCTGTTTTTGTAATTTATAAAAATGAACAAATATGTATGCCATTGGGCTGCTGTAGGGATTATATATAAGACAGAAAAATGCCTAGCATGCATTAAATATTCAGTAAGTAGGAGCTATATAGTTCTAATCTTTAGAATCTTAGAAAAGATGTCCTGCAGTGAAAAATATCTATGCCAGCTGTTATTAGTAAAATAATATGGACTAGGCACCAGACTGTTTACATAAATCACCTCATTTCTCACTACCGTAGGTAGACCATTCTAAGTAAATAAACTGTTCTTACAAATGAGAAAAGTGAGGTTTAATAAAATGACTAACTTGTCCAGGATCACACAGCTAAATGAGGACTGAAACGAGGTATGAACACAAGTAGTGTGACTCCATAGCTCTAAGATTTCTCTGTTAATATCAAAGATAATTTTACTGAACCTTAAAATTATTTTAATATTATTTAGTAAAATCAAGAATACCTCAAATCAGAATAATCTATTTACAAGTAACATAATATGAATATACATAAACTACTACATAAACATATCCCAGAAGTATGCTTTTCTGAAGATGTTCTGGGACTCAGATTTCCATATAAAAAAAGCAATTTTAAAATTTCATATTTAGAAGCATGACTTTCAACCATACTTTTAAACTGACCTGACTCTGAAGCATTGTTAAAGGTGTTTCTCCCTGCTCCATTGCATCAGGGTCACATAGCCAACTTTGGACAGGACGAGTTTGCTTCAAAAGAGAAAGGTATGCATGAAAAACATCTGCCTTTACATTCTCTTCACGCTCTTTAAATCTGGATATCAGTGCAGGAGAGACAGTCTTGTAGAATTCTGGAAGCATTTCATGCCTTGTGCTAACTACAGCATCCAAACACTTAGCAGCTGCACGTCTCACTTTCCAACTCATGTCATCGTCGTCACTGTATTCATCATCGCTCCCTAAAGAGAAGTTTTAATGTGAACAGGCTATTAATCGTAAGAAAAGTTTATCATTTAATACAGAAAGTGAACTGATACTCAAACCCAGTTTTATAACTTTTCACTAACACAGAGCAATAGAGAAGTTTTATTTTTTCTTTTTTTTAATAGAGAAGCTTTAAAAGATTTACTTAGAAAGACTCTATAAATTTACACATAAATTAACCTTTAAAGAAAATAATCATAACTGTTTTTAACTTGTTAATCATCTTCTCACTGTGGGTAAATGAACAGCTTATCAATCTTTATAATGATTAACACGTGAAACTTCTTTGCAACATAAATATTTGTAAAATCAGCCTTTTAAAACAGTATGAATAGAAGTTCAAAGGACTCATTTGACACTATAGGAAAATCAAACAATCAATCAAGGAGTTAATAAGATAAACCAGGAAATAAGATTGATGACTACAGATGAGGTGTTAAAAAAAAGCATGGTTACCAATCCCAGGACATGGGGAGAAACAAGAATCCTGACATCAGCTTTCTTTGTGGCTGTAAGGCTTTTTACTAAATTTGTTGATGGGCTATTAGGAAATAATATGTATATTTTCAACCTTTCAACATATTCTCTTAAGGTAGTTTAAAGAAACCATACTTCCTCAATTACAAGAAAATTCTGGTAACAACAAAGCACCATGTAAAAACAGAACACCATCTTCTCCAAATTCCTGTTACACCTTAAAACAATAGTCCAATGCTATTAACTCCATTTCACTCACGTATACTTCATTGGCTTTCATGTGTGTGAAATCTCTGAAAATTATTTCCTTCTAATACTATAAGGCTGAATCAGTTGGGTAACAAAGTCAGGAGGATGGCACAAATACTAGCAGTTCTCAGGACAGTCTAAAATTATCTAACAATAATTTGTTATTCTTAGATAAGATTATAGCCCTGAAATACTGATTCCTCACTGGGGGAAAAAGATGTCTCTTCATTGGCTTCTATTCCAATTAGCTTAGTGACAGCTAAATGTAGCTAGCTATGCCTTAGAAAATCCTAGGATTATATAATAAAATCTTCCAATCTCCAGAAGGTTTAATTTCATCATAGCACATTATAGGAAAACCCAACAAAATACTACTACACCCAAGGCATTTGACTTATTCAGCAATACATATGTGAATAAAAATTACAAGGTACTGTATCAAAATGGACTATTTAAAAGCAAATAAATAAATGAAGTTTTTCCCACAGCAACCCAACTATGGGAATTATTTTGCAGAAATACACTTTGTTGAAAAAAGGGTTATTAAAACATTACATACCCTAATCACTGAAATTATGTTGCTTTTATGTTAAATAACACTATGGTTACTAAGGTAGTACCTTAGTACTACTAAGGTAGTTATTAGGTATGATCCATGCAAACAGATAACTGAAGGACTTGGTTAGTTATTCAACATAAGTACTTAGCACACTAAAAACCAACAATCAAAAACAGGAACATATACTGCTACTGCTTTTTTCAAAGGATACTCTCCTGTTACAATCCCTTCAATACAGCACATTTACTGAGTGTCTTCTGTGTATCAAGCACTATCCTAGGCACTAGAATAAAGCAGTCAATAAAGAGGATGAAAAATCTCTGTCTTCATGAAACTTACATCCTAGTGGGTGGAAATTATTACAATATGTCAAAAGGGATTAGTTATAATAAAGAAAATAAAAACGTTGAGAAGGAAGACTATAAGTAAGGGGAAAGCCCTGAGATGTGAGACTGAATGAAGAGGGTGTGTGAGAGGAAGTAATTAAGTATAACCCCAAAGTTTTTGGCCTGAGAAACTAAGACGAAGGTACCATTCTGAGATAGAAAAGGCTAAATAAACAGGTTAGGCAGGAGATGGGGGAAAGGGAGGGGTAGGGGAGAAGATACTTTAGACACCTAAGCAGTAAATCAATTAAGCAGATGAATATAGAAACTTGAAATTCACAGGAAAAATGTGGAATGCAGGAAAAAATTTGAGTTTTCAGCATATTGTGATATTAAACTCAGGAGACTAGATGAGATTAACAAGAATTAAAGAGTATCACAGAGAAGTCCAAGGCCTAGAATACTCCAAAGTTTAGTGTTCAGGATTATGAAGAGCAACCAGCATAGAGACTGAGAGGGAGTAATCACAAAAATAGGACTAATATCAGTAGAGTGTGGTATCCTGGAAATTAAATAAAGAAATGCTGCGGATTTGAGTAACAGACAAACATCTGAGGTCACTGGTGATCCTGTCCTGAAAGACTGGATTCATGAGAGATGGAGAAAAAGGAACTGGAGAGCGTTCTTTTTGAGTTCTGTTGTAAGAGAAACTGGCAATAGCTGCCAGAGTGTAATATCAGGTTAAGAGGGATTTTTTTGTAATTGTTTCTGTTTTCTTTTTAAAAGATAAATGAAATTATAGACTTTGGAGGAATGTAAATTCATTCAAAGAATCAAATTTAAAAGTATGAAAAATATCAGGAAATCCACCAACCCACATACCTTGTAACTTACCCATTTAATTATCTCCATTATGATCTTTTTTTTTTAAGATTTTATTTGACAGAGAGAGACACAGCGAGAGAGGGAACACAAGCAGGGTGAGTGGGAGAGGGAGAAGCAGGCCTCCCGCCGGGCAGGGAGCCCGATGTGGGGCTCGATCCAGAACCCTGGGATCATGACCCGAGCCGAAGACAGACGCTCAATGACTGAGCCACCCAGGCACCCCTCCACTATGTTTCTTTTAATACTAGCAGAAACAACTAAACATGAGCAACCTCTATGTCCTTGAAAGTGCTATTCCTTTCCAAAGTAAATACTACAAATCATAGCACGATCAATCTTAGGAGCCTCAGAAATGTTTAGATGAAGCAAAAATGAACTTTTGGAACTTCATCAAGATAAAAAGCTTCTGCACAGCAAAGGAAACAGTCAACAAAACAGAGGCAACCCACAGAATGGGAGAAGATATTGGCAAATGACACTACAGATAAAGGGCTGGTATCCAAGAGCTATAAAGAACTTCTCAAACTCAACACCCAAAAAACAAATAATCAAGTCAAAAACTGGGCAGAAGACATGAACAGACACTTCTCCAAAGAAGACATACAAATGGCTAATAGACACATGAAAAAATGTTCATCATCATTAGCCATCAGGGAAATTCAAATCAAAACCACACTGAGATACGACCTTACACCAGTGAGAATGGCAAAAACTGACAAGGCAAGAAACAACAAATGTTGGAGAGGTTGTGGAGAAAGGGGAACCCTCTTACACCGTTGGTGGGAATACAAGTTGGTACAGCCACTTTGGAAAACAGTGTGGAGGTGCCTCAAAAAAATTAAAAATAGAGCAACCCAATGACCCAGCAATTGCACTACTGGGTATTTACCCCAAAGACACAGATGCAGTGAAAAGAAGGGCCATATTCACCCCAATGTTCATAGCAGCAATGTTCGCAATAGCCAAACTGTGCAAAGAGCTGAGATGCCCTTCAACAGATGAATGGATAAAGAAGATGTGGTCCACACAGACAATGGAATATTACTCAGCCATCAGGAAAGGATGAACACCCAACTTTTACATCAACATGGATGGGACTGGAGGAGATTATGCTAAGTGAAAAAAGTCAAGCAGAGAAAGTCAATTATCATATGGTTTCACTTATTTGTGGAACATAAGGAATAGCAAGGAGGATATTAGGACAAGGAAGGGAAAAATGAAGGGGGGGAATCGGAGGGAGAGATGAATCATGAGAGACTATGGACTCTGAGAAACAAACTGAGGGTGGAGGGGAGGGGGGTGGGCGGATGGGTTAGCCTGGTGATGGGTATTGAGGAGGGCACGTACCCATGGAGTATACCCATGGAGTACTGGGTGTTATACAAAAACAATGAAGTGTGGATCACTACATCAAAAACTAATGATGCATTGTACGGTGACTAACATAATAAAATAAAATAAAATGTTTAGATGATTCATGAAAGTTAAATGGAGCCTCAAACAATATCTAGGATTTTTCATGAAAGTACGTATAAAACCAACCATACTGCTGAATATGTATATCTACCATACAGTTTTAAAATAACATTCATTTCCCTCCTTACAAAAACCTTTTGCAGAAAATCTGAATAAAGAACAAAATTCTCTTGGCTAGCAATTATAAATGTACTAGTAACATTTTTTTTTCTGTGTATTAAAAACAATAGAACTGGGACATAATTTTTGTTACCCAATTTTTCACTCAACTTATTAATAACTGCTTTAATATTTTTCTAGATTCTGAAAGTGTTGCATAGCAGTTCAACACATGAATGCCCCATAATTTATTTAATCAATTTTCTATTGTTGAATATTGAGGTCATTTCCCCTTTCACTAGGTAAGGATCATCTCCATCTATAACACTGGGCCTTTCATGAAAATTTAACAAACTCCTTCTGTTTAATTTGAAATACCTTGGTCATCATCGTCACCACCATCTGCATCCATGGCATTTTCATCTTCATCTTCATCATCATAATTATAATTTGGATCATAGGTAAGATATTTAAGACAAATATTTATAATGGTGGAAACATGAGGATATACTTCCTTAGGACATCTGAAGAAAAAAATCTGGTAATAAAATGTGTCAGATAGTGAATCAAGAAAAGTACAGTTATTCAAGGCAGCTTTTATTTTTTTCTTCCCTTTAACACAGCATAGGAAAACTGATCCCCAGCCTTTCAATACCAATGACTCTGCATATTTTAAAATATTTACTTTTCAAATTACACTTAATTTTAAGATGAACTTTTCCCATTTTAACCCCTCTGAAGTCAGGATGATTCTTACAATAACTGATTTATCATGGTTAATGTGGGATAGTATAGAGAGAAATCTGTATATGCTCTAACTTCTCAACATAAGATTAGAAGACCAAGCCCAAGTGAATGTGCTCTTCAGCAACTAGGACTGTCTGTGAAAATGCCAATGCACATACTTCTACGCTAGGTCTTCTAGCTATATGCTGAGAGAGAGAACATAGAAATCCCCCACAAGAAAGGAATAATTTATATTTCTCAATTAAAAGAATAGAAACGAATCGCACAACTTCTGATTTTAAGAATTTGGTATGACCATAAAGCTACTTCTTAAAACCATGAGTGGGGCAAGGGATTACTACAGATAACAACTAGTCAAGTCTCAAGACACTATGCTATACCAAACTGGCAATTTTAGCCAAAGGCAAAAAAATCTGCTCCTCAGCCAGTTATGGCCTTCTAGTACATAAATGAAGATTTTATTATTAGAACCAAGGATTCCAAATTGAGACTCACTGCCCTAGCAAAATGGATGTGACAAACTTCAAAAAATGTTAAAAAGATATAAAATTCACTATATAGTTTTGGCCAGGTAATTAATTTACCCTGATGCTCTTTAAGACAGTAACTACATTATTAAATTAAACCAAAAGACAACCATAAATACCTTTACAAATTCTTTCAAGTCCTAGCAATGAAAAGGAAACATTTCAAAATAAATCTAAGGACCGTATTTTGAAATATAAGATCACATCCACTTCAAATACTGCACTGATTTATCAGTTACTGTTTAATGAGAATTTAATCAAACACATCCGAAACCAAAATTCATCCTGGCTGTCAGTAAAATAACCCATTTCTCCTCACCCACCTACTCTAGATCTTAATTATTACTCTATTCTTAAGGGAAACTTTTATTTGAATATAGAGATCCTGAAAACTTACCTTCTCACAAATGACTCAAACGCTTGAATGCAGTACTCTCTTAATTCATCGTCATCTACATTACAAAATTTTACCACCAAAGGAATTATCTTCTCAAGGTATTCACCTAAGAAAAGCATATTGGTTCTTAAAAACATTCATTTTTTTTTTTAATTAAAGAAAATTTTAAAGTATTTAAACATTTCTTACCTATTCTATGACCAGCTTGCCTACTAATTGCAGCAATACACTGTATGTAGGTTCTTGTTGTTGACATGGAATCATTTTTGGATAATTCTGACAACAGATGTTCAATAAGATCTACAAAAACTATATTTCCACAGCTCATAACCAGATGGCCAAGAGCAATAATGGTTCTTTTCCTCACTGCAAGTCTAGGGCTGGTCAACTGGGGGAGCAGACAGGTCAGAATTGAAGGATGGAAATTAACAAGAAGTCCTCCTTGCCTTAAAATAAGAAAGAAAACCATAAATAAATTCAAGATTTCTGAGCACTGAAATCTCTGGCCTCTGACCTCAATGTATTCAAACAGTAAAAATTTAGATGACATTAATCCAAATTCAGAATTAAAGTAAAACTAAATTCTTACTTTCTCTAGCAACCCAATTGAAAAATTAAGTAAATGCAGTTTTGAAATCTGTATCCCAAAATTCACTTCTAGAATCTAGAACCATATCTCCATCTATAAGATATCCAACCAAGCTTGAGAATACATCAAAAAAACAATGGTCTTGTCACTTTTCCCTTCCAGATCTCTAACGTGTTTTCCCTATTAATAGCTTTTTCTCTATGATAGCTTTCTGGGAGTTCTTAACACTCAAAATCTCAGAACCTCTTGACTATCCCCTCTCCCTATGGTCTTTCCTCAACATACCTATGTACTAAGTTGCATTGACCCTGTTGGTCCAATCCTCTCTTCCAAATCATTTCACATGTGCAGTTCAGGGAGTCAATAGCAGTTAAACATCTATGTGCCAGGACCCTGCAACTGATCCAGTAACACAGGACAAAAAGTCTAACTGAGTATTTACTACCTACGAAATTAAGTATAAATTCCTCACCCTCTTCAACAGGACCACAACCTATGAAAATGATTTCCTACCACTTTTCTATTCATTCCATATATTCTGGAAAACGAGAATACAATGTTTCCCAACTCTAAGACTACTTATGCTGATATATTCTAAGCCTGGGCACAGGCACCTATGCCCTACCCATTCTTCAAAACTAAATTCAAATGCCATTCTTTCCATAACAAACTTTCTTGGAATCCTCCATTTTAAACCCCCAAACACACCAACAGTCTCAGTATTTAGTTCCATATTTGTTCTTATCTCCTACAGTAACATATAAGTTCTTGTGTGTGCCAGAATGACAGCTCTTACCTTTTACTATAACTATGTACCGTATGAAGGCACTTGACTATTTTCGAGCTGCAATGAATCAGGCACAAGTAATACACAAACAATGAAGACATACAATGATTTTGAGAATTAGGGATAAACTGAAACTGACAGGTCTTCTAAGGTATTTTCCCCCTTGGAGTTAATTAGATCTTCCTATCTTCCCAAGTTTGACTTCCAGAGGAAAGCAAACAAGGAACAAATGTATAAAGCCAAGCTCCCTCCTCCCCAAACATGCAGTATAATCATGGTTGCTGAAATTTACGCCATTATTTTAACTGGAAAATTTGCTACTCCTACCAGTGTATCTCTTTTAATAGAGAAATCACTGTAATCAAAATATATGAGTAAAACAAAACATAAAAACTGTGCTGAAATATTCAAATCACAAATTTTATTACTTTTCAAAACTACAAAAAATACCTGCTATGCAATATTATGTGATAAATATTATTAGCTTACTTCTCCCCTTACCCCTACCCACATATTTATAAAACAGCCACAATTTAAACATGGACAATTTTAGACCAAATTATATTTATCAAAAGGTGTTTTTAATAAACGCACATAGTTTTTGTATTACAAATAATACAAATGATAGGCATGTTTACCTGCTCAACATATCAGCCATAATATCCAAGGCTTCTAGCTGAACAGAGACATCTTCCTGCTTCGCTATTGCACTGGTAAGACGTCCAGTAATCTTTTTACATACATTAGCAGCTAATGCAGAGCCTACATGAATAATAATCCAAGAATAATTTTAAGGCAATTATACTGACTCTACCTTATATTCATGGTGGTTACCAGATATTCAACAGCTCTAAACTTGATTATAATTGAGACTGACTTAAGAGATCCATGTCAGAAAAATATTTCAAAACAGGCTGCTTTCCAATAAAATAATTTATTAGATATAAACAAGAATAAGAGTAATAACTGTAGAAGGAGTGTATGACCCAGGCAAAACAATAATGATTCATCAGTCTGTTGAATGAACTATTTCTACATACTGACGTGACGGCCGACTACGGAGCCAGCGGCAGCTACAGTGTCTGCGCCTCTAGACTGGTAAACAGAAATGAATTTTCTTCTACTTGAATACTCTTTACTAGCAACCTAGACTTTTTAAAATTTCAGTGAATTAAAAACCAAATATATTCTGAGCTCTAACAACATGATCTCTTAAAAGAGAGAGCTGTAAACCTGTAAGAGCCTTCCTATTCCAATCCAAAGATTCCAAAACTTCATTATGATGAACTAGAAATGCTGTTCCAGAGAACTCATAAATCAAGGTTACTACTATTTTGAAGTAGATCTGTCTTATTACTGACAAGTGGGGAAAAAAAAAGGACCATGAAACTAATCTAAATGGTTAATAAAATTCTTGTTTGAACCAGAAATCAGCTAAAAACAAACGTGTTTCAGTGAAAAGAAATGAGGAAAATATCAATATAATACAATTATAAGAAATATTTTATTGAAATAATTAGTAAGACCAAAGTAACATTGGTAAGAAACAGGTGAAAAAGCATCAGCTTTGGATTAAAAAATAATGGAGGACTTGAATCTTCACACAAATAGGTAATCACAATTTTGGGTGCATCAACCTAATCTCTCTGCATTTCAATTCCCTCATCAATAAACTATGAATATTAAGACCTCCCATATGGCTGACGTTTAGACTAACTGAAATAATACACACAGATCATCTAGCATGATAGCTAGCATAGCAAAAGATTAATATATCTTTATTAAGTAAATGAGTAAAAACTACATACTTAGACTACACTATTACAAGTCTACACCTTTCCATGAAATAGATAATAATTTCACTCTATCTGGAGATAAGACCATCAATAACTTTAGCCTGCTGATTTTAGCAGACAGCTTAGTAGTTAAGATCAATTCTAAAACTTGCATTACCTAAATCCCTGTGTCAGAGACCAAAATCTAATTGACAAATTCACTGTCGTTTTAAATTGTTTAAATTACCAAAGTAGCTATAGAGTCAGCCTTAATAAAGATACTAGTAAACTGAACTATTTCACAACTGTTTTAAAACAGTATTAAGTTTCATACATCATAAATTCTGATGCAAAGCAAAACTAATACTGAAAATAGAGAGCTAATCAGAAATAACTCAAAATGTTGGTTATCTTTTCCCTTAGTGCACAGGTTGGCATTAACTCTATTCTGTAGTCATGGTACATACAACAATAAAAAATCTTGCTATTCCTACGAGATACTTAAATCCAATCAATATAATATTCTTTAAAACTGGAAAGTGAATTTATTTTTAAGCAAAAATAAGACTCTGGACTTTTTTCCCCTTATTTGTTCTAAGAGATGCTTACAAAGATCCTTTGATAGACACTGCTCTCCCTCCCTGGCCAGGAGGAAAAACAAATGGAGGAAAAATAGCTCCATGTAAAAAGGAACTAGGAAGAAAAAAGTGCTCTTGCTTACCACTGGAAGCTGGAGGAAGTTCTCCAATTACTGTTTTAAGGCCAATACTTGAAATATCTCGAAGTTGTTCCTTATCAGAAAGCATGTTAGTGCAGAGGGTATCTACAATTGTCTCTACTTGGTATTCTTTCACTTTACTCACTAAGGGGCCAAGACTGTAATATAAAATAGAAAAAAAAAATTTTAATTTACATTAAATACGAAAACAGAAAAACAGACAAAAGCATTATTTTTTTCTGCCTAGCAACTGTCAACACAAAATAAATACACTATGCCTGTTTCATAGATAGTATATGAATATGGGTTTAAAACAAATTTGGATAAGCTCCTTGCAGTTGGTTTCCAGTGTTTTTCCACTGATTTCCACCATGGTATCATGAAACTTAAGATGCTCCCAATCCTTCATATATACAAAACATTTTTTAGTACTAAAAAGGCTAATTAGGGGTCTGCTCCTAACAAGGATCCTATGGTTTACCTGAAATAGCAATTCTACCCAATATATCACTTTGCCAACTCTGACCCTGCCTTCCTTCTATCATCTGTCACCAACACCACCTTGTGAACCGAAAGAACAGGACAGAAGACTGCACTAAGGGACAGATTTTTAGGTACTGGGCTTATGGGATATTGTTAGAAAAGAAGAGCATTTCAAATGGAAAGATCAGAGACCAGAATGAGTGGAATGTGTATTTTAAAAAATGAGGAATGGGAAACAAAAGCAAAAATGAACTATTGGGACTTCATCAAGATAAAAAGCTTTTGCACAACAAAGGAAACAGTCAACAAAACCAAAAGACAACCTATGGAATGGGAGAAGATATCTGCAAATGACTTATCAGATAAAGGGCTAGTAGCCAAGATCTATAAAGAACTTATCATACTCAACACCCAAACAACCCAAATAATCCACTCAAGAAATGGGCAGAAGACATGAACAGACATTTCTCCAAAGAAGACATACAAATGGCCAACAGACACATGAAAAAGTGCTCAACATCACTCGGCATCAGGGAAATACAAATCAAAACCACAATGAGATACCACCTCACACCAGTCAGCATGGCTAAAATTAACAAGTCAGGAAATGACAGATGTTGGCGAGGATGCAGAGAAAGGGGAACAGTCCTACACGGTTGGTGGGAATGCAAGCTGGTGCAGCCACTCTGGAAAACAGTATGGAGGTTCTTCAAGAAGTTAAAAATAGAGCTACACTATGATCCAGCAATTGCACTCCTAGGTATTTACCCAAAGGATATAAACATTGTGATCCGAAGGGGCTTCTGCACCCCAATGTTTATAGCAACAATGTCCACAACAGCCAAACTATGGAAAGAGCCCAGATGTCCATCAACAGATGAACGGATAAAGAATATTCCACACACAATGGAATATTACTCAGCCATGAAAAAGGATGAAATCTTACCATTAACATCGACGTGGATGGAACTGGAGGGTATTATGCTGAGTGAAATAAGTCAATCAGAGAAAGACAATTATCATATGGGTTTTACACATATGTGGAATTTAGGAAACAAAAGAGAGGATCATAGGGGAAGGGAGGGAAAAATAAGACAAAATCAGAGAGGGAGACAAACCATAAGATTCTTAACTATAAGACACAAACAGGGTTGCTGGAGGGAAGCAGGTGGAGGGATGGGGTAACTGGGTGATGGGCATTAAGGAGGATCTGAGATATAATGAGCACTGGGTGTTATATACAAATGATGAATTACTGAACTCTACATCTGAAACTAATGATACACTATATGTTAAGTAATTTAATTTAAATAAAATAAGATTTAAAAAAAAAAGAGGAATGAAAAGAACTGTTTGATACAAAAGGCACATAAAAGACAATAGGAAAGGTAGGCCCCTGGGACATTATGGAGAACCTTTAAAGTTAGGCCGGCAAATTGAAATGTGATGTGGTAAAACTGGGAGCCAATGCATTTTGTCAAGCATAAGTGACATGAGAGAAATAGTTTAATTTGATAAATGTCATATCAGCATTTATCAAATACAGATGTTCAATAAATTGCTAACTGCTTGATTGGAGAAGCCACAGGCAGTGCAATTTGGGGAATTAAGAGAAGGAAAAAAAATAAACGGAAAGGTTGGAGAAATCCAAGAACAATCTAATCCAAAATGATGGCAGTGACAAAGAGACATGGCATATGTGTAAAGACCTGACATGAAACAATGAAAAAATGTGGAGTGAAAATAAAAGGGATTCCAAAAATGAATTTAAAGCGTTCTCGCTTCTGGTAATGGCAAAATAGCTTTGTTGGACCAAAAGACTGTAAATCTCTAAATCTGTATTTTAGAAAAACAACAATCTGAATGCCAGATAATGATGTAACTAAAACAGAAAGGTCTACCTAGAATTCCAAATCCACTGAAAATGAAAATAAAGACAATTTATGATAAAAACTAAAACTATATCACTACCAAACCTATACTGCAAGAATTGCCAAAGAAAGTTCTTTAGGCTAAAGAAAAATTAAACCAGATGGTTACTTGGATTTACAAAGATCACCAGAAATGTAAATGTGTGTATACATAAAAGGCTATATTTATCTTAAATACTACATTGGAGTATCTTAATTACTACACTGGGGTACCAGGCTGAATCAACGGTAGAGCATGCAACTCTTGATCTCAGGGTTGTTGAATTGATGACCCATGTTGGGTTTAGAAATTACTAATAAATAAGTAAATAAGTAAACTAAAAAAAAAATAAAAGACTATATAGTTTTTCTTCAAACTATAAATAATACTGTATTATGGATACACATACATGCAAATATATAAAAAAACAGTAGCATAAAGACAGGAAGAAAGTAAACAGAAAAATGTTATAAGATTTATATACCTTGTATCAAGTGGTACAATATTAACTTTTAATAGATTACCATAAATTTAAAATGCAATTTATAATCCCTAGCCTAGACTGACAATTCAGAAAACACTAAGAGACATATCTAAAAAGTCAACAGAGTAAATCAAAATTAAATATAAAACAGATTCCCAACCTTTTGGTTTCAGGAACCCTTTTAATGCTTTAAAAATCAATGAAGACCCCAAAAACTTGTCTTTATGTAGGTTGTGTCTGTCAATACTTACATATTAAAAATTAAAAGTAACAAAAATAAACCTATCACATGTTAACATAAACATTTTTAAAAAATTAACTATATTCTCAAAAAAGTGAGAGAAAAATAGCACTGATTTATATGTTTGCACTTAAAAAAAACTGTATTCTCATATCTGATTTTGCATTCGGTCTGTTGTGATGATCACATTATGTGGCCTCTGGAAAATTACATTGTGCACTTACAAGAAAACTAGAGTCAAAGGGAAAATAATTATTCACATGATAAATTCTGACACTTTTAGAGGGTCACAGGATGTTCCAGGGTCCCCCCGAATCAAACTTTGAGAACTGTTGCTATAAAAGATTTGCTTAACCCAAAAGAAGGCAGGTGGGGGAAAAAAAAACCCAGACCAACAACAACAAAAGCAAAAAGAAAATAAGAAGAATGACACACCTAAATCCAACCATATCAAATATTTATAATAAACAGCAAGGGACTATATAAGCACTCCTATTTAAGGGCAAAAATTATGAAACTGAATCAAAGCAAGAATTAACTATTTGCTGCCTAGAAGCCATCATTTAAAAAGATTAAACTGAAAAATAAAAAAAGGTACACTATGCAAACACTAATCTTAGAAAAGTTGGGGTGACTTTTCCATAGTAACATAATAGAAAATATATTTGAAGATAAAGTATATTTAAAAAGAACATTTCATACTCATAAAAAGATCAAACATCAGGAAGACATATAAATGTGTATGCATTTAGTCATTAGGTTTTAAAATACATGGAACAAAAACTGACATTTATCAAAGAGAAAAACAGATAATTTGACAATCATAGTTGAAAATTTTAAACACTTGTCTCTTTGGGGTATTTAATACCAAAAACAAAAACAAAAAAATCACAAAGAATATAAAATCTAAACTTGATATATCAACTACCTTGACCTGACATTTCTACAACATTATGCCCATCTACCACAGAATATGCTTTCTTCCAAGTATACATTGGACATTCATTCACCAAGATGCACCATATGCTGAACTATAAAACAAATCCAAGTAGACAAAACAAACATCCTGAAATTTTAAATATGGCTCTCTGACCAAAATGGAATTAAATTAGCAATAAAAATAAACATCTAGGTAACCTCCAAATATTTGAAAATTGCTTCTAAATAACCCATGGATCAAAGGAAAATCACAATAGAATTAAAAATATTTCAAACTAGGGGCACCTGGCAGGCTCGCTCAGTCGGTGGAGCATGCAACTCCTGATCTTCGGGTTGTGAGTTTGAGCCCCACGTTGGGTGTAGAGATTACCTAAAAATAAAATCTTTAAAGAAGTATTTCAAACTGAATGATACTACCAGAATTTGTAGAATGTAGCTCAAGAAGTAATTAGAGAAAAATACATACCTTTAATTGTTTAAGAATTTGAAAGGAAGAAAGTGAGCATTATAATAAAAGAAGAAATCAATGAAATAAGGCAACAAACAATAGAGAAAATTAACAAACCTAAGTCAGTTCTTTGATAAGTTGGTAAATCCCTAATTAGATGAATTGAGGGAAAAAAGAGAAAAAACACAAATTACCAAAATCAGGACTGAAAGAGGGAGCTATTCACTGATGACCCCTATTTAGGCAGAAAATCCCAAGGAATCAACAAAAACTACTGTGACTAGTAAGTAAGTATGAGATACTATGGTTCACTGTTAAAAAACAGTATTGTTAAGATGTTGATTCTCTTCAAAAATCTCTATAGCTTCAACACAATCCCAATCAAAATTTGAGCAAGCTTATTTTTTTTAAATTGAAATTGACAAACTGATTCTAAAATTAAAAAGGGAAAAAAAAAAAAAAAAAAAAAAAACCTAAAAAATCAAAATCCTCTTGGAAAAGGAAGAATGAAGCTAAGAACTTAAGCTACCCTACATCAGACTTCCATAGATCTTCTATACCTTTGTTTTCAACAAAGGGCAATTTTTACCCTCCAATAGATAGCTGGCAATGTCTGGAGACATTTTTGGTTGTCACTCCTGGGAAAAGAAGGAATGCTACTAGCAAATAGTAGCTAAAGGCCAAAATGCTGCTAAACATCCTACATACACAGAATACACAGGATAGCTCCTCACAACAAAGACCTGCCCAAAAAGTCAATAGTGGCAAGGTTGTCTAATATACTACATTACACTAATACAACAGTTTTGTACTGGCATAAAAATACACAAAAACACCAATGGAACACAAGAGAGTCGAGAAATAAACCCACACTTTCAGTCAACTGATCTTTGATATGAATACAATTCAATAGGGAAAAGATGTTTTCAATAAATGGTCCTTCAACAACTAGATGTTCACATGAAAAAACTGAACTCAATTCCTAATTCAGAAAAATTAATTCAAGACAGATCACAGGACTAAAAGTAAAAGCTGAAACTATAAGGCTTTTAGGAAAAAAACAGGAGAAAATTGTTGCAACATAAGGTAAACAAAGGTTTCTTAGGACATGGAAAGCAATTACCATAAAAGAAAAGTTGAAATTAACTTAAATGAAACTAAATTTAAAAAAAAACTAAAGTTAAAAACTTAAGCTCATCAACTTGGGAGAAAATATTTATAAAATATATGTATCAAAGGGCCTATCTAGAATATATGAAGAACTCATACGATTTGATAATAAAAAAAACCACCTCAATTTCAAAAATTGGGAAAAGTCCAGGAAAAAAAAAAAGTCCAACAAACACACAAAACAGCACTGGACTATATTAGTCATCAGGGACATGTAAATTAAAACTACACCTATACACTTCCTGGAATGGCTAAAATTAAAGGGTGACAAAACCAAGTGTTGGTGAGAATGTGGAGACAACTGGTACTTTCATGTAAAATGATACAAATACTTTGGGAAACAATTTGGCAGTTTTTTTTTTTTTTTAAGATTTTATTTATTTGACAGAGAGAGACACAGTGAGAGAGGGAACACAAGCAGGGGAGTGGGAGAGGGAGAAGCAGGCTTCCTGCCGAGCAGGCAGCCCGATGCAGGGCTCGATCCCAGGATCCCGAGATCATGACCTGAGCTGAAAGCAGACATTTAACGACTGAGCCACCCAGGCGCCCCAATTTGGCAGTTTCTTAAAAATCTAACTGGAGAACAACAATTCCATTCTTAGGTATTTACCCATAAAAAAGACCCATATCCTAAAAAGAACTCATACAAGAATGTTCATTGTATCTCTATTCACAATAGCCAAACTCTACAAAGAAACCAAATGTATAAACAGACTGGTATTTATTACTGGCTACTAATCAGTAATAAAAAGTCAAGAAATACTAATACACCCAACATGGATGAATCTCACAGATATGAGTACGACAGCTAGACACAAAAGAGCACCTACTGTATTAACTCTATTTATATGAAGCTCTGAAACAGGCAAAACTAATTTAAAGTGAAAACAACCGTGACCTTCAGTAGGGATGTTGTATGTGAGGTAAGGATACAATTTTATCTTCCACCAAAATATACTTTAAAGTCAACTTGTCTAGCTTGTGAAATAATTTTTACAATTAAGTTAGCACTAAATTAGCTTGAAGAAAACCAACAACTTTGTTGAGTTATCCTATCCAAGGACATGGAATGTCTTTCCATTTGTTCCAAGTACATTTTTGTTAGGGGTCAAGAATATTTTAAAGTTTTCCTTAAGTTTTGAAAAAGATAAAACTGTAACCATACAATACCCTCACTCAAGGTGTTGTTACATTTCTTGTTACATTTAATTCTTAGGCATTTTGTCTTTCTGTTGCTGTAATAAATGGACATTTGATTCCATGAGATCTTCCAATTGGTTGTTTATATGAAAACTACAGATTTTTGTTCATTACTTTCACATCCTGTTACTTCACTGAATTCTTACTGTCCACATTAAATTTTTTTCTTGATTGACTTGGATTATTCTCATGTACCTTTTCCAATGCTCATGCATATAATTTTATTCTTCCTTGTCCTACAGTGGCTAATACCTTCAAAAAGAATGTAGTGGAGACAGAAACCCATCTTTTCCTTGTTATCGACATTAGTGTAAAGGTATCTGGTAATTTACTGGCTTTTGGGGAGAGGTATGTGTATGTGTGTGTATTTCTAACGTTAAAAAAGGTCTTATCTTGGGGCGCCTGGGTGGCTCAGTCGTTAAGCGTCTGCCTTCAGCTCAGGTCATGATCCCAGAGTCCTGGGATCGAGCCCTGCGTCAGGCTCCCTGCTCAGCGGGAAGCCTGCTTCTCCCTCTCCCACTCCCCCTTGCTTGTGTTCCCTCTCTCACTGTGTCTCTGTCAAATAAGTAAATAAAACCTTAAAAAAAAAAATAAAAATAAAAATAAAATGATCTCTCCCTCATTTAATAAAATGTTTCCCTTGAAACAGTTAGTGAATTCTCCCTAGTGAGATAAAGCATCCCTGACCTGTTCTTCACTCCAGGGACGTATTAAGTACGATGATGGTCTCTGGAAGGTGTTTCACTCCTCTAATTAAACTAAGTAGCCTAAATAAGTGTTGTGCTTTGGCGTTTTGTTTTTTAATCAAGCACCAGGGCGCCTGGGTGGCTCAGTTGGTTGAGCGACTGCCTTCTGCTCAGGTCATGATCCCAAAGTTCTGGGATCAAGTCCCACCATCAGGCTCTCACCTCAGCGGGGAGCCTGCTTCCTTCTCATTCTCTCTCTCAATTAAAAAAAAAAAAAAAATCTTTTTTAAATCAAGCATCAATGTTGAATCTTATCAGTGCCTAGACAACTGTTTTTTTCCCTCTTATCTACTAACATAATGAAATATGTTAACAAAGCACATAATATTGAACCGCCCTCATGTTCTTGGGATCAATCTCACTTGGTCAAGGTATGTTACACTTACTGTATTGTTGGATTATATTTTGAACATTTAAAAGGTCTGTAGTTTTCTTTTTCAGTGTTATCTTCAATCACAATGTATTATCAGTAATTGGTTTAAATAAAAGACTGGGAAGTTTTCATACTTTATGTTCTGGAATAGTACTAGAACTCTCCGTACTGGAGTTACCTGTTCTTTGAGGTTTCAAAGACGTGTGTGAAAGATTTCTGAGCCTGAGTTTCTTTTGGGTGATGAGTTCTTTGACAATTTTCCCTATTTCCTGATAAGGCTAGTTAGTAATTTATCTATTGTGATTTTCCCTCCTCCAAGAATCAGTTCTTGGGTTTTATCTCCTACTGTATTACTTTTGTTTATATCTTAATTCCTTTATTTTTTTCTTGAGTATATGCCATTTCTGCCCCCAACCTGTTAAGTTTTAAGAATAAAAGGTCTTCAAAAGACCAAGCTCAGGTCCCTAATGAGTAAAGATTCCTATGCAAGTGAGTAAGACCTATGTTCCTCTCAACTCTCAATTTCGGACAAAGACTACTTTTTATTACCACTTTTAAAAGCTGGTAAATGTTCATCATATATTTTGAACAATGTTTAATTTTATTAAGCACAGGCCAAAAAAAATAAATAAAAGGTGAAAAATAAAGTAAATTATACTCATTGCATTATTCTGCAACTTATCTTTTTAAGGCCCATTTTATTTTAAACTTGCAAATGTCCCAAGTTAAGGAAATTGTACTGCATTGTCTAAAAACTCTATGCTGACCAATGATTTCTCACATTTTTGCCTGTTTTTACAGCAGGTACGTAAAAGCTAAGCCTAAAACGCAATATTGGGCGCCAGGGTGGCTCAGTCGGTTAAGCATCTGCCTTTGGTTCAGGTCATGATCAGCGTGGAGTCTGCTTCTCCTTCTCCCTCTGCCCTTCTCCCCCACCCCCCCTTGTGCGCTCTCGCTCTCTCTTAAATAAATAAAATCTTTAAAAAAAATTTTTTTAATGCAATAAAGGAATCATAATGAGACAACGCTTTTTTAAATTGATGCCTAATTATTACAGGACATACAAAATGGCATAAAATTCCATAGCTTCTTACATGAAACTAAAGGTTACACTAACTATGTAAATTGTTAAGTTTTCTAGTATTTGATACATATAAATGAAACAATTTGTGAATAGAATTTACTGAGAACTCAAATTCTGTACCCTATTACTAAAAATAGTTAAACTGTCAATAACATGTCTAATAAGATGCTCCTACTACACTGTACACAAAGACAATTGGAATTCCCAAAATTTTTAGGAAAAATTCTTCGTAGCTGCTGTATCCATCAGTCTTAATTTGTGTTAACTATGGTTTTAAATGCTGCTGTTCTTTATAAAATCTTATTATTTTTTACTTCCCTTGATCATTGGTTCTTAGATTTTCATACAGAGATGAATAGAGGCAAGTAGGCCTTTTAACCTGGCTAAATAAATCAGGTCAAACAAGTGAGAGAATCACTCTTTCTGGAGTTTCCATTACGTATTTCATACAAATCAAAATACCATAAAAGGCTTTAAAAGAAGTATATGGAGCGCCTGGATGGCTCATATGGTTAAGCATCTGCCTTTAGCTCAGGTCATGATCCCAGGGTCCTGGGACTGAGCACCGCATTGGGCCCCCTGCTTGGCAGGGAGCCTGCTTCTCTCTCTCGCTCTACTGTTCCCCCTCCTTGTGTTCTCTCGCTCTGTCAAATAAATAAATAAAATCTTTAAAAGAAAAAAAAGAAGAAAAAGAAACTTTAAGAAGTGTATCATATGTACCACATACAAACATTAAACATTCACCACTCACCTGCAAATTCTAAAGAAAATTCCAGAAAGACATAGTACAAGACTAAGATAATTTACCAACTATTACACTGAGTCTTTTAATGGGGCTGATAGGGGTGGGAAGCAAGTAAAAAACACTTACCATTTGACAGCTAAATTCTGTACCTCTCCATTTTTATCTTCCAGTAACTTCAAAATCATTTTCACTACTTTCCTTTCACTGTCATCATCCAACTTGATGGAATCTTTCTGCAGTTCTGTCATCAAATCATTTGTAGCCATAAACCTATCAAAAAATTAAATTTGTTGATTATTTCAATTTTTAAGCACAAAGATGTCTTTCAAATACAATGCTATCATCCTTATCTAACTAAGTCCTAACAAACTCTCTTAAATAAGGAACCCATCACTTTAAATTATCTTCCCCAGGTCAGTCCTGTTTTAAGTTACAGATAGGATCTACTGTGAGTGTTCTTTCATTCTAATTAACTGTATCATTGCTTTTAGGAGGAGAAAAGCTCCTCTTCACTTTTTCTTTGCATGTGATTTGAATTTTATCTAGGAAGCCTTTAACGACGAACATCAAGAATACCTTCCTATATAATATTCTGTGTTGGGATCAAGGGGCAAGGGTCACATATTAAAAAATTACTGGGAAATTTCCGGGCGCCTGGGTGGCTCAGTTGGTTAAGCGACTGCCTTCGGCTCAGGTCATGATCCTGGAGTCGCAGGATCGAGTCCCACATCAGGCTCCCTGCTCAGCAGGGAGTCTGCTTCTCCCTCTGACCCTCCTCCCTCTCATGCTCTCTGTCTCTCATTCTCTCTCTCGCAAATAAATAAGAAATTTAAAAAAAAAATTAAAAAAAAAAAATTACTGGGAAATTTCCAAAATACAAATTCTCAGCTCTACCCCAACTCCCATCACAAGGTTATCAGATGTATTTTCAAAATGGTGAAGAGGCTATTCTAGAACGTATTTTCATCTGACATCCAGCCTCCTCCCCTTAAGAACTACTGCCAAAGACAAGTTTAATACTTAATAGTCTTAACAAAAAACCCAGAGTGATCGTCTAATCTCAGCTTTACATGAAAGGGTTGAATAGGAGACAAAAATGAGGTAAACAGACTCTCAGATTTTTTTCTCATATACCTCACCAGACGATTCATTGTTTTAAAAGTATTTTCTCAAGAGTAACAGATAATCACACTATGAAATAAAGCCCCCTGTTTGGAGGCCAAATGAATTCTTCCCCTAATTCTGGCTCTTCTCTACCTACTGAAAAAACCTAACTGCAGTAACAACTACTTAAATGCCTTCTTCTTGTATCTGAACCAGATCAAGTTTGAGTAAAAGTGTACTATTTATATTACATACAGAAATATCAAAATCTGTGTTTAAATCAATTAAAAACCACTAACTATTGGAGCTGAAATGATAAATAGCTATGCAGACAGTCTGGCAATACAGGCGATGAACTATGTGGTAAGGATTGGCAAAACAACTTACCGATTTACGAATTCATTATTTGTTATCTAAGGAGTTGATATGTTCATTTAATGCTAATTTGGCAAAGTTTTAAACTACAATGCAAGCACAATTCTTACCAAGTTTTGTGAAACTGCTTATAAAGTTGGTATTCAAATTGGGATTATACAAGGTAAAGCATGTACTTTTTTTAAATGAACATACTTGTAATTGATAGCCCCTCCCCATTTTATATGACAAATGAAATTAAAACCACACAATATTCTAGAAAATAAAAAACTGAGTAATAGCGCACTAATGCAGGAATTCTACACACAAAACATTAAAATATCTTAACCATTTTACTTCCATAAAATCATGAAATAAAACCACAGTAGTTAGGACTTCTAAAGACCCCTGAAATGCTCATCACCTGGTTGAAGAGAACATGGCCATTAATTTAGGTAAAAAAGCAAATAATCCCAATGCAAAAAGTTGTTTTAGGGTTGTGAAGGGAGTCTACTGGTACACAGATTCTTTCCTTTATTTACCACTTATTTATTCATTGCCTATTATGCTACAAAGGCTGGACTATGAGCAAAGGATAGATAAAAAGTAAATAAACGTTGGCTCCTGACCTCAGAGAAGTCTACTAATTTTCAAAAATCTATGATCAATGCAAAACCACAAGATATTACCTCACACCAGTCAGATAGGCTAGTATCAAAAATACAAGAAATAACAAGCATTTGCAAGGATGTGGAAAAAAGGGAACCTTCGTTCCCTGTTGGTAGGATGCAAAATGGTGCAGCCACTATGGAAAATGGTATGGACGTTCCTCAAAAAATTAAAAATAGAAATACCACATGATCAGTAATTCCACAACTGGGTATCTGCCAAAAACAAAAACAAAACACTAATTAAAAAAGATACATGCACCCCTATGTTCACTGCACCATTATTTACAATAGCCAAGATATGGAAGCAACCTAAGTGTCCTCTGACAAATAAATGGATTAAAGAACAATGGGATATTTTATGGAATAGCCACAAAAAAAGAATGAAATCTTGCCATTCTCAACAACATGCATGGACCTGGAGGGTATTAAAGGGGATTAAGAGGCACAAACTTCCAGTAATAAAATAAATGGCAGGGATTTTGTATGGTGACTATATTTAGCATGGTGAGCACTGTGTAATGTACAGAATTAGAATTGTCAAATCACTTTGTTGTACACTTGAAACTAATGTAACATTGTATGTCAACTATACTTCAATAGAAGTTTTTAATTTTAAAAAATCTATGACCAATGGTTAAACATTTTTTAAAGCTGAAATGAGCCCCAGTAAAATTAGCAATAGGTTACTTTTAAAAATGAGAAAAAATGGATTGAGACAGTATTAAGTTATACTGAGTTACTTTTTAATGGTGACCCCCAAACAGAAAGTTCTAAGAATTTCTTCTGTTAATTTGATACAAAAATTTGCACTATAAAATCATCCTGTAAGAAAAGTTGTTTAACCAGCTAAAAAGCTGTCCATGGCAGATTCAAAAGCCAATTTGTAAAATGTCTCTTAAGCATGTAATGTTCTATGCATGGTGCTAAGACATAAGCTGATAAAACAGACTCAGTCCCTTCCTCCTAACCTTTTCATCTAATATGGCAGACAGACAGGTAAATGGACAAATCTCAATCTTACAGATTTTTAAAAATACTCAAGGACATTTGACACTGATCACACCAAGAACCGACAGTTTGAATCTCAAAGGATTAACAGCGGTGTGCATGGGGAAAGCTGGTTTGGAATTTTAAATTTTTATTTTTGTCTATGTCGGGGTGGGGGCGGTGGCGGCTGCAGCAACAATGCTGAGGGACATAACCCTTTTGAGTGAAGGGCTAAGAAGCAGTTAAGTGTGGCTGGGACATAGGTAGGTAGAAAGAAGCCTAACAGGAAGAAGATGGAAATGTAGGCTGACGTCAAGATAAGAAAGATCTGACTCTGTAGTGAGAACCTAGTATGTATGTATCAGGTACTGTGCTCAACTCTATACAAACAAGAGATGGCAAAAGCAAACAGTTCCTGCTGTCTTGGAGCTTACAATACAATCAAAGAGAGACATATTAGTTTTAAAAACTACATATATGGGTTAATTGTATATGTAATTATGAACAGAGATAAATGCTAGGAAGGGAAGGAAAGGGATAGGGCACAAAGAAAACTCAATGGTGTAATAAAGTAACCTGATGCAGATTGCACTGGGATTTGAGCATCAGGAAAGACTGAACTCTGAAGCATGGGCAGGAATTTTTTTTGGGGGGGGGGGGAGAGCAAGTAAGCAAGGGCCAAGAGATTGAAGAGATTTGGGGGTCTTATTGGGATTTTAGTCTTTTTTCTAAGAGCAATGGGAAGTTACTGAAAGGCATCTGGGTCAGAGATGGGCAGTACACCAAAATGATCAAATGTGCATTTCAGAAACGTTACTCCAGCCTACACTATGGTCAGAGCGTAGAAAGAACCAATCTTCATTTAGCCAAAATGAATGGAGAAAGTTAGGAGGGTTACTGTTGCAGTCTAAGTGCGAAATGATGGTAGCTACAATTAGGGTTATGACCATCTATGGCGGAAGAAAAATGGACACAGAAGCAATTCTCATTATTATCAAAGTTAATGCCTTCTTGTTTCAACTCACATACTGTAAAAAGTATCCTCTTCTCTATCTAGTGCCACATCATTTGCATGTTTGTGTTTTTTGTTGGTAATGTTGCTGTTAAAATGACCCCCAAGCATAGTGTAGTGCTTCTAGTATTCCTACGTACAAGAAAGCTGTGTCTTCCAGAAAAAAATACATATATTAGATAAGCTTTTCTCAGGCATGAAGTGATAGTGCTGTTGGCCATGAGCACAGTGTGAACGAATCAACAACATATATTAAATAAGGCTGTCTTTAAACAGAAATAAAAACAAGGTTATGAACCGATCAAATATGAAAATGCTATGACTAGAGGCTCACAGGAACCTACCACCGTATTTCCCCTATTAGTAACGGCTCAGTATTCAATGTTCATGGTAACTTGATAGTACTACCTACTGAGAATAATAAGAACCAACTATTTGAGATTTAAAAGGTTAAAATAAGTCTTTGAAATGGATTAGATATGGGGATGGTAAGGGATGAGTTAGCAAACGGACAAAGCAGTAGGAGGAAAACCACAGGACTTGGGTGTTACAGTCAGGTATGTACCCCTTCCCGAGTCTTACTGTTATTTAGCAGCCACTGTCGTATCAGATGGTTCAAACACTCACCTTACAACTGGAGAAAGGATTAATAAACCTGGCTCAACCACAGACTACACAGAATGGCCATTCCTTCTGATCCTAATCAACAAAATCTCAGCAATAGTCAAGATGTTAACATCATAAATCAATGATGCCCTGCAGCCCAATTTCATCTGCCCTTGGTCAAAAGGGAGGACTAAGAAAGAGAAAAAACAAAAACACAAAATAACAGTAGCCCTGCAGTCCAGGAACTGATCTAAGGCTCATAGCTATATCTGAATGTTACTCCAAACTGATCTGATGCTTACAATGAAAGCGTATTGTTTTCCTAGAACATAAACAACCTCATGGAACATCAATTTCAGACAAGTTCACTTAACACAAAATACCAAACACACCTTCCACTCTAACTCATTGACTGCTACTTCTTCACCAATTACAGCTTTTCCTCTGCTTTAGTTTTCCCCTCCTCGTATTAAGATGTCAAACAATGGAACTGCCCCACTTTCCAACAATCCAGTGTGAAACTCCACTTCCTTAGACCCTTCCCAAAACTACCCAAATGAATAGGTCCTACCACTCTTTAACTGAGACCTCCCATAGTGTGTCTTCTCTCTCCCTCACCATAATGGTAATAAATCCAACTTGTGTCAAGGATGCCTATGTAAGAGAATTTCAAGAAGGAAAAAGTAATAAACAGTGCTTGCATATCAAATAGATAAGCAAACAAAATATCCACTGAATTAGTTACATAGAGCTTGTCAGAAACTTGGGGAAGAGTAATTTCAGTGATCTTACGTGGGCAACAGCTAAGTTTAGAGTTCATCTTGTAGTCAATGGGAATTAGTGGGGAAGGCAATGATCAGCTGTGATATTTAGAAAGAAAATTCTAATGGAAGAGTTACCAAAGACTGGATTAAAAAGAGGACAGAGACAGGAAGGCTAAACTTTAAGAAATACCCATCAGGGAATTCAATGAGAAAAAGGTAGAAGGGTGACATCAAGGTTTTCCAACTGGGACATTTGGTACATGGTAATGCAATGGGACAAAATAAAAAAGGCTTAAGGTGGGAGAGAGAAAAGTTAAAATGTTAACTTTCAAATTTCTACGGCAGTCCCAGGTGGATATAACCTACTGGCAGTGCCATCTCATGTATTCAATAAATATTTTGGGAGTACCATCATTAGGAAGTGTGCCAGGCTCTGCAAACACAGTTATGAACAAGACAGTCATACGACAGAACTTACACACCTGGCTTATTCTACTGGACTGAAAGTTCCTTGAGGGGAGAACTTATTCATCATAAATCCAATTTAGAGATGTGCAGAAACAGTGGTAGAAATAGATACCTTGTATTGCACAATGAGCAGTCTCACAACCCTTCCTCTCATACACAAGCACAATTTTACCCTTGTTACTAACAGACATCTAAGTGATACGGGCCAACTGTACCATCTAATGAGCTAATTATCTTTCAAAAAACTCATACACACACCACCACCATCTCATTTTTTCTCATTTATTCCCTTGGAGTATGAATTTAGGATGGTCTCAATATTGTTCATGTAAGTAAAACTAATTTTTAGCCCTCTTTCTTCTTCCCAGTTTCCTCAATGAGGTCTTTCTTCAGTGGTGAGCCTTAATCATTGCTGATAATCAGTGTTAGCAGTACACCTTTATCACGTAAGTGAAATCCAGTAACTTACGGCCATCAACCTGCAAAGTACTTAAAAGGTGCCCAGAAATCACCTTCCTAAGCTCTACAAATCTATCTCCTCTGATTAAACTTACTTTTCTTCAAGCACAAGTAGTACAGAGAACTTCACTAGTATTTATTGTTACATTATTATAAATGCCCATAGGGTACTTTCAGGTATGTTACAGGCTCTCTAAGGTCCCTTCCAGCTCTGAAAGTGCAGAACTCCGATTTTTAGTAGCATTTTAAAGTTTCCAAGAAAAAAGTAACTGCTAATATCCAAAACACATACATACATACATAAATTTGGTAACATAAACTGTTATCAAGCTAGGAAATTCTGCAATGCAGTAAATTATTTTAAGATTGTATCAAATGGTATTTAAAAAAAATAGACTGGTAGGTTTTTACAATGGTTTCTGGAAGAAATGTCCCAAAATCCTTACACGCTTTTCTAACTCTGTAATTAAAATCCAACTAAAACTAGCAGCACCTGGGAACCCACAAAGCCAAAACAGTGGAAGATTCAGTTCAGTAAAACAAGGTCCCTACCCTCAAGCAGTTCCCTAAACAATACCCCCAGCTCCAGTCAAGATTATCTACTTGTATAGTGAGCTTTCCCGCTTGCACTAGTTTTCTCTACCTACAAGTTCAAGACCTAGCTCAGGTGACTCCACAAATATGAATCTCCGTGCTTCCATCTTCTCTGCCATTTAAGGCTAACAACTACATATTGCTCTGGGTTCTTCATCTTTTTATAAAAGTGTCTTCACTATTCAACAAGCATGTAAATACTACTGAGGGCAAGCACTAGATCGTGACCATTCTGTAGTCCCTTCTCAGGGAATTATTACAAGTGTCTTCTAGCACAAAATATTCCATAAGCCTAAGAGGGAACTGAAATTTAAGTTCTTAGTCTTAATGTCCCCTAGTCAAAACCCTGGAGAAGTAACATAACATGGTAGTTAAGAGTTCATGTTCTGCGGTTGGGGTTTGGGGTGGTCTGGAAATCCCAGATCTAATGTCTAACTCACCTTGGGTAAGTACTTAATTACCACCACCACACCTCAGTTTCCTGGACTGGAATACAGATTGTTAGTATCCACTTTATACTAGACTTATGAGGATAAACAGGATCAAGTATATAAAGTTGACAGTAAGCATTAATGTTAACTACCATGTAGATAAAGATAGAACAGTGGTAAATTTTCTTCAGCTCTTTATTCCTTGGAAGACTAAAGTATTCAGTTGGTGGTGAAGCATATGAAAATAAAAGGAAAACTTCAGTTACCTCAACCCACTCAATTTTCAATGTTAATATTCATAAATAGAGCATTCACCTGGTTCATGCACATTAAAGTTTTCATTCTGCTATCTACAGAATGACCTATGTACTAGTAGTAAACCTTAAAATACCACCTTCAAAGAGTACAGAATACTATAACATGAAAGAAAAAGGACGTTAGATGTCCCCCCACCAATAAATTGAACCCATGATTTAAATCCTACAAAATGATTCTTTAAAAATGCTGACATCTGAAAAATTTGAAGCCTATACCCATTTCTTTACTTTACTTTATATGAATGGACTATGTAGTTATCCAGAGACCTAAAATTTCAGCCTATAACGGACCTTTTGTAATCACCCATGTACAAGTCTCTCAAAGTAAAAATTTAATCCCAAATTAAGTAGCCTGTCCAAGATCTCACAAACAGTTCACAAGAAAGAATCCTACTAGACTAGAACACATGACTAGAGCCCATATTTTGTGACCAGTAAGTAGGTCATATTCTCTTTGGATTCTACCATGAGAGGAATACTTTTTTTTCCTTTTAAATATATTATTGTTTTCATCTCCCCTTAGCACAAGTACAGTGGTTTGCACTATTCTATAATATTAACTCTGTCCTCAAGATCTTTGTTAGCAGGTATTTGAAAACAGGTAGCAACAAACTGTGATATTTACACCAAAATAAACAAATTTCAAATGAGAAAGTAGAAGGCATAATTTTAAAATAGAACACATATATTCAAATAAATGCCTACACTGAAATTATACAGAAAAATGTTCAAAATACTTGACTTCAAATACTATTTTAATCTCTTAAATATCTGTAATTTAATATACACAGTACTTTAGTTCCAAAGACTTGTCTGTTAACTGGATGGCTTCAGCATACTACAAGTCTTTAAAACACAGTTAATAAAAATATCTTAACAATGCCAGATAACTGAAAGTCACTGTTTCTACAGTTATCTTCTTCATCAACTATTAGAAATATATCAATATTACACTTTTGGAAGAACAATCCTCCAAGCAATGTTTTGATTTACTCTAGCTGAAACTGGTAGATAATTCTTACCAAGTTCAACACTGACTACAGCTTAACATCAAAGTATTATATCTTTCATATAGTTTATTTAAAAAAGAAAACACAACATCATGTATATATTATCTTTACAAAAAATTTAAATAGCTTGAGCCAAAAATCACATATGCAGTACTAACACGACTTGATTTGTTTATTCTAAGCGTATTACCCATACACAAGTCTACCTAGTTGAACAAAATCATGCTATTATAGTATTATAGCAAAGTGCTATCTTTAGTATGAAATTGTTAGTTAGTACTTTTACAGAATGAACCAAATTGACAGAAATGGGAAGGGGGGGCAATCACACCACACACTCTACATAGCTGGAAGGTTACATATATAACCTTTATATATATGTATATATCCCACTCAAATGTGTATTTAAATTTCAGTGTCTTGCATTGAGAGCAAGCAAAATTCCCAAAGGGAAGTAAACAGCATTCTAATCCTTAAAAAACACGCACACACAAAAACAAAAGCAAAACTTTTATTTCCTCCAATAAATCTTGATTTTGATCTACACAAATCTAAAATACCAAAATAACCAAAACAAACATGTCTCTTCCAAAAAGTCACAACACTAAAATCTTTGGTATTAGCAAACTGGATTTTTAAAAGTTTCAAATGCAATACCCAACAACTCCCTAGGTAGCAAAACTTTGTAAAACTCATTTCTGGCTTTGAAGTCACAGAACCAAAATTGTATTTCACTGACCATTTTAATACACCAGCACATCAATTTTAATGAGGAACACAATCCTTACATTTTTCATGCTTCTCTTTTCACAAACAGGAAAATCTCTTCCTAGTAGACGAGGTCTGAACATGTTTTCAGGTGTTAAAGGGTACTGCTCATACATACATAAATAAAACAAAACAAAATAAAATAGACTTCAGCCTCAATTTTAATTGAAGGTATCTGTTCTTTCATTTAAAATGCTCACAAAATACAACCACCAAGCCTTAGAGAACAAAAGAAGTATCAAAGAATAAAAAAGCATTTTTTTAGATTGGGAGCTTATTTATTTGTGATGGGATAGGAGGTGGGAAGGAAGGAATGTAGCCACCACTGTAGTACAAAAAAAAGGGGGGTGGGGGACCCAGATAATCCGTGAAAATATAACAATTCTTCAAAATGCATGTTACCAAGGTTTGGAACGGACAGTACAAGTCTCCTGGAACAGAACTGCTATAATAAAGCCTCATATTCACCACCCTCATTTTTGAAAACTTCCATCAATAAGATCCATTTGCTTCCTTTACTTTTTAGTTTAAGGTTCAGGAATTCACCTTTCTGGCAGTAATTTTGAATATAAGGAAATGAGAATGAAACCCTGAATCTCTGCTTAGTTTTCACCTGACAAGGAAAAATGACAGAGATGCTGGCGGGAAAACCCTGCGAGTCAAGTTTCCTCATCCTGGCTCCCTCCCCACCCCACCCCCTTCTTCCCACCTTCACGAAAGGAATTGTCCAAAGAAAAAGTTTATAACCCAATCCGTGGAAAGCTCAAATAAAGCAAATCATTCAAGCTGAATGCACCTAGGCCCACTCCCATCTGCGGGAAAAAAGGCGGCAGCTGGGGCCCGGAGTGGGCAGCGGCAGCAGCCTCAGCCCTAGCAAGCAGGGCGGCCTAGCGCTTAAGGCGGGCTGGCCGGTAGGCCCGGGCCTCCTGGTCTCCAAGCCTAGAGCAACCCCCTTCCCCACAATGGTGGGTGATTTTGCCCCTTCACACTACCTGGGACACGAAAATCACGTCTCGGGATTGGGGGTGGGGAACAAGGAATGCAGTGGAGGCGTCTGGGGACGCAGAAGGGGCCTCGGACCCGCGGCGGGCAACGGCCTAGAGGAAAGAATGGGGGGAGGGGGTTGGAAGGTGGGAGAAAAAGGATCCTGCGGGATCAGGGAACGGAGTGGTGGGCCGGAGAGCTCGGGAAAGCACACAACCGGCTAAGGCCAAAGGGGTGGGGCAAGGCCTGTGTGAGGGCCAGGGCCGCGGATGGGGGACCCCAAGGTGGGTTTACGGTCGGATTTCGGCCTCACCTGAAGTCCTTGTCGCTGGATGTCATTTTTTCCAGCAAATTGGAAATGTGGTACGAGGCGCTCGCCATGTTGACGGCCTCGATCCCGCCCGCTGGCGTTGCTGGTGCTGCTGCCCGCTGCCGCCGCCGCTGTTGCTGGGGCTCCTCCTCTCGCTCGCGGCGGCTCCCGCTTCCAGGGTCGCAGCGCGACGCCGACGCTGACTAGGGAGGTGCCTCGACGGGCTGCCCCCTCCTCGGAAAGGCGTGGGCCTGACCTGGAGGAAGCAGAGACTGCGGGGTCGGCCTAACGACGGCGCTGCTCGCTGGAAAAGGAGCTCATGGGCAGCGAGGAGTACAGCAGGGCCTCTCCGGGGAGCCAGACACCTCCACTCGGGTCGGTCTCGCTCCCACTCTCTCCGCACTCGCTCCCTAGGGCAAGAGGCCAAAACCCGCCTCCTTCACTCGGGGGGCGGGGGCGGCAAACGCGGGACGCCACGGAAAGCCGAGGTCAGGGTTCACGGAGGTCTCCCCACGCACGCGATAGAGACGCTAGGTAAAAGGCAATCGTGTTGGCTGAGGCCTCCGTCAGTCTTCGCGTGAACCGCCTTTCAGGAGGCATGACAACGACCGAAAGGCGCTGTTCTCGCGAGACTTGAAAGCGACGGTTAAAGGACGGGGGGGTGAGGGGGACAAGCGTGCTGTAATCTGAGAATAACTTGCTTTTTTTCCGTATGACAATAAAGGAAAGGTTTACGATTTTTAAGGAGTAGAAGGCCAGGGAGTAATGCTAGCTAAGGGGTAGCGTGGGGACCAACATAAGAATTATTAGAAGGAGCTTTCATTCGAATAGGACGCGTGGCCTACTTTGCCTTCACCGTGAAATAATGTTGCCACGTGAAAACCACAAATCCCAGAATTCAGTCGGGGTGTTTCACTGGGTCAGGATGTGATTGGCTGAAGGAACTTGTAGCGTCTTCTTTGGCTCCCGTGAGAGGAGTGAATGCTGGGATTTGTAGTCTAGAGAGTCAGTTGTGGCGGATAAAACCTTTAGGTCCCCGCGTATTTGGTTTATGCCGCGTATTCGGATTTCCTCTTTCAGCCGGTTTTGCTGTTGTGGGATGTCTGCAGAGCTAGGCTGCTGCGGTTTGGGCAGGCGCAATGCGGATCAGTTAGTGTTTTTGGCAGAGGATGTAGTAGAGACTTATAGCGCTAATCCTGGAGAGTGATGGTAGCCTCATCCTCAAGGCAGCTGAGTCTCTGCTGGGCACAGTCCCTCCGTGCATTAAAGAGCTCCCTAAAGCAAGGACGGCCACGACTAATGATTGTATTCGGACCTTCTCGTTTTATTCAGAGTAGCTAAAGGACTACCCACTGCAGTTAGCGCTTGTGGATCTGTTAATCCTGCAGCTGTATTTGATTGTTCCCGGAGACATACACACACAGCAGTGGGAAATCAGATACCAAATCATTTGTTTTAGTGCCCACTTTTTTATCTGTTTGATTGGAATTGGAGCTAGCTAATAGGCCTTCCTAAAAGAAGAAAGAGAAAGCCCAGTCAAGAGAGAAGGAAAATTCTGTCCCAATCTGTTACTGCTCCTGTTAAACAAACAAACAGAACACTTAGAGAGCTCCTTTCTTCCAAATACTAAATCTGGCGTTTCTCTACTGTTCGTTTCTATAGTTCCCAAATGTTACTGAGTGTCTTCTAAAAGCCAGGCACTGTTATAATTAATAACAGTTAAAACAGATGAAATGTGATCCGGCCTCATGATTCATACCTAAATTTCCCCTCATTACCCTTGTTTGCCCCCATGTATCCTTTTACTTTAATACTGTTTCTCCCCAGTAATACCATACCTCTTCACTCATTTTACCCAAGTCAGCCATCGTTAGGTTCCCAGAGAGCTTCATCCATAATTAACTCCCTTCTGCTCTGAACAACCTTTCCACAATATTTAATATAAACTATGCACATGCATGTCACACACAAACAAGCTGGTCACTTATCTTGTGTGGACCCCAAGGCTTAAAGTCTTAGTCATCTGGTGATAACCCCTTTTTTTTAAGCCTGAATCCAGTCAGACGCCAAGTCATGTTTTTTTGTTTTTTGGTTTTTTTCCATTTGTGTTAAATGCTTTCATTTATCAGTTTTCAACTAAACTATAATATCTGTAGTCAGGCAGCTTGAATATAAATCCTGTTTACTGGCACTTATTAGCTGTCTTAGGCAATTCACTTCAACGTCTCTGAGCCTTGGTTTCTTTATGGATAACACTATGATCATCAGAGTACAGTATTACCCCATCTGGCTGTTTTAAGAGTCAAATGAGCTATTGTCTGAGTCTGCTAGTGTTGCTATAACTAAATTCCCTTGACTGGGTGGCTCAAACAACAAGAATTTGATTTCTCATAATCCTGGAGGCTGGAAATCCAAGATCAATATAGCAGCAAGGTGGCCTTTTCATTGTGTCTTCATGTAGTCTTTCCTGTGTGCACCCACACTCCTAGTATCTCTTTTTCTTCTAAGGATACCAGTCCTATTAGATTAGGGTGCCATCCTTTTAACCTCATTCAACCTTAATTGTGTCCTCATTTCACCTTGCATATCTCTTTAGATGCCCTATCTTCAAATATTGTCATATTGGAGGTTAGGGCTTCAACATGTGACTTTTGGGGGAGACACAGTTCAGTCTATAACAATACCCCATATAAAGTGTTCAGCATATTACCTGAAATGTAATAATCTTTATAAATAATATTTCTGGCAGTTACAAAGGTCATGGAAAGCATCGAACAAAAGTCAGCTATTAGTAATAGTATATTCTCTCAATCTTTCATTTGTCCCTATCCCAAACCACTCTGCATAGCCAGTTTAGAGTTTTTTAAAACATTGTTTTTATAGTGCTACTCAGCAATTTAAAAAGTTCAGTGGCTCTCTACCACTGAATGAAGTCCAAATGTTTTGGCAATCAATGGCCCCCTTCATCTGTCCCTAGCCCTTTTTTTCTGACCTTTCTCCCACTATTCTAATATAGGAATTGCTCCGTCTGTACTGCCATTTCTCTCCAGTTCTTTTCTCTCCTCAAAAGGGCATAAATCAGTAGATGGCCAACCCAGGGATGAAAAATCTGAAGTTTTGGGGGTACCAATGTGAAATTTTTTTCTATTGTTTTGTTTTTTCATCACCGCTTTCAAACACAGTCTATCAGATATTTTCCTTCACCCTTAATAACATCTTGGGCAGACCTCAACTCTCTCCAGAACTTTCCCTTCCTGCAGGGATTCCCATTTTTTTCTGTGTGGTGGGGATTTTTTTATTTGTGTGTCGGTTTTTGTTTGTTGGGATGGGAAGGGGAGGAAAGACCCAGCACCCAGCATTTTCTGCCAACTGATAATTCCCACATTTCTCTTAGAATTCTCTCTTCCCATGGCAGTCATCTTATATAGGCCTGGAGGGTGATGACAGGATGATGGTAACGAAATCACCTCTAAAAGGGGTGACTGGCCCCCCCCTTAGTGGGTTTCTTTAAAAATAGGACATTTTAGGGGCGCCTGGGTGTCTCAGTTGGCTAGCCGTCTGCCTTGGGCTCAGGTCATGATCCCAGGGTCCTGGGATCGAGCCCCGCATCGGGCTCCCTGCTCGGCAGGGGAATCTGCTTCTCCCTCTCCCACTCCCCCTGCTTGCATTCCCTCTCTCTCTGTCTCAAATAAATAAAATCTTTTTAAAAATAAACATAGGATATTTTATGCCTAATGTTTTCAACTTGGGAGCTTCTAAGACAATAGAAATGTCTCATTTAATATGTATGTGGAGGGAATGTGTGGAAAGCGACTTCTAAGAATGTGGAAGGGCAACAAAGACAAGTTTAAAATGACAATGACTCTTGTACAGGAAAGTGAAAGGTCTGGAGTGACAAAGAATGAAGTTTTCTTTGTTTTATAGCTATTGAAGCCTACATAAGTAACATACAATTTCCCAGTGATTTGAGAGGAATGCTATTCGGTTCAAGTTATTTTTCCAAAAGATGCTTGAGGGCCTGATCTCAATTTCCATCCTCCTCTCCATTATTACAAGGGGGCTATACCATAACATTTCCCAAACTGTGTACTGGTCCCAAACACTAACAAACACTTTCCATAAGATGTCAATGGAAGCAGATACTATAGGGGTGTGTGTGATGGAGGATAGAGTTTTAGTTTAAAAAACGTTTAGAAACAGTTTTTCTTAACTCCAGAAAATCTCAGGGCTTTTCTTATGCTAATATGCTGTGAATACCCAAGAAGAATATATAGAATCCCTATGGACTGACCAATGTGTTTCATTCCCTCTTTCCCTTACAAGGATAACAGATTCGTATGTTGAAGAGCCAACTTCCAATGGTATGGTATTTGGAGATAGGGCCTTTGGGAAGGATTTTGGTTTTGACAAGGTCACAAGGATGGGGCCCTCATGATGGAATTAGTGCCCTTATAAAAAGAAACCCCAGTGAGTTCTTTCAAATCTCTGGGCCATGTGTTTACACAGAAAGAAGGCAGCCATCTGCAAGCCAGGAAGAGAGCTCTCACCAGCACCCAATCATGGTGGCACCCTAATCTGGGACCTCCTGCCTTCACCATTGGGAAAATAAGTTTCTGTTTTTTTTTTTTTTTTAAAGATTTTATTTATTTATTTGAGACAGAGAGAATGAGATACAGAGAGCATGAGAGGGAGGAGGGTCAGAGGGAGAAGCAGACTCCCTGCCGAGCAGGGAGCGCGATGCAGGACTCGATCCCGGGACTCCAGGATCATGACCTGAGCCGAAGGCAGTCACTTAACCAACTGAGCCACTCAGGCACCCATAAGTTTCTGTTTTTTTAAGCCACCCCAGTCTATGGCATTTTCTTATGGCAGCCCGAGCTAACTTATAAAAGGATGCAGGTACTTGACATATTTGAGTGTAGAGTTTTTTAAAGTCCTACCTATTACCATCTCAAGGAATGAGAGTACCATGAGACACTGGAAATCATTGTTCCATGGGTGATTTTTTTTTTTTCCTGAATTGAATGCTGAATGGGTGATGGGGAGGAAGAGAGTCTTGGCAGAAAGTAAGTTCATTTGACATTCATTTTAAAACAGCTTTCTGCCAAGTAAATATGGATTGTGCTTAATTCATAGATTTTGCTATAAACTGAGTTAAAGGAAATAAAGAAAATAGAGCTATATTTATTCAACCAGTTACTAATTTCTGAAATATAATTCTTTGTCGAATGTCAAAGCTGCTATGTTAATAGTGGAGGAAAAGGGCAGCTGTGATTTGTGTTTCAGCATAGACAGCTTTGCACACAAATAAACACAAAATGCGCCTCTTACAGATCATTTGTTAATAATGAATTCATCTTAGATGCAAAAGGAAGTAAATGCTGTATAAGATTGATCTTAAGAAGATTTATTTCCAATTGTTTGGAAACAATCCAACAGCTAGAGTTTTTCCTATGATCTACTCTCTTCTAAACAACTGCGAGAAGCTCTTGGTTAATTTTTAGTGGCACTCTAAATCAAACTTAATTGTTATTCCATGAAGGAATTATTCTTTTAGAGTTAGAAATACATTTGCAGCATATTAGAGAAAATTACAAAGATTATTTATATCACGAAGGTGCTTCCTTTGGAACAACTACCATTTCATTCTTTCTTTTGACTTTTATAATAATATTAACCATCCTGTGGCATTTTAATATAACATCTTCTGATATACATTTTTAGGAGGACTGTCTAGGATTTTCAGACAACTAAAAATATAACTTTATAACTATAAAGCTGGTTATCAGTTTTTACAGAAGAATGCAGAAGAAAATGCTAGAATTAAGCAAATGCTGCCTTTTGCTTTAAATAGAGATGCCGTGCCGATGGGGTCTTATCCTATTGCTTAAAAAGGGTATTCTGCTCACTACCAGGTGCAAGTTTTGACTTTTGAGAAATGGTGTGAAAGAGTAATTAAAGGGAAATCATGAGCCCACAGGTTCAGAGATTGAAAAAGAAAGTACAGTAAAATGAAGCTGGAAAATAATAATTTTAATGAAAATAAATTGAATGAAAGAGTCCTGGGATTCTTTCTGCAATGGATATTTATACAGTGAAATTAGTCCATCATTATTATTTATATTAATAGGTAAAGTGGTAGAAATATCACATTCTAGAAAAAACAACTGCTGATTTTATAAAATACCTGTTTTTTATTTTTTTATATCATTTTAGAAAATACAAACTTTTCTGTATGATCCAAGTAAAAAAATTCAAACTCTCTTTACATTTCATGGAAAATGCCGTAAAAAATTTGAATCATTTCCTAACAAGTGTGAGAGTTTTGTTATAATGGATGTAGTTGTTAACACTTAAGATGTGTCACAATCTAGAATTGGTTTAAAGGAAAATGTTTATTGATTGGGGCAAACTTTCTGCTCTTAATAGTGCAACAAAGGCTTAAAACAGGAGAAAATACTTGCAGAAGATATATTTGACAAAAGACTTGTATTCAGAACTCATACAACTCAATAAGAAGACAGAAATTCCTATTTAAAAATGGACAAAGATTTGACCAGACTCTTCACAAAAGAAGCTACAGGATGACAAACACATGACTATGTGCTCAATATCATTAACATCAAAGAAGGACAAATTAAAGCTACAAAGAGACACTGCTACATAGTTTTTAGAATATTAAAATCAAAGAGGTTGATCATACTCAGTATTGGTAAGGGTATGACATGCTCATATACTGCTGTTGGAAATCAATTTGGCAGTTTCTCAAAAAGCTAAACATACATCCTCCATACATCCCAGCCACTCCATTCCTAGATATCTACGCAAAAGAGAAAGAACATAAATGTTCATATTAGAGCGATTCGTGGTAGTGCCACACTGGAAGCAACCCAAATGTCTGCCAACAGGTCAACAGATAAACAATTTGTAATATGTGTATACAATGAAATACTTCTTAGCAATAAAGTGGAATGAACTATTAATAAACACACCAGCATGGATGAATCTCAAAAGCATCATTGTGAGTGAAAGAAGTCAGAGAAAAAAAGAGTACAGAATCTGAGTCTATTTATATATAATTTTAGAAATTGCAAACTAATCTATAAAGACACAAAGCAGATCAGGGATGAGGGTGGAGGACAGATTAAGGCTCCAGGACAGTTTTGGAATTGATGGAAATGTTTGTTATTTTCCTTGTGATAACGACTTCACAAGTGTATACTATGTCAAAATTCATTAACCTGTACATTTTAAATGTGTGCTGTTTATTGGGTATCAATTATACCTCAATAAAGATGCCAAAATAATGATAAAAATAGAAGCAAAGTTACCTAAAAATAGACCACTTTCAAAAAATACAAGAGTCAGGAAAACTTTAGTTTCTTTCATGGATTTTCCCCCAAAGAGAGCATTTGATCTAAGACATAAGAAATATCAGGACGCCTGGGTGGCTCAGTTGGTTAAGCGTCTGCCTTCAGCTCAGGTCATGATCTCAGGATCTTGGGATCATTCCACATCGGGCTCCTTGCTCAGCGGGGAGCCTGCTTTTCCCTCCACCTGCCACTCCCCCTGCTTGTGCACGCATGCTCTCTCTGACAAATAAATAAATAAAACCTTTAAAAAAAAAAAAAAAGAAGGGCGCCTGGGTGGCTCAGTTGGTTAAATGACTGCCTTCGGCTCGGGTCATGATCCCGGAGTCCTGGGATCGAGTCCCGCATCGGGCTCCCTGCTCAGCAGGGAGTCTGCTTCTCCCTCTGGCCCTCCCCCTTCTCATGCTCTCTCTATTTCATTCTCTCTCTCAAATAAACAAATAAAAAAAATCAAAATAAATAAATAAATAAAATAAAATAAAAAAGAAGAAGAAGAACTCAGTATTGTCACCACTGGAGAGCAAGAGATATTTACTACAAAGGATTTGTATTAAAAAAGAGTATATATTGACCATATACATATTTACAGCCTTGATAGGAATTTTTAGAAAGTAGTGATACTATATTTATGACACTTAAAAAGGTTGACGTGCTAATGCTTCATTTGAACTAACTTAGCATATGTATTTATAAACTATTAACTACTTAAACAGAAATCCAATCATTTTGCCTGTGCTCTAGGCCCGTATGTCCAACTGTTCTGGTCCATTTCTGCTCAGATACTGCACAGCCACCTTAAACCCAATTTGCCATATCATATAGCTGGGTGATTCAGAGTGCAGCCTCTAACCCAGAGACCTGGTTCAAACCCTGGCTATAACCACTTATTCTGGGATCTTGGGCAACTTCTCTAAAATGAGAATACTACTAATAGTACCCAGGGTTGTATGAGACTTAAATTAGATGAATAGAAAATGCCTGATACAGGTACTTTATAAATATTACCTGTTATTATTTAAAAACAAAATTTGTTTTCTCCAAAAATTTAACCCTCTTCCCTATCACCATATTTCTTTTTTTTTAATTATTTATTTGAGAGAGAGAGAGAGAGCATGAGTGGGAGGGACAGAGTGAGGGAGAAAGAATCTCAAGAAGACTCTGCACCAAGCTCAGAGCCCGACATGGGGCTCAATCCCACGACCCTGAGATCGGGACCTGAACTGAAACCAAGAGTCGGATGCTTAACCAACTGCACCACCCAGGCGCCCCACCATATTTCTTTTCATAGCTCCCGCAAATGTTCCATTCTTTTAGACTGAAAATCTTGGGAAAATATTTGAATTTTACATTTCCTTCATTATCTATATTCACTTTAACACCAATTCTTCAAGAAAATATCACTTAGATCTTTCCCTTCTAATAAGCTCCCAGTACAAATGGTCTCTCCAGGCCTTCTTCAGTTCATCACTGTCTTGTCATTCAGTAAACCCTAGCCACACTAGATATTAGCTGGGTGATTTAGGCAAGTTACTTGGCCTCAGTAAGCTTTGGTGTTCTCCACTACACACTGGGGGTGGCAATATCGACCTCATAGAGTTAATGTAAGGATTAAACTATATAATGCACTAAAAATCCTTTTTACTGTGCCTGATACAAGAGTAAATGCCTGTCAAAGGGGGTTACTTTTACCACTTTCTAAATCTTTGTTCAAATTTACAACTTAAAATCATTTTAGCTTTTTCAACTGCCATATCTCACTGTTGCTTCACCGATCTTGCAGTCCACAAAGCCTCCAAACACTTCCGTACCTGCACTGGGCTCTGGTTATTCCACACACCAGCCTCCTCTACTTGCATAGTATCCCTATTCTCAGCTGGCTCCACTTAATAACTTATTTTTTTTTAAAGATTTTATTTATTTATTCATGAGAGACAGAGAGAGAGAGAGAGAGGCAGAGGGAGAAGCAGGCTCCCAAGGAGCAGGGAGCCCGATGCGGGACTCTATCCCAGGACCCTGAGATCATGACCTGTGCCGAAGGCAGGCGCTTAACCTAATCTGAGCCACCCAGGCGCCCTCAGCTGGCTCCACTTAGAATCAACTGGAATGCCTCTAAAAAAATACTGATGCTCAGGCCACTCTCAGACCCATTAAATCAAATTCTCCCCAGGTAATTCAAACATGCCACTGGCATTGAGAAGCACAACTTTGTTTTCCTGGTTAAGGTTTGGTTTTGTTGTTCACGTTTTGCTTTGTTTTGTTTGGGATCTGACTGTAGAATTTTGCTTCTGTTTCTGAAGATATTTTTGGGTCTTGATTTTACCATAAGACATGCTAACTACCTCTTGCTGCTTCTGAGTTTCTGCAAATTTAGGCATCGTGTCAGCCAGATCCTTAACCAAATCATTTGTAAAGATTAGAGAATAAGACAGTGGGCGCCTGGGTGGCTCAGTTGGTTAAGCGACTGCCTTCGGCTCAGGTCATGATCCTGGAGTCCCGGGATCGAGTCCCGCATCGGGCTCCCTGCTCGGCGGGGAGCCTGCTTCTCCCTCTGACCCTCCCCCCTCTCATGTGCTCTCTCTCTCTCATTCTCTCTCTCAAATAAATAAATAAAATCTTAGAGAATAAGACAGTAACATTCTCCTGGAGAATTTGCCATACCTTGGCATCAATTCATTAAGCAGCACTCTGGGGAATATCATTAATCAAGTACTCCAATTATGAACCTGCATAACTGTGCTGATAATACTTCTTGATCTGCAGACATCATTCCTTCTAAATCTTTTACTTCTAAGGATATTATAAGAGAGCCTGTCAAAGGACTCTCTAAAATCAAGATACATATTATGATCCTATCTAAAAATGGTATGAGGTTTATCTAGCCTGATTTTTCTAGTAAACCTGTTCTCTCCCTGATCACAAATTTCCTTTCTCGGTTCTTAATGACTCAAAAATTCATCCTAGGGTCTCACTGGAAGTCATAGCAAGCTCTCAATCTGACAGCTTGCAGCATCTTCTATTTTCTTTTTAATTTGAGGCTTTATTTTTCTAACTCTATATTTTAAGCACCTTTTGGTTCTCTCCAAATTCCTGAAGATTATCAAGAGCCACTTAGTAATCATCTACAGCTTTTTGATAGATTGAGATGATAGTATCTTTTTAGTATCATGAGATATTGTTCACCGAGGCGTGGAGATGAACTAGACCTGATGGGTATTTCTTTGCTATTTTACTCTCTTGATCTCCCTTTCTTCTTACTACTATTTATTTTGTTCTTTCCAAGTGATGATAAATCTTCATAGGAAAAAAAAAAACAATAGAAACATACTTAAGGAGTTAGTGAAGACAGTTAAATAACTCAATTTAATTTTTTCTATTCAATAGCATTGTGCCATTCACCCCAAGTGGTGGCCTTGGGAACATTCTTGTTTCCCTGACAACATCTTTTTTTTTTTTTTTTTTTGCTATTACTAATTTTCACAAGCCTCAGCATCTTGTGAACTTTTAGCCTCACTGACATCATTCCCATATATTCCCTACTACTTCTCCAAATTATTTCTCCTTCTTCCCCCCTCCTCCCTCTACCTCCACCTCTTCTTCCTTCTCCTCCTTCTCTCATTTTTATTGTTGTTGTTGCTGTTCTTCTTCTTCCTGCCTTTCCATCATATTTCTTTTTCATTTTTTTCAAGAATCCTTTAAATATGAACTTGCTGGAGATTGCTCCATGCATTCATATCCATCACTTTACATTTCTCCCTTTTCCCCCCCCCATCAATGTAGATCAGAGGCAGAAAACTTTTTCTATAAAGAAGCGCAGAGTAAATATTTGAGGCTTTGTTTGCCTGCAATCTGTATTGTAGCTGCTCAACTCTGACGTGGAAACACAGTAACGAGTGTGACAGGGATAAAACTCTGTCTATGGACATCTATGTACCTGTGGGTTCTACATATATTTCACATGTTATAAAATATTCTTCTTCTTTTGATTTATTTAAAACCACTTAAAAATGTAAAATCTATTTTTTAGCTGCTAAGCCTTAAAACAGGTAGTTGTGTAGAATTCACATGTAGGCTGGAGTTTGTCAGCTCCCGCCAGAGAGGGGTCAAAACATACGATATACACTACAACCAACAGGGAAAAGATGATAATAAAAGTAATCACATAAATAAACCCAGCTAGCTCTTAAGCCCACATTCCCGTTGGGAACTGCTGTGGGTTGAGTTGTGTCCCCTCAGAAGATTCATTCAAGTACTCATCTCTGGTACTTATGAAATATGACGACTAGACTGGGCGGACAGGGTATTGTAGCATGCACTATGGCACCTTATACAAAATGGGGAATCACAAACATTTGGTAATTTGAATCAATAAATGCAAAACAGCTACTTTGAATATATGCATCCAAAACATATATATTCATGGGGTACCTGGGTGGCTCAGTCAGTTGAGCCTCCGGCTCTTGATCTCAGCTCAGGTCTCCATCCCAGGGTCGTGGGTTTGCGCCCTGCATTGGACTCTGTGCTGGGCATGGAGCCTGCTTTAAGAAAATTATACATACTCATACAATTTAATAAGTCCTTTCATTGGCACTTAAAGTTCATATTGTTCTTTAATATATTTGTGTAATCTTTTGAAGGAAAAGAATATGGAAAGAAATATAGGAAGAATATCAATGGACTACAATAATGTACTGTTCTAAAGAAAAATACTAGAAAACAAGAGAATACAATTTAAGTGGGAAAATACTTGAAAGAAAATAAATTCATTGCTTGAGGGGCACCTGGGCAGCTCAGTCAGTTAAGCTTCGGACTCTTAGTTTTGGCTCAGGTCATGATCTCATGGCTTGTGAGATGGAGCCCTGAATCAGGCGCCAGCCTCCACATTCCGTGGGGAGTCGGCTTGAGATTCTCTCCCTCTGCCCCTCCCCTCATTTAGATAAATAAATCTTAAAAAAAAAAAAGAAAAGAAATTCATGGCTTGAGAAAATGGGCTCGTTCTGTGATGTACGTTGAAAACTTTTGTTCTTCTTTGACTTTTCCTAATTCACAGTAGACAGTTAATGATGCACATGAAAAATACAGAAGAGTCCTACAGAGGAAATTCACTGCCACATAGTAGTATTTCCATTCCCTTCTCAAGAAAGACCAAGGATTACTGGCAGCACTAGAAGCTAAGAGAATGGCATAGAACAGATCCTTCCCCAGAGCCTCAGAGAGAACATGGTACAACTGACAGCTTGATTTTGAACTTCTAGCCAGAACTATGGGAGAATAAATTATTGTTGTTTTGAGCCACCCAGTTAGTTTTACTTTGTTACAGCAGCCCTAGAAAACTAAAACAGAGGCAGATAAAAATTCATGTTGCAAATGATGGTCTCTCAGCCTCAAGGTTTATAAAGGTCTCTTCTGGATATCTGTTTATCTCCTGAGGGATTCTCTCTCTTCTATCCTCTCCTGCTTCCCAAGATGGCAATGGGGAATTGCCATACTGGCCATACAAGAAACATTTATATGTCATGGCTGCATTGGGGAATGAGGGGCTGGTCTTCTGTGACCTGTGGTTGATGTCAATTGAGATTTCTCAACCCAACTAAGGTTTCTTAAGGGTCTCGGGATCTTGGTGTCCCAATATCACTGCATTCAGTATGGTGCAGCTTGGTCTTCTCGTTTCTGGGTGTCTTTTCTCGCATTGACTGAGGTATAGTTGGTCCTACCTGGTGTTTTGGAGCATATACCTGCACCGATTGTTGATGAACATGACCTTTCCCCTAACTCTTATTCCCAAGTGCCTATTCCCTATGGCCTGCCCCCCACTGAGGCCTGTTTTGTTATCATGGTCTCTTCTCTATTTACACTATCCCCTTGTAGGCTCAGGACCTCTCAGTTACTTTCTCTGTACTAAGCTGGACTGTGCTAGCCCCTGGGAGGGTGCTTTCAGGCCCACCGAGCTAGGCCCCTCCCTCAGCCTTCTACTTGACCTCTAGCCTGATGTGTGTGTTGCTATATTAACCATGGTTTTCCCTTGGAGGCATTAGAAGTGTTTTCAGCCTGCACCTGAGGAAGTCAGTTACAGACTTCAGACCTGGAATTTTCCTAAACATATCTGGGTGTTTCTATAGATGTCTTTTCCTCTGAAATTCACCTCTAGGCTGGGGATGGAGAAAGCCACCCCTCTCCTGGCTCCACCCCTCAGCAGAAGGCAGACCATTTCCTTCACAGGGTGGCAGGAACTTTTCCGCATTACATTCTCATTGTTTCTTCTGTATATTCAAGTTTCGGTCAGTCCTTTAAGCTTTGGTTCTGGAATAAAATCTAAGCTTTGACGATGGTGAGAAAATCCTTTTTACTCTCTCGAAAGTCATATTTCAAGACCATTGTCTCCCTATAAATATTTTAAAAGTCAGATTTGGAACTCATGGCTGATCAGTGACTTTTTCTTTTAAAACTCAACTTGTCTCCTTTTCCCAGAGACAGTGTGCCCATGGGCAGGCCAACTCTACCTGGCAGAAGGACTATGGAAGGTAAAGATAAATTGTTGAAAAAGGAAAATATCCCAGGTGATATTTCAAAACAGTTCTACATCAGAGTCATTTATGACTTTTTTGTCAGAACTGCATTTTTTTGAGAGCTTCCCTAACCTGTTGAGCTTTGTGTCTTTTAAAGCTAAAGAATTGTTTTGTTTTGTTTTTGCTTCTCTTAGACAACCTTGAATTGACTTTACCTGATGAATACAGCTATTTGGGGCTCTGATGATTTAGCTTTACTCTTTCAGCTTTAGAAGTTTCTCTATAAGACTTTTAGAACAAGTTCTCAAGAGCTACCCTGGGGGCATTCAGAAACCCTTCAGAGGCATTCTCAAAAAAGCCCTTTTCTATCCAAGCTGAAATCCCAAGGCCAGACTCATCTTCCGTGACATACTTTCTCCTATCTCTGAAGGGAATTTCTGTCTTCCTGGGCATCTGCTCGCATCCTGCAATCCCCTCCACCGGCATTCCCAAAGGTTGCAACAAAGGAATCTTCATTGTTTCTCCTGGGAAACTTCAGTCAAAGAGGATTTCGGATGGCTTATTCTGACACCCCAGAATTCTTGAGACGGGTATGCAAACACTACTGTGTGGTGGTGAATTTCCCTGTAGAATTCTTCCATATTTTCATGTGCATATTAACCATCTACTGTGAATTGGGAAAAGTCAAAGAAGAACAAATTTTTTAAAAAAGATTTTATTTATTTATTTGACAGAGAGGGAGACAGAGAGAGCACAAGCAGGGGGAGCTACAGGCAGAGGGAGAAGCAGACTCCCCGCTGAGCAGGGAGCCTGACGCGGGTCTTGATCCCAGGACCCCCTGATCATGACCCGAGTCGAAGGCAGACACTTAACCAACTGAGCCACCCAGGCGCCCCAGAAGAACAAAAATTTTTGATGTACATCACAAAATGAGCCCATTCGTTCAAGCAATGAATTTCTTTTCAGTATTTTCCCCCTTAAATTGTAATCTCTTGTTTTCTAGTATTTTTCTTTAGAACTGGACATTATGGTAGTCCACTGATTTTCTTCCCATATTCCTTTCCATATTCTTTTCCTTCAGAAGATAACAAAAATATGCTTAAAGAACAATATGAATTTTAAGTGCCAATGAAAGGACTTATTAAATTATATGTATATGATTTGAATGCATATATTCAGGGTAGCTGTTTTGCATTCATTGATTCAAATTACCAAACATTCGTGATTCCCCATTTTGTATAAGGTTCTGTGTTACATGCTGCAGGACCATACCAGCCCTTTGAGAATCCCAGTCTGGTTATTATAATTCATAAGATATGGTATGGCAGAGGGGCATGGATTTGGAAGTCAGATAGACTTGAGCTCCTCTTAGAACTGCCATTTATTTACAAACTGATCTTGGGCAAAATAGCTGTTATTATTATTCAGGCTGCTGATGAAAAGTACCATAATGTTTAATGTGTGAACTGAAGGGAAGTGACTAGTTCTGAGTATAGTAAGGATGGATTTCAAAATACTTGATAAAGAAATGGAATTAGAGGAGAACTTTGAAACATGGGTAGGATTGCAGAGGGTACAACGGGGGCAGGGCCAGAAGAAAAAGAATATTCCTTGGTTTATAAATAAAACACCCCAAGTTTAAAAATAGTTATGTCTTATTATTTGACCCAAACATTAAATTAATATAAATGTTGTTTTATGACTATATGTAAATGTGCCATTTTATTGTTTGTATTTTATGAGATATCCAAGTGAATATGCTGTGAAAATGCTACGATCTGATAAAACCCAAAGTACGTACATTTTTTTGACTATTATATATAATTAGTCAAAAGTGATTTTTAAAGTAAATAATTAAGGAATTCTATACATTAATCCTACTTTTATCCAGTAGGTTCTTTCTACTAACCTTGTATTAAAATCCAGGAACACCTGGGTGGCTCAGTCGGTTAAGCCTCTGCCTTCAGCTTAGGTCATGATCCCAGGGTCCTGGGCTGGAGCCCCGTATGATCGGGCTCCTGGCTCAGTGGGGAGCCTGCTTCTCCCTCTCTCCCTCTGCCCCTCCCCGATGCTCGTGTCCTCTCTCTCTCAAATAAGTAAATAAAATATTTTAAATAAATAAATAAATAAATAATCTTGTACCACTCCAAATCTATTTTCCTGGCTTCTCTCAAACTGGGCTTAACTCTATTTTAAGAAGACTGCTTCACAATATGACAAATAGCTGAGATACTAGGGAAATTCCTTTTCACTGTTGCACACAATCTCTCTAGAAATGTTGTTCCTAATTAAGTGTGGTCTTTTTTTTTTTCAAATGTTCCTTAATCTTGTTCCTAAAAATTAAATACATTAAGATAATTGCTAATCAGGGGACTTGTAGATTCAAAAGGAATGATAGGCCAGACTGTACTTGTCTAGTCCAGACCAGCCGTGTGCTAAGTGGGAGGAGGAGGGAGGGCATGTACACTCCAGGGATTGCTCAAAACCACCCACTGAGCTACAGCTGGAAAATATGAGAACTTGTGTTTACATACATATTTTAAAAATTCTACTTGTATAAGTTTTATCATGTGCATACTCTGTTAACATAAGGATATATATGTATACAATTTGTAAATAAAAACATTTACCTATGTTGGGGGGATGTGCTCCGTTATTTTTAAGTATTAGGGATATGCAAGGGAAAAACTGAAGCACTGCACAAGAATTAGTGCCCTTTGAATCTTGTGCTCTGGGGACTACACCAGGGTTCGTCACACAGCAGAAATAACCCAAGCCTACAGTGTCATTTAGCGTATCTTCTGTTAGAGACTAGATGAGCTAGATGTGGACTTTCATACTTGTTTCACCGTTGTTAGTGGGGTTTTTCCTTAAGCAACAACAACAAAAAAAGCAAAAGTGCTCCATATCCCTTGGCCCTAGTTTTAGTAAATATCATTGTACTGTTTTGATTGATCAGCTTGAGATTGGCAATAGCAAATAATTAATAGTAACTCCATAATTACTGCAGCCCTATCATTTATTGAATAATTTTAGACGTCACAGAAAACATAATGGATAATGGTGACTGGCTTCTTTTACCTGTTTTGGCTCCAGAAGAGGAGGACTTTAATCTCAAACACAGAAATTATTTGTTAACTTTTCTTATGGGAAGCCCCCCCCCCCCCCCCCTTACTTCCCTACCAAAAAAAAAAAAAAAAAAGGCTGTCAATGAGAGATACTCTCAGTTAGGGGAATGAAGGATGCTCTAATCAATCTTTTGTTCCCTGAATAAATTTTTGATTAATATAAAAAGTGATTTTTAACCAACACTCATATTAAAAATGACTTCAGAATGTTATAGTATACTTCATTACAGCAAAACTGACTAAATCTGTCTTTTTTTTCTGATAAAGCATTTTGTAAGGACCAAGGATTGCCATTCCTTATACCAACTTTCAACCTCTAGAGTTATAGCATTAGGATAATAAATGTGTATATGGATGTCAAAAACCATTAGACATTTAGGGACTGTTTTCCCAAAATACTTATGTTGACATCCTGTTCTTACCATCTACCCTTTTCTCTGAAAATGTCACTGTCAGACTATTTTTTGGTTAAATTGAGGACTCGGGTCCATTGCGGGGTGGGGCGGGGCGGGGGTGGGGAGGTGGCAGAGAGGGGCGGTCCTATGAAGTCTAGTCTTACTTTGCGTAATCCTTTGAGTGACCAGTGCTTTAAAAAATAAATCTCAAGAGAATCAATCATTTAGCTGAACGAAACATTTGACACTCTTTTTGATTCTGTTTTCTTTTTTTTTTTTTTAAGATTTTATTTTTAAGTAATTTCTACACCCAATGTGGGGCTCAAACTCACAACCCCTAGATCAAGACTCACAGTCTCCACGAACTGAGTCAGCCAGGTGCCCCTATGGTCCTGTGTTCTGACTTTTTCTGTGAAAATTTAGCACTGAGGACTTTGAGACTATTTTACATATTCTTTTCACCAGAAAGGGTAGGAATTCTCTGGGATAAAAAAAATAGAGAAAGTTCTTATAACCACAAACATTTGGAAATCCTAGGTATAGAGGAAGCTAATTTTCTCCTTGGTTTTCATTTTCCACCAACACACGCTATCAAGTTTGTTTTACATAATGCGCCCCACTGCCTAAGTACACATAATCTGAGATGAGAGGGTTTATCATCCACTCTATAAGAGAGAAGACACACCGTATTTATTTATGTTGGGCCCTCAGTAGTGGTGAGCCGTGACACGTGCTTCCATCTTTTCAGAAAGAGGCATTTGTGCCTTAAAAGGTGAACTCAAAGAATGTAATTTCCATCCTGGTTATGGTATTGTTTGAGGTTGTCTAACACTAGTCTCTCCTAAAATCATTTCTGGAAGAGTAAGCCAAACTTCAGCATAAAAAACATCACCTAATAGTACTTTTTTTCCAAGGGTGGGCACTAGTACCACAGATTGTTAGAATACAAGGTGCTTAATAAAATTTTTGAGTGATAATATAAAATATTGCACTTATTCGTTCCAGTTTATAAATAATAGCTATTGTGTACAAGTGGCCTTTGAACAACTACATAATTATATATGAGCATTGTATGGTTTTTTAGCTATAAATATCATCTTACCTTTAAGTTACTTGAAGTTCCTCAATATGTATTTATTTAGTCATTTCCTTACTTATTTACTTATTTTGTAGCAAGAACATCTGAAGGCATAGAAGAAAAATGCTGTCAAATTGTAGCTGATGGCAGTGGTAAGGCTCTGGAGCTGGACAGAAATTCATGAGTTAGAAAACAGAATCTGGAGCTTAATCAGCCTTATTTTATTTATTTATTTATTTATTTATTTATTTATTTATTTATTTATTTAAAGATTTTATTTATTTGACAGAGAGAGACACACAGTGAGAGAGGGAACACAAGCAGGGGGAGTGGGAGAGGGAGAAGCAGGCTTCCTGCCGAGCAGGAAGCCCGATGCGGGGCTTGATCCCAGGACCCTGGGATCATGACCTGAGCCGAAGGCAGACACTTAATGACTGAGCCACCCAGGCGCCCCAAACAGCCTTATTTTATATGAGAATAACAAGCTCTAGTCCAGGGTGTGTTGTGAAGACCAAATGGAAACATGCAGGTTTAAGGCTTCACCCAGTTTCTGGCACATCACATGGGCAAGTCCTCTCCTATTAATAGGGCTATTAATTGTGATGCTGTGCTAATTTGTAGGAGGTCTTAAAACAACTGTACATTCCTCCCAGAGAGTGCGAGAAAGATTGTGAGAAATTAGCAATAGTGTTTGTGTCTTGGAACACGGCAGTTCATCTCCCTTCAAATGTTTACTGTCTTCATCAGCAGTATCCAGCCTATCATTCAGAAATGGAGCAAACTATTCTCAGAAGTTAAAACACTTTATTAATGTCATTCCCATAGAAACTTCTGCAGGAAAGAAGTCATGCTGATCAAGGGTAATTGATTATGTTAGAATCAGATACAAAATTCAGCTCTCACTGCTTTTTAATCTATGCCTGCCCCTTTACACCCATTTGGGATTCAGCCAGGCCATTACTTGACCTGGCAGGACTAAAGAAATTAGGAAGATACCTAGCCTATTATGTTCACAAACAGAAAATCTTTATTCCTCTTTATCTCTACCAAATCATTTCACAAATCTTCTTCATAACACGCACACATGCTTTCGCACTTGTAAAAATTTGGGCCAGTAGACAAGCAGTTCTTACCACAAATGTAATAGTGAGTACAGTTTTGTCTTTATTTTCAGCAATCACAATAAAAGAAAATTGAAATGTATCAAATGGATAGCTTAGGGAGTGGTTATTTATATCAGAATTTCTTTATCATTAGCTCCTTGAAGAAAACAAAAGGCTGGTAGAGAAGCATGAAGCAAAAATGTTAGGGGCTCTTGAGCAATGAAGCAATGAAAAAATAATCAATTTACCAAACTTTTATTTATATATAGACTGCTAGGGAAGATTTACCTCTGGATACTCTTGGCTCTATTTGTTTATTTGTTTTAATAATATTAGCTTTTAAAATATACCCCAAATAATTCAATATATAAATAAGATCATTACACCAAAAAGAGAAATACAATTCTGAGTTGAGATACCTTTATAATCTCTTTCATGTATGAAAAGAAACTAATCCCTATCCTATTAGGGACGAAGATAAGCATAAATCACTAAAATAAATAGAGTTGTTGTTAATAAGGAAAATTATTTAAAAGACATGATGAGGTTTCTGCTTCTTCAATAGGCTTTTCAATAGACATCTGTAACTGAAGGTCAGTAAGCTAAGTGGTTCTAGAGTCTGGTGGTAATTAGGACGGGTTAGAGGATTAGTCTTCAGTGTGCCTTGGCCCAGATCTTGTACTCAGCTGTGTTTTCCTTTGTTGCCTTTGGACAAAATTATAATAATAGTGCAGAATAGTTGTTCCTTTCTTGAGCTTAATGACATCACAGAATTTTCTAGCTCATGCTGGTCAGCTAGCTTTCCATTTGCTCGTGGGCCGCTATCAAGTTCCTGATTCAGATGAATTAGGTACTGTGATCTGTGCTATGACACACCATTGACCCCAATAGTTCTTTTTTTTTTTTATCTGAATTATCACAAAAGTGAACACATAACTGTAGGCCTTTAACATAAATCTTAGAGAGTATAGAAGAAAAATATCATCTAAAGAAGGGGTTTTCAGACATAGTTTTACCATGACACTCATTAAGAAAAACATTTTATTTTATTTATTTTTAAAGTTTTATTTATTTATTGGGAGAGAGATAGCAAGAGAGAGCCTGAATGGGGTGGGGGGGGGGCAGGCAGAGAGAGGGAGAAGCGGGCTCCCTGCTGAGCAGGAAGCAGGACACCGAGCTCCATTCCAGGACCCTGAGATTATGACGTGAGCCAAAGACAGAGGCTTAACCAACTGAGCCACCCAGGCACCCCATATCACAACTCAATACATGCAAATACATATATATACACACACATGCATATGTGATATTTTGATCTATAATAAATATATATATGATCTTCATCCCTTTCTGGCACAGAGCTCCTTGAACTCTTAGAATTTCCTAAGTGATGAGAGTGATAAAGGTATCTTTTGTTATTTTGATGAGGTGACTTTTGGAGCACTCCTAAGGATAGGGGCTGGTTGCCAGTGGAACCAACCAAGTGATTAGACGGTTGGAACTTTCAGTCCCACTACCCCACCCCCCACACCCTCGCCCCCACAGCTCAACCTCTAGGAAGAGGAGAGGGACTAGAGGTTGAATCAATACCAGTAGCCAATGAGTTAATCATTCATGCCCGTATAATAAAACCTCCATAAAAACCCAAAAGAAGTTCTGGTCCAAGATGACAATGTAGGAAGACCTTGAATTCACCCCTTCCACAAAGCATACCAAATTACACCTGAAGAAGAATTGAGAACAACTGAACAGTTTCTGCAACATAAAAGACAGAGAGAATGGCCAAAGAGAATAGTGAGAGAGCCCAAAACATGGTAACAAAGGGAATGCCCACCCCCTCATTCCCCCGAACGCCCCTCCCCCCCCCCCCCCCCCCCCCCCCCCTCCCCCCCCCCCCCCCCCCGCACACTCTGCTGCAAACTGCTGTGGGAAGGGATAGTGCTGAGGGACCAGGAACAGATGCCTTGATCTTTGGGCACAGAAAACAAAGCCACAGTTAAAAATGCAACTAGCATAGAAAAGAGACAGCACCAGAACTTCGCCAAATGGCAGCAGAGGTGCTACAAGAATGCTCTCTGTGTCAGAGGGACTGGAGAAGGATATGGTTTACATTCCCACTTCACCTTAGAAGCCTACACTGGTGGAGCAGGGTCAGGACCCCATCATTTGGTGGATCTGGTCTACACAGGGAGCCAGGTGCCTCAGCAAGCGCCAGGTCCACAAGCTCACACCAGCCCTGGTTGCCCTGGGGCACAGAATTTAAACCATGAACATTTTATTTCGTTTTGTTTGTTAATTCCTTTTCTTCTATTTTCTTTATTTGCTTTGTTTATTCTCTTTTTTTTTTCTTTAAAAAGCCACAGTTTGAAAGAGCAACTAGCATATAAAAGAGCCAGCCCTAAAACTCTGCCAAGAGGGGTGTGAGGGGGGGCGGGGGGGGGCGGGGGGGTGTTACTGGAATGATCCCTGGGTGGGAGGGGCTGACAGACAGAATATGTGAAACTCTCCACCTTGAAAGCACAGACCAGTGTACCGTCTGGGTGCTATAACTGGCCTGCTGCTCAGTGAACCCTGGGCTCCTAGCCCACACTAGCCCAAGCTTACCAAGGTGGCCCTAGGGCAGCACACACCAGGACTCCCCTGGTTAGGCCTCACTACAGCCCCAGGCTTTGTGTCAAGGTGACACAGGCACAAAACACCCCAGAACACTCCAGGCTTGGCTTCAGATGGCTTGTGAAAAGCACCCCTGGTGCAGAGCATTCTGGAATCTCTCAGCTGACATCTGCTTCAGATCCTGCCATGCTGCCAGGGTACCCCCTGTATGGAGAGCCCTGGAACACTCCCACCCAGGATGGTCTGGGCTCCAGACACCTGGCCAGGGCACCCCCTGTGCTGCACACCTTGTGGCACCTTGGCTTACACCCAATTCAGTTTCAGCTACCTTGCCAGATTATCCTCAGTTTGGAGAGCCCCAGGATGACCCAGCTTACAACCCCTTCAACTTTGGCTGTTCAGGGCGCATTTGGCAGGGAGAGCCCAAGGACCACACCAGTCTATGTCCATTTTAGCTTTAGCTGTCCTTCCAGGATGCTCCCTGCACAGAGTGCCCCAGGACCTCCCAACCTGTTCTCTGCCTTGGCTCCAGCCTCCCCTTCATGTTACTATCTGTGCAGAGTCCTGGAACACCCAGGTTTACATACACTTCAACTTCAGCTCTGTGTGTAGAGCTCTGGGTCCCCCTGGTTTGCACCTACTTTAGTTTCAGCTATCCTGCCAGGGCACCCTCTGAATAGAGAACTCAGGGACCTCCTGGTCCACCCACCACCTCAGCTCTAGGTCCCCCACCAAGACACCCTGCACAGAGCATTCCAGGACACCCATTTCAGCTGCAGCTGTCCAGCTAGGGTGCCCTCAACATATAGAACCTCAGGACACTTGGCCTGCATTCCCTTCAGCTTTAGCTGACCTGACAGGGTGCTTACTATGTGAAAAACCCCAAGACTCCCAGCCCAAGTCAGCCACAGCTTTAGTCAGTCAGTGAAAGTCACCAAGCACACACAGTATACATAGGAGATGACCACATACAAGACTATTCCTTCAGGTTTAGGAGAAGTAGCTGTTCAACCTACTCCATAGAAACAAAGAGAAGGTCAAACAAAATGGTGGTGGTGGGGAGTGGGGGAGAACAAAGGAATATGCTCCAAAAAAGAATAAGAAAAAAAACTCAGAAAAAGAACTAAATGAAAAAGAGATAAGTAATATACCTGATAAAGACATTAAAGTAATGATCGTGAAGATATTCACCAGGCTGGAGAGAAGAGTGGAAGAACTCAGTAAGAACTGCAATAAAGAGGTAGAAAATGTTAAAAAGAACCAATCAGAGTTGAAGAATACAATAACTGAAAAAAAAACACTGAGGGAATCAACAGTTGATTAAAGGATGCAGGACATATCAGTGATCTGGAAGATGGGTTAATGGAAAACACATAAGCCAAACAGCAAAAAAGAGAAAAGAATTTTTAAAAATGAGAATAGTTTGAGGGATCTCTTGGACAACATCAAATGAACAAACATTCACATTATAGGGGTTCCAGAAGAAGAGAGAGAGAAAAGGGCAGAACATTTGTTTGGTGAAATAATAGCTGAAAACTTCCCTAACCTGGGGAAGGAACTAGACATCCAGGTCCAAGTACAGGGTTCCAAACAAAATGAACCTAAGGAGGTCCACATCATGATACCTACTAAAAATAATGTCAAAGTTTAAAGATAAAGAGAGAAATTTAAAAGCAGCAAGAGAGAAGCAAAAAGTTACCTACAAGGTAAAATCTATATACTTACCAGCTGATTTTTCAGCAGAAATTTTGCAGGCCAGATAGAAGTGGCATGATATATTCAAAGTACTGAAAAAAACAACCAAAAAACAAGTAACAAAATGACAATAAGCACATACTTATCAGTAATTACTTTAAGTGGTTTAATCAAAAGACATAGGGTGGCAGAATGGATCAAAAAAAAATCAAGACCCATCTATATGTTCCCTACAAGAGACTCACCTCAGATCTAAGGATACATAGCAACTGAAAGTGAAGACATGGAAAAACATTTACCATGCAAATGGAAGTGAAAAAAAAAGTTGGGTTAGTAATACTTATATCAGAAAAAATAGCCTTTAAAGACTGTAACAAGACACAAAGGGGAGCATTACATAATGATAAAGGGATCAATCCAACAAGAGAATATAGCCATTGTAAATATCTCTGCACCCTTAGCTGGACTAAGCAAGAACAAAAGAGAAGAAACCCAAATAAATAAAATCAGAAACAAAAGAGAAGTAACAACTGACATCACAAAAATATGAAGGATTATAAGAGAATATTTAAAAAATTATATGCCCACAAATTGGACAAGTTAGAAGAAATGCATAAATTCCTAGAAATATGCAATCTTCCAAAACTGAATAAGGAAGAAATAGAATATCTGAACAGACTGATCACAAGTAATGAAATTGAATTGGTAATCAAAAAAGTACTAAGAAATAGAAGTCCAGGACCAGACTGAATCACAGGTGAATTCTACCAAACATTTAAAGAAGAGTTAATACCTATACTCCAGAAACTATTCAAAAAAATAGAAGAAGGAAAGCTTCCAAATACATTCTATGAGGCCAGCATTACCCTGATACCAAAACCAAAGACACCACAAAAAAAGAAAACTACAGGCCAATATCCTTGATAAAAATAGATGCAAAAATCCTCAATAAAATATTAACAAACCACACACAGCAATACATTAAAAAGATCATTCACCACAATCAAGTGGAATTATTCTGGGGACACAAGGATGGTTCAGTATTTGCATATCAATCAATGTGATACACCATATCAACAAAACAAAGAACAAAAGCCATATGACCATCTCAATAGAAGCAGAAAAGGCATTTGACAAAATTTAACATCCATTCATGATAAAACTCAACAAAGTGAGTTTAAAGGAAATTTACCTCAACATAGTAAGGGCAATATATGAAAAACCCACAGCTAACATCATACTCAATGGTGAAAACCTTAGAGCTTTTCCTTTAAGATCAGGAACAAGACAAGGATATCCAGTCTCACCACTTTTATTCAACATAGTACCAGAAGTCCTAGCCATAGCAATCAGACAAGAAAAAGAGATTAGAGGCATCCATATTGGGAAAGAAGAAATTAAAAAGTCACTATTCGCAGATGACATGATACTATACATAGTAAATCCTAAAGACTCCACCAAAAAACTACTAGAAGTAATAAATGAATTTAGTAAAGTTGCAGGATACAAAATTAATACCCAGAAATTGGTTGCATTCCTATACACTAATAATGAAGCCCGATGTGGGACTCGATCCCAGGACTCCAGGATCATGACCTGAGCCGAAGGCAGTCGCTTAACCAACTGAGCCACCCAGGTGCCCAAAATTGGACCACTTTTTAACACCATGCACAAATGTAAACTCAAAATGGATTAAAGACCCAAATGTGAGACTTGAACCCCTAAAACTCCTAGAAAAAAAAAACACAAGCAGTAATTTCTCTGACATAAACCATAACAACATTCTTCCAGGTGTGTCTCCTAAGGCAAGGGAAACAAAAGCAAAAATAAACTATTGGGACTGCATCAAGATAAAAAGCTTTTGCACAGTGAAGGAAACCGTGAACAAAACAAAAAGGCAATGTATTGAATGGTTGAATGGGAGAAGATATTTGCAAATGTTATATCTGATAAAGGGTTAATATCCAAAATATATAGAGAATGCATACAAATCAACACCAAAAAGACAAACAATCCAATTAAAAAATGGGCAGAGAAACTAAATAGACATTTTTCCAAAGAAGACATACAAATAGCCATCAGACAATGAAAAGATGCTCAATATCACTAATCATTGGGGAAATGCAAATCAAAACCACAATGAGATATCATCTTACACCTGTCAGAATGGCTAAAATCAAATAGACAAGAAATAATAAGTGCTGGTGAGGATGTGGAAAGAAAGGAACTCTCGTATGCTATTGATGGGAATGTAAATTGGTATAGCCACTATGAAAAACAGTATGGAGTAATCTCAAAAAATTAAAAATATAAATGCCATTTAATACCATACCAATAATTCCACTATTGGGTATTTACATCCCCACCCAAAAAATCCCCACTAATTTGAAAAGATATATGCTTATTGCAACATTATTTAAAATAGTCAAGATATGAAAACAACCTAAGCATTCACTGATAGATGAATGGATAAGGAAATGTGGTATGGTATATCTCTCTCTCTCTCTCTCTCTCTCACACACACACACACACACACACACACAGAGAGGAATATTACACAGCCATAAAAAAGGGTGAGATGGTGCCATTTGAGACAACATGGATGGACCTAGAGGGTATTATGGTAAGTGAAATAAGTCGGATTGAGAAAGACAAATACCATATGATTTCACTCATATGTGGAATCAAAAAAAAAAGAACAACAACCCAACAACAATGAATAAAAGACAAAAAGCAGAATCAGACCTAAAAATACAGAGAACAAACTGATGGTTGCCAGAGAGAAGATGGGTGGGGGTTGGGCAAAATGGGTGAAGAGAAGTGGAAGATACAGCTTCCAGTTATGGAACGAATAGATCATGGGAATAAAAGGCACAGCATAGGGAATATAGTCAATAACATTAAATGGCAATTTATGGGGACAGATGGTAGTTACACTTCTGATGAACATAGCATAATGTATAAACTTATCAAATCACTATGTTGTACACTTGAATTTTTTTTTTTTTGAGAGAGAGACAGTGCACATGCAAGCAGGAGGGAGGAGCAGAAGGAGAGAAAGATCTTAAGCAGTCTCCATGTCTAGTGCAGAACCTGATGTGAGGCTCAATCTTACAACCCTGAGATCACGACCTGAGCTGAAATCAAGAGTTGGCTGCTTAACCAACTGAACCATGCAGGCACACCTGTTGTACACCTGAAATTAATGTATAATAGTGTGTCAACTATACTCAAATAAAATAACACAAAATAAAACCCAAGAGGACACAGTTCAGAGAGCTTCTGAGTTGGTGAACATGTGGACATTCAGAGAGAGTGGTGCCCTCGAGAAGGCATGGAAACTTCTTGCCCTTTCCCCATACCTTACCCTATGCATCTGTTCCATCTGGCTGCTCCTGAGTTATATCTTTTTATAATAAACCAATTATCTAGTCATTAAAATGTGTCTTTGAGTTCTATGAACTACTCTAGCAAATTAATTGTACCCAAGGAGGGGTTCTTGGGAACCTCTGATCTATAGCCAGTTGGTCAGAGAAGTGCAGGTAACAACCTGGATTTGTGATTGACATCCTGAGTTGGAGGAGGTTGTTGGAATCTCCAAACTATAGCTAGTTTGTTGGAAGCACAGGTGATAACCTGGGCTTATAACTGGCATCTGAAGGAGTTGGAGGGGCAGTCTTATAGGACTGACCACTTACCTATGGGGTCTGATGCTATCTCAGGGTAGATAGTATCAAAATCAAGTTAAGCTTTGGATGCCCAGGTGGTGTTCAGAGAATTGCTTGGTGGTGTGTGAGGAAATCTATTCCCTCCTTCTAGGAACTGGGTCTAAGAACTCAAAAAGAGCATGGATACACACACACACACACACACACACACACACACACACAAACACACATAATGAGAAACTAAAGTTTCATGGAACAGTACTTACTCTTACCATAGGCAACACACTTTAAAATTTTCTATTTTATTTTTTCTAAATGGTTGGGATCCACTGATAGATTATGACTTGAAGTTTGAAAAACCCCCTTCTCAGAAGAGTCCCTAGAACTTGCTGCTTCTGCTGAGAATCTGCTGAGTTTGTCACTGTTAGAGCACAAGGTAAAAACCTTCCCTTCTGCTAGGCATTTATATAATTTCTGTATGTCAGAAATCAGTAGGAAACAGATTTTTATCTCCACAATGGTAAATAAGTCCAGAGATGTAGGCCTATAGTCCGTTTAACTATAATCAAATAATCTTTACACCAAAACTTCTTGACTACATTCTGATGAACTTGTTAAACATACTGTGAGCTACAGGGGTAAAAAAGGAAAAATACAAAGTACTTTAAAATAAAAATTTAACATTACCTCTGCTGTTTGCAGAATGACATCTGCAAATATTTGGCTTAGGGCAAAAGGAAGGGATGCTGGCTCCTTGTCTGATGTCAATTTAACACAGCAGTAGAAGGTATACATTCCCATTTTGTCCTACCATGGGCAAGATCTGTAGTCAAGGCTTTCCCCACCCCCACCCCCAGTTATCTTTCTGCATCTCTCTAAATACCATTAATCTTGCAATCTATTGTAGTCCATGGTTCGAAATAGGTTTTTCACATAGCTGTGTGTGCAGCTGGTGACCAGAATCAGGGAGAGCTTCTGTCTGCTACAGCAGAAGTGAGAAGAGGCAGATGTGGCAGGTGGATGGAGCTTGGATTCAGAAAACTGGGGTTTGCAGGTTCCACTCCTTGGTGAATTACACTGCCTTAGAATAAAAGCATTAACCTTCTCTGAGCCCCAGGATCATAAACATGTAGGGTGCTTATCATGTGCCAGGTTTGGTGCTTGATTTTGACAAAGATGACTAAACTATAGTGCATATCCGTAAAACAGAGGTGACAAGACTGTAATACTATTCTCATAGTTATTATCAGAATTAGAAGAGAGAACAAACAGGAAATACCCAGCACAGTGTTTTACCCATCTTAGGATTATTTGTTCATTTCTTTTTGAATTGGAAGCATCTTATTATGAAATATAACCCACATTTAGAAAAGTGCAAAAACATATATGTTCAGCTCACTGAATTATTAAAAAGCAAACATTCTTGTACATGTCACCCAGATATAGAAAGAGAATACTGCTATTACTCCAGAAATCTCTACTTGTTCCACCCAATCACAACCCCTCACTCCTGCTGAAAGTAGCCATTTGCTTGACTTTTACAGTTATCACTATCTTGCTTTTCTTTATATACACATACTTTTTTAAAAACCACATAAGTATGCATTCTAAACATTAGTTTGATTTAGCCCGATTTTGAACTTTATATGCAATGTGGTCTAGCTGGCTTTTTTAGTTATCACATTATTTTAACATTCACCCACACTATAAATATGAGTTGTAGTTAATTCACTTATACTGCTGTATAACATTCAATTCAATAAATATGCCACATTTTCCTTTCTAATCCACTTTATCATTAATAGATGTTTCATCACAAAATTTGTGATGAAATTTCTTGTACATATCTTTTGGCACATCTAAGTTTGCATTTCTGTAGAGTATATACTGAGGAGAAGAATTGCTGGGTCATAGGACATATGTGTCTTCATTCCTGCTAGATAACATGCACTGTTTTCAAAAGTGCACCAATTTACAATCTAATCAGCAGTGGGTGAGAGTTGCTTTTGTACCACTCTCTCACCAACTCTTAGTACTAGCAGATTTTTAATTGTAGCTAGGGTATGTAGATTTCATTTTAGTTTAAATCTCACATTCCTGATTGCTAATAAATGAGACAACTTTATCAGCCTTTGGATTTCCTTTTACGTAAACTGCCTGTTTAAGATTTTGGCCCATTTTTTTAAAAGTGAGTTGTCTGTTTCATAATGCTCTGGGTATGATCTCTTGGTTATATATGTAATATAAATGCTATGCAAATGAATTTTCCCACTTTGTAACTTGTCTTTTCATCTCTTACTGATGTCTTTTGATGAACAAAGGCTCATAATTTTAGTTAGTCTCCTGTATCAATCTTTTTTTTTAAATGCTCTTTTTTTGTCCTAACAATGTTTTTTTTGAAAAGATCTTTTCCCTCCCTGTACTCTAGTGCTACTTCTGTGATAAATCAAGTGTCCATAAACATGTAGGTCTGTTTGTGGGTTCTCTTTATTGTCCCATTGATCTATGTATCTATATTGCAACAATCCCACAGATATATATCTTTACTAATTTTTATCTAACTATTTAATCGGTTACTGAAAAATTATGTTACAATTTTTCAGTATGATTGTAGATTTGTCCATTTCACCTTTGGACCTTGTATCAATTTTTGTTTTCTATATTTGGAGGCTAAGTTATTAGATGCATACATTTTTAAATTTGTTATAAATTTCTTGTGAATTAAATGTCTTACCATAATGAAGTATCCTTTATTTCTAGTAATTGAAATAAAAATTTTTGTTTTCATATCTTTTACATCTTTATTTCTTACATATGTTTCTTATAAATAGCACCCAGTTGTAATTGTCTGAAAATCTATCTCTTGATTAGATCATTTTGTTTACTTACATTTCATGCAATTATGGATTCATTAGTTTATATCATTATCACTCTATTGCCTCTTTGGTCCAAATCCACCCTTCTTTGCCATGCTTGTGATATTGAAACATTTCTCTCTTGACAGCTGGTATGCTATTAAGCTTCATCAGCTGAAGCCACTGGAGACAGAATGAAGAATACAGAAGTCAAAACATGTAGCATCCTCCCATAGACAGCTTCCTCTGGCACTTAGAAGGAAACTTCCCAGAGAGTTCTATCACTGGGACACCTTACTGGACTCTTTCATATTTTAACCACTTCCTTTTCCATGCTGTTTCTAATGTTGACCTTTTCACATTGCTTTATAACTTATCTGGGTGTCAGACTGCTTCCACTACTAGTATATAACTTCTTTAAGAATAGGGTCTATGTACTTATTATCTCTACTCTGCAGTGCTTAAGCCTTGTTCTAGGCAACAACAATAATAGCTAATTTATTATATTCTAGACATTGTCTCATGTGTTTGAATATAGTAGATGGTTTGGTCAATGTTTGTGGATGAAATAGCAAATTATTATTCCCATTTTTCAGAAGAAGTAGCTGAGGATCACAAAAGGAAAATAACTTGCTGAAGGTAACATAACTGGTAAGTCGCATGGTCAAAATTTAAACATAGAATATGTTTCTTTCCTCTATTCTGTGCTTTTAAAATACAAGGATGCTTCATGCCTAGAGGGGCTTTTGTTATTTTATTACTTAGAGTAGAATCCTCTGTTGAATTTGAACTCAATAGTAGACAATAAGGAAGAGTCTTACATAGCACTATGTGCCAAGCACCTTGCATACATTCACTGATAAGATAGGTATTATTATCATCATGCTACAGGGAAAGTCAGGGAAGCCCCGAGAGGTTAAGTGCAACTTCTCAGGTCGCACAGCTTCTAAATGGCAAAGACATAATCCAAACCCAGTTGGTTAGGCTCTTGGAACTATCCTCCTGATCATTATTTTTATTTTTTAAAAAAGATTTTATTTATTTATTTGACACAGAGAGAGCACAGCAGGAGAAGCAGCAGGCAGAGGGAGAAGCAGGCTCCCCGCCAAGCAGCGAACAGAGAGCGCGACATGGGGCTCAACGCGGGGCTCAATCCCAAGACCCCCTGTTGGATCATGACTTGAGCCGAAGGCAGATGCTTAAGGGCTGAGCCACCCAGGCGCCCCTATCCTCCTGATCATTAATAAATATACTGACTATTCAGGTACCTAAAAAGGGTAAGAAAACCAAAGTAACAAATACTTGTGTATGTATTTTTCAACATAGGAAAACATTACCCCATGTACTGATCACATTCTCCTGTATTTGGTGGATTTCATTTGTTTGCATATCTTTAGGTTTATATATTGTGTCTGTGTATATACATATATGTGAAAATACTGTATAATATATAATACTAGTTTCCATGTAGGTATACTTATATAAATGACATTTCTCAGCAAATATTTAAGCATCCACTCTGTGCCGATCACTCTTTTAAGTACAGAGAATATAGTAGTGACAGAACAAAATCCCTGCTCTCATGAGATTTAATTTTGGAGTCAGAAGACAGACAATAAAGCATAAACAAAGCAATATATATCTGTTAGTAATCAGTAATCAGTAAAACAAAATAATGCATAGTAAGGGATAAAGAATGATGAGACTGTGGAACAAGATAAAGTCCTCTTTTATCAAGAAATATTTGAGCAGATATCTGAAAGAAACAAGAGAGTGAGGTCTTACATTAAAAAAAAAAATTCTTGCCACTATGGAGAATAGATGACAGTGAGCCAAGAATGGAAACAGGGAGATCTGTTACAAAAAGTTCAAGTGAGAGATAATGATGGCTTTGATGATTGAGGAGGTTGTAAATGGTCAGATTTTGCTTATATTTTGAAGGTAGCATTTATAAAAGAAATGCTCTGTAATTTTTAAAATTTATCATTATGTGGGGTTTTTTTATATTTTATTTATTTATTTGACAGAGAGAGAGACAGGAGGAGAGGGAACACAAGCAGAGGGAGTGAGAGAGGGAGAAGCAGACTCCCCGCCTAGCAGGGAGCCCGATGAGGGGCTCGATCCCAGGACTCTGGGATCATGACCTGAGCCGAAGGCAGATGCTTAACAACTGAGCCACCCAGGCACCCCTATCATTATGTTTTTAAAATCAGGATTATATATCAGAAAATGATCTGGGCAGCTTTTGTTCCATCTTCAGGGAAATTTGTATCAAATGGGAACTAACTTTTCCATGAAGTATTGGTAGAACTCACTGTAAACCCATTCAGCTTGGGATAATTTGGAGGTGGAATGGGGTGGGGTGGAGGTCTTTAACTACAATTTCAATTTCTTTAATTCTTAATATTTTCTTCAAATTCTTACATTTAATTTTAGCATCTTCTTTTTCTTTGAATTTTTCCATTTCATCTAAGTTTCCAAATTTGTTAGCACACCCTTGTTTGTATTATTGCATTTGCATTTTTATCCCTTTCCTCATTTAGTGTGTTCTTTTTGTTTCTCTCTTTTCTATTAGTTTTACCATGACTCTTTGTTGTTGTTTTTTAAAGACAGAGTTCTTCCATTCCCTCTGCCCCTCCCCATGGCTTTCAGGCTTTCTCTCAAAAAAGAAAAGATAAGAAAAATAGAGAGAGAGGGAGAAAGATCAGAGGGAGAGGGAGAGAGAATCTTTTTTTTTTTTTTTTGGCTCCACGCCCAGTGCTGAGCTCAAAGTGGGGCTCAATCTCACAACCCTGAGATCATGACCTGAGCCAAAGTCAAGAGTCTGATGCTTAACCAACTGAGCCACCCAGGCACCCCAGTCTTGCATGGTTCTTTTTTTTTTTTTTTTAAGATTTTATTTATTTATTTGAGAGAGAGAGAATGAGAGAGAGCACATGAGAGGGGGGAGGGTCAGAGGGAGAAGCAGACTCCCTGCCGAGCAGGGAGCCCGACGTGGGACTCGATCCAGGGACTCCAGGATCATGACCTGAGCCGAAGGCAGTCGCTTAACCAACTGAGCCACCCAGGCGCCCTTGCATGGTTCTTATTAAACTTTTTTTTTTTTTAAGATTTTATTCCTTTATGAGAGAGAGCACACGCAGGGGGAAGATCAGAGCGAGAGGGACAAGCAGACTCCATCCTGAGCATGGAGTCCAATGTGGGGCTCAATCTCAGGACCCTGAGATCATGACCTGAGCTGACACCAAGAGTTAAGATGCTTAATCAACTGAGCTACCTAGGTGCCTCTCTTATTAAACTTTTTGAAGAGCAAGGTCTGCAGTTTTCAAAAATCTTCACTGATTTTTATTATCACTGTCATTTTTGTCTATTTCAGAGTTTTATGCCTATGAGAAGATAAGTAGTATTTCCTTTTTGTTTTTCTAGGTGTTCTCTAATGCTTCCCCTGACTTCACACCCCACCCCTGCCTTATATTGAATGCTTAGCTAACATATTCTCATGGTTCAAAGGCCCAAAAGTACAAAACATTTTACAGTGGAAACCCGACCTTCCATACTTGTGCCCATATGCTCAATAATTATCATGGTACCCATAGGTAAGTACCGTTCTTAGTTTCATATGTGTCATTCCAGAGTTTATGCACATATCAGTAGATATAAATATAGAGTCTCATTTTCCCACTTTTAAATTAAAGGTTGCATATTATAAAGTCTCATCTGCACCTTTCTTTTCACCTAATATTATATTTTATAGATTTTCCGTAACAGTACATAAAATATTTTCTAATTATTTTTTTAGAGCTGCATAATATTATTCGTATTTCATTCAATCATTCTCCTACTGATATACTTTTGGGTTGTTTCTCATCGTTTTTGTTATAAATTATATTTGTAACAGACATTGCTTGTATCTTTTCAGACTCACCAGGGTTTTTCACTATTTTGTTTCCCCTATTTACTCCCGTGATGACCCATCTAACATGAGCCATGGCTCACTCCGACCAGACACTGTCTTGTTCCCTGACCAAGATGTGTCTTTCACCTCCTGTTCCAGGGAGCCCAGTTACTACTGAGGCATGAGATGCACTAGGACAGACTCAGCTCTCATGCATTTAAAGCAGAACTGCAGGAAAATAAATCTTAAAGAAAACTGCAGAGTGAATCTTAGAAGAAAGGGAGATGGGGACCAGCAGAAAAGTGATCCACCCTTTCTCCCTCCCAAGGATTGCCCTGAAACACAGTAGATCATAGGTTCTGAGGATCCTGCAAGATCAAGCAATGAGTTTGCCTTGAAAACAGGTGGATAGCCTGCTCAGTAATAGACCTGGTGCCGGTTCTCTCTGCTTCTTTGCCTCTTTCATCTTTTCTTTCACTCTTGAGCTTGCATTCTCCAGTAAAGTAGCATTCGCGAGGGTTTGCCTCAGGCTCTGCACTTGGGAACTAAGACCTCTAAAAACCAGGGATAACCCTTGAAAGCAGCCCTCTCAGGAGAGGATTTTGGACCCGTGTTTCTCTCCAGTTTGATGCCAATAGGGACCTATTGCTGGTGGTAAGTGGAGGTGGCAATGACTCCTGTTTGCAATAGTGCCACAATCACTAAGGCTTTCATCCAGGGTTAATGGCGATGAGGTACGAGGGAAACTGAGGTTCTGGCATATGCTGTGGCTATAGCACATCTCACGTCTCAGAGGATATGGCAACAATTACAGACATAAGGATTATGGAGGAGATTGGATCCTGTTCATGGCATTAGGCACCTCAAGTAAGGTCACACTGAGCCAATTACCACTGTGAGAATCTGAAGGGCACCTTGCTGGTTATTAAGCTATTGTTTCTCAGCTCCAACCCCACTTGTCTATACTTTGCTTTGTTTATTTTTTATTTTTTTTAATTTAAATTCAATTAGCCAAGGTATAGTACATAATTAGTTGTTCGGTTGTTTTTTTGTTTTTTGTTTTTTAAGATTCTATTTATTTGTTTGGGAGAGAAAGAGAACACAAGCAGGAGGAGGAGCAGAGGGAGAAGCAGGCTCCCCACTGAGCAGGGAGCCCAATGCAGGGCTCGATCCCAGGACCTTGAGATCATGACCCGAGCCAAAGGCAAACGCTCAATTGACTGAGCCACTGGGGAGCCCCCATCATTAGTTTTTGATATAATGTTCAATACGCTTTGCTTTGTGACGCATTCTGCTTTCTGGTTTAGCAGTGGGCTCCCTGTTAGGTTTTTTCCAAAAGGGAACGCTAGAGGGAGACTGAAAACCTGGAGGAGAAGAAACAACCAGCTCCTTCCCGTTTTGTGTTCTGTGCCTGTCAACATCATCTCCTCAGATATACCAGCTTCCAGACCCCTCCTCAGAGGCTGAGTTCCTGCTATAGGGAGGTTCTCCAAGCTTCTGGGTTTGAATAAATCCAACCTCTGTCCTTCGATCCCCAACCCTTAGAATGGTAGCTTCCTTCTATGCTATTGCTTCTGTGTTATCCCAATATTTTCCTTTTGCCTTTTCAGTCTTTTCAGTTATCTATTTAACCAGTTCCTTATGATACACTGCCTCTGTTATATAACTGGATTGAGTCAAATAAATTGAAAGGAGTACCCTTTTCAGACATTATGGATGTAATGTGCTATCTTGCACATCTGGAAGTGATTCTAATAGTTTACTTGGTTGGTTGACAGAACTTGGGTTCGGTGATGATCTGCATTCATTGAGATGAAGATGCAGAACTTTCCCCCGTATAAGGCAGAGGTACGAATGTAAAGGCTTAGAGGATAGGGACATTGGAATGGGTTTATCATAAGTGATCTGTACACTAACTTGATCTACCCTCATTACATCATCTTAGGTGCCTTAGAGGACACTTCCTTCACTGGGGTTTTAAGCAATATGTCAGTGAGGGAAGCACCAGTACCCTAGAAAAGCTCTGTGGTCTTTGTCATCTCTAGGCCAGTCAGGATGTTGAGAGATGCTGTCATTGCAATGGGTCCCTGATTTCAATGAGAATGCTGGAATCCCAGCGTAGTAGAGCCAAATGGCAGCACTTACCTACTAGAGATAGTGAGGACACAATTCCAGTGATGAGCATCCCAGATGAAGGGATAATCAAACTGTTTGGCCACCCACCACAGAAATGAAATAGATAGACATACTACTAAAATGTTACTTGATCTGCATAACAGGAAAAAAAATAATCCAGGTCTCATGACCAGAAAGCTGACTTGAGTCAAAGCCTCTCATCTTGTAGACCCAAGCGAGTTCACAAACTTTGACTGAAAAGAAGGGTAAGTCTGGGACACCTCAGTGTCAAAGGCAGACACCCAACCAACTGAGTCACCCAGGTGCCCCTTGACAGATTTCTTATGTGAAAGACAGGACCTTGATGGAAAAAGAATAGGGTCCTGAGATTTGGAATTAGGGCATTTAGGTAGGTGAGCCTGAAAGTACTGTAATGCCTAAATATTTCTAAACCTTCTAGACTGACAAAAGCAGACCCTTCCACTTACTAGGGAGAGAGGCCTTCTTCTACCTAGAGACCATGCAATGAATTCAGCTAGTATCACATAAGATGGTGCCAATTATTAGCAACATACCCCACCTCATTACTCCAGGCTGTAAACTAGGGTCAGACTTTAGAACAAGTTGAATGTGGAGGTAGTCTGCTCCAGGAAGAAACAGCTTACATATCAAGGAAGAAACAGCTTACATATCAAGGGAATTGAATAATGTGAATCATATATAGAAGCATAAACCAGGGGAACATGTGAGAGATCAGATCTTTAGAGCATTGGACTGGGTAGGAATGTGACATACAAGGCTGGATAGGGGATATTTACTGACATGGGGACACTCATCCATCACTTGGGATTCAATGTTTTGGCAAAGGCATCTGGATCCAGTTCTCCCAATCTGCTGGGATGGTTCTCTGAAGTTTGGATACAGCAATAGCCTACATAAATGAAGTGGAGATGCCAGAATGTCCTTGCATGAGATTGGGAAAGGGTTCAGGGGCTCAAAGATACAGGAATGTTAGAATGGATTTACTATGTAATACCCGAGAACCCACCACCTAACAGTTCATGAGAGGTCCTGAAGGATGGCCCCTTTTTAAAGGCAACAAAATGTACTTGTGAAATCATCACCAATATCCTTGAAAAGTGTAACAGTTGTTGTCTTGTATAGGCTGGAATTGATGATGTGAGGTGGTGTCCTGAAGTTGTGATTCTTGGAATTCCGGTGAATGAAGGGATTAAGAAATGGCAGAAGCCAGGTGGCAGCACTGAATCATCAGAGGCAAAATGGATTTAATTACCATGATGAGTAAGGTCAACATATTTCACAGTTTGCTTAGGGTAGTTTTTGCCAGTTGTCTCAGTATAATTATTAATAGTGTCAGCTCTCACTCTCAAAAGTGCCCTGGTTTTTTGTTTTTTGTTTTTTAAGATTTTATTTATTTATTTGAGAGAGAGAATGAGATAGAGAGAGAGCATGAGAGGGGGGAGGGTCAGAAGGAGAAGCAGACTCCCTGCCGAGCAGGGAGCCCGATGCGGGACTCAATCCCGGGACTCCAGGATCATGACCTGAGCCAAAGGCAGTCGCTTAACCGACTGAGACACCCAGGCGCCCAAAGTGCCCTGGTTTTGACAATAAATCTTTGGCTACCCTAGCAATGGACAGAAAGAGTGGAACGACATCAGGATGTCTTGATCCATAGGGATCTAGGGTGATGTCTATTAGGTCATGTTTTTAGTGTCAAAAGAGAAGGACAATGGACCACAGTGTTACCTGATTTGTAGAACAACAGAAACGATTGTTAAAAATGAGAGCTGGTGAGTAGTAGGCTGATGTCAGTTATAGGAAATCGCAATTTCTCACTTCCCAGAGCTGAGCCAGTTCACAGACCCAGCGCCAATTGATTGAAGCAGAGAATGTGTACCCTTGAGGAAGTACCCTGCAATGTCATCACAAAGATATATTTTCCAATCCTTTCCCAAAGAGACTTGTGATTTTTTTTTCCAGGATAACTGTCCACTGAAGAAAGGAGAATATTCAGACTTTTTGAGGGCCAGGGATAAAGAAAAATTTATGCAGTCTGGTTGATAAATGGAGTCCTGGCCCAAGTCCACCATACTGTTGATCCTGTGAGCCCATAGATTCCTCCTGTGGTCATTTTCCTGGTCCTGAATATGTAATTGGAATAAATATTCTTGGCACAAACAGAACTTTTACATTTGACTATAGATTTGTGAAATAAGGACCGCAGTGCTATTAAGAACCAAGTGAAAGTCCCTGAAACTGCCACCAACCCTAGGCAAAGAGAGTAAATCAGAAGCAATACCATCCAAGAGAACCGTGTGATTTAGTGGCACTATAAAGACTGAAAGGATTCAGGGATAGTGTTCCCCATAATCTCAAGGCTTGATTCTTGCTCCTGTAAAAAAACATGAGTAATGGGGGGATATTATTGGAATACCATAAACATAGACAACTGGTAGCCCCAGTTGCAGCTGCCATGCCAAATATGGTAGTTTTAATGAAGCAGTTCAACATAGCACTGGCATTCAGTGTCTGACTATTGATTTGGTAAATAAATGTTTTTTGCTTCATCTCAATTAGTAGAAAGGATCAAAATCATAGCAAGGACATATAGCAAGGACAAACTTATTGTCTTGACCCACACCTATGTTAACTTTCTTGCTGTCATAATATGTCTATATGCTATTAGTCATTTTGATATCTCATGGAATATCACTGGTCCACTATAGAAAAGCAGCACTGTGTTTAGTGGACTTCTGGATTTTGGAGTAAGTTGGCACTGTAATACAGAATACTGCATTGACCCATTTGTTGGATGACTCAGAAGGTTTCCATTTTCTAAGAGACCCAGAGCAAGAGAAAGCTTTGCAATAGGTCCAGGATAAAACTACAACCTTCTTTGCCACTCAGGTCACATAAACCAGCCATTAAGTTTTCAGTATACAAGTTTTTCACATCTTCTTACAGATTTATCCCTACATATTTCATATTTTTGATGTTATTTGAAACTGTGTTTTTCAGTTTTGGGTTGTACACTCCTGGTATATAGAAATACAATTTATTTTCAGATATTACTTTATACTCAGTAACCTTGCTAAACTTACTCATTAGTTGACGGGATGCCATATATTAAAATGTTACCTTGTTATGTGCATATTTTTGTATTCCTAAAATATTTTTGAGATTTGTTCTGGGAACTAATGAATTTAGATACAAAAATACAAACAATCTGGTCTTTTCATGATTTGGTTCACAGGTTCACGGTAGTGCTCAATGGAATTATTCTCACCTATTGAGGCAACTTCCTGAGATTAGTCATTGCCCTGTGAATTATGGTTTTGTCCAGTCTGACTTGTGGGAACAGGCACTATTACCAGCCCTTTGTGGTGCCAAGAACTATTCTCTAATGCTTTTCTTTGGGTTTTATCCTAACATTAGATGATTTCTTCACATTGATGAACTGAAGAGTACTCTGCTGATTACTTGAGGGGGATTCTGCCGATGTCAGAATTCTCTCTCTGTGAAACTCTCTCTCATCTCTAGGACTCTGGTCTGCAAACTGGCTACCTTGATCTACTCAGACTCTCAACTTTATCTCCTCAACCCAGAGTGTCCACTAGGATTTGTCTGGGTTCCCCTCCTGGTGCTATGGCGTGGAAGCTCAGAGTGATAAATTGGGGAAAACATTGGGTTCACCTCATTTTTATTTTCTCAGGATTGCTGTTTTTCATTGCTTAATATCCTTGAAAACCATTGGTTCATTTATTTTGTTTTTTGGGGGAGGGGTGTTTTGGTTGGGAGGGCAAATCTAAATTCTATCACTCTATCTTGGATGGAAATGTAAGCCTCAGAAATGAATTTTAAGAATACATTTATTACATTTTATCTGAGATTTATAAGTGTTTTATAGCTTAAGGATTTTCATATTCTTTAAAGCAGTGGCATCTGCTAGTTGCCTTCCTCAAATCCAAAATCCCTTTCCTTTTCAGTAATAAAACACAGATTAAAGACACCCCTAGCTAAAAGACACAGTTCTCATTCTTCCTTGTATCTGGGTGTGAATATTTGACTAAGAGCTACTCATAAAGTTGTTAACAGTAGTATTTTGAACTTCTGGGATTCTCCTTAATTTGTTTCTTTCCCCCATCCTGCTGATCAGAATGCAAGAGAATGACTGGAGCTGTGATAGCCATCTTGGTCCATAAAAAAAACTGGCTCATCAACCTGCCTCCATCTTGAACTCAGAACCAGAGAGTAATATATTTGAGATAGATTCCATTACTTATCTTCCCTGAAACAGTACTACACAATTTTGACATATATCATGGTCATGGTTTCTCTCTCTCTCTCTCTAGTCTGCTCTGGGAAGCTCCCATGTTACAGTGAATAGACTCAGTTGACCAGACATCCAAGCCCAGTTAAACCATTTACATGTAACCAATAATAGCAGGTAGAGAAACAAGTGTTATACAGTATATCTCCCATTTACAAACCCTTTATTTATTCAACTTCTCAATGTCACCTCTACATTTTCATTTTGAATGTGGTTCTCTAAGCTTCCGAGGGGGAAAAAAAAAGATCTGTTAGGTGAGAATGTTATTTATATCAATTTTCTTCTTCTCTGCTATTTGTAGCTCTAGAAGCAATTGTTTACTATATGCTAGAAGAAAGTTCGGGGATAAGATAATCCCTTCCCATCCTGTGGGATCCATATAAGACTATAATTTTGTGGCATTGGCCAAGACTCCCTGAGAATTTCTTAGCCCTGGGGATATGTGTAATTCTTGGACCTAGTAAACAAACTCATTCATAACTTATATGTATACAATTTAATAGGACTGCCAAGGCGTGTTTGCTTGGTTATGAATTTATGTGTACAAATGACAAATACATAACACAATTTCTTTTAAAAATGTAAAATACACTTTGAATCTTATATTCTCACTTGCTTGGTAAGTGGAGAAAAGTATTTGAAAGAGAAATATTTTAAAAACTGTAATGTTGATTGCAAAATGAATTGTCATTAAAATATTGTTAATCAACATATACTATTAATTCACTCATCTATAAAACATACATTCATCAAGAGCATTGTCTTTCTTTCTCCAAACTCTTTGTATGGCTTTTTATGGCATTCTTATCCTTCAGTTGTCAGCTTGAAGCCCACCTACTTAGAAAGAACTTTCCTTGCCAGCCTATCTAACGTAGCCTCCCCTGGTTACTCTTTATCCCTTTCCCTGTTTTATTTCCATTATAAGATTCATCACAGTCAATAATGATCTTCCCAACAACAATTGAGCTTTATGAGGTCAGGGATTTCTTTCTCTTTTTTTTTTCATCTTGTTCATTTCTGTGATCTAGAGTCTAGCACAGAGTCCAGTACCTAGGATAGTATCAGTAAAATGTAGTTGGGTAAGTCATATGAGTGAAATAGTGAGCTCTTACTATGTGCTAGGTATCACTTATCTAAGTATCCTCAATTTACTCAAAGTCTTACAGGTGAGACATGTTTTTAAATAGTAAATATTAACATTATAATAAGTTTTACAGGGGTATGTGAAGGTGCTTTGCAAGCACATAGACAGATCTTCCAACTCAGAGTTTCTCAACCTCTGCCCCAGTGATATTTGGAGCCAGATAATTCTTTGTTATGGACAGTAAGAGGTTGGGGGTGGGGATTAGGAGGAGGGCTATCCTATGCATTACAGGATATTTAGCAGCATCCATGGCTTCTACATACCAGTTGCCTGTAGAACCCTTCCTCTGAGTTGTGACAGCTAGAAATGTCTCCAGTCATTGCCAAATGCCCCTTGAGAGCAATATTGCCCTAGGTTTATAACCACTGATCTAACTCAATCTATATAGTAAGGGTTTGAAGTTTAAATTTGTTTTCCTATTCATCTGCCCATTATAATAGAAAATTTGAAAGGTACAGAAGCAAAGAAAAAAATCCAAAATCCTACCTAATTATGTCCTGGGATAACCATTATTTTAACATATTGACATACTTCTTTTTTTTTTTATCTTTTTTTTTTTCTTTAAGTAGGCTCCACTCCCAACATGGGGCTTGAACTCACCCCTAAGATCAAGAGTTTCATGCTCCACCGACTGAGCAAGCCAGGTACCCATTGACATATTTCTTTCAACTAACTTAACTCTATATTTTTCCTTCTTTCTTTAAAATTTTTTTATTTTTAATTTTTTCTTAAAGATTTTATTTATTTATTTATTTGACACAGAGAGAGCACAAGCAGGGGGAGCAGCAGAAGGAGAGGGAGAAGCGGGCTCCCTGCTCAGCAGGGAGCCCGATGTGCGACTCAATCCCAGAGCCCTGGGATCGTGACCTGAGCCAAAGGCAGACACTTAACTGACTGAGCCACCTAGGTGTCCCTCTTTTTTTTTTAGAGATTTATTTATTTGAGAGAGAGAGGGAGAGAGAGCATGTGCATGTGGCCTTGAGTGGGGAGAGGGGCAGAGGGAGAGAATCTTCAAGCAGACTCCCTGCTGAGCAGGGATCCTGACATGGGGCTCCATCCCATGATCCATGAGATCATGATCTGAGCCAAAAACCAAGAATCGGATGCTTAGCTGACTAAGCCAACAAGGTGTCCCAGTGTTTTTCCCTCTTCATAGATGAGATAACATATATTAATATTATATAACTTTGACATAATATTCTTTTGCAATTAAAAAATCTTCATGTAAATTATTTCAATAATTACAACTAGATAGTATAATTTTATATACAAATATAATATATATTTAATAATATATAACATACACCTATATAGTATTCTGTAGTGTGATTATATTATAATTGATGAAACTATTCCCTTAATATTAGGTGTTTTTAATTCTTTCAAAGTTTATACCAACTTACTCTACTACCTGTGGTATATAAAATTGCAGATTTTACTGTAACTTTACAATATTATAATCTTTAAAATGTTTGCTAATTTGATGGACAAAAAGTTACTCACTTTTGCTTGCATTTGCATTTTTGTGAATTCATTTGCTTTACATGTTAATATCCTTTGTCTGTTTATTCTTGTGTTTTCCTTAGCTATTTTGAGTACTTTATGTCTTAAATTCTTTATATGTCATTTGTTAAGTTTTTGGTCATATACTGCAGGTTTTAAAAAATATGGTATTTAACATTTAATTTGGTTTATTGTATTCTTGAAAAAACAATGGTCAATTTAAGATACGTTTAAGTTTGGTCCTTTTGTTTATGATTTTTTCCATTGACTTCAAGTGTGAAAGTCCTCTGCATCTAGAGGATCAGATAAATATTTATCTATACTTTCTACTGCTTTAAAAATTATGTTATGTATATATTTCACTCTGCTACTCCTGGAATTTATTTTGGTATGTGGAATGAGATCAGGCTAAACTTGATATTCTCCCAAATAGCTAGCCAATTGTTCGTGACATTTTTATTGAATCATCTTTTCCTCCCCCAATTTGTGTTGACTCTCTTATAACAGTAAAAGTTTGTACACATACTTTTAAGTGCTCTTACAAACTAGGAACAATATCTCATACAAGAATGGAACTTTATAGTACATGTTTTATTTTTTAAATTAAGGTTATTGTGGTATAATTTACATACAACAAAATGCAACCATATTAAAATGTACAGATTAGGGTGCCTGGGTGGCTCAGTTAAGGTTAAGGTTAAGCATCTGCCTTCAACTCAGGTAATGATCCAGGGGTCCTGGGATCGAGTCCCTGCTTCTCTCTCTCCCTCTTCCCAATCAATCCCCAGCCTGCACTCCTGGTCCTAGGCAATTCCTGACATGCAGGACCTGTAGATTAGATTTACCTTTTCTAGAATTTCATATATGTGGAACAATATGTTATGTATATTTTTCTACTTAACTTCATTTAAGAGATTCTTCCATGTTACTGAGAATGTCAGTAATTAATTCCTTTTAATTGTTGAAAAGTACTAAATTGTATGAATACACAATCTTTTTTAGCCATTCACCAGTTAATAACTTTTCTACTGTTTTTAATTTGGGACTACTATGAATAGTTGCTCTGAACACTCATGAACACATTTTTTTGTGTGTGTGAACATACGTATTTATTTATTTTGGGGGGAAAATATAAGAGCGGAATTGCTGTGTCATATGGTAAGTGTATGTTTAATTTTACAAGAAACTGCGAAGTGTTTTTCCAAATGGTTGTACTATTTTCCATTCCCACCATGAATATATGAGAGTTCTAATTGTTTCACATCATTGCCAACACTTAATATGACTAGTATTTTAAATTATACTCATCAAATTGTCATTTTAATTTGCAGTTCTTTGATGGCTAATGATGTTGAACATCTTTTCCTCTGTTTAATAGCCATTTGTATATCTTCTTTGGTGAAGTGTTCAAAATTTTTTACCAACTTCCACTAAGTTTTTTGTCTTCTTATTATTGTGTTCTAAGAGTTCTTTATATGTTCCAAAGCAGACACATTTATAGTAAATATTTTCTCCCAGTTTATAGCTTACCTTTTCCTTAATAGTCTTTTTTGTTGTTGTTGTTTATTTATTTGACAGAGACATAGCGAGAGAGGGAACACAAGCAGGGGGAGTGGGAGAGGGAGAAGCAGGCTTCCTGCTGAGCAGGGAGCCCGATGTGGGGCTCGATCCCAGGACCCCGAGATCATGACCTGAGCCGAAGGCAGACACTTAACGACTGAGCCACCCAGGCGCCCCTTTCCTTAATAGTCTTAAACATCAAAGTTTTAAATTTTTATAAACCAACTTATGAGTTTTTATTTTTATTTTATTTTTATTTTTTAAAGAGAGCATGTGTAAGCAGTGGGGGTGGGCAGAGGAAAAGGGAGAAAGAGAATCTTAAGCAGGCTCCAGGCCCAGCCTGGAGCCCAACCCCAGGCTCAATCTCATGACTTTGAGATCATGACTTGAGCCAAAATCAAGAGTCATGACACTTAACTTACTGAGCCACCCATGTGCCCCCAATTTATGAATTTTTAAGTAGTTTATCACTTATAAGAAATCTTTTTTCTCCCCTAATATCACAAAAGTTTTCCCCTGTGATTCATTTTGAGTTAATTTTTTAGCATGATTTGATGAAGAATCAGAGCTTATTTTTCCATATGGATATCTAATTCTTTTAACACCATTATGTGGGGGGAAAAAAAACCCCTGCCCTTTCCCTTAATGAATTACCTTAACATATTAGTTGAAAATCAGTTAATTATATATGTGAGCCTATTTCTGTATTCTTAATTCTTTTCTATAAATCTATCTAAGGATATGTCTATCTTTATGTTCTTACTACACTGTCTTGATTAGTATTGCTTTACAATAAGTCTTGAAATTATGTAATGTAAGCCCTTTTTTTCTTTCTTTTTCAAAATTGTTCTGGCTCTTCCATGTTCTTTGCATTTTTATATAAATTTTAACACTAGCTTGTCAACTTCTATGTAAAAGCTTGCTTGGATTTTGATTGAGATTGCTCTGATCAGTTAGGGAGGAGAGGACTTCTTAACAATATTGAATTTTCTGTTCCAAATATATAGTATTTCCATCTGTTTTATTCTAGTTAATTTTTCCTTGTAATGTTTCGTAGTTTTGAGTATATAAAGTTTTCACTTATATTGTTAAATTTATTGCCAACTATTTCACATTTTTGAAGATATGACTATTTTCTAATTTTAATTTTTGTAGCTAGTGTAAAATTACAATTGATTTTTAAATATTGACCTTGTCTCTGGGATTATGCTATACACACTTATTACCTCTAATAACTTTTCTGTCAATTCCATAGATTTTCAACCTTCACTACTATTCCATCTGTGAATAAAGATAATTATACATCTTCCTTTCTAATCTGAATTACTTTTTTTCCTTTCTCTTGCTTTATGGCACTGGCTAAGATCTCAAGTACAATGTTAAATAGAAATGGTGAAAATGGATGACTTGTCTTGCCCCAAGGACACTACTGTAGCACTGGCTCATAATAATAAAAAGAAGAACAACAATTATATTTCCAAAATTTTATTGAGTCTTTGCAATATGCTCAGCAGACAATCTTCTATGCACTTTTGTATGCATCAGCTCATTGGTCCTCACAACTCTTTATGTGAAGAAATCAGGCTGCAGAGAGGTGAACTAATTTGCTCAAACATGCACATCTATGATTTCCAAGGAAGAGGGCAGAGGAGGTGGACCCTAGGCTCACGTCTTCCCACAGATACAACTAGAGAACACTCACAGGGGTGTAAATAACTTAGAAAATGACCCAAAGACTGGCAGAATAAACTCCACAACTAAACGTAGAGAAGAAGACACATTGCAAAGGGTAGGAAGGGCAGAGACACGGTGGGGAGTTAAATGGACTCTCAGGACTGTCTCTGGGGGGAGAGGGATGCTGCCATGGAAAGGGGAGAGAAACAGACCCCCCCCCATGCCAAGGTGCCCACAAGGGGAAGATAAATCCCCATGACATTTGGCTTTGAAAACCAGAGGGGCTGAATTCTGTGAGCCCTTACAACCAGTTCTTAAAACCTGGAATTAAAAAAAAAAAAAACCAGCAGACTTGGCTCTAGGAGAGCCAGGAGGAAAACCAAGGAAACTGAGTCCCAGACCTTAAAGAGACAACACAACAACAGCCCATGGAAATATAACATATAAGCAGCAGTTTGAAAGTTGCCTGGGGCATATGGGAAGGCGAGTTGTTTACTTATCTCAGAGCCTGTCCTGAGCTAGTGAAATCACTATGGAACTTCTCCAGGAACAAAGGAAGTAGCAGATGCCATTTCACTCCTCTGCCCTCCAGCATAAACACATGGGCAACTGAGGGACAGGCTACCTAACTTGCTAGCACTGCCATCCAGCTCCCACATACTGAGCTTCTGCCAGTCCACCCCTCTGGATGGCCTGCTTCAGTCCAGAGTGGCAAGGCTGCTCCCTCAAAAGAGGTACTGCACACAAAGTTTAAGGCACCAACACCATGCCACCCCCATCCTCCATCCCCTGCTCTGTGCTTCCATGGATCCTGATGGCCACTTCAGTCCTGGTGCTGCAGGGTCCCTCTGGCAGAGGACAGGAGGCATGCAAAGCTTACTAGCACCACAGCCCTGCTGCACCACCCTGTGCACTGTGCCTGCAGGGCCCAGTGGCCATTTCAGTCCCAGTGCTGCAGGGCCCCTTCCTTGGTGCACAAAGTTTGCTAGCACCATTACACTGCCCCATGGCCCCCTGCACTATGCTTCAGGAGATCCACCTTCTCCAGTGTGCTCTTGGCCAGAGCCCATAGAGGTCGGTGCCACAGGCCTGGCGGTGTGCAAGCAGCCCCTGCAGGGCCAGTACCACTCCAAAGTGATTCCTGCCCCAGAGAGAGGGAACGATAACCCCACACACCAGTCAGATGGAGACTGCAGCAGTGGGCTGGAGGCAGACAATTGGTCTGACTACCAGTCCCACCCACCAACAAAAGCTCAGCAGACAACACAGGGAAAGATCTCTGTAGTTTGGTGCCACTGCATCTCTGGCAAAAGCCTGGTCTGACTCAATTCAAGGCCAAGGTGCCCCCAGACTGACCCACTAACACCAGAGGGTCCAAACATTGCCTGCAACAGGCAGAGAGAGCCACAGCAGACAACTGGACTGAAGGAAAAAGCAGCCAAGACACAACAGCAGGGTACATATAGTACACACAGGAGACATCTCTGAAGTTCTGGGTTCTGGTGATAGGGAACACTGCACTGCAAGGCACAACTGAACCTCTTCTCCATAAGGCCATTACCTTCAAGAGTAGGAGACATAGCTGACCTTCCTAACACAGAGAAACAGAGTTAGACAAAATGAGGAGAAAGAGGAACATGTCCCAAATGAAAGAACAGAACAAAACCACAGCAAGAGACCTAAGTGAAACAGATATATGTAATATGCCTGCTAGAGAATTTAAAGTAACAATCATAAAGATACTTATAGGACTTGAGAAAAGAGTGGAGGATGTTAGTAAGACCTTTAACAAGGAGATGGAAAACATATAAAAAGGACTAGGGATGAAGAACACAATAAATGAATTTAAAAATACACTTGATGGAATAAACAGAAAGGTAGAGAAAGCAGAAGAATGAATCAATGTCCAGGAAGACAGAGTAATGAAAATTAATCAAGCTGAGCAAATGAGAGAAAAAAAGAATTATGCAAAACGAGAAGAGACTTAGTGAACTCAGTGACTCCATCAAGCGAATAACATTCACATTATAGGAGTCCCAGAAGAAGAGAGAGGAAAGGTAGCAGAAAATTTATGTGAATAAATAATAGCTGAAAACTTCCCTAATCTGGGGATGGAAACAGATATCTAGATCCAGGAGGCACAGAGATTCCCCCCCCACCCCAAGAAAAACCAACCTAAGGAGGTCCACACCAAGCCACATACATAGTAATTAAAATGGCAAAAAGTAGTGGATAAAGAAAAAAAAAATTTTAAGCAGCAAGAGAAAAGAAGACAATTACATACAAAGGAAACCCCATAAGGCCATCAGCTGATTTTTCAGCAGAAATTTTGCAGGACAGAAGAGAGTGGCATGATATATTCAAAGAGCTAAAAGGAAAAAATCTGCAGCCAAGAATATTCTATCCACCAAGGCTATCATTCAGAATAGAAGGAGATATAAAGTTTCTCAGAAAAACAAAAACTAAAGAAGTTCATGACCACAAAACTAACAAGAAATATTAAAGGGGACTCTCTGAGTGGAAAGGAAAAACTATAAAAGATAGTGTGAAAAATAACTATATCTGTAAAAATCCGTCAAGAAATTCACAAAATAAAAGGATGTAAAATATGACACCATATACCTAAAAAGTGGGGAGGAGTAAAGAATGGGTTCAAACTTAAGTAACCATCCACTTAATACAGACTGCTATATGCAGAAGATGTTATTTACAAACCTAATGGTAACCACAAATCAAAAACCAGTAATAGATATCCAAAGACTAAAGAGAAAGGAATCTAAGTATATCACTAAAGAAAACCAGCAAACCATGAAAGAGAGCAAAAGAAGAAAGAATCAGAGAAAAGCTATAGAAACAACCACAAAACAAGTAACAAAATGGCAATAAATACATATCTAATAATTACTTTGGATGTAAATGGACTAAGCACTCCAATCAAAAGATCTAGGAAGACAGGGGTGCCTGTGTGGCTCAGTCAGTTAAACGTCTGCCTTTGGCTCAGGTCACGATCCCAGGGTCCTGGGATCAAGCCCTGCGTCGGGCTCCCTGCTCAGCAAGGAGTCTGCTTTGTCCTCTACCTCTGCCCCTACCCCCCCACTCATGTTCTCTCTCTTGCTCTCTGTCTCAAGTAAATAAATAAAATCTTTTTTTAAAAAAAAGATATAGGATGACAGAGGGGATAAAAAAAAAGACCCAACTATATGCAGCCTCTAAGAGACTCATTTCAGAATTTCAGACCTAAAGATACCTGCAGATTAAAATTGAGAGAATGTGGAAACATTTATCATGCAAATGAATGTCAAAAGACAGCCAGGATAACAATACTTATATCAGACAAAATAGACTTTGAAACAAAAACTGGAAAAAGAGACAAAGAAGGACACTATATAATAGTAAAGGGAACAATCCAACAAGAAATTGTAACAATTGTAAATGTTTATGCACCAAACATAGGAGCACCCAAATATATAAAACAATTAATAACAAACATAAAGGAATTAATCAATAGTAATACAATAATAGTAGGGGAATTAACATCCCATTCACATCAATGGACAGACCATCCAAACAGAATATCAATAAGGAAACAGTGGCTTTATTTTATTTTATTTTATTTTTTATTTTATTATGTTATGTTAGTCACCATACAATACATCATTGGTTTTTGATGTGGTGATCCACGGTCCATTGTTTTCATATAACACCCAGTGCTCCATGCAGTACATGCCCTCCTTAATACCCATCACCGGGCTAACCAATCCCCCCTCCCCACTCCCCTCTAAAACCCTGTTTGTTTCTCAGATTCCATAGTCTCTCATGGTTCATCTCTCCCTCCAATTCCCCCCCCAATTTTTCCCTTCCTTCTCCTAATGTCCTTATGTTCCACAAATAAGTGAAACCATATGATAATTGACTTTCTCTGCTTGACTTATTTCACTTAGCATAATCTCCTCCAGTCCCATCCATGTTGATGTAAAAGTTGGGTATTCATCCTTTCTGATGGCTGAGTAATATTCCATTGTATATGTGGACCACATCTTCTTTATCCATTCATCTGTTGAAGGGCATCTCGGCTCTTTCCACAGTTTGGCTATTGCGGACACTGCTGCTATGAACATTGGGGTGCATACGGCCCTTCTTTTCACTACATCTGTGTCTTTGGGGTAAATACCCAGTAGTGCAATTGCTGGGTCATAGGGTAGCTCTATTTTTAAATTTTTGAGGAATCTCCACACTATTTTCAAAGTGGCTGTACCAACTTGCATTCCCACCAACAGTGTAAGAGGGTTCCCCTTTCTCCACAACCTCTCCAACATTTGTTGTTTCTTTCCCTGTCCATTTTTGCCATTCTAACTGGTGTAAGGTGGTATCTCAATGTGGTTTTGATTTGGATTTCCCTGATGGCTAATGATGACAAACATTTTTTCATGTGTCTGTTAGCCATTTGTATGTCTTCTTCAGAGAAGTGTCTTTTCATATCTCCTGCCCAGTTTTTGACTTGATTATTTGTTTTTTGGGTGTTGAGTTTGAGAAGTTCTTTATAGATCTTGGATACCAGCCCTTTATCTGTGGTGTCATTTGCAAATATCTTCTCCCATTCTGTGGGTTGCCTCTTTGTTTTGTTGACTGAGGAAAGAGTGGCTTTAAATGACACACTGGACCAGATGGATTTAACAGATATATTGAGAACATTCCATTCTAAAATAGCAGAACACACATTCTTGTCCAGTGCATGAAAGATTCTCTAGAATAATTCACATATTAAGCCACAAACAAGTCTAAACAAATTCAAAAAGACTGAAGTCATACCATGCATCTTTTCTGACCATAATGCTATGAAACTAGAAATCAACCACAAGAAGAAATCTGGATAGCACACAAATATATGGACATTAAATAACATGCTACTAAACAATGAATGGATCAACCAAGAAATCAAAGAAGGAATAAAAAATTACATGGAAACAAATGAAAATGAAAACACAATGATCCAAAATCTTTGGGATGCAGTAAAAGCAGTTCTAAGAAGGAAGTTTATAGAAATACAGGCCTACTTCAAGAAGCAAGAAAAAACTCAAATAAGCAACCTAACCTTACATCTAAATGAGCTAGAAAAGTAAGAACAAACAAAATCTAAAACCAGCAGAAGGAAGAAAATAATAAAGATTAAAGCAGAAATAAATGATATAGAAACTAAAAAAATAATAGAACAGATCAATGAAATCCAGAGCTGGTTCTTCAAAAAAATTAACAAAATTGATAAACCTCTAGCCAGACTCATTGAGAGAGAGCGAGAGAGAGAGGGAAAGGACTCAGACAAAATCACAAATGAGAGAGGAGAAATAACAACCAACACCACAGAAATACAATCGTGAGAGAATATTATGAAAAATTACATGTCAACAAATTGGACAACTTAGAAAAAATGGATAAATCCTAGAAACACAGAACCAACCAAAACTGAATCAGGAAGAAATAGAAATGGAAATTTAAACAGACCAATCACAGCAAGGAAATTGAATCAGTAATCAAAAAACTCCCAATAAACAAAAGTCCAGGACCAGACAGCGTCACAGGTGAATTCTACTAAACATTTAAAGAAGAATTATTCTTCTCAAACTATTCTAAAAAATAGAAGAGGAAAGAAAACTTCCAAACTCTTTCAATGAGGCCAGCAATACCCAGATAGCAAAACCAGAGAAAGACACAACAAATAAAGAGAACTACAGGCCAATATCTCTGATGAATATAGATGTAAAAATTCTCAACAAAAAACTGGCAAACTGAATCCAACAATACATCAAAAAAATCATTCACCATGATCAAATGGGATTTATTCCTGGGATGGAAGGATGCTTCAATATTCACAAATCAATCAATGTGATGCATCACATCAATAGGAGAAAGGATAAAAAACATATGATCATTTCAATAGTTGCAGAAAAAACATTTGACAAAGTACAACATCTACTCAACCCTCAAAAAACTTCAAAAACCCTCAACAAAGTAGGTTTAGAGGGCACATACTTCAATGTAATAAAGGCCTTCTATGAAAAACCCATAGCAAATATCATACTCAGTGGGGGAAATCTGAGAGTTTTTCCCCTAACAACAGGAACATGAAAAGGATGTCTGCTCTCACCACTTTTATTCAACATAGTACTGTAATCAGCTACAGCAATCAGACAAGAAAAAGAAATAAAAGGCATCTGAATTAGAAGGAAGAAGTAAAAAGTAAGTGTCTCTTTTAGCAGATGACATGATACTGTATGTAGAAAACCCTAAAGATTCCACCAAAAAACTACTAGACTGATAAATTAATTCAGTAAAGTCGCCGAATACAAAATCAATGTACAGAAATCTGTTGCATTTCTAAATACAAATAATCAAGTAACAGAAAGAGAAATTAAGAAAATGATTCCATTTACGATTGCACCAAAAATAATAAAGCACCTAGGAATAAACTTAATCAAAGAGGGGAAAGACCTGTACTCTGAAAACTGTGAAACACTGATGAAAAATATTGGGTCATCTCAATGCTTGACAATAATAGTTTTAGTAATATCAGGTATAGTGAATGGAAGAGAGGCCAAATAGTTAAAATGGTGGGATCTGAAAGCAGAATGCCTGTGTTCAAGTGCTTCCCTAGCCCCACTTGTTAGCTATGGAACTTTGGACAAGCTGTTCGGTCTCTCTATATTTTGGTTTCCTCATTGCTGGGAACATTACTAACTCTTAACCCTTTTCATTTTTATGAGAATTAATTGTGGTTTATAATAAGTTCTCAATAAGAGCTTTTGCAACTCTTTAAAATTCACTTAAAATTTTTTAAGTTTATGTTCATCTTTTAAGAGTTGTCTTGTTACTTAACAGCATCACAATATTTCTAACTACACAAATAATATTTATTCCTGTTACTAATAGAGTATTCTCTGTTTTCAAGCATGCCTCTGTTTTGCTTGAGTCAATTCCTTAATTTTGTCCAGGATTTTATAACATTCAGGTTGTAAAGCATCCAGGATATTTGTTTGTGTATTCAAAGCAAAAGTGGGACGCCTGAGTGGCTCAGTCGTTAGGCATCTGCCTTCGGCTCAGGTCATGATCCTACGGTCCTGGGATCCAGCCCTGCATTGGGCTCCCTGCTCGGTGGGGAGCCTGTTTCTTACTGTGCCTGCTGCTCATGCTCTCTCTCTCTCTGTCAAATAAATAAATAAATAAATAAATAAATAAATAAATAAATAAATAAATAAAACCTTTAAAAAAAAAGTAAAAGTAACACAAGGCTTGATATTGTCTATAAGCCTGTGCACTGTAAAATAAGGTGATGATATTGGGTTGCCTAAAGATTTAGGTCAACAATGGAAAGAGAATACATGTTGATTTCATAAAGTTGCAAATCAAGGAATTTTTGTTAGCTTTTCATTCTTTAAAACAAGTTGACTGACCGGTGAACTGATTAACACAGTACACACCCTACATTCCTCTTTCCTAGGCCAAAAGGTGTTACTATAATCTTAACCTTCCTTTAAAGAAATTCTTTTCTTCCTTCAATTCCCCAGTTCTCTCTTTGCATTTCTCTGTAAATCCTAAACATTTGTTGATCCAGGTACCATTTAATTTTTTATCAGTGATTCGGCTACAACACTTTAGGACAAAGATATAGACATCTTTCAGTACTCTGATAGCATATCAAGTTATTTTTAGAAAACAGATTGAAAATTGGTAGACGAAATATTTCCAAGGCTCAACAACTTCAGGTTGCAGGAATGTAGAAAGCTGATTTGACTGTATTAGCGTCCACCTGGAGGCTCTTGATAAATAATTTACAACTAATTTGCTCGTTTGAAAGATTAAAAAATGGGTTTAAAGGGTCATTTTCATTCAATCTGTCTGGTGTTGATCTAAGCAGTAAAGACAATACTAAAAAATCTCTCAAGAGATTACACTCCAAAGGAAGAATTTTGGGAGCTGGTATGAGGATAGTTTTTGTCCAGAACTGTGAAAGGGTTTCCAAAACTAAGCAATAAAGTGTTGCAAGTGTTCCCAGTTTCCCTCTTGAGGTGTTTGGTGTAAAATTGCTCTCTGTATTTTCGACCAAAAGATGTGTGTATATGCCTCTCAAAGATTAAACTGTGTCTGTTGACAAGGAATAGGCACTGGGGAAGCATATTTGTTGTTAAAAGGCATGTTTTCTTTACATGAGGTGTTAAGGGAATGACAATAAATTAGTATTCTTCTTTGTGTTAAGCTATAGAGTAAATTTTTGCTGTACAACACTAATCTCAGGAGATAGGATGCCTTAATTAACAGAGAAGGGCATAAGATCAGGAGAAAACCACTCTCCTGGCCCAGTTACCAACCTAGAACCATAATAGTCATAAAAGAATATTTGATCCAAAACTATGTACTGTCTCCAAACAATCACTAACCTCTTACTATAGATGTTTCTCAAGGGATATCTCATTCTTTCCTTTCCATTCCCAACTAAGATTCCTATGTAATCTCATAGAAGACAACACAAAAATTAATTAACAAGACACTTCAATCAATAATTCCTTTTACATCAGGTGTGTGTGCTTTTAAAATTATTCAAATGACAAACAGTTTAATTTGTTTTGCCTTTTTGTTTTCTTCTTTTTCTAATTACAGTTGACCTTTGAATAACATGGGTTGGAACTGTATGGGTCCATTTACCCATGCAGATTTTTTTTGGATAAATACAGTAAAGTACTGTACTTATGATTTTCTTAATAACATTTTCTTTTCTCAAGCTTACTTTATTGTAAGAATACAGTATATAATACATATTACATACAGAATACATGTTCATCTACTGTTTATGTTATTAGTAGGCTTCTGGTCAACAGTAGGCTATTAGTAAGTGAATTTTTGGGGAGTCAAAAGTTGTGTAGAGATTTTCAACTACAAGGAAGGTCAGTGCCTCTAACCTCTGTGCTGTTCAAAGGTCAATTGTATATATCACGTTGATTTTTTTTTCTATATTCTAATTATAAGGGGAAAGATAAATACTGGGAGAACTATCTTAAGTGTTTAATTCACAAATTTAAACATAAGAATTGAGAAATAATTCATTAATTACATATAAGCATACATACATATTACATTTATTAAATAAAATGTAATGTTTCAATAAAATTGCCATAAAAGGTGACTCTAATATCCTCCTGTTGAAAAAAAAGGAATAAAGGGCAAGAGATGTCTACATATAAAAATAGAGTTACTTTTGGACAAATGTACTGAAATACTATCTAAATACTTATATTTCAGAATTATGCAGCCAAATTTATTTACAATATACATAACTCAATAGGTTAATAGAGAATCAAGAATGCAAACTCTAAGTGAATATGATCAAAATTTCAAATGTGAAGGGTTTCTCAGGTAGCATCTTTTCTCTTTAATTTTACTAAGAAGTATAGACATCATGTTAAGAAATGAGTTATAGATTTTAACTATCATCATTAAAAACTATTACTGTGTTATTCTTTTTTTAATTTAAAATCAATTAACATACAGTGTATTATTAGTTTCAGAGGTAGAGTTTAGTGATTCATCAGTTGCATATAATACCCAGTGCTCAAAAATTGAATACTGAAGATCTAACAAATTAAATAACATAATGAAGTTTTGAGATCACAAGATGGACAGCTAGGAGAATACACTCCGGGACATAATTTTGTTTGTGGGGGAGGGGGTTGTTCCTTTTATTAGTATTAAGTTTCTTTCTTTGGCCCTTTTAATGTTGTTTCACCAAGCTATTTTATGTTTATAATTTGAATGTTGCTATACCAGTTTCTTTATGTTGATGTTTATTAAAATATTTGTCCATTTTATCTATTTTTGGGTAATACTGGGAACAGCAGATAGATGGATTTATTTTTGCTAACTCTGAGAGTCTCTTTCAGAAGATAAGTTTGATATGTAAAATACTTTATGATTACTGATACACTTGTTCTTATATCTGCCATATTATATTATCTATCATACTTTATTTTTTCTTATTCTCTTTTCCTATCTTTTCTCCAACTGATCAAGATTTTGTTTTCCCTTTCCCCTCTAGTCATTTGGAAACGGTGTATTCTATTTCTTCCTTTCTTCCTTTTTTAGGTTGACCCTTAAAAATTCATGCATACATTCATATTTTCTAATAAAGTCCAAAGTTAATTAGTATCTCACTCCTCCTTCTGAAGAAGTCTATCTTAGCCCACTCTACTTTTCTTCAAACTGTTCCCCAACTCCCATAAATTTTTTGCCTAAAATTTTAGATATACCTTGTTACTAAACATAAAACATATTTTTTTGTTTTTGTTTATAAACAGCATTCATTTGCATTTCCATTATAGTTTCTTGATTCTTTGCTCACTTTTGATTCTTGTATAGCACTACTCCTTCTAATTCTATTAATTTATTTAGCTGAAAAATAGACTTTCAAAGTTCTTCTAATGATGGTTTTTATTTTAGAGGTGTATGTATGCTTTAGATATCTTTATAAATTATATTTTGGCTGTAGAATTACAGCTCTATTTTTCCCTCAGAAACCTTGTAGATACCAATCTGTTTCCATAGGTATCTATTTTTACTGAGAAAACTCTACAGCTCATTCGATTTTTATTTTTGTTTTATAGGATTTTCACTTTATCTTACTATTCTGCAATTTTACTATGATGTGTCTAGATGTGAATTTTTTAAAGTATATTTACCCCCATTTGACATGTGGTGGAATATATCAGTCAGAGCACTCTTGTCTTTGTTTGGTTCTGAGAAATTCTAGGCACTTATAGTATTGCTTTGTACCCATTTTCTCTCTTCCTCCTTTTGGGGTTCTGGTTAGATTATGCCAGGCCCATGGCTTCAGCTGCTTGCAGGTATAGGTTTCTGTTTGATTTTGTTTGTTTCTATCATTTTTATGGTAATATCTTGGTTTCTGCAACCATATGTTCCCCTTTGTGTTTTTGAGTGTGGCCATGTGCTTTTCAATTCATAAAATATCTTTTACCTATAATTTATGTGTGTATTTGAGCTGAAGATGGGAATTTTAGCATTGCTTCCATTCACCATCCTGACTTGGAAGTTACCAGAACCTATTGAAAAGAGAAAATAAAAAGAAACAGTATACAATGGATACATGAAAATATACTATCCTAAACTTATGTAACCACTAACTTAACCCCAATCAATATTTCTCCCTCTGCCATAAAATAAGATTAAATTTTAAATAAGTCACTCTAACAGTTACTATCGAGTTACAGGGGGTAATTCCATAGGCCTCCATTATTTACTCCTAATTGAAGAAAAAGAGAACTTCTTCCTTCTAATTCTTCCCAAGGAAAATATTTTCATCACTCAAATCCTATTTCCCCTGCAGTTCATATCCTTTCTAGATCTGGCAAGGAAAAAAAAGAGGATTATCTGAGGCCAATGGCCAATGGAACCATGTTGCTCTGCAGAAGTGAAACAAAGAGGAAGAAATGTCCTTTGATGCAGCAGAAAGTGAGAAATGAGAAAGGTACATAGACCAGAGGAGGAAAATACTTGCCACATCATAAGTCATAACCAGGAAAAAAAGGCTTTTGAATTACTGCCTTACATTTGTATCATTCCAGGTAGGCTGGTAATAGCAGTAGCTGTTGCCATGACAACCTACAGATGATGTTAGAGTTCTCCAAATCATGAGGCACTTATATTGTAAATAACAAAGCCTAAAAGAAGTAACTTTTAGTTTTTTTACTTACTTCTAAAATTTTAACATTCTACTGACATCATCCCATGGGGCATTGTGCTCCCAAATGGCTTTTATTTGTATCTGCCACAGTAACTTGAGGCAAGCTTAAATAACTGAATAACTCTCAGACAGAAATAAAGATATTCAGATACAAAGCAGTGAGATGACTGGCCTGAATCCCAGAGAGAAGCCAGTGACATACCTCAGAATGAGGCTCATAGCACTTAAATGTTCCTCATCCCCCAATCCTGAGATAGCAGTTCTATACACAACATTAATCGTTATACCTAAATACATTTTTTTTAAATGACCCCTGAAGTCAACAAAGCCAAACTCCTAAAATAGTATCTTTCTTGGCAGAAGAAAAATATATAATTTGTTATCTGGTCTTTTCTTCAGATTATTTTCCAAGTGATAATCAAATTTAATTAATGTCTCAGGCTGCATTGAATGAGGTACACATATAAAATCCTAGTAACATTCCAGGAAAATAATTCTTGTTAGGATGGGGGAACTCTGGAAAGAAATATAAAACCCAAAATCTTATTCTCGTCTAATGTTTATATAGAATAGAAATTAAATATCAGAGAGTTTAAATGATTTATCTAAGGCCACACAATTTGTGGACAGAGCCAAGATCAGAAAACCTGTTCTCACTTCCAGAGCGGTGCTCCTTCTATTGTATTACACTGAATATGATGGTTGCCTCCCTTAACACGAGTGACAGAGTCTGATGGATTATTAGGTAGGTAGGAGTGAGTACTTTGCTGTGATAGTCATCCTCTTCCTGTTATTGTCACATGTGGAACAGAAAGCCTAATTTTTGTTACGCTAAAAGTAGCATAATAGAAATTAACTTTCAGTTAATATTCCACATGTGCCTGGTTCCTTTGTGGCAAGTAATTTTTCTATCTTAAAACTCAGACTGTTAGGGAAATAGGGAATCAAATACTGGAGTGAATTTGAATACTGTTTCTGATAAGGCAAAGAGAAAATCCACGATTACAGCCAAAATTAGCACCTCTAAATGACCTTCAGTAGTAACAGAGTAATCAACACCATTTGCGAAATGCTTATTTGGCACAGATGCCCAGGCTTGCAGTAGTTCAAATCTTTGGTCTGACTCAACTCTTGGTGATGTTGCCCCACAGTTATTACTTTGTTTCCTGAAGGCTATCAACAGGTAAAAGATACACAGCCCGTCAAAACCGTTCATCATCTTAGCTGCTATTGTTTTTTTCCACTGCTCACTTTCAGTAAACATTTTAAAGAAACAGATTTGGCTTTTGGCTTCCACTGTGATCACCTGATGAGTCATGGCACATTGAGAAGGGAAGATGTCAAGAATGTTTAATCAGCAGTGATTTAAACAAGGGACATATTTGAGAGAATTAACAAAATCAGCATGCTCATTGCTCCAGGGTGATTTTTCTTGCTGGTAAGACTAAATGAAAATCAAAACCCAAAGCAGTAGAAGCCTTGAAAGGTCCAATTCATGCTGCCAAAGTTAAGAGACTGCCAGGATGGAAGGCTGAATCATTCTCTATGCCAGTTACAGCTGTGTTTTTCATATTTATAATGAAATCTTGATTCCAGTGTTTAAAAAAATTCACTCATCTTCCCAAGTTTTATTCTTATCTCTTATCCTCCATCAATTCCCTTTCCCCCATCACCACTCCAATGCTAGGAATTGATTGCAAAGCTGTTAAAGGCATTTAGTATAACATCAGTTCAGAATGTCCTAATTTAGCCTGATGTAAACGTCCTGAGGTAAAATATTCTGAAGGAAGCCTGAATCAATGAGTGGTGATTCTCTTCCTAGTGAAGTCATCAAAGACAAGTGGGCCAGAAAAAATGCTTAAAACTAATAAGATAAAATGTATTTGGGGAAAAAACTATAAAGTTAAAGTGCGGGTTTAAAAATTAATGGTGAAAGTATAGAATGTGGGAGAACTGATCTAACAACAATTAATGGAAGGCTGTGGGTTTTGTTGACTGTAGGTCAGACTTCTGCTGCATTATGAGAAGCCTGGTGTCCAAGCATAGTATGGACAAGAGTTAATTCCACCTTGCAATAATCATACAATATCTGGATCATTGTATATGGTCCTGGTAGCCAGGTTTCATGCAACTGATGTTTCTGGCTGGTGTTCTTGGTCACTTCTATGTCACATTTAATTTTCATAAGGTGTCCCTGTGTCCACTGTCTACCAAGAACTAGTAGTACCAAATACTCATGGAAAAAAATGTCAAATAATATATGAAGAAGAATCTAGCCACAGAAAGGGGGCCTATAAAAACCCATTGTCTCACAATGAAATGTCTTCTTCAAGTAATATTAAGTAAGTTTCTGATTGAAAGGAAGTTAATCTTTAGTGTCCTGCTTGGGCCTTCAGATAGGACTTCAGATCACATGGATGCAAAATAAACAATATTATGTTTATTATGCTTATTATGATAGAAACCAAATGGGATTATCAAAATGATATATTACAGATGCAGAGCATATTGACTAGAAAGCTGATGTCTTTCAGTATGTATGGGGAATTCTATGGCTGCATTGTGTTAAATAATTTGTTATGTCCAAATGTTTGTCAAAACCATCATACTTGTTCTATTAAAAGATGGTAAGTTTGATTACTTGTTTCTAGATTTGAACGTTTTAGCTTGGGAGAGAAGATAAGATATCCTGTAGCAGCAATTGAGAGTTATTTGCTTCTTGTGTGCCTATTGCTTACTTTGTATGATGCAGGTCCTCCAGGAAGAAAACGGAGGACAAATTAAGGTGACTCAGCAGCATCAGGAAAGTAATTCAGGGTTATACCATCACCTTTTGAGCAGATTTAAAACAAGCAGGCTTAGTCACTCCCAGTGACTACAAAGAAAATTCCCACAGACTATAGCAAACAAAGGAGCAGTTGTTAATGGGTGCAGGATCACTAGCCAAGGTTGTCCTCCCAGGGTTCAGCAAAGAGGGAGCAGAGAAAATCACTCATCCTCTAGTCTTTCCTGAAAGGGGTCCATCTACATACTTTGAAAGCTGCTGCCTGAGGGTCAGGCCTCTAATTAGAACACATCTAGGGGTTACCTGTGATACTCCCTGGACACTGGGGAAACATGGGTGAATCTAGAGGGTACTATGCTAAGCAAAATAAGCCAGATGGAGCAAGACAAATTCTGCATGATACTATTTCTATATGGAATCTTAAAAAAAAAAAAAAAGCCAAATTCATAGAAACAGTGTAGAAAAGTGGTTGCCAGAGGCTGGGGCAGAGAGGGGGAGTTGGTAAAAGGTAAAAACTTAATTATAAGTCAAATAGGGTCAGAATCTAATGTATAACATGGTGATTATAGTTGGCAAGACTATCATTGTACAGCTTAAATTTGCTAAGGGAGTAGAATTTAAATGTTCTCACTGAAACAAAAAGGGTAAATATGTGAGATGGTAGATGTGTTAATTAACCCAACACAGGCAATCCTTTTCCAATGTTTACGTATATCAAATCACCACATCATCTCAATACAGCTGAAAAACTAGTAATAAATAAGTGCTATTTGTATACAGAATCAGTGATCTAAATAAGCCAGGTTCATAGCCTTCTACCTTCTACAGTTAACTTCTACCAGAGTTAACATGGTTAGATCACAAGGAAACTTAATTTACCAGCCCTCTTCTATTAAAACTGACCTTTTCCAAGGTGAACTGTTCAGCTTTAGAAGGGGAGAATTGTTTGCAACTGCATCATTCTTAAATGGTACTCTCTGTAAGTTAGTTAAAGGTGAGGAGACGGGAGCTTTTGTAAGCAGAGGAAATGGTGTCACAGAGGCCAAAGAGATGAAAGAGAGAGTCACACTTGGAGAATTTCAAATAGTTCAGAATGGGGTGATAAGAAAGTAAGGACAAGCAATGAGGCTGATTGGCTGAGTAGGACAGGAGCAGTCATGATGAGCTCGTTGGCCTTGCTAAGGAAAATGGATTTTTATCCTGAGGGTTATAAAGGCTATTTAGGTGCTTTAAGCAGGTGAGTATCTTGTCTCATATCTACAATTCTGAAAGACCACTTTCCCTACAATATGGAGAATAGGATAGTACTGGGCAAGCCAGCATCACAGTAAGGAGACCAAAGAAAACAGAAAGTTGTTCCAGTAATTCAGCAAAATTTGGTGTATACTATCTCCAAGTTGAGTGGTAGTGATGAAACAAAGAAGTGAAGAGAATTAAGGAACTATTTAAAAGGTAGAACTCATAGGAATTGGAGTTTAGTTTGATTTTGAGATGAAGAAGAAACAGAATTAAGGATGACCTCCTGGTGTCTTGGGCAGTGATATAGATGGAAGCTCTTTCACAGATAGGAGAATATAGGAAGGGAGGGCAAGTGTAGGGATGGGAAAACAAAGATAATATGTTTAGTTTTGGATATGCTGAGTTTAAAGTGCCTGTGTGACATGTAAGTGGAAATGTCTACTAGCACTTGAAAATACGTACCTGGAGGTCTGAAGAGAGAATGTGTCGGATCTCCAGATATGGAAGTTATTAGCATATATGAATGTTAGTTGGAGCCCATAGAGCAGATGAAGTCATATAGAGAGCATCTATAGGATGAAAAGAAAGGAAAGTAAGGAATAGATCTTGAAGGAACACGAACTTCTAAGCGGTTGTCAGAAAAAGGAAACTTGAAGGAATTTCAGAAGGCGCAACTTGGGAAAAAAGGACTAGCTGAGTATACGATCACAGAAACCAAAGACAGCATTTCAAGAAGGAAGGAGTGGGAACCAATGACAGACACTTCTGAGAGGTCAAGTAAGGTGAGGGCTAAAAGGAACACATACAGCAACTGTTAGAATACAGCAATGACCTGGCCTTCAAGTTTTATCCAACTTACCTGGGATTGGCAGGGAAGTGGTGAAACAAATACATGGGAAGAGACTAGAAACATAAGAACATGTAAATTATGCTGTGAGCATGTATATACATAAGAATTAAAATGGTCTGAGTCACCTTCTGCATAATTATTTTTGAAAGGCTTAAAAATAGAATTTAAACAAGGTTTTATAAGTGGGAGATATTTGGCTTGATAGAAGATCCTCCCACAGGAGAAATGGAAAATCGATTCTGTTTCTGTAAAGTTTTGTGGGGTTACTCTGGAATTCTCCTCACATATTTCATGTGTTCAAGGTAAGTTTCAAAATTGTGGCAATTTTATAGCAGCAATATATCATATTTGTGACACTTTGGATTCACTGACATATAACATGCAAGACTTTTCTCCCTACGGTCACTGTTGGTTTCATTTTGTATATTGTATTCAGACTTAAGTTTTTTGTTTTGTTTTGTTTACCTCACTGAGGAAGAATAGGAAAATAAGACTTACTGAGCTATAAGTCTTAGTCCCATCATACTTTTGTAGGGTAGGCTTTGCTGTTCCCATTTTATAGGTGGAGAAGTTGAGCCTTGGAGAAGTTAAGGTCACAATGAAGCCTAACTCTTTCTAACATAGTTTATTATGCCGTCTCTTCCCTTTGTCATTCTTCATATTTTAAAAACTTGTCACTAAAATGCTGGCAAGCTTCCCATTCTTTCCTCCTAATAGGTTTTTGGTAATATTTATTCATTCCAATACCGCCCAAATAACTAGATCAAAAATATTTGCATGTAGGGGCACCTGGGTGGCTCAGTTGTTAAGCGTCTGCCTTTGGCTCAGGTCATGATCCCAGGCTCCTGGGATCGAGTCCCATATTGGGCTCCCTGCTCTGCGGGAAGCCTGCTTCTCCCTCTCCCACTTCCCCCTGCTTGTGTTCCCTCTCTCGCTGTCTCTCTCTCTGTCAAATAAATAAATAAAATCTTTTAAAAAATATTTGCATGTAAATCTGCTCTAAAAGAAAACGAATGTCAGAGTTCTTTACCTGATGGCACTCTAAGCAATTCGGATAATTATTATTGTTATCTCCACCATCATCACTGTTACTATCACACTGGCAATTTACTCAGACACCAATAAAATGTAAAGACCTTACAAGGTGGCTTAAAAATAAAAAAGGATGATGAAAGTCATTCTTATATAGAAGAATAAGTAGAGTTTATGTGTTATAATCTCAGTGGTCCAAGAAAGCATGTTTATTTCTTAAATATCACTCCCACCCACATGTATACTTGCTGATGTTTAAGTTTCTATTAATTTTAGTGTTTAAAATTCTAGTAACAGGGAATAAAGCCTTTTGTCTCACAAGAGAGATGAGACTTAAGGACAAATACCTTTTGAAAGAGGGAAACTTGATGAATAAAATATCTCCAAGATATAAGTTACTATTCTAATTAGATCTGTATGGTAGAGAATAAGTAGAAGAACAGAAGTCACTTTATGACTGAAGTATCAGGAGTTAGAAGATGCCACAAAAGGGGGAAAAATGAGAGGCTAAAATTACCAAAATTTGTAATTTCATATCTTTGCTTAAAAGCATCCCTTAGAGGGCTAAATGTCTATGATTTCTTCTCCCCACATTTTGGAAAAAGTGAAAGTGGAAGTTTCTTTTTCATTCTGAACTATATTTACTTTCTTTAGAAGCTTGTCTCTGGCTTCTCCCTCTAGATTTATTATGCAGTCCCTTGCTTGATGACACATGCTTCAGCATGTTTATCCTTATTGATGGCTCTAAATTATAAATGCCTTGAGGCCAGGATTTAACTACCTTGCTTACCATAGCAGAATACTGTTGGTATATGTCTATTAAACAAATAACAAATATCACTTGATTTGGTATGTGCAAATTAGGAGTATTTGTCCTTTGATTACCTCCCATAGATGCTTCAAATATTGGGAGTGTAATACAACCATTTTAGGTGCCTGTGAAAAGGGCACTATCTTAACCAAAGAAAAGAGAAACAGAAGAGTGAAGAAGTCAAGAAATAGTATAGATGATTGAGACAAGTACTGCTATGACTCAAATTGCTTCTAAGTAGGTGCTATAGGATTAAAAAAAATTTTTTTTTAAATCTCTTGAACTGACAAAGGTATGGACTTTGTCTATTTAAAGATTTTTCTATTTCTCAAATCTTTGATGCTCATACTTTGTATATTACCTTCTGAATAGTGAAGACTTTTATTTATCCTTTTGACATTTCCTTTCCTAGTGATTACTTCAAAAAATTTTATTTGAAATGTCCCTGAATGAAAGTCACCTGAATATTGCAAGGAACGATTTTTGATCAGAATATATCAAACAGTGTTTTATATTTTTTAAAGCCCAGAGACACCTTGATAGAACATTCTTAGATTTTCTGACAAAGTATTGAAGATATCTCCATTTGTCTTGGTCAGATGAACTCAACTACCAGGGTTGATCAGCCATAGGAAGGGAGAGATTTCTCTGAAAGAACAATAAAGCAGGATGCTATTTGGTTAGGGATTTTTTTCATGCTCTAAATTTGTCCAAGCACATTTTTTGGTAATGATTCCCAAAAGAACTGCCAAGGGAAAGTCACATAGAATGTAATAAAGACCACATAGTGGTCCTGTTTCAAAGCATACTAGCAGTCTCCCTTCCATTTCTATTTCCCACCATCTTTTCACTACTCCCATTTTTCCTGCCCTATGTCTTCTTTCATGTTGGTAGAGGGGGTCAGGATTGAAAGTGGTCAGGAGGAACACTTGATGGAGAATGAGAGGAGTGGGCACTTTAATATTGTAGAAGTGAGATGTGAGAGAAAGTCTTCAAGGTTTTTGAGGTTTTCAATCAATCCAATGCTGTTTGGTACACCCTAGGGGAGGAGGGGGTCTATTACAGTTTTTCAATGGCCACTTTATTATCAATGTGACATACTTTAAGTTAGTCGAATATTGAATAAGGGGGGAGAAAATTTCTCCTTGTGGATTCAGATTAAATATAATACCTGATTTTTATCTTTCTCTGTTTTTAGTCATATTTTTAAATCAGAAATCATCTTATTGAATATTTCCTGAACCCAGATTATAACTTAAACTGTAAAGCATCTAAGTTAAGAAAAGAATCAGAATCATATACTTTAATAAAATCCCAATTAACGTTATTGAATTTAAAGCTCCTGCAGTAGGTACAATCTCTGGCAAAGAGGAGGGTGAAATGAAATGAACACAGGCATGCAGCTCACAGGAATAACTGACCTCATGCCAGAAGTATAATATACTAAGGCTAACAAGCATTTTTACCCAAGAATCAGACCAAAATTAAAGAAGATGACAGAGAAGATAAAGTACAGAAGGTCATTTGGGCCATCTAAAGATGAAATTCTTTTTGAGGAAAACATTTTATTAAGACACTGCAAAATAAATTCATGAATTGAACAGCTGTGCTTTACTTCTAAAAGATTCCACGGAGAATTTATTAGTATGCATCACATCTAAAAGCCTGAAGTTTAATTACACAAAATTATTAAAGAAAGAAAACTTGTGTTTCTCTTCCTTTCAATGAGAGAGAAAAATAAATGCTTAACTGGATACCTTCAGGGTCTTCCACAAACTATGTTGGGAATAGCTTTACTTGTAGAGTCTTGGGCTCTGCTCATATCAATTTCTACCTCTCAGGAGAGAAAATGCTTGGTGGGAAAAGATGATAAAGTATGAGGGTAGCCTACAACTCCACCTCTACCCGACTCCAGAGTTAACTCAATATTTTTTCCATGTTGCTGAAGCCTTAGGCCAGAAAACCCACAGTGGTATGAAAGGTAGATACAGTTCATTTTCTATCCACATCCACCTCCCCGCCTCAATAAGGGAAGAGCCTAAAATTATAAAGACCATGACATTAAAATTCCACAGCTTAGCCAGAGTTAAAGCCTATGATGAAATGGCTCCATGTTTCCAAAAACCGACACGTCCCGCAGATCAAGATTGGTGGCGCTGTCCATGGTCCTGACACCATTCTGCACCATCTGTGGCTCTCTGTCTCCTTCCCTTTCTCTGTTTTGAACACTAATTATCTTGACCTCCCATATTCCTTCAGAAATGCTGACACCTCTTGCCTATTACTTCAGAACACTTCAAGACTTTCCTATACAACCTGACCTTAGAAAATCTTAGTAAATATGACTTTCTCTCCCCCTCAACCTATGAATATCCAGGATAGGGAAACTTCTGGTGTAAGGGCAGACTTTGATGACACTGAGGAGATATAAGACCATTCACTTTTTTTTTCCTAAAGACAACGTGATTTACTTATATTTTAAATTTATTTCCCAAATTGCACTTCTTGGTTATAAAAATATCCATGATTTGATACTCTTGTGCCCGACTACCAGCATAATTAGTTATTAAAAGAGAAGGTGAGAAAACATACTCATAGAAACAAGGTCAGTCTAAAAAGGCCAATATAACCATGGTCTCTATTCATTACAAAAATGTTCCCACACTAGAGCAAATGCTGCTAAAAGGGAAAAACAGTCAGATATTAATATAACACAGTCCAGTTACCAGGAAGTATTATTATATTTTCTGTATAAAGGAATGACAGGAGAGACCTAAGAAATGTCCTGAAACTCCTTGTCAGGTAAGAATAGCCAATTTTATGATCTGATTTAATGTCTATTATTTATACAGGGCACCTGGGTGGCACAGTCGGTTAAGCATCCAACTCGGTTTCAGCTCAGGTAGTGATCTCAGGGTCGTGAGATTGAGGACTGCCTCAGGCTCTGTGCTCAGAGCAGAGTCTGCTTGAGGTTCCCTCTCCCTCTCCCTACCACTCCCGCTTGTGTGTGCTCTCCCTCTCTCAAATAAATAAATGAATAGATCTTAAAAAATAATATTATTTACAAATGTATCTATAAGTTTTTCTCTTAAAGCCATAAATGTTCAAAAACCCCTCATATTTGTAATAAATATAATTTATGGTTGGACACTATTTTTTTTTACTCTGGAGATTTAGATTATTATTGAAAGTAATATAAATCCACATGGTTAATTTTCCAAAAGTGGTTTTTAAAATCCAGTAAATTTATTCTTAAATAATGCAACTTCTGACCTGCTTAGTATTCAAAACCGAAAACTGAAATTCTGCCACCCTCTTTGCAGTCTATTGATTTGAGAACTACAGCTGCTGAAATTAAACTTTATTGTTAGCATAGAGCTTTCAGCTGAGGAAGCAATTTCAAATTGGTTTCTTTTCTAGTCCAGCTTAATATTAAGTAAATATGTGCCTATAAGTGTCTCTAGCAGATTATTACCTAAAGTGGTGCATGCAACTCTGCAGGTGTAGCTCTGAGAAACTAAAATCTACTTTGGTAATGTATCTTACTACCCAATGGATAAACATCAGTTTTGAAACTGAATATGCAGTTATCCTCAAAGCTCTAAGAGTGATTTCAAGTTAGACCTTTCTTCATTTAATGTACTTTTTAATTTAGTGCTCAAGGATATATACATACAACAATGAAATGGCCACAGCTCCTGTACTTGAGGAGTGCCCTGTTGGAGAGAAGACAGAAACAGAAATAGATATTATAATGTAACAGGGCAATAAATAGAGATATGCACAGTATATGCTGGAAAGGCTTCTTACTTATGGAGGGGGTAGTTTTAGGGAATGAGGAAGGCCCCCTAGAGGAAATCAAGTAGAGACTGATAAGAAGGATGTTTTTGCTTTATTTCTCTAAAATAGCAAGTTCAATTTCCTGGTTCAAGAAATAGCTTTTATTCTCTAAAAATAATAAAATAATGTTCCCTCTGCTGGCATAAACACTAACTGAAGTAGTGGAAATAATAACCCATCATTTTATAGACATTCTGAAAGACAAGGGGGGAAATGAGGAATAGAAGAATATGAAGAGCTGTGAGTTCTTAATTACAAGATCAGTAAAGATATCACCTATTTTGATCTCAAATCTATAGACAATGAAATTTTGGCAACTAAAGGAAAGAAACACAATGTCTTTTCATGAATGTCCTATCCTTTAAGGAATATTGTGCCTTTCAATGTTATGCCTTGAACTACAATGAACAAAATAGAAACTTGTCTCAGAAATCAATAAAAGTTGACATATTGATATTGTGCCAATTGATATTGTGCTTACATCTGTGTTCTATCAGACTTCCCTTCTTAATAGAGAAAGCCATCATTACTAGCCTAAGCAAAAATAAATCTCTACCCCAAAAAATCTCATGCCAATTTGATGCATTCTTGTGTCATAAAAAGGTGAAGTTGAGAGTTCTGAGTGCAACTATTTGTAAAAAACGAAAACAAAAACCAACCCCCCCCAAAAAAATCCACTTTTATCAACTTACTGTAAAGAACAAGGAAAGACAGTACAAGTTATGCTCTGTATCTATATAATACAAACATGAGTGACAATTTGTCACTTTGCCACATGGTTTGAACAAAGGAAAAAGCTAATCTAGATAATTTAGTTCAAATGGATTTGGGGGGCTGTGGTTAAGTTCTAGAGTACAACACTCAGGAAGAATAAGAAAGGGAAACCACTATGTTACCCATAAGCCAAAGAGACAAAATTATAAATGGTGACAAAACCTAGGGATAATTTTATGTCCTAAAAAGAATACTTGAGTTAAGCCATACACATGTTCTTATTTATATATAGTGTAACCATCATAACCACACTAACATTTACTCAGCATTTGCTATGTGTCAGCACTATTCTAGATGATATAACTTTATTATTTTATTATATCTATGCAACAACCCCATTAAGGTTGTATTTCCATATTTCACAGAATCTAAGACATCATTGACTGTGACACATGCCATTGTTTTATACACACACCATTAAGAAAGTAAAAACAATTAAAGTATGATTTTCTTTCCATTTAAGCCACATTTAAATTTTAAAATGTGAGATAATACATACTTGGGAATCAATGAAATTCAGTACTCTGGCCCTTATTTTAAAGAGGAACAAACTAAAGCCAGAGAGATTATTGTAACTTTCCCAAGGTCATATTTAGGCAAAGAAAGAAAGTAGAGGAGCTAGGGTATGAATCTGGAAATTAGGTGCCCCGACCAGGGCCACTGTCTATTTTTATGATTTTGAACCACCAATGTGGTGGTGCCCAGGCTCCTTGTCTTTTGAAGCAGGATTTTTAGTTTTGAACTAGATTCTTTCTAAGGTCCCTTTCAGCTCTCACATCTTGGATTCTTTATCTTTACAAACAGGCAATGGTTTGGAATTTAATGAGGAAAAAAAACCTGATCACACAGAGCATAATTTTATGACCATGGAAATGAGAATGGGCTCTGGGACATAACTCAGACTTTGGGGTAGCATAACTCAGTGGAAGCACAATGGCTTTTGAGCCAGAAGGACCTGATTTCTAGAGCCAATGCCCATTCGCCTTTAGCTATGTGATACTGGGCAAGATGATTAGCCTCTTTAAACAGAAGTTTATCTAAAAAATAAGAATATGCCTGCTTCAAAGCATTGTTGTGAAGGTGAACTATCATAATAGAAGTGAGTCCCTGGACATGGAACATTTGCTCCATCAAGGCTAATTCCCCACACTCTCAAAAAATTGGTCTAAAATAAAATTATAGTCTAAGATCTGGCAGTTATTTTGGGGCTATACATATTTTCTTTTTATAAATGTCATATGACAATGGTACTGGAAAGTTGAAAAGGATGGGGAAAATGTGTAATGTATTATTTAAAAAATAGCCATTTTAGAATATGACAGTTGTAGACATTTGCTATCCCTGCCCCCCACCCCCCCCACACACACAGTGTCCATTTCCCCTTCTTCTGGTGATAGTGCCATGGGAAATCACTGTCTTTTTCATTCTCAGTCCAAGTGCTTTGAATGGAGTTGACTGAACACCTAACTCCATGGAGGGACATGAGACTCAGACTTGGAAAATCAAATATCTCATCAGGTCTGAAGATATATGATCTGGAAAGCTTTGTTGCAACTGTTGAGAGGAAGCATATGCTCTTTTCCACTGGATTTGAACCTTGACACTTGAAGAAACTGATAGCTTGCTAGCCTGAGAGTATAAGAAATAACACAGCACACTAGAAAACAGAATTGAGAGATTGATAGACACAGTGCCCTGATGGCATCACTTTAGTCCATCTAGTGGAGCCAGTCACACTGAAGCCATGCATGACTCCTTGGTTCAGACAGCTATAGCAAAGTACCATAGACTGAGTAGCTTATAAACACAGAAATTTATTTCTCATATTTCTGAAGGCTAGAATTCTGAGATCAGATGCCAGCATGGTTGGGTTCTGATAAGGATCCTCTTCTGTGTTACAGATTTTTCCCTGTATCCTCACATGGTAGAAGGGATGAGAGAGCTCTCTGTAGCTCTTCTATAAGGGAACTAATTCCATTCGTGAGGGTTCCACCCTTGTGACCTAATCACGTCCCAAAGGCTCCACCTCCTAATGCCATCACATTGGGGGTTAGGCTTTCAACATATGAATTTGGCGGGGGGGGGGGGGTGACAAACATTCAGTCCATTGTAACTTCTGTGAACTAATAAGTTCCTTTCTTGCTTAAGCTTATTTGGGTTAGATTGTCTGTTACTTGCAACCCACAAATATCCTCAATAAATTTAAATAAGATAATGTTATTAGATTGCTTGAAGGAATTTGTCTGTTGAAAGAGAAACTACTACAAATTCCTCACCTAATTCTCTTCCTAGGACTGGACAGAACCAAGACTACCACTATCATTTTGCAAAGCTACCTCATTTGCAACCACCAATGACATGAAGTCAGGCACAGAGAAAAGAACCACAGCATCTCCCTTAGTTCCAGTGTGTGGACAATCTGTACCTACATTGTTCCTAGGGTCACCAGTTGTTCATTTTCTGACACAATCATTTAATAATCAAAGACCATATTCTAGAGACTTTTTTTTCCTTAACCCTTTTAGTAAAATTGGAAAACCCAATGCATAAAATGGACTGATATTTGTTCCATTTTCTCTCATCCTGTAAAAGTGCTGATGAAGAGGCCAGTGCAAATGCAAAGCAGGCTGAAGGAGGAGAGGCCATGGGATCAGAAAAAGAACACCAGCGTGGGGGAAATTGGTTGTACAGAACACAGTTTATGTAGACATGGAGTTAGTACCTTTAAATCAGAACTTTCATTAGGTGCTTTCTAAATCCTACATGATAAGCGCTGGATGTTATAGGCAACTGATGAATTACTGAACTCTATATCTGGAACTAATGATGTTCTGTATGTTGGCTAATTAAGTTTAAATTAAAAAATAGATCCTATATGTGATTTGGATAAAATCCAAATGTATATCCATTCCACATTCCTTCACCTGGCATTTAAGGTTCCCATTATCTGACCCTAAACTACTTCTCCAGCCTTACTCCTCCCTCCTTTCCCATACTAACCAGCTGTCTTAGCCAGACCCACCCACTCCCATCACTTGAACACATCCAGTAGTCTCCCATGGCTGTGACTTTGGTCTTTCCACCTAAGGAAACCTCTCAACTCCTTTTGACTTTCCTAATTTCCACAGGGATCAAATCAATGCCCGTTGGTCTCATGAAGCCAAAAGGATTTTTCCTTTCTCTCAACACTCAGAGCATTCATATCCTATCTCTCATTTGATCTGTACTGATATATACTGCCTTGCACTATTAGCTGTCATTTAATGTGAATGCATTTTATTTCCCCAACTAGAGTGTTTACTCCTTAAGATCAAGCATGATTGTACCTTAGGTTTCATAATAAACCTGGTACTACCTGGCACAGTGATACGTACAGAGTAAATGTTCAAAAAATAATTTGTAGGCTGAGGATTGAGGCTGAGTAAAATGCTTCCCTATACAAGTTTTTGTTCACAATTTCTCTTAAAAATGGTGTTAGTAGCTGGGTGTCAGATCTGAAAGAGAGAGAAATGTGGATATTTAGAAAGGAATGACAAATGGATAAGTGTAAAATGGGAGGGGATGAAGGGAGAGATCTGGTCAGTAAAGTTGAAATTAAACATATATGATATCAGATATGGTATCTGTGCAGAAGCTTAATTTCCAAGACCTCCACAAACCATACCTGCACAAACCTCAATTGTACCAATGTATACATGTCAGAAATTATTTAGTCTAAGTTCTCTGTTCTCTTAATGATACTAAGGCATCACCTTGCAGATGGAAAGTGATAAATCCTGAGAGGAGAATAATAGTTCAATATGTACATGAGAAAGTCTGATGAAAGAGCTGTACTTAGGGCATGGTTATGTGACTTGAGGTAGTTTACTTAGCACTTTGGAGGCTTGGTTCCTCAGCTGTAAAATGGTAATAAGATTACTGTGACAGAGATTGCTAGCAGCCTAGCTAATATACATTTTTCCCTCTTCCTTACTAGTAGAAACTCTTATTATTGGGGGGCAGAATATGATCAGCTAAAAGTACATTTCCCATCCTTCCTTGCAGAGAGGGATGAGATCATGGTTCAGAAATCACTGAACTGGGCTTTTTGGAAATCTCTTTAAAGAGAACTTAAAACTTGGAATCTTTTCTTTTTTTTAAAGAGCTAGGAAGTATGCCCTTCTGCCTTTAGCTTCTTTTCTTCCTTTTCCCACCTGGAACACAAATACGATGATGGGAGCTATAGTGACCATCTTGTAATCATGAGGCAATCATAAGACTAGAAGCCACTCACTAAATCTGATGAACACAGAAATGAAAGAAGCCTGGGTCTCTGGTGGCCATGAAATTGAATCAGGACTATCTTCGGAGGTTTTTTTTTTTTTAATTTTATTTATTTATTTGACAGAGAGAGAAACACAGCGAGAGAGGGAACACAAGCAGGGGCAGAGGGAGAGGGAGAAGCAGGCTCTCTGCTGAGCAGGGAGCCCGATGTGGGGCTCGATCCCAGGACCCTGGGATCATGACCAGAGCCGAAGGCAGACGCTTAATGACTGAGCCACCCAGGCACCCCAACTTTGAAGGTTTTTGATGTGAGAGGAAAAAAACCCTTTCTTATTTCAGTCACTATATTCCCTATCTCTTTTAGTAGTAACCAAATGCAACTCCTGCTTCACAGAATTGTTACATAAATTAAATGAGACAATATAGAAAAAGTCCATATATGTGCTATTACCCTTTCTTTATACTATTAATAAAAGACTTAATTGTGGAGAAAGTAATTAATGTTTGGGATATCAATTTTGACTAAAACACTGTCATTTTATCTATTTTTTTACTACAAGTGAGGTTGACAAATATTTTTAAATATTATTACTTCACCATGCATATCATGAATAATTGTAAACTCCCTTCTTCTACTTGTCAACTGCCCCCTCTGTTCTTTTTCTTTCTTTTTTTTTTCTTTTTTCTTTTTTCTTTTTTTGGCATTTGTGGACAGGTGCACGGGGTCACAGTACTTATTTCTAGTTATCACCCACTCTGTTCTGATCAGGCTGTGGATTCACTCCCTACTCTGTACATTTTTTTCTTGTTGCTTTCCACACACAGAAAGTCCTTGCCTAACTCTGCCTACTGAGTGCATATTCATTCTTGAAGCTCATCTAATTTCCTTAGTCCATAGTATCCACCCTCCATCAATATTGCTCACAGATTCTTTCATATCTGTGTTCCTTTACCAATTAACTACACCAAACTATTCAACACTGAATAATTTCCTCATCTTGCCTTTTAGTTGTTTAATATGTGGAATGCTCATCCTCTGCACTAAACTGTTTGTCCTTGAAAGAAGAAACCCCATTTTTAAAGGAATGTTCAAATAAGACCAGTATACATGACACACACAAAAATATCATTTTTGCTTTAGGCTGAGCACAGTGAGGGTTGCTTCTCCCATCTTCCAATATTTAATAGTGTCTAGCACAGAACTTGGTACAGAGAAGAGGCCTAATAAACACATGATTAATGGAATTGAAAACTCTTTGCCTTGTTAGGTTATGATGCAAGAACAAAAAACATTCAAATGATATTCAATCAGGAATTTTGATCTGAAAATTCAAAGTATGTCCCAATGAGCTTGATGTACTGGAACAGACAAGTACAATTGAAAAGAACACATAGCCAGAGACAAAATGGAAAAATACCAGGCTAGTCAAGAACCATTTCCAAGTTCTCTGTTTCCTTCACTGACCAAAGAATTTACTCAATCCAGTCAAAGAAGTACTTTGCCAGTGAGCTTCTTTCTACCTGGAGGAGGCAAAAGGCTGAACTTGCCATCTTAGAAGAAACCTACACGTGCGTATTTAAAATTTTCTCTTAGAATGTCTGGCACAGAACAATTATTTCCACCTATCTCTTGTTTGGAGGAGGTGTTTTCATGCTAAGTCAGAGATTAAGTATAACATTTAATTTAATTTTCAGTTTTCCATTTCCTTTACAGCTTTGAAACAGAAATTACTTTTATTAAAGTATGAGTTGAAAGTCAAAACAAAATGTGGTGGCAGAATTTTAAATTTAAGTGTATATAAAAAAGAGTCAAAAGTCAAGGAATTCATTTCCACATCTGAGAATTAAAGCAATTTGCCAGTAAACTAAAATGCAACTAGTAATAATTTGATGAATATTTTTAAGGAAGTCTAACAATTGTCCGTTAATAAAGGTGGAGCATGCAGGGAAACTTCTTTATTTTTATTACACAATGGATATATGCTCATTAGGAAAAAAATAGAAAATACAGGTGAATAAAAAGAAAAACAAAAAGAAATCATTTTAAATCATCCAAGAGCCCACCACCCTAGGAGAGAAGAGCAACTGTTGACATCAAGGGGTATACTCATTAAGAATATGTATACTGTTAACAAGGTGAGTTAGATCCTTCCTGTTCTTCCACAATTGAGGCTAGGGCTGGTTGAGGATGAAAGGCAATCATCACCTCACAGTTTAACCATCAGCCTCTGGGGACAGCCTTGCCCCCTGCATCCTTGCTGGAAAATACTAGTACAGCACCCACCAACATCACTTCCTCCCCACTGACAGTTTATATAAGATGAAGAGAAAAGGCAGAAGGATCCTTCTTCCTCTCTCACATGAAGAAGAGGAGGTTGTTCTCCTCTCTGAAATTCAATGAGGGGAACTCCAAAAGTATCATCACTGAACGTTAGGGGTGTCTGTAAGCTGAGGCACTAGCATCTTATTCTCCAGCTGGATGATGACTCAGGAACAGACCCTTATACGTGCATCCTGTATAGGAACAGAACATGGTGAGAGAGTTCTTGGCATTTGGGGGCCCTGAGGATCTAGGAATATGGCACTGGGTTTTAGCAATTCTTTCCATCTATGGGGAAAACATGGTTTGCTTGCCATATATCCCTTGAGGATTGGAGGTGCACTCAGTTTGGAGCATTCTCAAAGAGAACCATTTTTGGAGAGACATGATTAATGGAAAGCCTGCATCAGTCAGCAGTGCTTGGGTGTAAGATAGATAGAAAGAAGAACGGTCCAAATCCTACCCCATTCTGTTTTCTAGGTGCCTTATAGGGCACAAAAGACCCTGGTAATTCTCCTGGCTCCACACAAAGAAGCATGGGCATTTTGAGACAGGAGCATTGATGCTGTCCAGATGTGTATTTCGAGGGTCACATAATAAGGTATTCAAGTTTGAGAGGGCATTGGGAATACATACAGCAAGTGGGGCAATAGGAGACATTCTTGCTCTGTGAAGGAGGCTCTTGAGCAATAGAAAGTGTCAGGTGAAGTCTAAGGTCTCCTCAAGAAAATCACACAGCCTGTGAGGAGCTCATCACAACAGGAGAGGTCCCCAGTATCAGATCAAACCAGACTGATCCAGAGCAAAGATATGGTCTAGTTAACATTTAGGTAAGGAGACCTCTGCGCACTCTTCTCTGTATCACCAACACTGAAAGAATTCATGCCTGGGAGAGGAAGGGGAAAAAAGATGTCTTAGAATCTAACCATACTATCATACTCTCCAATCTCTGCTCTAAGCAATAGGTTAAAGGGAAGAGGTTGAGCCTTGAACCAAGAATTAAGAACTACATCTTAAATACAAAAATAAGATCTTTCTAGAAGCTGAAAGTGACTGAGAAGTTATGGAAGGAGCAACAATGCACATATTTATGCCCCAATAAATTCTCAATAAGCCTGTGTGTGTGTGCGTGTTTGTGTAGTCTGGTAATACATAAGACTAGGTTCATGCCAACTCTCCTGTTGAAAACAACTAAAAACACTGAATAAAGTTTTTAATTTTTTTTAACTTTAAGAGCAAAATGTAAATGATTATTAGATTAAAATTTAAGTACAAGAAACAACTCAGAATGGTAAGTCAAGGACAAAGTCCCCTTTTATCTTGAGGACATTTGCTTAAAGCAGAAGAAAATAAGTATAGTTTTCACTGCCTGGATGGCACAGGGAAGCAGTAGGCCCCCAAAACCTATCCATCCCACTGTAAAATTTGGATTCCAAACTGCTACACACTTAGTGTAAAGATAAATCATAAGAGATTTTAAAACAACTGTGCCTACCACCTTCACAGAAATAAGAAATAAACTTGAAAATATCTGTAAGAAACAGATAATTATAAAAAGTGATCTAGCAAATTTGAGAAAAAGTGAGTGTATTTTTTTTAAAGATTATTTATTTAGAGAGAGAGAGAGCACAGTGGGGAGTGGCAGAGGGAGACGGGGAGAGAGAGAATCTCAAGCAGACTCCCCACTGAGCGCGGAGCCTGATGCAGGGCTCAGGACCCTGAGATCATGACTTGAACCAAGATCACGAGTTGAATGCTTAACCCATTGAGCCACCCAGGCACCCTAATAGCAGATTAGATACAGTTGAGGAGAAATTAGTGAACTAGAAAATAAATCAAAAGAAGTTATTAAAAATGCAGAATTGGGATGTCTGGGTGGCTCAGTCGGCTAAGCGTCTGTCTTTGGCTCTTTGGATCAAATCCCACATCTGGCTCTTTGCTCAGTGCAGAGCCTGCTTCTCCTGCTCATGCTCTGTCTCTCCCCCGCTCGTGCTCTGTCTCTCTCTGACAAATAAATAAATAAAATCTTTTTTTAAAAATGCAGAACACAGCAAAAGATGAAAAATGTGGAAGAGACATTATAAGTCATGGGAAATAAAGTGAGAAATTGAATATATATTTAACTGGAGTTCTAGAGGAGAGAGAATGAGACAGAGGCATATTTAGATAGATTATGACTGAAATTTTTCAAGAGATGGAAGCCACTAATCAAGCCATTCTAAATGCCCAGTGAATCCTGAGTGGGATAAATAAAAAGAAATACACACCTAAACACACTAGAGTAAAATTGAAGAAAGCCAAGCAAAATAAATCTTAAAATAGACGAATTTTTTTTTTTTAAGATTTTATTTGACAGAGAGAGAGAGACAGCGAGAGAGGGAACACAAGCAGGGGTAGTGGGAGAGTGAGAAGTAGGCTTCCTGCAGAGCAGGGAGCCTGATGTGGGGCTCGATCCCAGGACCCTGGGATCATGACCCGAGCTGAAGGCAGACGCTTAACGACTGAGCCACCCAGGTGCCCCAAAATAGACGAATTTTTTAAAGCAAAATTACTTTTATAACAGCATCAGATATACTGAAAAACTTCTCAAGAGTAATACTGGAAACCAGAAGACAGGAGAATGATGTATCAAATATGTTTGGGGAAAAAAACTCAACAGATTCCACACACAAAATGATCTTTTAAATATTTTCAGTTCAACAAAAACTGACAGAGTCTGTGACCATTAGGCCTCTCAAATGAAAATTCTCAAGGAATACTTCAGGAAGAAAGAAAATAATCCCAGAGAAAGGTCTGAGATGCAAGAAGAAATGAGGAACAAAGAAAGTGTTAAATAGGGGGTAAATCTAAATGACCATTGAATGTTATAAGCAACAACAATAATGTGTTTGGGGGTTAATAAGATGATAGCATTAAAATAAATTAAGAAAACAAAATAAGATCATATGGGGGCTAAATGAAGTTAAAGCATTTTAAGGTTAATGTAAAAAGTAAAGGTATTTATTAAAATTTTATGTATTTATAAGTTAAAGTGCATATGTTGTAACTCTAGAACAACAACTAAATGAATAGAAATAAAGTAAATAATATTACAACTTGTAGAAGAAAGTCCAAATGAGGCAATACAGAGAGAAAAATAAAATAGATATAGGCAGGATAAATTCTTTTTAAATAATAGATAAAAAGCTAAATTATCAGTATTTACTGAATAAAGGATAAAAATGGCTTGAAAAATTCTAATTATATGCTATTTACTAGGGATATGTCTGAAATACAAAACCACAGAAAGGTTAAAAGTAAAAAAAATTAAAATATATATACATATAAATATTACAATTCCTCCCCCCAAAAAGGATGATATAACAAATTAATATTACAAAGGATATATTTCAAGACAAAAAAAAATTACTAGAGATTAAGATAATAATATATCAGAAATATTGCTTTTTTAAATTTTTATGAAATATTTAATATCATGTCAAAATTTATGAATCAAAAATTAATATAGAAAAAATAACTTTATGATCATAATAGGAGCCTTTAAACACACTTCTTTTAGTTATTTTTTTCAACAAATAGACAAGAGTTTAACATAGAAATAGAAAATCTGAACAGCATAATTAACACACTTGTCCTAATGGGCATGTATAGAACATAATAATCAACATATGCTGAATATATATTATTTTTAAAGACACAGAAAAGTTTATGGAATTGATTACTGACCCATAAATTTTCAATGAGTTGAAATCATACAGTGTATATCTGACCACACTGCATTTCAACTAGAAATGAAAATGAGGGAGAGAACTAGAAAATCCTCTTATGTTTGGAAATTTTAAAAATATGTTTCTAAAGCAACAATAGTTTAAAGGAAATCATAATACAAATTAGAAAATATTTTGAACTAAATGATAATAAAAATACTATATGGGGTGTAGACAAAGCAATATAGGAGGGAGATATATACTCGTAAGTGCAAATATTAATTAAGAAAACAAAACTAAGAGGCAACCCATGGAATGGGAGAAGATATTTGCAAATGACATTACAGATAAAGGGCTGATATCCAAGATCTATAAAGAACTTCTCAAACTCAGCACTCAAAAAACAAATAACCCTGTCAAAAAATGGGCAGAAGACATGAACAGGCACTTCTCCAAAGAAGACATACAAATGGCTAACACACACATGAAAAAATGCTTAACATCACTAGCCATCAGGGAAATACAAATCAAAACCACCATGAGATACCACATTACACCAGATAGAATGGCAAAAATTAACAAAACAGGAAACAACAAACGTTGGTGAGGATGTGGAGAAAGGGGAACCCTCTTACACTGTTGGTGGGAATGCAAGCTGGAATACAGCCACTCTGGAAAACAGTATGAAGATTCCTCAAGAAGTTAAAAATAGAGCTACCCAATGACCCAGGATTGCACTACTAGGTATTTACCCCAAAGACACAGATGTAGTGAAAAGAAGGGGCACGTGCACCCCAATATTCATAGCAGCAATGTCCACAATAGCCAAACTGTGGAAGGAGCTGAGATGTCCCTCAACAGATGAATGGATAAAAAAGATGAGGTACATATAGACAATGTAATATTATTCAGCCATCAGAAAGGATGAATACCCACCATCTGCATCGACATAGATGGAACTGGAGAGGATTATGCTAGGTGAAGTAAGTCGAGCAGAGAAAGACAATCATCATATGGTTTCACTCATATGTGGAACATAAGCAATAGCACAGAGGACCATAGTGGAAGGGAGGGAAATCTGAAGGGGGAGAAATCAGAGAGGAAGATGAACCATGAGGGACTATGGACCACGGGAAACAAACTGAGGGTTTCAGACGGGAAGGGGGTGGGGGAGGGGGTAACAGGGTAATGGGTATTAAGGAGGGGAAGTGTTGTGATGAGCACTGGGTCTTAATATGTAACTAATGAATCATTGAACACTACATCAAAAAGTAATGATGAAAAAAAAAAAAAAAAAGTAATGATGTATTATGCAGTGGCTAACTGAACATAATTTAAAAAATAAATAAAAAAAAGAAAAAGAAAACAGGCTGATAATGAACTAAGCATACATCTGAAGAAATTAAAAAGACCAAAATAAACCCAAAGAAAGAAGAAAGCAGGAATAGAATGACGAGTAGAAATCTATGAGATTAAAAATAAACATATTAAAAATAAACATAATAAAAATTAAAAAGACCAAAATAAACCCAAAGAAAGAAGAAAGCAGGAATAGAATGGTGAGTAGAAATCCATGAGATTGAAAATAAACATATGAGAATCAACAAAGCCAAAATTGATTTTCTGAAAATAATAATTATTAAGATTACAAACCATGGTGAAAATGATCAAGAAATTAAGAGAGAAGGTGTTATTAACCATTATCATATCAAGTGAGTATAATTACAGATGCCTCTCAGATACTTAAAAGATAATAAATTTGATTTAACAACTTTATGACAAAATGGATAAATTATCAGATAAAATTAGAACTCATCAAAAGAGATTCAAGAAGACATAGATATAGAAATCATTCAAGAAGGCATAATTAGTTATGTTTCTATACATCAACAATGAACTGTAAAGGAAATAAAGAAAATAATCCCATTTAAAATTACATCAAAAACAATAAAATACTTAGGAATAAACTTAACCAAGCAGGTGAAAGATCTGCACACTGAAAATTATGACATCGATAAAAGAAATTGAAGACAACACAAATAAATGGAAAGACATCCCATGTTTATGGATTGGAAGACTTAATATTAAGATGTCTATATTACTGAAAGGCATCTATAGATTCAATACAACCTTATCAAATTCCCAATATTTTTTTACAGAAATAGAAAAATATCCTAAAATTCATGTATAACCACAAAACACCCTGAATATCCAAAGCAACCTGAAAAAGAAGAAAAAAGTTGGAGATAGCACATTTTCTAATTTCAAACTATATTATAAGGCTATAGTAATAAAAACAGTATGGTCCTGGCATAAAAGCAGGCCCACAGACCAATGCAACAGAATCACAAGCCCAGAAATAAATTCATACATATATAGTCAACTAATATTAGAAAGAAGGAAGCCAAGAGTACTCAATGGGGAGAGAATTATGTCTTCAATAAATGGTATTAAGAAAACTGGACAGTCACATGCAGAAGAATGGAATTGGACTCCTATCTTACACCACTCACAATAATAAACTCAAAATGGATTAAAGATGTGATGATCGTGATGATCACAGGGTGTTGTATGTAAGTATTGAATCACTAAACTGTACACCTGAAACACTGTATGTTACCTAACTGGAATTTAAATAAAAACTTAAGAAAGATAAACATAAGTGTAGATGCATATTGGGGAAAAAAAGACTTAAATGTAAGACCTGAAACCATAAAACTCCTAAAAGAAAACCCAGAGGAAAACTTCCTTGACATCGGTCTTGGTAATAAGTTTTTTTATGATATGACAACAAAACACAAGCAACAAAAGTAAAAATAAACAAACGAGACTACATGAAACTAAAAAGTTTTTGCAAAGCAAAGGAAACCATCAACAAAATGAAAAGGCAACTTACCAAATGTGAGAAAATATTTGCAAATCCTATATCTGATAAGAGGTTAACATTCAAAATGTATAAGAAGTCCATACAACTCAATAGCAAGAAAACAAATAATCCGATTTTTTTTAAAGATTTTATTTATTTATTTGACAGAGAGAGCAAAAGAACACAAGCAGGGGGAACAGTAAAGGGAGAGGGAGAGGCAGGCTCCCCACCAAGCAGGGTGCCCGATGCGGGGCTCAATCCCAGGACCCTGGGATCATGACCCGAGCTGAAGGCAGATGCTTAACCATCTGAGCCACCCAGGCGTCCCAGATAATCTGATTTTTAAAAGGACAGAGAACCTGAATAGGTATTTTTCCAAAGAAGACATACAAATGGCCAATAGGTACATGAAAAGGTGCTCAACATCACTAATCATCAAGGAAATGCAAGTCAAAATCACAATGAGGTATCACCTCATACCTGTTAGAATGGGCTAGTATCAAAAAGGTTAGAGATAACAAGTGTTAGCAAGGATATGGAGAAAAGAGAACCCCTGGACACCATTGGTAGGAATATATATTGTACAGCTACTATAGGAAACATTATGGAGGAGCTTCAAAAATTAAAAATAGAGCTACAACATGATCCAGCAATCCCTAGATTCAAAGATAATAAAACAGGATAGTGTATATATTCAAAGATATGGGTATATCTGAGCATATATTCAAAGGTAATGAAAACAGGATAGCAAAGAGATAATGTACACCCACATGTTCATTGCAGCACTATTCACAATAGCCACCTTATGGAAATAATCTAAGTGTCCACTAATGGATGAATAGAAAAAGAAAATATGGTACACACACACAATCACACATACGAATAGTATTCAGCCATAAAAAGAAGGAAATTCTGTCATTTGTGACAATATAGAGGGACCTTGAGGGTATTATGCCAAGTGAAATAAGTTAGATAGAGAAAGACAAATACTGTATGATCTTGCTTTAAAAATTTGGACTCATAAGGGCACCAGGGTGGTTCAATTAAGCATCTGCCTTCGGCTCAGGTCATGATCCCAGGGTCTCCAGGATCAAGTCTCCCATTGGGCTCCCTGCTCAGCGGAGAGTCTACTTCTCCTTCTGCCCCTCCCCCCTGCGCATGCGCTCTCACTCTCTCAAAAATAAATAAAATCTTAAAATAAAATAAAATAAAAAGTTGAACTCATAAAAATAGAGAGTAGAATGGTGGTTGCCAGGGGCTGGGTGGGGTGGGGGTGGAGATTAGGGAGATGTTGCTCAAAGGGCACAAACTTCCAGTTATAAGATGAATGAAGTCTGATGATCTAATGTACAGCAGGGTGAATGTAGTTAACAATACTGTAATATATACTTCAAAATGCTGAGAGTAGATCTTTAATGTTCTCATCACACACAAAAAACAATAGTAACTATTTGAGGTGATGGATGTGTTAACTACCCTTATTGCGGTAATCATTTTACAGCATACATGTATCAAATCATCATGTTTTATACCATAAACTTACACAATGTTATACACAGTAATATCTCAATAAAGCTGGGAGGGGGAAGAAGACAGAAATCCTGAGTAGTCCTATAACTATTAAATAAATTGACTGGTATAGTCAAAATTTTCTACCAAGAAAAGTTAGGACCAAATAGCTTCAAAGTTGAGTTCTCTCAAAATCTTAAAGAAGAAATAGTCCAATCTTATATAAACTCTTAGAGAAAATTTAAAATAGAGGGAACACTTCCTAACTCATTTTATGATGTCAGCAAAACCCTGACATCAGAATCTAAAAGGATAATATAAAACAAATGATAGACTAATTTCACTCATGAAAAAGTAAGCAAAACTCCTAAACAAAATATTTGCAAACCAAATCCAGCAATATGCAAAAATATAATCCATCAAACCAAGAAGCAGGAACAGTACTTAATAAAATTTAGCATCATTTCATGATAAAAATTCTTAGCAATCTATAAATAAAAGGGTGCTTTGTTAATCCACTGAGAGTATCTACAAAAATACCTACTCTAGGGGCGCCTGGGTGGCTCAGTAAGTTAAGCGTCTGCCTTCAGCTCAGGTCATGATCCCAGGGTCCTGGGATCGAGCCCCACATCAGGCTCCTGGCTCAGCGGGGAGCCTGCTTCTCCCTCTCTCTCTCTGCAGTTCCCCCTGCTTGTGCTCTATCAAATAAATAAATAAAATCTTTGAAAAAAAAATACCTACTGTACAAATCATAGTTAATAGCAACATATTAAAAGTTTTGCTTTGATAGTAGAAATGAGTCACCAGAGATGCTTTCTGTCACTACTATCCCACATTGTAGTGAAGGTCTTCAGTATCATAGTAAAGAATAAAGTTATATAGGGATGCCTGGATGGCTCAGTTGGTTAAGCGTCTGCCTTCAGCTCAGGTCATGATCCCAGGGTCCTGGGATCAAGTCCTGCATTGGGCTCCTTGCTCAGCAGGGAGCCTTGCTTCTCCCTCTGCCTGTCGCTCCCCCTGCTTGTGCTCTCTCTGACAAACAAATAAATAATATCTTTAAAAAAATGAAGTTATATAAATGATGAAGAGATCAGGCAAGAAAATACAAAATGGTAATTTTCAAAGATATGACTATATGCATAGAAAATACCGAAGAATCTAGTCATAAATAATTAGGATTAATAGTAGAGTTTAACAAGTTTGCTGTATATACAACATGCAAAACTAAATTGCAGTTTCACATATAGGCAATACTTATGATAGATATCAAGAACAAAAAAATATTTTCAAAAGCATCAAAAATATGAAGCACCCAGGAATAAATCCAAAAGATGTTCATGCTTATAAAAGGAAAACTAAAATTTGAATGAGAGACATTATAGAAGACCTAAATAAAATGAGAAGTATGCCGTGTTCATAGACTGAAAGAACTCAATATTATTAAGATTTCAATCTTCCCTTAAGTGATTTATAGATTCAATGTAATTCTAATAAAAACCGCAATAGATGTTTGTGTGTCTGCATGTAAGGGGAAAATTTATTAGCTAATATTACATTTATATAAAAATGCAAAAGGCTAAAACTGTCATGACCTCTTCAAAAAAGGAAAATAAAGGGGTGCCTGGGCGGCTAAGTTGGTTAAGTGACCAGCTTTTGGTTTTGGCTCAGGTCATGATCTCAGGATCATGAGATTGAACTCTCCTGTTGGGTTCCGAGTTCAGCATGGAGTCTGCTTGTCCCTCTCCCTCCCCTTGTGCCTCTTACCCTCCACTCTCTCTCTCTAAAATAAATGAATAAAATCTTTAAAAAAGAAAAGAAAAAGAAAGATGAGGATGAGCTCTCTCAGGTAACCATACTTGATATAAAAGTGTGGCAGGTGCCTGGGTGGCTTAGTCAGTTAAGTCTCGGACTGGGTTTTGGCTTGTGTCATGATCTCAGGGTCATGGGATTGAGGCCCAGGTGGCTCCAGGCTCAGCACAGTCTGCTTAGGATTCTCTCTCCCCCCTCCACTCTGCCCTTCCCTTTGTGCCTCCCCCACCCCCGCTTGCACTCTCTCATAAATAAATAAATAAATAAATAAATAAATAAATAAATAAATAAAATCTTTAAAAATATATATAGAAGGGTGGGAAAGATACTTTGTCCCATAGAACAAAATAGAGTCCCAAAACACCTGCAAGTATATATATGAATTCTTGATATATGGCAAGAAGCACAGTGAATCAGTGGGTATGTTTGGAATATTCAATAAATGATGCTAAAACAATGGTTATCCATATGGGCCAAAAAGAAAATTAAACCACTACTTCACATCATACACAAAATCCAAGACCTATCGCTGGGGGGGGAAAAAAAAACTAATAACACTTTAAAGGGGCAACATAGGAGAATATCTTCATTTCATGGCTTTGGAAGAGGTAGGGAATTGTTTAACTATAAACAAATAACGATAACCATGAAGGAAAATAATTAAATGCAACTATATTAAAATTAAGAACTTCTATTCACCAAAAAATTATAGAAACAGTGAAAAGATGAACACACAGGAGGAAAATATAATTACAACACATATAACTGACAGAGGTATATACAAGTGTAGTATTCATATAAATAATTCATTTAAAGATTTTGAATATCTACTACACAGCAGGTACTGGTCTAGGTAATGGGAATATATTCTAATAGCAACAGAGACAATAAAGTAGATAAAATATATGTAGTGTGTTAAATAGTCATCGATGCCTAAGGAGAAAAAAAAAAAACAGGAAAGGAGCATCATATTTGCTGTCAGTAAACATACACTAACATTGTCATTCATTCATAGATGAATGTTCCAAGTCTGGGATAAGTTGGGCCCTCTGTGAGATCTACATAAGCTCGGGGAGGGCATTGCATCTGCACCCCTCCCCTCGCCCACCCTCCCCTGTACATGTATCCACACCTTCCCCTGAGTGCACACACAGACATATTTCACTCTCTGCTTGTGGTTATATGTAACTCCTTAAAAAGAAACAACACTTTTAAAATGCAAAGATGCCTTAGAGAGGTAACACTGTAGTGAATTTATATTTAATTTCAAATTACCCATCTCAGACTTTTTTCCTGAGAATTTATAAGGAGACACAAGTAAGAACTGATTTCTGGTGTTGGATGAATAGGAGGGCTGTAGAAACAAACAATCATGCAATTTATCTTACAGTTCCTAGATACTCAGCTAGTAAGTGTCTACCCCATTACTGGGAATGTGTGGTATACAGGCTGGGGCTGGGTTTGAGTTAGAAGCTGAGGCAGGGCATCCAAATTTACTCGAAAATAATTTGAGATGAGAATGTAAAAAGGGTCTGTGGGAAGAAATTGCAGGGTGGGAGGAATTATCTGCAGTAACTGAGGCATTCTGCCCATTAGTGCACATGTGGAAGAACTATCTACCACCATGAGCTCACATGTCCTAGGCGTGATGATTTGGGGCTGAGGTAATCATAATCTGAATAATAAAAAAGCCATAATCCAAAGCCAGATCAGTTGAGTTTCAGACTGCTGAATCTCTGACATGGGTTGGGAATAACTCAATTTTCAATTCATTTATTCAATGTTTTGAGTAAAATATTGCTGTTGTCAATAAAACAGACTTTTGTGTATGTGTGTCCTTCCAATTTCCTACCAAATCAGAGCATATAGTTTGATAACAAAAAGAGGGGGAGGTCCAACGAATGAGCACAAATGCTGATGAAGCCCGGAAGTAGGGACCAGACATTATCCAGGCAAGAAAACATTCAGTAGAGAAAGTTGAGAGGCTTGAAATAAAATTTTGCTTACTACATATTTTTTCTATGTACAAATATAGGTCCTGGCAATGTCCTCCATTTTCCTAGCTTCGTCACCCTTTTCCTTCCACAATATTCCCCAAACAACTTTAACTCATTATATCAAAATGAAGGTAAATATGTGGGGTGGGCAGCATGGAAGTTGAAGTAATTGGGAACATGCTGTGGCTCCTCCTACTTCTCCCAAATGCCTGCATCACTGCCGTTCGTTCATGGACATGATCAAGATCTTTGAAGTAATGCTGTCATTATCTGGGCTGAATATCCTGGATTTGGATAATTTCTCACAGTAACTCCACTTTTCCCCTGAAGCAAGGAAAAGAGAGACATAGCACTCATAGCTACCATAATTCGAATTCCTGTTTAGTTCTGAAAATCAAAAAGCTTTGAAAATTTGGTATCCCTCTTTCATTAATGTAAATACACCAAGGTCATTGAAAGCCTAGCACAGCATGTCCACATCTATTCCTTGGTACCACTGAGCTGATTTTGATTTGTTTTCATCAGTCTGTGAGATCATTATTGTCCTGCTGTATAATTGAATGGTTCTGTATTAGCATCAAGCTTTCTCAAAATGAGTTCACCAACAGGGAGTGAATATTCAGTAGTAATAATCATCTGGGTGTATTTTTCCTTAGCAACTTCTCTTACGGAATGTTTGACTTATGTTGGAGAGTAGTCTCATATTGATAGCTTTTACTAAATCCTCCTTTTCAATTTCCTTGTATCTCTCCATCATAGGTACCAAAAATAAAAACCCATTTTTTGGAATGGATGAGTTAGCATATGGCAGTCTTTCTCTATATGATTGTCCCAAATCTTTGATGTCTATAGTCCTTTCATTTGGGGTTTTTATATAAAACTGTCATTGACCTTGCAAGTACCAGCTGTCCTCTTGAAATATGAGGCTGGTAATGATGACACACAGGATTGATAATAACAAATGGTAGCTCATATTTCAGCTGAGTTGGGCATTTATGCTCTGCTATTAGACCCAAAGTATTCCATATGGATAGAAAATATTAAAATATAATTCAATTGGCTAATCTCTTCTTTTTGCTACCAAGCAGGACATCTGGAATTGAAACCTACATTGAGTCTGCTCACAAGTCAGATCAGACCTGGCACTGGGGTAAGGTGACGCTTCTAAAGTAAAGATTTGAAGTTCTTGTTTGGGGAGATTAGATTTTTATCTGGGATGGAGATTATTTTACCATGTCTCTCAGCTCTGTCATAGATTTTGTGAGAGCAAACTCACAAAAGCTGGACTCTTCTGTAGTTTAGAATGAAAATTAAGCCAAATCGGTGTCTTGGGAATAGCAAACCAGCAAGTAAACAAAATAAAAAAATTTGAGACTCAAATTAAGTCAAATCATTTTGACTGTAAAAAAGAATGTTTCTTTATACTATCTTGAAATACTGATCTTTGGTCAAGTTTTGTCTTGCTAAACACATTCCTATATAGACTGTTTTTCTGGTCATTAAGAGATGTTAACACTGCCTTGAAAAAAAATTTTTGTTATGGCATGACTGTAAAGAGAAAGAAATTATTAATGTTTAGTCTTTCTTTAACTTTCAAAAGAAAAGACTTTTAAGAATCAAAGGAGAAGTTCCTAAGGAAAACAGGACATAATATGAAAATGATAATCATTGTGGTGGACATGGGATGTGCCCCAGATCTCCCTCCAAGGATGGGCTTGCCCTAGCAGTTAGAAGCACCATCAGCAGAGAGCCTTCAGCTGTCAGCTTTTAGGAATTGCCCAGCCGCAGGGACCTACCTCACCTAAGGTCAAAACTTTGTGAGATGGTCCACATCCAAAGGCTGCTAAAAGTGGGAGTATAGAGATCTGGTCCTTTTGTCCCATTGCAGGATCGCCAGGACCAGCCATTTTAGACCCACATGTCAGCCTAGACAATTATCAAGCTGCATCGCAGCTCTGCTTCTCTTTCTGCCCAAATCCCACTTCCTTCTCTTTGTGACACAAGTAGAGATACCAAGAGGACCCAAGTAAAAATATTCTGCACACTAACTCAGGTTTAGTACCCAACTTGCAACAATGATAGAACCATTAGAAAATAGAAGTGAAGGGTGGATGATATTGTCTCTGAAATTTTCTGATTAGAGTTTCTAGGTCAGGAAAAGAGAAGAATGCATGGTGTGTGCAGGTGTAAGTGTAAGTGTGTGGGGGGAGGTGGGGTGGAAGGAGCTTCCCATACAACACCAAGCAATTCTAGGATACCAGCAGCATGTCCAAGAATTCAACTCAATTATGACACTATCTACTTGGAGATAGTATCAGATTCCACAGGTTAAGGTTTATGAGACTGCCCATCACCCTGCCCCACTTCAGATGCCAGTCACAAGTCCAGGTTGTTACCTGTTCTTCGGACCAACTGGCTATAAGTCAGAGGTTCCCAAGATTCCCTCCATAGGTTTCATTAATTTACTAGAGTGGCTCACAGTACTAGATTACTTCTTTATTTAAAAAAGGATGTTTATATTATATAACTTATATAATATACTATATTATAAAAAGGAAGAGATGCAAAGGGCAAGGTATAGGGAAAGGGCGAAGAGCTTCCACATCCTCTCCAGGTGCGCCACTCTCCCCAAATCTCCACATGTTTACCAACCCAGAAGCTCTCTAAATCCTGTGATTTCATGGAGGCTTTGACTAAATCATTGGCCATTGGCAATCAAACTAAATCTCCAACCCCTCTCCCCTCCTGCAAGTGGGGGAGAGGGACTAATCACTTGGTTGGTTCTCCTGGCAACCAGCCCCCCATCCCTAAGTTACCCAAGGGCTTTCCAAAAGTCTCATTACCATAACAAAAGACGTTTTTATCACTCTTATCCCAGGAAATTTTGAGTGTTTTAGGAGCTGTGAGCCAGGAATTGTAGACAAAGATCAACTCTGTATGAGAAATACATTACAGTTATCTGAATGAGCAAATAAATATTTTTCTTATAAATCACAGTATCTCAAAAGTCAATATCTATAGATTCCCAAGCACCTCTGGGTCAGCACCAGGAAGTCAGGTGAAGAAGAATCAAGCCCTGCAAACCACTCATTTTGTCTTTAAGTAATTCTCCCTTCTCTCCTCTGTATAGGAGTCTTGTTAGCTCTATTTCTGGTTGCAGCTGGGAGCATCTTGTATATTCACCTGTAGGTACTCTGTTTCCAATTGCCCAAATCTTCAATAAGTTCTCTCCATCAGAGAAGCTTTCTCAACAGCAGTGGCATGAGAGGGACTCACAGTGAGGAAATTCACCTCCTGGATGCTAATACATATCTCTTCCTTAAAACATCTCTATCACAGAATCAATGGTGCGCTTGCTCCAAAGACTAATACTAATGTTTTCTCCAGAGATGCTCCTATCCAGAGGAAAAAGAAAAACACATAGCTTTGGTCTGAAATAGGAAATAAAATTCTCATGCTGGTTTCTGATTCCTGCTACATGGAACAAGGAAAACAGAAAGAAAAATGCATGTTTGTCCTCCTTGTGTATTAGCATGCCCAGTGACCTTGAGCTAGAACACTCAAATATTAAAAAGACAGCCATCTTAGAAATGGCTTAAGAAATAGGAAGGCTTTGCAGAGTGACAGAGAGAAGGGAAGAAATGAACTTTTCTATCAGAAAGTCTAATTAAATTCTGGAGTTTGTATTGAAGATATGTTAGGCTATATTACAAAGTGTTCCCACTAGGAGAAAATTGCTTCTGAAAGAAAGAGGAGGAAGCAAAAGAAAATTTTAGAGGAAAATCCTTTTCATTTCAGCAATCAAGTGGAACAGATGGAGAAGGAATTTGTAAAGAGAATTTTTCATTGCAAAAATCTTATTTAGAGTTATAGTTGTTGCGAATCCCAAATCCAAGTTCAAGTATTCTTTCTGTGGATTGAAAGCAAATAATCATCTCATGTTCTAATGCTCTGATTATGGTTGTGGTGGTGATGATATTAATGATAACAAACATTTTTCTGATAATAAACATTTTTTAATGTACTAGGCATTATTCTAACCAAATAAGCAAGCCTGCAATGGCTTTCCACACACTTGTTTCTGCAGAAGTAGTGTACAAATTGTTCTTGACATTTAACCCAGTATGTAGACAAATGAACCATCTGATTTTCTATTTCAGTAAGTTTACAGTGAATTTCACCAACTCCTCTGTGGTCCTATGGAGAATTGGTTTATTTGATTGTGAGGGGGTGAAGGTTTGCACTTATCTTTCACAGCATTTACTATAGAATAAATATTTAATAATTGCTCAGAAAATTCTAGTCACTGTATTAAATATACCTACACTTCTTTTGGCAGCCTGTTGTTATTTCAATTTAACTCACCAAGCAATTATTTGTACCTGTGATGTAAGGATGCTGTGAACAGAGAAAAGACAGGGGAAATTAGGTCCTCTGCCTAGACACTTGTAGTCATCTCTAAAAAGAAAAGGCAAACACATGGAATGGGCAGGGAATGATCCAAGACAGGGTATCATTAAATATCACAGTGTTCTAGGAGTTCTGATAAGGAATGAGAACAGCAATGACTGGAGCCAGAAGGGGAGAACAAGGTGAAGAGACTTGATCAATGACTAAGATGGGTAAAAAGAAGAGCAGTAGCTGGATACTCCAGCAAGAGAAACCAATCACAAGGAGACCTATGTGGTTGGAGCCCAGAATTTGCCCTTTCTGCAGGGATAAAATACTTTTGCTGAGAATTCTAATTCTTCACAACACAAGATGTCAGATCATTAAAAAGGATAATTGATATATTATTTATTGAATTCAAAACAATAAGAGAAAATATAGCATTGTGTATTGTCCCCCAAATTTAAGGGAAAATACAGACTCTGATTAACCTTTTGTGTGTTAGAATAACTCATTAATATTTTAATTAGTGAAGATGTTGAAATAAATTTTTTAAAAGTTATTTTTGGTTTCCACTGTTGTTTACTAAAAGGTTGAAAAGGGAAGCCTGAGTGGCTCAGTCAGTTAAGTATCTGCCTTCAGCTCAGGTCATGATCCCAGGGTCCTGGGATCGAGTCCCACATCAGGCTCCTTGCTCAGTGGGGAGCCTGCTTCTCCCTCTGCCTTCTGCTCCGCCCATTTGTGCTCTCTCCCTCTGACAAATAAATAAATCTCTAAAAGAAAAAAAGTCAATTTCTGAAAAAAAGTTTTTTAAAAAAGGTTGAAAAGATCTAGAATCATAGATAGACAGTTGCTCCCTCCTTTAGGCTTCCATAGCATTTTGTACTTAAATCTTTTTTCACATTAACTATATTGCGCAGAAGTTTTTTGTTTTTTTTTTAAATGACTTCAATCCGGTCACCAAAATAGATGATGCTCTCCATTCTGTCTATAAAACATGCTGACTGATGCTTGCAACATTTAGTGCTTAAAGATTCTACTCTTCAAAATGCCCTCATCTACTCACACCAATTGAGCTGTTTGCTTATCAAGAGTCAGTAGGGCCGGTTCCCAAAGCTCTTTAATCCAACTGTACTTGTTATTTCAATTATTTATTTTAAATATTGTAGGCACTAATAAAATATAGACACAAAAGGAACCATTTCTATGAAAAAATGATTTAAAAACTATTGATAAAGGCAAGCCACTAAAAAATCCTGTTAGCAAAAATGTAAGTAATAACAGTTATTAAAACCTGGGTGAAGGGATCAGACGTGATTCTGCACTCAGTTTGATGGCATATGCCTTTAAATTCCTGCTCCACTTGAAAGAATTTGAAATTAAAGGTAATTTATATACCAAGTGATGGGCCCATACTTTTGTGACTCTACATCAAAATATTGGTGAATTAAGATACATTGATTTGTATTGAGAAAAAATAATTGTACTATGTGTGTATCATACTTTAAGTATTCCAGTTTCGATCTATTTTTTTTCTATTAACTGACCTACCACTAGTCCCAATTACAAATAAGTAATCCACTATCTTGTGATGTTTGGTTTTTAAGCTCCTACGTGGTTGAGGCAGCTACCCCAGGTCCAAAGTTCTGACTTGAATGAGTGATCCCACTGCCAGAACACTGGAGACAGAAGATCACACATTCCACTTGGCTGCCACAGACCAAGACAAGCAGGGGTTCATAGCTTTGGAACATCATGAGCTGGTAAAATTTTAGTAACATTTCGTCAAGTAAAAGCATTAAGGAAGCCTACCATGTGTTATCACCAATATTTTATAGGACAATTTTAATCATCAAAAAAAGTGGAAACATCAGTTAATGAACGTTCCTTTAAATATAAAGTATTATTTAGTATCATTCAAAACTTACTACATTGTCCTTTATTTTGCGTCCACTACATCAAACCTTCATTTGCAATCCGCATGATTCAAAGACCAGAAGTTTAGCTCCTGAGGGCATAGTTTAATGTGTTTTTTTTTCTCTCTCTCTTTTTTAAAGATTTTATTTATTTATTTGAGAGAGAGAGTGAGAGCATGAGCAGAGGGAGGGGCAGGCAGAGGGAGAAGCAGGCTCTCCACTAAGCAGGGAGCCCGATGTGGGGCTTGATCCCAGGACCCCGGGATCATGACCTGAGCCGAAGGTAGATGTGCAACCAACTGAACCACCCAGGCACCCTGTATTTTCTCTTTTAAAAGGGAAAGGCAAGCTCACAGACACTCTCCTCCCCATGTTGCCTTACATTATCTTATTACGATGTAAAATAAATATGCACATATTTAATGAGAATGTAAAAGAAATATGTGCTCACTCCTATCCACCTAAAAATCAAAAGCAAGTTTAGAAATTAAATACTAACAAAACCACAAAACAATTAAAATTCAAATTAACAGTACTAATTTAATATAATACATGATGTTGTCTTACTGGAACTTCATTGCTGATGTAGGCTTTAATATATAAGGACGTAGCTTCAGGTCAGATTTTATATATAGTCAATTTTTATATTTTGATTTCAATAATACAAATGGAAGAAAAAAATGTGTGTTTTCCTAAGTATACAAACACAAGCTCAGGCACTAGAATTACAAGGCATTAATTAGTTAGGATGCTATCATTTTGATAAGCCAGAATATGCTTACATTAATTTTTAAAATTTATCAATGAAACAAAAACATGACGTTAAAAATCTTTTGCCAAAAACTGAGATTCCACAGAACATATCCATGCTTTCCCACAGTTCCAAAGAGTAGTTTTCAAAACTCTGGTCCAGGGCATCATGAAGGGAAGACCAATGAAATTAAGAGGATTTCAGGTATTCACAAACTTTCTAGAATAAAGCATCAGTTGTCAATCACTTTTAAATGAAAAAAAAAAATTGGGATAAAATAAGCATGGAAAATAAAAAATATGGGAAAAGAGAGGTTCCTAGGGCAAAGATTATAAACAAAGAGGAAGTCAAGAGTTAAAGACCAATAATGTGTTCCAAAGGAAAGACCCAACTGATGGAGGAATTAACAGATAAACCAACAGGCTCTAGGTGCTTAGGAGTTCAGCCGGAATGCTGTCAGACAAGGAGTCAGCAGGACGCTAAGATCTCTGTGGACATTCTAGTTAAGTATTTCCACCCCCGAGTATTAAAGATAGGCACTGATACCATGTCTGTTTCCCTGTTTAGACTCTTAGCTCTTCAAGAGCTGGAACACAGCCTTATTCATCTCTGTTCCTTCACTACCTCAGTTTCAGGTACACAGTCGAGCTCAAGTAAAACATATGGGATGGGAGAATTTCTGCATTAGAAGAAACATTAAAGACTCCTAGTCCAGTGTTTTGCAACTTTCAAGCTCCAGAGGGGGAGGTAAATTTTTACCTGTCTAGCAAAAGCTTCTGCTATATTATGGAGGCAAGAGGCAAGAATATTTGACAACACTGATTGAGCATTTACTCTCCAAACCCAAGTCTTTCTGATTTTAGAGACAGAATTGTTAACCATTTTGATACAGTACCTCCAAACAGGTTTTAAAGTCATTAGTCAAGATACTAACTTATAAGTACCTAATTTTTAAAAATCCACAAGGTGGGCATTATGGTGGAGTTGACCAGATGTCTACGAAAATTTTTATTCCCCTTTGCATAGTATAGAGTAGCTGGAAAGTGGCAGTGACTGCCCAGACACAGATGACATTTCTCAGCCTCATTTACATCTCCATGAGGCTATGTGAGAGTGGCCCATGAGTGCAAGATTTGTGTGGCACTTCTGGGCCGGAGCTTTAAGAAGTATTGTACCTTCTCCCAGCTAGATTCAGATGATGATGATTAAATCCTAAGGCAGGCGTCAGCAAACTTTTTCTCTTAAAGTCCAGATAGTAAATAGTCTGGGCTTTGCAGGCCATAATATTTCTGTTACAACTATTCAACTCTAACATTACAATGTGAAAGCAACCATAGACAATATGTAAATGAATGGGCATGGCTGTGTTCCAATAACATTTTATTTACAAACATAGGCAGTTTAGATTTGGTCCACTAGCTATAGTTTGCTAATTCCTGTCCTGGAGCATTCTGGAGCCACTATATTGAAGGAATCTAGATCCCTGTATCCCTGCATGGAAGAGAGTCTCCTAATAGGAAATCCACTTTGGATTCGAGAGATAAATACTTGAGTGAAAAATAAATTTCTATTTAGTTTGAGTTGATTTTTTTTTTAGGGGAATCTATTTGTAGCAGCTCCTATCATGCTATCAAACAAAAACTGATAAATTGAAGTGCAGGGTTACCATAACCAAAACCAATAGCAAAAAACAAAACCCTAAAAAATGTGTGGTACCAGCTTAAAGGGCAGGTGGTGGGTACCAAGGAAGCAGATGCCTAATGTTAGAATGAATAATGGAGATATGAAGTGGCAAAACATTTGGTAAAACTGTCATTTGCAATAGCTTGGAAAGAAGACAAAGTACCTACTGAGTCTGCAGCTCTCACTGTGTGGGTGGGTGGCAGGGAGGGGAGAGGATTGGAAAAAGCCAGAATCTTAGTGTGTATTGACAGTTGCATTAGTTGCTTGATTGCTGCCTTTGGTAAGATGTTGCAAGAAAAGTTGCAAGAAAAGCTCATGCTTCGGCAAAGAATGTCTGATTAGAGTGCAAGAAGTAGAAGATAAAATATGAGGCTTTCCGGTGTTAAAGAATGTTTCTAGACCTTAAACAAAAGGAGATAAGTTGGAAACGGATCTTGAATGACAAAGGTCCAATAAGACTTCCTCAGTCAAATAAAGTGACTCAGCTCTACAGCAAAGATACCATTGAGGGTACTGACTCTTACTTAAGCCTATGGCTTCAGAGGCCTCAAGATAATTCTCATCAAATTGAGTGAGAAAGGCTTCCGGGAAAGGGAGCTAAGAAACAAAACAGAGTTGAGAGCTATATGCGGGAAAGAACTTGGGTGTGGTTACACTTGGAACTAACTGGAAGCAAATAGATTGAAGCCTACTAAGTTTCTGGGGGACTTGCTAGATTGTATTATTGTCCCCGCCTTCTAATAAGATTATATGGCTCTTCCCACCGCCTTAAGAATGGCAGTGTCTCCCTGAGGGAAGAATATATTTCCCTATCCCATCAATATCAGACTTTGGCCATTGGAATGTAAAAAGAAATAATGAATGGCACCATGTTCTATCATATGCCTTAGGAACCATTACATGGTTCTGCTAATTCCAGACAGGAGCTGATTCCCTAGCCTGCATCAGCTCAATGAAGTAACACAGAACAAAATTCTGCCAAACAAGAGTTGACATTTAATATCAGCAAAAAATAAATTTTTATTTTTGCAAGTTACTGAGTTTTGCTTATTACCACAACAAAACATAGCAATAGCTAACTGTCATGTAAAGAAATGGTAACCCTATGGCTCAGTTGGTTAAGCATCTGACTTTGGCTCAGGCCATGGTTTCAGGGTCCTGGGATCAAGCCTCATGTCGGGCTCCCTGGTCAGTGGGGAGTCTGCTTTTCCCTCTCTCTCTCTCCCCCTCTTCCTCTTCCCTTCTTCCGGCTTGTGCTCTCTTTCTCTCTCAAATAAATAAAATCTAAAAAAAAAGAAAGAAAGAAAAAAGAAAGAAATGGTAACCTTAGCCCAAAATCTAAGACCATTTGAGCTTTTTTTCTTTTTTTAATTTTATTATGTTATGGTAGTCACCATACAATACATCATTAGTTTTTGATGTGGTGATCCATGATCCATTGTTTTCATATAACACCCAGTGCTCCATGCAGTACGTGCCCTCCTTAATACCCATCACCAGGCTAACCCATCCCCCCTCCCCCCTCCCCTCTAAAACCCTGTTTGTTTCTCAGAGTCCATAGTCTCTCATGGTTCGTCTCTCCCTCCAGTTCCCACCCCCATTTTTCCCTTCCTTCTCTTAATGTCCTCCATGCTATTCCTTATGTTCCACAAATAAGTGAAACCATATAATTGACTTTCTCTGCTTGACCTATTTCACTTAGCATAATCTCCTCCAGTCCCATCCATGTTGATGTAAAAGTTGGGTATTCATCCTTTCTGATGGCTGAGTAATATTCCATTGAATATATGGACCACATCTTCTTTATCCATTCATTTTTAAAGCTCAAATGGGCATCTCGGCTCTTTCCACAGTTTGGCTATTGCGGACATTGCTGCTATGAACATGGGGGTGCATATGGCCCTTCTTTGCACTACATCTGTGTCTTTGGGGTAAATAGATGAATGGAGCCTGCTGGCTCTTGGACTGGAATTTACACCACCAGCTCTCCTGGTCTCAGGCCTTTGTGCTCAGGCTAGAACTATACCATTAGCTCTCCTGGATCTCCAGCTTGCTGACTGCAGATCTTGAGACTTCCCCGTCTCCTTAATTGTGTGAGCCAATAAATCTCTTTACGTGTGTGTGTGTGTGTGTGTATGTATACATCCTGTTGGTTCTGTTTCTCTGGAGAATCCTATTACGCATATATTAACTGTTCAATAAATATACATTCATTCTATTTCTTTTTTTTTTTAAAGATTTTATTTATTTATTTGAGAGAGAGAGAATGAGAGACAGAGAGCATGAGAGGGAGGAGGGTCAGAGGGAGAAGCAGACTCCCTGCCGAGCAGGGAGTCCGATGCGGGACTCGATCCCGGGACTCCAGGATCATGACCTGAGCCGAAGGCAGTCACTTAACCAACTGAGCCACCCAGGCACCCAACATTCATTCTATTTCTAAGTACAACAATTAAACCCTATTTTCTTTTCTGCTACCTCAGTTGTGTTTGCTTTTATTCCTAGTGTATATGACAGAGAATACTTGCTCCATTCCATGGAATACTTCCCTGCCCATGTAAGAATGCACTAAAAGCTTATAAAAACTAATCTTGGATATTAGCTTTGGTCTCTGGAATTCATCCAGAACATACCCTAGCATATTCGTTCCTATGCATTAATATTTATTGTCACATTCCCTCACTACCTCCACTGGGTACTTTACTGCCCATTCTTAATTTTTAGTTCAAATTCTGATCTTTCGTGCTGGATATACATTCAGCCTGTTGGACGCAGTGATGATGTTTGCCCTCTGGCACCATTCACTTCCACTTCTGGCTCTGTCCAACACTCTAGTTCCACTCTCCATATCCATATTGAATCCTTCTAGAAAAGGAGAGTTTTGTGTTTCGTGGATTTAAAAGTGGCTTCCTCTTACATTTAGTTGAAGACTGATAGATTAAAGTATATTGTGTAGCTTCATGAATCATGTCCTTACCCAGGAAGCTATGAAGCACACTTGACTAAATGCTATTACTGTGCATTACTAAGTGCTATTCCCCCACACAAACCGCATGCTGGAAAGCCTGTCAAGATATCAAGAAACTAATGGGGTCCTTTATCCATTACCAAAATTCCCCTTTATCTCTACTCTCTCATGCTTAAAGGTATTAGCCACTTGAGGGCAGGGACTTTGGCTTGTTTGCTGCTGTATTCTAAATTCCTAGAAAAGAGCTTAGCATGTAAATATTTGTTAAATAAGTGACTAAACACCCATGCTCTGTGGCCCCTATATCCTTTTCTTTACCTTGAAACTCTGCCAGCAGCACTAGTAATACGTTTATTAAGTCTCAACTTCACCTCCTCCCTATTCACTAAAGTTATCTAAGTTTGCAACAAACTTAGTGAGTTCAAATGTGCAATAAGAACATTGACCTAGTACCTAGGTTCCAGCAAAGCAGACATATTTGCTCTCATTGCTCAAAACGAAGGCCTTCTGCAAGTTCCAAGGCACTGACTGTTATAGTGGTCCCTCAGTCCAACTTCTATAAGCACATTGGGGTTTGTTAGGATTACTAATGCCTAACAATACCATTTGAGATAGTTAATTACTCTTACTAATCCCTATTATAGACCAGCTCCGTGAAACCTTGGGTTTGACAAAGTAAGACTTTTATGGAATCTACAGGTTTGGGTAAAACAGGAAGAATAATAAGTGATGACAGTTTTGCAGGAACATCTCAACCAGTTCATGTATTTGGTGATACTGTTGAGCTGTTATGACAGCCCTGCTTTCCAATGAGTCATAAAGGGGATACTCCATGAGCTTCTGGATGAGAAGGTTTCTTTATGAATATGACTTTCAACGAACTCTTGGTTTAGTGTTGTAGCTAGGTCATATTTGGTCTAAAGTAGATGATCCAATGATGCCGGGGAAAGTGAATGCCAATTTAATATGTGGGCACCCTACAAAATCAAGAACTCCAGGTTATTTCAAGTTTATTACATGATTTCTAGGGTTTCCTGGTCATTTAGCTCTCATTTCTTTAATCCAATGGTTGTCAAAGTATATTCCCACACTAGCATCATCATTTAGGAACCCATTAGAAATTCACATTCTCAGGCCCCACCTCAGATCTATTTAATCAAAAACCAATCTGTGTTTAACAAGTCCTGCAGATGATCCAGATAGACGCTCAAATTTGAGAATCACTGTTCTAACCTGACTATATTTGGGGATTCTTCACATGGGGAAAAGGGTTTTCTTGGTGCTTAGATGTGGCCATGATCTCACAGTCATTTAAAATCTTATTCATCTCAGCTTTAAACCTTACCTACTCTTGTTCTTCATTAACCTTCATGATACACCAAACATTATTTGGAGGAAAGCATATTATTTCAGAGCAGCAGAGCAGAAGCAGAAGCTCTGGTGGTCTCTGTGCTATGATTCTTCTAGAAGTTGACCACAGCCTGAGCCAATTACTCTGTGTGGGAACAAGTGGTATTAGGGGTCATGGCCACCTTTGAAATGTGTAGACCTTCTTCTAAGGAACCCTGAATGATGTTCCTAGACAAACATGAATAAGGCACACCTGTAAACTCAGTTCATGTCAATTGAAATGGACTACTTTATGCTGATATCTGCATTACATGCTATACAAACAGACCTGCCTGACTTCACTATGAAAGCGAGAATTCAGAGGACAGAAGAAAGACCCAACCCCAGTCAATCCTCTCACACCATGGCAATCAATGAAGATAATGTGCCTGAGGAGGCAGAAATCCAATTCTACTTTGGGATGGTCCTTAAGCTGTGGAGTATTGGTAAACCCCTACTTCCAGACCAAATATATCTAGTACATAGAAACCAATTAAAATTTATAATGCAGTCTACCAGGATGTTTGGTGGTCTCTCACTTGATTTGAAACTCTCCAGCACTTCTCTCCCGGCCATACCTGCCATGAGTCAAGGGACCACTGGACTTGCTCACAAACACAAATACTCCTGCAACATCTTCATCCTTCATTTTCAACTTTAGGCTTTTTCCCTAGCCACACTCCATCCTATGGATGGGGTACCCTAACCATAAAAATATCATATTTCTTTTCTGCATTACCTCCTCCCACCTAGTACCCCTGGCTTAACAGAACAATATTGCCATTTTATTTATTTTCTATCTCTTGGTGCTCAGATATCTGGGTCACATTTGTGGCTCTCTGTCTTCTCAGTACCAATTTATTTTACAAATGTTGGTTAAACACTTATTATTTACCTGGCATTGAGAATACAATAATAAATAAAGCTGATTATGCCTTCTTCTTGCCCTACATCAGTTTTGAATCCATTTATTGAGCACTTACTATGTACCAGGCACTAGGCAGATGGTTATATATATTTTCTCAAATAACAGATGAGGCATGTAAAATTAATATTTTTACTTTACAGATAGGGCAATTAATGCTCAGATGAGTAATGTTCCCAAGGTCAAACAGCTGGTAATTGAAGGGCTTTAGATTCAAGCTCATGAATACCATAAAATACTGCATTGGCTACTTTTATAAAGTTATTCCACTTTAGTGATTTAGTGAATTAGTTCATCTTCTCTCTCTAGAATAGTTACTCCATCCTATCATGAGCCCTTTAAATGAGTTTGAGTCAGCTGTGTAAGTATTAGATGAGCAAGAAGAGCTCATTGACTAATATAGATGGAACTTTTTAGACCTAGTCTTATCTTATCTATTTGGATCAACAAATCAACTAATTTTATTCCCCAGCTTCTGTTTGATTCTATATCAACCCCTTTGAATAATCTAATTTGGCTAGGCCAGCATATTCCCTCCGGCACCTAGCACCTTGCCGGTGGCTAACTCACATTTCTAGACCCTCAATACTGTGGAAATGACTAGCCTGGCCAACTCTGAACAATTTCCCCACCAGGGAAGGTGCTGATCAGATGAAAAATTTACATAACTTACCATTTTAAAAAACCTAATTATATTGGAAAACTCTGGAGTAGTTCAACTTTGCTTGTATTTAACATGGTGACAATCATCTTAAGTTGTCCTCCAAGACATGTTTTACATGCCCAGTGTGGAGATGTGGGCCACTCCATTTGTAGACAACTCTAACTTATACTAGGATTCTACTAAATCTGTCCTGTGATGTTGCTGTTGTTGCAGCTGCTGTTGTTGTTTTTAACTCCTTGTAGTTGTACAGAACAAATCATTCCTTTTTGCATAGTACTGTTACTCAAATATTTTTATCATCTGTCAGGCTCCTTGTGCCAAGTCCTATTCCTCCCACCTCCAGGTCTTCTCAATATGGCTAAACCTCCCCAGTCCATTCAACTTTTCCTTATATCAGGGTCTCTGGTCTCATCACTATTTGGGTCATTACCTTCTAGCTACTCTCTAGTTTGTCTAAATCTCTCCTTAAGCATGGCATCCAGAATAGCACATGATTCTCTAGGACCTTGAAACACATCTTTCTTTTAAAAGTGATTATGAAATATTTGAGACAAAATGCATAAAGAATATTATAAATAACACCTATGTACCTATCATCAAGTTTAAACAGAATATTATTGAATAGAAGAAGCCTCCCATAGGACCTTCCCTTCAACCTCCTCTTATCTTCCAGAGGTAATCGCTGGAGGACACCACCATTATCATAAACAGAATGATAATCATTATTTACCAATCCAATGCATTTTTTATGCCAAAGATCAGTATAAATTATCCTTTCAACTGCTCATGCCGTCTCAAACTAATAACTATCAATCTTGTTTTTATAAACCTTCCAGAAGAGAGTTAGTATAAGCAATAGCTCTTTATCTGTGTTCCCAGCTTTTCATTATCATTCCTCCCAATGATTTTTTTATGTTTAACTTAAATTCTTATTATCAGTTACAACAATTAAATCTAGAACTGACAATAGCAGAAATGGAGGACCATCTTCTGATGTGATCTTCTCATATCTTTTGAAGACATGTTTTAAATCTTCTGTGCAAATATCTGTTAACAAATCTGGGTAGGTACTAAATAAGATCACTTTGTGTTTTCTTCTCAGAAAGTCTGAGCCATGAAAACTGTAATCGCTTCCCATTATCGAAGTGATATTAGTTTGGCAGTCTGAGCCTCTCTTGGGAAGATTAGATTTTCTCCTATATCTCTGTGGTCCTGTAAGTCATCAATAGGTTAATCTTCAAGCTGGATCTAGCAGTTATCTGTGAGCTTTCCTGAAAGAACTTAAGTGATTGTGTGTATAACATTGGCTGTCCCAAAGCTAATAGCAAATGACTAAATTTCCCCATATTTCGGGACTGTTGATTATACTGAAATCTCACATTCTTCAAAAGAGTTGGTCAATAAAATAGAATAGCTAGGGAGGCAATAAACAGCTCAAGATCTGCCTTTAACACTGTAGCTTCCAGGGTATTCTGAATATATATTTTAGAAGAAAATATCTTCAACTTTCTGCTGTTTAAAATAGACTCTTCAATGAAATAATGTTTGATTTAGATGCTGTTGCAATTGAAATAAAACTAATTCCAGGGCGCCTGGGTGACTCAGTCGGTTAAGCGACTGCCTTCGGCTCAGGTCATGATCCTGGAGTCCCCGGATCGAGTCCCGCAGCATCGGGCTCCCTGCTCAGCAGGGAGTCTGCTTCTCCCTCTGACCCTCCCCACTCTCATGTGCTCTCTCTCTCTCTCAAATAAATAAATAAAATCTTTAAAAAAAAAAAACTAATTCCAAAAGTATTTTTTCCATATTAAAGAAAAATGGCTTTAGTTTCTGTTACCAAATGGATTCTATCTTCATTAGCTAGAAGGCAGCAGACAAATCACTTTTGGCAGATTATACAAAAGGAAAGAAGTTAAATATAGTTTATACCCTTGAGAAAGATTATATCTGAACCTTTAATATTAAATAACCTGGAAAATGTACAAATCTCTGTAGTCATCAAAGTGAAATGCTAATCAAATGAATTACATAGCTTCAGCATCACTAATAAGGTTGTGCCCTTTATTTGTCCAAAAGAGAAGCCTATGAAAGAAAATAAAAAATTTCTGGAAAAATGGATTAAGTTTGTAGGACCCCAAAACTCAAATAACATAGTTGAATAACCATGATTTTCCCCCTTTTTTGGAAGTTATTAAAATATAAGGGAAAAAATGGAGCACTTGGGTGACTCAGTTTCTTAAGTGTCCAACTCCTGGTCATGATCTCAGGGTCCTTAGATAGAGCCCCACATTGGGCTCCGTGCTCAGAGTGGAGTCTGCTTGTCCCTCTCTCTCTGCTCTTTCCCCTTCCTACCCCCACCCCCCACCTGCTTGCTCTCGCTCTCTGGAATAAAAAAATCTTTTTTAAAATAGGAAAAAACAACTTCTATGTATTCATCACCAAAAAATTAACAGATGCTATTAACATTTTAACATTTTTACTTCAGATTTTAAAATTTGATAAAGGAAATAAAGTATTTCAAATGAAATTAAAATTCCCTTTGTCTCTCCCTCCTTCTCCCCAAGTTCCAATCTCCTCTTCTCCTTCCCAGAGGCAATCTCTACCTCACTGCTCAAGAATGTGATGTGTATCCTTTAGTCCATGTTTTTATACTCACTAGATTTATGTACTCTTTTTATTTGTTTTTAATTTACATAAATGCTCTCATATAGTAGCTATCATTTTTGAAAAAATTTTTTTTTTTTTGGCATCCTGTTATTAAGAACCATCCATTTTTGACTAGTATTGGTCTAGGTCATTCACTTTAAATGCTGTATAACATTTCATTTCCTCACACAATTCACTTATTCACTAATGGAAACTTAGGACATTTCTAATACATTTCTATTTTAAACACTGATGCAGGTGACATCTCTTACATGCCTTCTGGTGCACATGTGCTGAAGTTTCTCCAAAAAATATACTCTTAGGTGGGTGCAATTACCAAAATGCTCTCCATATCCACTGTACCAATTACAGCTCCACCCCAGAGTTGTTGTTTCTCTGCATACTCTCCAGCATATGGTATTGTCAATGTAGTGAACATTGTCATGCTTTTTGGGTACCCAGCACCCTGAACATGGTTTTATATTTGGAGAATCTCCAATCATGAGTCTCCATCTCCCACAATAGACATCAATACTCTCTTTTCCATCCTTCCTAGACTTTGCCATTCAGACTCACCCACACCAGATCAGGAATGGAAAGCCAGGGACTTAACAGGAAATAGGTGTTCCTTGAAATTCACTGTTAAAGAACAAAGTAAATAAATTTACTCTACTGAGTAAATTTAAAGATCTAGTTGGCTTTATTCATGATTCATGAATCAGGCAGCATCTAACAAATAGAAGGGTGTTCTGAGGAGTTGTGCAAAATGGGAGGCTTTTAGAAGCAGAAATGGTGGGGGGCAGGATAAGGAAGTTCTTAGCAAATAAAAAGAAAAAACTGTTTCAGGCAAGATCACTTTCCCTCAGAAGGAAGGGCAGGAGGCCTTATCATGTAGATTACCTCACAATGCTGATCAGGAAATTCCAGACTGACTGGTTTGAAATCCCACTTCTGGGTAAAGTGGAAACTGCAGTCAGGTTAGGTATTAGTCTTGCTGGGGCTTAGCATAAGTGACTCCATTTTGGACCTGTTTCTTTTTAACATCACTCTTATTGAAAACAGCTACATCCATTTTTCAGAGACTTCAGAAACAGAGGTTCTAGAAGCAACATTCTGTACTGGTATTGGTGATACAAACAATCTTCAGTATTTAGGATTTCTGAAGGTTGTGGAGTTTCAGTGGCCTAGAGTGGTGTGATCTGGGGCATGGCTCCTGGTCCTCCCTTAGACTCTGAGTTTTCAAATAGGTAATTGAATGCATCTCATAACAGGGTAGGCCTTGGAAACAGACTGCCTATGTAAAAGCCATTCTTTTTTGATGATCTGTGGAATCTTAGGTAAATTAACCTCTCAGAGTCTCTGCTTCCTGTTCCGTAACAAGTGAGAAATAATTGCACCTATCTTAAAGAGTTGTTGTGAGGATTTAACGAGCAAGTACATATGAGACATTTAGAATTGTGCCTGTACATAGTGAGTAATCAGTAACTATTAGCTACTTTAATTTAATACATTCTTTTTTTGCTTAAATTAAGTGTACTGATTTCTAGTTTGCAATTACAAAACCATGTGTGATCTATTCAGATGTTTTTATTTTTTCTAATTTGATAGATGAGAAATCATATCTTATGGATTTTATCACATTTTCCTCAATGCTAGTGGATCTAAGCTGTTTGGTTTTTTTCCTCATGTTTATTGGTCATTTGAATTTCATCTTCTGTGAATTGCCTGTTAGTAGTTTTTGTGCATTTTCTATTGGGTTCTTTTTCTTTTTCTTATTGAATTGTAGGCTGTCTTTATATATTCTGGGTATATAAACCTTTTCTTTATGTACTGCAAATATCACCTCCCAGTCTGTCACTTGCCTTTAACTTTGTTTATAGTGTCTTTATCATGCTGAAGTTTTAAATTTTGATGTGATCCAATTTATTAGGCTTTTCTTTTATCAGTTAGGCTTTTTGTGCCTCATTGAAATTCTTTCCTATCCTGAGGTCATAAATACATTATCCTATTTTTTTCTAAAAGGTTGAAAGCATTCTTTTTTTTTTTATGTTTCAGTGTTTTTACTATAATGACCATGATTTTTAAAAATAAATTACGAAAAAGGTTATAACAATAACTTTCCATTATTTCTCAGCTGCTAGCTTATCAATGAGTGCAGCAGAATTGTCCGTTCAGAAATTGCATAGCCATCTTACTAAGACACAGGAAGCAAAGAGGCAGACTATTAGGGAAGACTGATCATATGAGTTGATGAGAGTCTAGTTTTTTAGGACCTTATCTTTGTAAAAGCCCTTCCAATTTCATGCAAGCACACCTCACACATGTTTTAGATGTATCTATCTAACTAGAGGTCAGCAAATCAGGAGATAGCACTTATGTCATGCTAAGATTAATTTTAATTTCTCCTAAGGGAATTCTAGGCTGCAGGGTGCAGAACAGAATGAAAGAGCAGCATAGAAAAATCTTTGGAGGCTCAAAGCTGCCAACAGCCTTCCTCCTGCTCTGCTCATGGACAGCATGATGTCCTCTATCCACTGCATCAGTGCTCTTGACTCAGGCTTGGAATGGATTGTGTCATTTTAAATTAATCATTTCCAAGCTTCTCTCCATATCTGTTTTGGGCCAGAATAGAAGCCTGGTGTTGCAGATTCTTTCTACCACTCAAATAAAAATGACCATCTTCATTTGCTTCCATATCTCTCCCTCAGGAGTCCACATAAAGTTGGATTTTGTGTACATACTCTATAAATATTCCCTTCCTTAATACTAGGTTAGTTTTGCTTAAAGTTGAAATTGGTGAGGGTACCATAGTGTAGCTGGAAAGGCACAGCTGAGACAGTTGGAAACACTTGGCCATTACATTGTGACAGTCTGCTCTGGACTTGAAGTCCATGATATTTGAGATTCATGCTAACAGGTGAAGACATTCATTTTCAGATTCTAGGGTCCATAAGAAACAGCTGGAGAGCTTATAAAAGTAAAGGGTCTAATTCAGTAAGTTAAGAATGAGAGCCAGGTATCTGCATTTTCACATGCACTCCTAGTGAAAATGTCCATGAATCTCTTTTTGAGAAAATGTAGGTTATGTTATCTCATCTCTAGGGATCTTCCGTTGAGTTCTAAACACTCCAGAGCAGAGTAACACATTATACATTAGTGTCAATCAATTATCAGTTTTGCTAGTCATTTAAGATCTTTGGTGGAAAAGGATGTGGGAAAATACCTTTTGTTGAAGTGAAAGGCAGATGTAGGGATCAATTTAGAGTGTAAAGAAGGCATTGTCTGGAAAGGAGAAGTTTTGGTGGATCAGAAAGATAAAGGTACTAGGAAAGACACAAAAACCATATCAGCTCTGTCCATGGGAACAGGGATGGGCCACTGGGCATGACTCACTTGCTGATCCAGGCCTCCAGCTATGCCTAGGAACATGGCTTGGCCCTGGACACTCTTCTCAAATGACATTCTCTGCCTAGCGATCTCACTTTGAATGGGTGAATTTTGTAGTATGTGAATAATAGCTCCATAAAGTTTTTTTGTAAGCATATTGTATATAGCAAAAGGCAAAATTCGTAAACTCTAAAAGACCGGTCAATAGAACATGTCCAAAATTAAGTAAAAAGAGCAATTTTTAAAAAAGGGTAACAGAGTAGAAGAGATATGCAGGACTAGGCCAGAAGACCTAACAAAGAGAAGGTGGCAGTAGCAATATTTGGAGAAATATTTGGAGAAATATTTGTGATTTTTGTGAAACTGTTTAAAAAATATTAATCTACAGACTCAAGAATTTCAGCAAATCCAAAGCAACACAAATACAAAGAAAACTACCTCTTGGCACATCATAAACTGCTAAAATCCGAAGATAAAAAGATACTTAAAAATATTGGAATCTCCCTTACCTGAATTTCACACATTGGTTCTAGAAGAAGTGGAAGCAAGAAATGAAAGTGTTGAGAGAGGCTGGACCAAGTGATGACATTCTTTTCACGACTGATGAAGGACCTGATATAAAGGAAAACCTACAGTTTTCCACCTCCTATGTAGGAAAAACCTAGTTCTTCCCTATGGTGTTTCTTTATCCTGTGTGTCCCCTTCACAATTCACACAGAACACTTTCCTTCTGGCATTCTGGTCACCAAACGTGTGGGGTTTTTTCTCCCACAGCACAAGCTGCTGATTGTCCCACAATTCAACTCAATTCTGACACAATCTACTTGGATTGTGTCAAAGGTTCGGGCTCAGCCTCTCAAGACTGTCTTCCCATCCCCACTTCAGATGCCAGTTGAAAGCCCAGGTGATCACTTGTGCTTCTGACCAACTGACTATAAATTGGATATTCCAATGACCACCTCCTCAGGTTTGATTAATTTGCTAGAGTGGCTCATAGAACTCAGGGAAACATGTTTATCAGCTTATTAAAGGATACAGATAAACAGCCAGATGAAGAAATACATAGGGTGAGGTCTGGGAGGGTCCTGAGCACAGGAGCTTCTGTCCCCATGGAGTTGGGGTACGTCACCCTTCCAGTGTGCATCATGTATTCACCCACCTGGAAGTTCTCAAATCCTATACTTTTGGGATTTTATGGAGGCTTCCTCACATAGGCATGATCAGTCATTAACTCAATTTTCAGGCCTTTTCCTTTCTCAAGAGAATGTGGCTGAAGGCGGAGGGGGAGGGGGAGAACTAAAAATTCCAAGATGCTAATCATGGCTTGGTATTCCTGGTGACCAGTCATCATCCAGGAGATGTTCAGGAGCCCACCCAGAGTTGCCTCTTTAAAACAAAAGACAATCCTATCATCCAGGAAATTACAAGGGTTTCAGGAGCACTGCACCAGCAACCTGGGGCAAACACAAATATATATATTTTCTATTATCTCACACTGTGTTTAAATAGGGGTAAGAGAAATTGGAGCAGAATGAAAAGAGCCTTCTCAAAGCCAGGTTGGCACATGTCTTCTGGCATAGTCCAGCCTCAAGGACCTTGCAAACATGACCTCACCCTGAGTACACTTTGGTAACAATGCTGGAATTTAAACTCATTGGTTTAAACCAATCACAGGGGCTTCTAGTAATAGGATGATGATCCACAGATTTGGGGAGGAGGATTACCTCTACAGGGATCTCACCTGATGCATGCCAGTAAAATAAAGACCCTTCTGAGTGGGAGAATGCAATGTGCTTTAGAATCATGTGCGGCTGGGTTTGAATTCTAGCTCTAGCATTGGTTATGTGACTCCAGTACTTCACAAGTTTTGGTTTCTTCATCTGGCAAATGGAGATGATATCTATCTTGCAAAATTCTTTTTTTTTTTAAAGATTTTTATTTATTTAACAGAGATAGAAAGAGAGCACAAGTAGGTAGAGCGGCAGACAGAGGGATAGGGAGAAGCAGGCTCTCCGCGGAGCAGGGAGCTCGATGCGGGGCTCGATCCCGGGACCCTGGAATCCTGACCTGAGCCAAAGGCAGCCGCTTAACTGACTGAGCCACCCAGGCGCCCCTATCTTGCAAAATTCTTGATAAGATTAGATGAGTACCAGAGTCTATTTATAAAATATATAGATGAGAATACATATAATCCTGGCATGTTGGGTCATCTACAACATTAGTTTGCCTTCAACTAGAAAAGGAGAGGATACAAATTCCCAGGCTCTATTTTCTAACACCATATCAGAACAAAACACATAGTATACTATGCCAGGGTTAATAAAAATCATCATTATTTTAAAAGAGATATTTATATTTGGTTATTTGGTATTTATCTTATTCCCTAGAAGTGTGACTTTTTCCAGTTAAGTCAAAATTGTTTGCTTTACCACTGTAGTCTTGCTTAAGAGTTTTATTTCAAGGGAAAATTTTAGCTTTCGCATATCCTAACAGAATAAATGCATTTTAAAAAATTATTTCCAAGGACCTTTCTTCAAAAAAAAATTTTTTAAAAAGTAAAATGCTAAAAATACACAATCTAGAATGGATTGGCTGTGTGAGTTTTATAATAAATACAATAGAACTTACATCACTCATACCACTCCTCCAGCTTGTTGCATGGATAAACACTGCCTTTTACTTATAAAATTAGATTTAAAGAATAAAAATTTCTCTATTCAGCAGAAATTCTAATTCAGTGCTCATGATAGTTGAATCTTGTTCATTATAAATAATTTTCAGGTGTTTCTTTCAGAGGTCTGAATATTTTGGCATACATTTTCTATTTCCTTACAAGGGAATTCAAATTTGAATGTATTTCTCTTTAGTCTTAATGAAGATGACTCAAAGCTTCCGGTGGAATTATCTCTATAACATTTTCTATATTAGATGCAATTGTTCTCCTATGGATATATTGCTGCATTTGGGGGGATTTTTCCCAACAATGTCAATTGCCTTCTATACATTTCAGTTAGTAAGTTTCCAAAAGATTAAAAGATCATTGGGGTTAAAAAAAAAAAAAAACTAAGAGGAGCTTTTGTGCTTTCTGGATTGAGGAAAGTATTGAGTCTTTACTCGCAAACAATTATTTTCTCAAATCTCTTTGGTATAATTTTATTCAAAAACTCATCTGTGACAGTGTCCTCTACAGTGAATAAAACATTTAAAAATGCAGTCCTCATTAGCTAGGTGATTTATAAATTCTTAATTTTGAAGGTGTAATGATCCTTTTTTTTTCTTTGTGGTCAATGTGGATGATTCCATTATATGTGATTTGGCAAGCATATTAACCAGAATGATGTTTGATAGTTAATCAGTGTCTTCCGCCTGGGGAAGGTTCCAACTGCTCTATAAGGTTAAAAGAAGTGATAAACAAATCTCTGAGATCTCAGCATTCACTCCTGAAATGTCTCCCCTAGAGTGAAATTGCCCCCGCTTAATAGTGCAGAGTGATGTCTCATGCTGTGTAGAGGAAGTAAGCAAGAAAGAAGAGGCCAAGTTCTATTTCCAGGCAACTGAATAAGAATTCTTTATATTTCAGGAATGTATCCAAAATCTCTGGAGTATCTCAGGCTATGAGTCAGGTTTCTGTCCTTTGTGTCCTATTGAAATGGTATGGATACCAGAGCCGACAGAATGTCAAACCTATATTAAAGCTAGGCTTTACCTAGGACAGGAAAGCTGAAGTCTATACTTTGAGCCCATTTCTAAACTGGTAGAGTCAGAGGGAGAATTTAATTCATAAGATGGACAGGAAAAATTATTTGGATATTTTAGAATAAACCTCTTAAGGAAACATTGTTTTCTTATTCTGTTAGTTTTAGAGAGAAAATTGTTTTCCAATGAAAATGAAATTATAGTGTAATACCACAATTTACTTACTGTGGTTGACAAACTCTAAGATGACCTCCAACGATCCTGACCTCCTGATGTGTACACCTTTGTAAAACTCTTTCCCCTTGACTGCAAAGAGGACTTGTGATATGCTTCTAACTGATAGAATATGGCAAAGGTGGTAGGATGTCATTCCTGTTATTACACCATATTTTATAAGATCCTGTATACACATGCCTCATTTTATTTTTTCATTTTGTTGTGCTTTGCAGATATTGCATTTTTTTTTTACAAATTGAAGATTTGTGGCAACCCTGTGTCAAGCAGGTCTATCAGCACTATTTTTCCAACAGCATTTGCTCAATTTGTATCTTTGCGTCACACTTTGGTAATTCTCACAATATTTCAAACTTTTATTATTATTATATTTGTTAGGTTGACCACTGAGATAGGCTGAAAGCTGGGCCTCTTGTGCTGAAGAGGTAGCCAAGTTGTGAATGCAAAGGACAAGATCCTGAAGGAAATTAAAAGTGCTACTCCGGTGGACACATAACTGATAAGATAGAAAACAGCCTTATTCATGACTTGGAGAAAGTTTGAGCAGTCTGGATAGAAGATCAAGCCAGCCACAACACTCCCTTAAGTCAAGTCTAATCCAGAGCAAGGCTCTAACTCTCTTCAATTCCATGAATGCTGAGAGAGGTGAGGAAGCTGCAGAAGAAAAGTTTGAAGCTAGCAGAGGTTGGTTCATGAGGTTTAAGGAAAGAAGCCATCTCCCTAACATAAAAGTACAAGGTGAAGCACAAGGGCTGATGTAGAAGCTGCAGCAGGTTATCCAGAAGCTCTAGCTAGAATAATCAGTGAAGGTGGCTACACTAAACAACAGATTTTCAATGTAGATGAAACAGGCTTCTATTGGAAGGAGATGCCATCTAGGACTTTCATAGCTAAAGAGGAGAAGTCAGTGCCTGGCTTCAAAGGACATTGAGTCTCTTGTTTTGGGCAAATGCAGCTAATGACTTTCAGTTGAAGCCGATGTTCATTTACCATTCTGAAGATCCTAGGGCTCTTAAGAATTAGGTTAAATCTATTCTTCCTGTGGTCTGTAAATGGAACAAAGCCTCAAAGACAGCACATATGTTTACAGCATGATTTATTGACTATTTTAAGCTCACTGTTGAGACCTACTCCTCAGAAAAAAAGATTGCTTTCAAAAGATTACTGCTCATGGACAATGCACCTGGTCACCCAAGAGCTCTGATGAGATGGAAAGAAGAATATTGTTTTCATGCTGCTAACACAACATCCATTTTGTAGCCAATGGACCAAGGAGTAATTCAACTTGCAAGTCTTATTATTGAAGAAATACTTTTAGTAAGGCTATAGCTACCATAGAGGGTGATTCCTCTGATGGATCTGGGCAAATTGAAAACCTTCTGTAAAAGACTCACCATTCTACATGCCACTAAGAACATTTTTGATTCATAGGAAGAGGTCAAAATATCCACATTAATAGGAGTTTTGGAAAAGTTGGATGACTTTGAGGGGTTTAAGACCTCAGTGGAGGAAATAACTGCAGATTTGGTGGAAATAACGAGAGAATTAGAAGTGGAGCCTGAAGATGTGACTGAATTGCTACAACCTCATGACAAAACTTGAATGGATGAGGAGTTGCTTCTCATGGATGAGCAAAAAAAGTGGTTTCCTGAGATGGAATCTACTCCTGGTGAAATGCTGTGAAGATTGTCAAAATGACAACAAACGATTTAGGATATTACATAAACTTACTTGATAAAGTAGAGGCAGGTTTGAGAAGATGGACTCCAATTTTCAAAAAGTTCTACAGTGGGAAAAATGCTATCAAACAGTATGATACGCTACAGAGAAATTGTGAAAGTGTCAATCAATGCAGCAAGCTTCATTGTCTTATTCTAAGAAATCCCCAGAGCCACCCCAACCTTCAGCACCCTGATCAGTCAGCAGCCATCAACATTAAGGGAAGACCCTCCACCAGCAAGATTATGACTTGCTGAAAGCTCAGATGATGGTTACCATTTTTTAGTAACAAAGTATTTTCTAATTAAGAATTGTACATTTTTTTAGACCTAATGCTATTACACACTTAATCATACACTATAGTGTAAACACAACTTTTATACGCACTGGGAAACCATAAATTCCTTTGACTCACTTTATTGCAATATTCGCTTTATTGCAGTGATCTGGAACTGAACCTGCAATATCTTCAAAGTATGCCTATATTAGAATACTGGAAGTAATGCTGTGAGCTTGATAAAGTAAGTGGCTGAGTTAGAGAAGCCTATGTAGCAAGGAACTGAGGGGGGGCATCTAGTTATTGTGAACAACTTCTAGGACCTGAAAGCAGCCTCCAGACAACAGCCAACAAAAAACTAGGGCTCTCAGTCATACTGCAGGAAGGAAATGAATTCTGCCAATAAGTGGAATAAGCTTGGAAACAGATTCAGGTCCAGTCAAGCCTCCAGAGGAGAATGCAGTTTGGCTAATGTCTTGATTGCAACCTTGTGAAACTCTGAGCAGAGGACTCAATTAAATTGTACTCCTAATGCACAGAAACTGTGATATAATAAATTAGTATTGTTTTAAGGTACTAAGTTTGTGATAATTTGTTATGCAGTTATAGAAAAGAAATATACCCACCCAAATGGCAAAAACATAATATAGAAAATACCAAGTATTGACAGGGATTTGGAACAATTGGAATTTTTATATCTTACTGGAGAGAGTGTAAATTGGTTCGGCTACTTTAGAAAACTGTTTGGCAGCATCTCCTAAAACTGAATATATATGTATCCTATGACTCAGCAATTTCATTCCTAGATATATAACTGAAATAAATGCATGCATGTTTACCAAAAGACATGTCCAATAATGTCCTTAGTCACATTATTTATAACAATCTCAAACTGGAAACAATCCAAATATCCATGGTCAGGAAAATGAAAGAATAAATTGTGGTTTATTCTTAAATAGAATGGTCTATAGCAATGAAAATAAATGAACTACAAATACACACAACATAATAATTGCAAACATAATGTGGAGAGAAAAAAAGCTGATGGTTTATATAAAGTTTGAGAACAGGCAACACTAAACTACACTATTAGAAATCAGTATAGTGATTATTCTGGTGGGGTTAGCGACTAGAAGGGAACATGAGATGTGCTTCCAGGAGCCAGCAATATTCTATTCTTTGATATGGATGCTGTGATACATGAGTGTGTTCACTTTGTGGTAATTCATTGAGTTACACATTATGCATGTCCTTTTTTTCTGTGTCAATGTTATACTTAACTAAGAGGTTTACTTAAAGATAGTATTTCTTCTAGCTAGCCTCTCTAAACCTTTTATGGTTAGATCCAACTCACCTGTCCTTTTGTACTTAGGGTATAAAAGAAGAAGGTGATAGGGAAAAATTAAAACAGATAATAAGTGCTAAATCCAGGAAGCAAATCCATGTCCCGTATTTGTCTAATATAAGACTTCAGGCTCTTATATATATTTCTGGACTATAGAGAGTAGATTGTACACAGCATGCCCTTCTATCCCTCCCTAATCCCATGTGTTTTTTCTAAGAAAATAGATTCTTATATAAGTCACAGTACAGTTACAAAATTCTAGAAATTTAACACGAATACAAGATTTTTATTTAGCCAAATTTATATTTTATCAATTTTCTCAATAAAGGGCTTTACACCATTTTTTTTCCTTCTTCTCCATTTATCTATTTACCTATTATCAGTATGAACTCATGAGTTTTCAATGACTAATAATTCATTGTTATCCTTAATTATTTTGATGCTCAGTTTCCCCAGATTTAGCCATTGGAAGTCCTTTCAAACTGCCCTTGTGTCTTTTTCCATGATCTGTAATTTTTGAGCACGTCCTTAACGTCTCACACAAGATGTACTAGGCTCATATTTTATTTTCCCTGCCCCAGCCCTGAAATCAGCCTTTCTCCAAGGTACTTTGGTTGTTTTCAGTGGAAAATGGTATTAGAAGCCAAAATTTGGGTCCCAGGTGTGGTCATTCTTACTAGGGTGCCTTACTTCTGGCCCTTTTGGGGAAGAGATGAAGATGTATACACACACAGGTACACACACACATCCACAGACACTTGGACGTGCGAGAGCATAACTGAATAAACAAACAGGGATTGCTGTCAGTTCCATTGCCTCCTTACTTCTGAATTCCTAACGTTACCCCTGGTATATCCAGCGAGGTCTTCTCAGCATACACAAAAACAATCATATAGTCCTTTGTACTTTATGAAACACTTTCATGGACATTATCTCCTCTGATCCTCATAACTACCCTCTGGTAGATCCAGAGAAATATCATTATCATCAATTTATAGAAGAGAAAGTTAAATCTCTTAAAAGTTAAGTGACTACTTCACATCACATTGTTAATAAGGGCTAGAATCCCAAGTCTAATGTTTACTTTCCACATAGGAAAGTTCACTGGTCCTTGAACATAGCTAGACACTTCTTCAGTACAGGTAAGGTACAAGGAAATCAGGAGTTCCCTTCACATCTATATGACTACTCAATTCCCAGCTTAACCCTCACCTTCACATGTGGTATGTGAGAAAACAGCTCTTTTATCTCTAAGTTTGGATTGAAAAATATAGTTTCTCCTCCTTAGTTTTTGTCCAAAATAATGTGGTAAACAAGTAACATATCGAAACCCATCATTTTGAAGACAGTTAAACCACTCTAGAGCTAATGAAAATATAGCATAAATGGAAATGCAGACAGTCTATATCTTTACAAAATCTCATCAGAAAAATTCCGTGTTAAATCACTTATGAACTTACGGAATCCCGGCTAAAAATCCAACTTATGAAAATGTTCCTTTTTGAGAATAGTCCCAGATATTTGGAAATAATAATTTTAGAGCATCATGTTATTATAGAGAGTACATGTATCTCTTATCTAATGTCATTATCTCTATACAAATCCTGTTGAATTAATTTGGTCCTATATCCATGTTTATTTCTAGTTTATAACCTTGATACGTATACGAAAGATAAAGTTTTATGTGACAGTTGTGAAAAATCATTACTTCTTACACCTGCAGTACATTTCTCCTAAGAGGCGATCCCCCATGAGTGTAGAAAATTGATTTGATTTACTTAAATAATGGGGCAACTACAAAACCCCTCAGAGCTTCTTAGACAGAGTAGCTTAGCTTGCAGGAGACTTACGGCCCTCCTCTGAGGAAAAAAAACCCCACCTCATATCCTTTATAACTGAAATAGCTGTGCTCTTTTAGGATTTCCTGGTTTATGGTATTATGAGCTGATGGCTGTTGCTCCCCCCATTTAGACTATAGGTAGTGCGTATCACTACTTCCTGATTCTGTGGCAGCCATTGCTAATTGATTGTGTTTTCTGACTTTTTCCTACTATTCATTATCCTTTCCAAACACCTTCCCTCCCCTCAGTTAGTTCATATGTGGTCTCATAGTTTATAGAAGGAGTATAGTTCAATAGGAAAAGCATAGCATTGGGAGACAGAAAACCTGGACTGTGTTCCCACTTTATCTAGAAATATCTGTGTCACTTTGTGCCAGTCACTTTTCTGGGTTTCAGTTATCCTCCACCCCCACCCCCACCATCATCATCATCGTTGTCGTCATCCTTGAAGTTATTCAAGCTCTGAAATTCTGGTTTCTGTTTCAGGTATAAAGGTCCATACTAGTTTAACAGTAATCAGTTTAAGATGAGGAATCAGTCCATTCTGCCTGTATCTGATATACATCTGTATACACGCGAATATGGCGCCCCAAAAAGCTGAATATTATGATCCCCGTTTAGGAAGTGGGACAGGGAGTCCAAGTGGGAACTTCATTCACTCATTCATAAAATATTTATTGAGATATCTCCATGAGTCAGCTATTCTTCTAGGCATTGCAGATCCAACAGCGAACAAGAATGTTCAAGGACCCTGTTCTACAGAATCTTCCATTTTAGAAAGCGTGGAAGGACAAACAATAAACACATAAATATATTAAAGGAAAAACACAAGTTCAAATGGTGACAAGTACAATGAAGAAAAAAACCCCAGAAAAGTGGGATGGAAAGGAGCCAGGAAAATGAGCAGGTACTTTAAAAAGAATGATCGAAAAAGGCTTCTGGGGGGTGGGGCACGGGGTCACAGCTAAACTGAGCCCTCTGGCCAGTCATACAAAGATCTGACTGCAGTGCTTCCAGGCAGAGGGAGTAGCATGTGTAAAGAAAGGTTTTACAAGATGGTTTAGCATGTTGAAGGAAGAGATAGAATGCCAGAGTCATTGCAGTGTAATGAGTCATGGGAGACTTATTGGACCTGAGGTCAGAGAGGTGAGTTGGGCAGATGGGGAGTCTATCTGGAAAGGAGAACACCTTTTCTGCATGAGGCAGGAATGCTGCTTACAGGGCAGTGGTCTTTCTCCTTGGGAAGAGCCAAAAGTGTCACAAATGTGGGATCAAGTAACACCAACTGTCAGACTAACAGGCCAATCATTGATTTAGGTCTCTTACAGAAATCCTAAATCCAATTGAAAGGCTAAGGGTAGAAATCCATGTTTCAATCTAAGACATTCACTGTATTTTTCCTCTGAGGAACCCATTATGTTTAGCAGAGAAAACCTCAGCCTTTCCCTGAAGGGTAGATCATGAGAGATCGTGAGAGAGAGAGAGAGAGAGAGAGAGAGACCAATGACAGATGATGCAGAATTAAATCAAGCAGCTCACTTGTTGGGAGGCTGGGGAGGCACATTACCTCTCTTGATGTCTGTTTTGACAGTGAAGGCTTGACAATGAAGACAATGTCTGTACAATGAAGGCTTAGACAAGATATTCTTGAAGTTCCTTTCCCATTCTAAGTTGGAATTGTTTATTTGTAACTCTAAGATAGATTTCTAAAGTGATTTTTCTTGCTATTTAAAAAATCTCTGTCCTATCAGACTTAAATTTGAATAAGAAACACTAATTTTTCTAAAGCATTTTGTAGTTTATACTTCTATCCCCAGTGCTGTACATAAGTAATTTATACTTAGATGATTTCTTTCCATTAGCACATATATTCTCATTAAATTTCATTATGTTAGCTTATAACTCATATTTTAAGCAGGATAAATTGAAGACTGAGTCCTATAGCAATCCACCGGAAACCAACATTTGGGATCACTCATTTAATCATATGGGAATCTGCTTATCTCCTTTATCACCATTACATCAGGAAAATTTGGAGACACTCATTTAATTGGGTGGGAATCTACATACCTCCTTTATCACTAGTATATCGTGCAAATTGTACCTTTTTTTTTTCCTTTTGTAAAACTCAAGGCAACATTTAACAGTTTCCAGATATCAAGAAACTCTCCTATTCTGCAAGATTTCTTAAAGATCAGTTTTAATCCATAGTACTAGTACTTTGGCAATTAATTCAATGAGTCCCAAAAGGTTAAACTTATTTGAAAGTAAACTCTGATAATCTCAATAGGCTTTCAATTCTTTTTTTTTTTTTTTTAAGATTTTATTTATTTGTTTGACAGAAACAGAGAGAGAGAGGGAACACAAGCAGGGGGAGTGGGAGAGGGAGAAGCAGACTTCCTGCAGAGCAGGGAGCCCGATGCGGGGCTTGATTCCAGGACCCTGGGATCATGACCTGAGCCGAACGCAGACACTTAATGACTGAGCCACCCAGGCGCCCCCGGTAGGATTTCAATTCTTTCCTACCAATGTTAAATCTACATTTCTGGTCTGGCCATCAATCACCATCACAGAGAATATAAAGTAAAATCAATATATTCTTATTTTTCTCTTCAAGCTAGATCCATTAACAATGCCCTTTATTACTTTTTATAAATTTCAATTCTTTCTAGACATTTATCTTTCTGATAATATCATAATGTGGTCCATGCCATCCCTTAATGTGTCTAAAATTATTTGTTCTTCCTTTCGTATTTTGTTTGCATTAAAATGCTGTTTTAATCAGAGAAAGACAAGTATCATATGATCTCACTGATATGAGGAATTCTTAATCTCAGGAAACAAACTGAGGGTTGCTGGAGTGGTGGGGGGTGGGAGAAATGGGGTGGCTGGGTGATGGACATTGGGGAGGGTAGGTCATATGGTGAGCGCTGTGAATTGCGTAAGACTGATGAATCACAGACCTGTACCTCTGAAACAAATAATACATTATATGTTAAGAAAAAAAAAGAAGACAGTAGGAAGGGAAAAATGAAGGGGGGGAATCAGAGAGGGAGATAAACCATGAGAGACTATGGACTTTGAGAAACAAACTGAGGGTTTTAGAGGGGCGGGCGGTGGAGGGATGGGTTAGTCCGGTGATTGGTATTAAGGAGGGCACGTATTGCATGGACCACTAGGTGTTATACACAAACAGTGAATCATGGAACACTACATCAAAAACTAACGATGTAATGTATGGTGATTAACATAACATAACAAAATAAAATAAAATAAAATAAAATGCTGTTTTATTTAGGACGCAAAAGTTATTACATAGATAGTTCACAAAAGGAGAAATATGAATGTGGATAAAACATGGGAATACATGATGTGCCTCACTAGTAGTCAAAGTAATACAAATTGAAGCAATGAAAAGACACATTTTGCTGATCAACTTGGAGAAGTTTAATAGCTCGTGTAGGTAAGGGTCAGGAGATATGTAAACTATCTTATTCTGGTGGTGGGAAAGAAAACTTGTATAACCTTATCATAAGGCAGCATTTGATGTGTACTTTTGATGTGGCTCTTTCCTTTCAAATTATTTATCTTAAGGAAACAATCAGTAATGTTCACAAGATTATGCCCAGAGGATTTTTTATTACAGGGCTATTCATAATTCAAAGCAATCTAAATGTCCAACAGTAAAGATTAAGAGTTGGGTTAAATGAGTTATGGTACATTCATTCTATGGGATTCTATAAGCCTATTAAATTTTAAATGTTGTCGTGGAAAAAAATTAATGATGGAGGAAATGTTCACAACATATTACAAATACAGATTTCAAACCTGTGTTTATACTATGATCTAATTATAACTAATATTTGTATACATGTATAAATAATTTAATTATTTATTCACTCATGATACCCTGAGTTACACAGGCAGACAATGTTGTTTGCCTACCTTACAACCATTTTCCTCTTTTTCTTGTAGCAGACTCCCAATTTAATTCAGTTGTTCCCTCCTCCATTCCTCCCCCACTTGACTCTGGAGTAAATCCTAAATTTAAGACAATCATGGTAGTTCTCTTACAGTTCTGGCCAGTGTGACTTAAATAAAAGTCTATGGATATGTATGGGGGTTGCTTCTGAGAAAGGATTCCTGTTCTTTAAAGAATCACACTGGAAAAGATGAAAAAATAAATAAAGATCCTTTACTTTGGCTGGCTGGGTTTTATCTTTTCTGAATACGATATGAGAAGCTGTTCCAGGCATTTGTGTCCATGAGAATAATTAACAATTTCCAGCACTAGTCATGCTTTTGTGTAAATTCATGTTTCTGTCCATATTTTCCTTCTGCCTGAAGGACTTTCTTTAACATTTCTTTTAGTTCAGGTCTGCTGGAGACGAGATTTCTCAGCTTTTACATATTTGAAAAAAGTCTTTATTTATTGAGATATATTTTTGCTGAGTATAGAATTCTAGGTTGAAAGTTTTTCTCTCTGCTTTAGAGATTTTTCTCCACTGTCTTCTCATATATGTTTTTTCCAACAAGAAATCTGCTGTTATCCTAATCTTTGTGCCTCTGTACCTAATGTATCTTTTCCCTCAGGTTACTTTTAAGATTTTCTCTTTATCACTGGTTTTGAGCAAATTAATCATGATGGTTATCTTCATGTTTCTTGTGCTTGAGGTTCATTTAGCTTCTTATATTTCTGGTTTATAGTTTTCATCAGTTTGAAAATTTTTTGATCATTGTTTCTCCAGATATTTTTCTATTCCTCCATCTCTACTTCTGTTCCCCCATCTCTACCCCTGTCCTCTACTTTGCAGACCCTAGTGATATGCACATTAGGCTGCTTGAAGTTGTCCCACAGCTTATTGGTGCTTTCTATTTTAAAAAGTTTTCTGTCTTTCATTTTGGATAATTTCTATTGCTTTATGTTTAAAAGTCATTAAACTTTTCTTCTACAGTGTCTGATCTACCCTTAATCCCATCCAGGATATTTTTCATCTCAGACACTATAGTTTTCACCCCTAGAAATTTTATTTGGGTCTTCTTTTTTTATATACCTTCCATGTCTCTACTTAATTTTTTGAACTCATGGAATATAGTTATAATAACTCCTTAAATGTCCTTGTCTAATTCTAATATCTGCATTAGTTCTGGGTCAATTTCAATTTATTGATTTTTCTTCTGATCATGGACAATATTTTCCTGCTTTTTCATGCCTGGTAATTATTTATCAGATGCCTGACATTATGAACTCTATCTTTTTGGGCACTGGATATTTTTTTTTCCCTATAAATACTCTTGAGCCTTGTTCTCAGATGCAATTAAGTTACTTGGAAAGAGTTTGATCCTTTGGTTCTTGTTGTTAAAATTTGTTAGGCAGCACTGAACAGCATTTAGGCTAGGGCTAGTTATTCCTCACAATGTAAGCAAACTCTTCTGAGCGCTCTACCAATGCCCTGTGAATGATGAGGTTCTTCCGTCCAGCTGATGGTCCCAGGTACTATTCCCAGCCTTGTGCTGGTAATAGGTACCATTCCCTCTAACCATATGAGTGGTTCTTTCCCATCCTCAGGCAGTTTCCTCACATGGGTGTGCTGATCAGTACTCTGCTGGATACTAGAGGGGACTCTCTGCAGACCTCCAGAGCTCAATCTCTGTGCTGATTTCTCTTCTCTGTCACTCTGTCTTGTGAATTCCGGCCACCTGAAGTTTACCAAATCCTCACCTTGGTCAATTCAGACTTTACCTGGTCTCCCCTTTCCTGAACTGCAACCTGGAGATGCTCTCAAGGCAGCGATCTGGGGCAAATGTAGGGCTTGGCTCATATTTTACCCATCTCTTAGGGATCACTATCTTTAGTTCCCTGATGTCCAATTTCTTAAAAACCACTTTTTCATATATTTTGTCCATTTGGTTGTCTCGGGTGAGAGAACAACTCCAGTCCTTGTAATTCCACCTTTCTTTCATATTTTAAAAATGTCTGATAACTCATCAGGGACCTTTCTTTGTAGTCACATTGGCCTTTTAGATGCCTCCCACCGGTCTCCCTCATTTACAATAAAATATTTCTGCAAATACTCACTCTAACATTTAATGTAACTTCATTATAATTTCAGTATAATACCCTGAGACTATCTTCCATTTAAAGTCATAGATATTTTGACAGACATTTACTGTCCTCTGAATTTCCATTTGCTTGGCCACATATCTTTGTAGCTGGGGTGGGCCATAAGATTACTTCTAAAGAATGGGTGATGACTGGAAGTGGCATGTGTTGTTTTTGGTCAAAGATTTCAAAATAAAGAGTGAGTTCTTCAGTCACTCTCTTCAATGGTACATGGAAGGCTGAAATCACAATTTGAGATAGTAGTACCAAGAGATGGTGGACATCCATCAGTCTGAGTTCTTAGAGTAGAGCTCCCTACCAAACTACCATTCAACATGTAGTGTGATAAGAATGAATGTTTGTTGTATAAAACCACTAGGATCTGGGAGTTAATTTGTTAACACAGTAAATATGGCCTAATGTGAATAACACACTGTAAAATAATATACATCTTTTCTACAAATATATTTTTTTAATATCTAAGTTGCTATAACAGAATTTCAGACAAATCTCAACTACTTGGAAATAGCAATAATATATTTTTAAGCCCTCCAAAATAATTTTGGAACAAAGAAAATGTTATTTCAAACTATTTAGGAAATAATGACAATGAGAACATCTAATAAATCCTATATGCAAATTATTATTAATAGCTGATTGAATTTAATACTAAAAAATGCACCATGACCCAATAAGTTTATTCCAAGCATGATTAATGTTAGGAAATATAAAGCATCCACACCAAAAGGTTTAAGAAGAAAAATAATCTCAAAAATGCTAAACAGAAAACTCTAATTTGATTAAAAAAAAAAACAACTGTTAGCAAATGAAGATTTGGAAGGTAGTTCTTTAAAATTATAATGAAAAATCTATCCCAAACCAACCACTGATATCATGCTTAATGACTAAACACACATTTCTTATTTTGAAATTATGAAAGACAAAGGCTTCCTCGATTAGCACTTATTTACCATTTCTCTGCAAATGTTAGACATTGTAAGACAATAAAAGCAAGAAAACAAAACTGTCAGAATCTGTTACCTAGAAAACTCAAGAGAATCAACTGAAAAGATTTTAGAAGCAATGAAAAAGTTTAGCAATATGACTATAAATAAATAAAAATTGGATTTTTATGTGCCAGCAAAATCCAACCTTGAACAAAGGCAGATTGCCGCACACAAACAGGCCCCTGCAACAACATTTATTGAGGAAACTCATAGAAATGGAAGTAGTATCATGGTTTGTGAGCTTAACATTGCTCTTCACATTCTGAGAAAATGCTAAGAGATCCAGCAGGGTCAGGTGTCAGGTACTAGGAGAGGGATCCCGGCCCAGGGATACGAGGCTTATAAACTGCTTAACTGGGGAAACACCAGCCCCTTGCCAAGCATGGCCAAGATGCTGACAGAAGCTTATTCCCCATCACCACGCTGCCACTTTAGGAGTCACTGTTTGGGAAGCACCAGTCCTTCCTCTGATATTATTTAGGGACTGTGGCGGATTCTGTTATCCAAAAACAGGCACAGCAATATTTCTGATTTTAGACGCTCTTCTAGAAACTTGCCACACTCCATCAAGTGTGGGTCTATCTAGCATCTCCTTGAGCTAGAGTATCCATGTGACTTCTCTGACCAATAGAATAAGGAAGAAGGAATATCATGTGACTTTCAAGGCTGGTGCAACAACAGGACACAGCTTCCAACTGGTGCTTTCTTTCTGTGAGGCTTGCATTGGGGAAACCAGCCACTATGCAATGAGAAAGCCCAAACTAGCCTTTATGGAGAGACTACATGGAGAGGCCAATGTGGAGAGGAACCGAGGCCTCCCCCAACCAACAGAAACATTAACTGATAGACATGTGAGTTAACAAGTCTTCGGGTGATTTCAGGTCTAATCTTCAAGTGTTCCAGCTGAGCCTCAGACATCAAGAGCAGAGAAAAGCTGTACTCACTGTGTCCTGCCCAAATTTCTGATCCATGAGTGTAATAAATGGTTGCTTTGTGCCACTGAATGTTGGGGTAATTTGTCATGCAACCATAGGAACTAGAATAGCCACAGAAGTTTAAGTTTTACATGTGTAGTTTACGTGACCAGTGGTCTGATCTACTATCTTGATATGATGCCAGAATTGATTGCTTTAACACTCGGCTTTATCCAGGTTCCATGGAATTTTGTAGAAGGCCAATTTTCTGGGAGCCAAATTTCGGGGTATCAGTCAAGATAACCATTACCTCTGAGCCATGTAGAAAATATAATGGGAAAAGATCACATTCAGAATAACATTCAGCATAACAGCAACACAGTATCTAGAGAATAGCAAGATATTTGTAGGGCCCAAATAAAGAAAACAAATTTTCTTCTGAAAAACATAAAGGAGACTGGTTTATCTGGAAGGAAACATCCAATGCTGAAAATATGTTAATTTTTGCAAATTAATGTATAGGATTAATGTAATTATAATGGAAAATCTAAAAGTGTTTTTCCTAAATTTTACACAGTAATTCAAAAATTCATCTGGAAAAATAAAAAGAGGATTTATGAAATTTTTGAAAAAGAATGGTATCATTCAGGGTCCAATCACGAGACAGAAGCAAAACAATGATTCAAACAGAGGACGTTTAATATTAATAATTATTATGAGAGAGGACTGGAGTAATGAGGGTTTAGCTAGTAAGAAGTAAAGAGAGCAAACAAATATAATAGCATATAGCCACTAATACCAGGGCTGCAGAAAAAAGGACCTTTCCCAAAGGGCTGAGGTCTAGACTTTGTTAAAGGCCCAGCTACGGCTCACTGAATGTCAAAGAAGTTAGTTACAATGTTACAATGGTCTTACCCATGGAACTTGCTTGAAATTTGCTTTCAAGGGTGCTGGGGAAAGCTGCTCAGCGGAAGATGTCCTGCTAAAAATATTTTACCACAAAACTGCCCAAGGGGAGTGCTGGAGGCATTTATTGGCTGCTGGGTCCTCCAGACTACTGAGCACTGGAGGAGGTAGGCACTAGGGAGCCCCTGCCGGCTGCAGACCACTCAGCAGCAATCCGGAAGGAGGACGGCCTCTCCCTCTTGCAATGTCTCTCTACCGCCCTCTACTGACGGAAAATTAACTTCATGCCCGCTGGCAAAGGAAAATATTTAAAGGACTCCACTATATTTTCCCAGAGCATTCAATGAAGGGTGACCTTGGAGCTGAGAAGCAATAAATTGATTACTGGCAGACGGTGATTTGGATTACCACTATTTGATATTAAAATATGCTTTAGGGGCGCCTTGGTGGCTCAGTCGTTAGGCGTCTGCCTTCCGCTCAGGTCATGATCCCAGGGTCCTGGGATCGAGCCCCACATGGGGCTCTCTGCTCAATGGGAAGCCTGTTTCTCCCTCTCCCACTCCCCCCCTGCTTGTGTTCCCTCTCTCGCTGTGTCTCTCTCCGTCAAATAAATTAATAAAATCTTTAAAATAAAATAAAATATGCTTTAAAACTGTAATAATGAAAACAGTATGAGAGTGGCACAAGACTAAGAAACTGATTAATGGAAGAGACTAAATGAATAAAAAGCTCAGAAACAGATATGTGCATATACATAAATATATAAATTTAATGTATGAAAGAGGTAGCATTTCAAATCATTGGGGGAAATTAGCATTAAGAAAATTAGCAAAGGGTTAGATTTCTATTTCACATTGCACACACAAAAAATTTCAGATGTACTGAAAAATTAAAGTTAGGGAAGCTTGCTCCTTTATTGATTATTGCATCAATTCTTCCCGGTGCCACCAGGGCAGCAGAACCCCCAGCACCACCCCACTTGCTAAGCATCTATGACAACAAGCAGGACTGTGATAGAGAGAAGAGTCCTCTTTCAATTCCTTTAAAGGAGCTTAATATGGAAATTAAGAGCTCCGCTGGAAGAAAGTTTCAACAAGGCACATCCAGGTTCATGGGAAAACAATAGAGGTACAGATAGGAACATGCAGGAGAATAACAATAATGCTGACCTATGACATCAGCACACCACCCCAGGGAAATATGTGCCTTGTGGTTTATAATAATGCTAAATACATCATATATAAAAATGTGGAATGGTAGCTAAAAGAATGAAAAGATTATAACAATAGAAACACCATAATGCGTGTTAGGAACAGGAATTATTACTTCCTCTCCAGGCAATCCCAAGAGATGAAGCAAGAGATTTTGCTAAAGAAAATAGTGTGTCGCTCCTGGAGACATCCACTCTACGTAGCACAAAGTTAGAGTCGTCTTACAAACAATCTTTCCAGGGATATCCCATAGTATTTCTCAGAAACAAATGAAATAACCTTATAAACCTAAACAATATTATAAATCTGTGTTTCACCAACCACTAATAAAAAGTTCAAAGGATGGGGCACCTGGGTGGCTCAGTCAGATAAGCGTCTGCCTTCGACTCAGGTCATGATCCCAGAGTCCTGGGATCGAGTTCTGAGTTGGGCTCCCGGCTTAGCAGGGAGCCTGCTTCTCCCTCTGCCCCTCCTCCTGCTCATGCTCACTCTCTCTCTCTCTTTCTCTCAAATAAATAAAATCTTTAAGAAAAAGTTCAAAGAGGGGCGCCTGGGTGGCTCAGTCGTTAAGCGTCTGCCTTCCGCTCAGGTCATGATCCCAGGGTCCTGGGATCAAGCCCCGCATCGGGCTGCCTGCTTGGCGGGAAGCCTGCTTCTCCCTCTCTCACTCCCCCTGCTTGTGTTCTCTCTCTCACTGGGTCTCTCTCTATCAAATAAATAAAATCTTCAGAAAAAAAAAGAAAAAGTTCAAAGGTACAGTGAGGTCATAACATACAAGTCAATTCTTTTCTTGCCTAGACTGCTGTGTATGATTTGATTTGCAGGTCATTTACAATTGACTCTTGAAAGACACAGAGGATGGGGCACTGACACTGAAAATCCATGTATAACTTCTGATGTCCCCAAAACTTTACTAATAGTCTACTGTGGACCAGAAGCCTTACTGATAACATAAACGGTCAATTAACACATATTTGTAGGTTATATGTATTATCTACTGTATTCTTACAATAAAATAAGCTAGAGAAAAGAAAATATTATTAAGAAAATCATAAGGAAGAGAAAATACATTTACAGTACGATACTGTATCTACCAAAAAAAATCCGTGTATAAATGGACCCACACAGTTCAAACTTATGTTGTTCAAGGGTCTATAGTACTTAAATATATGTAAGATACACGTACCTAAAAAATGAATTCAATTTCTAAAAGAAAGTGTTTTAAATTTGCTCAAAAATAAGGTTTGTCTGAACTCAGAGAACAAAGGGTCTTAATGTAACAACAAATGAAAAAAAAAAACAAAGAAAATATTGATTTATTACCTAAAATTTTAAATCTCATAAAGACACCATGAAGACAATTTCAAGGCCATATTTTAGAAGAAAAATTTGAAAAATTCATGATAAATTTTGACTATCACTAATAGGTAAAGAATTCTTACAAATCAATAAGAAAAATTTTAAAGCCAGAAGAAATTATGCTAAAAATATTATCAGGTATTTAAAAAATAAATCTATGTAGCCAACAAATTTATTACCTCATTAGTAATCTAAGAAATATAAATTTAAAGGAAAGATGATTTTTTTGTCAAATTGGCATATATTTTTAACTATATAATGTCTTAGAATTATTGTATACTCTTTATTTTTTTTTATTTTTTATTTATTTTTTATTTTTTTAAAGATTTTATTTATTTATTTGAGACAGAATGAGAGAGAGAGCTCATGAGAGGGGGGATGGTCAGAGGGAGAAGCAGGCTCCCCGCCGAGCAGGGAGCCCGATGCAGGACCCGATCCAGGGACTCCAGGATCATGACCTGAGCTGAAGGCAGTCGCTCAACCAACTGAGCCACCCAGGCGCCCTATTGTATACTCTTTAATTCAGCAATTTCATTTCTATAACTTTATCTTAAGGCAGTAAAAATAGATATTCATAAAAGTATATGGCCAAAATTGTTAATGACAGCATTATTTATAATAGCCTAAAAATCTAAACTCTTTAGAAATCCAATGATAGAAGATGGGGTTAAACCAATTTTGATAAGTTCCTACAATAAAATACCATAATGTAGTAGGTAAGGGCACAGACTCTAGTTTTAAATTAGTGGGATTCAAATCTGAATTTTATAATTCTTACCTTTAGAGCCTTTGACAAGTTATTTATTTTTCCTAAATGTCAGTATAAAGGGGATCCTAAAAGTCCTTAACATAATGATTGAAATGAGCATTAAATGAGATAATCCAACAATCACCCCTTATATAGTGTTTAGCACATAATGCCAATGAAAATCAACTTCATATTTTCTCTTAATAGATTATCATGTAGACATAAAAATAATGTTTCAGTTGGCCTTGTAATAAAATGGGAAAGTGTTTATGATGAATTGTTAATGGGAGAAAGAAGAGTATAAAATTTTACATAAACTCTAATACAAATTATATAACAATAGAAGCATAACACAGGTATTAAAAAGCCGGGAATTTACATCAAAATGTTAACAGTGCTATCTCTAGGTTACTACATTATTTTTTCCTTGGTAATTTTCTACATTTTCTACATTGCATTCCTCTGCAATGAACACATATTTTATAATAAAAATAATCACAAATAAAAATGTAATGTGATACATTGCTGAGTATGTCCAGCTTTTTTCTCCTTGACTATCACAAAATATTATGCAACATCATTTTATGCTTCAGAAGTTCCAGCACTTATACTTTATCAACAAATTCTTTCTTGTAGGCTATGATTAGATCCAAAGTAGCATTTTCCCTTCACTGCTTTCCTGGTCATTTGGCAGATAGAATTATCAGGAAGGCATGTCAAGAATGTATATTCCTGACAATAGCTGATTTAATGCCAGTGTCACATTTAAAGTGGTGTTTTAATTTTTTTCCCTTTGTACCCTGATAGGATTAAGGGTATAAAGACACTGTTGATTTGCCAATACTCAAATGAAATTTATTTCCTTTGTTAGAAATAAAGCCAACGCAGCATCTACTTGCACATTTTAATATTAACTAAGTTGCCTAAATAACAAATATAAAATTGTGTTGATAATGATAGAATGATAATATTCTAAGTGCCAAGCACATAATATATAATCAACAAATATTTGTTTAATAAAATAGAACCAAAATAGGTACCAGCTACTTACAAAATATTCGTATTGAGCTTGTTAAATTGTTCTTCACTTTTAGAGATATTGTGTATTTCACCATTTTTTTGACAGAAGACTTCCGTGAAACTTTTGCCTGGGGGGCTCGGGGACCTATATTTTAACACTGTCACTGGGCTAGTGTTAGGGCACCCTTGACAATAGCGCTTAGTGACACGTTTTCTCCCCTTTATAATAAATACCCCTGCATTTTCTGCTCATCCTACAGAAGTCCCTGTCTCTGCTGCTCATTCCCCCAGGCTTGGCTCATACTTCTTATCACTCATATAGTACTTGTTCTTATCACTATCCACCTGTATCAGCCAGGATTAGGTTTGGTCCAGTATAACAGGAAACACAACAGAAAGTAGCACTGGCTCTTTTAGGGAAGTTTAAGTTAAGGAAACAAGAGGAAGGCAGTCTGTGACTAGGGAGGGAGTCCCACAGTGCCTTCAGAAACTTTCCCAAGGTTCTTCCAACTCAACTTTCTGCCATCCCCGGAGGGTGTCTGTTAGAAGGTGGACGAGGGACAGTAGAGTATCCTCCAGGCTGGGAAGGCACCTTGAGACAGAAAAATGAAGCAAGCCACTCCATACGTCTACAGTTTCATTCAGGGTAACTTACTGACTGGGCAGAGGGCGAGTGGAGGATCCAGGCACCACGCATCCATCCTCCACCCTCTGCATCCAGACCATCATCCACAGCTTTTACAGGGTGGGAGGCATTGTGGTGAGGTCAAAGGGGAGTTATCTAAAGTGGCACCATCTGTGCACCAGTCCTCTCTCCTACTTATCGGAAGTGGTGTCACCCATGGGACAGTCATCCCTACCAGTTCCCTTAAGTGGCATCTTCGGTGCACCACTTTAGGGAAACTCAGAACAAGCTTTCCTGCATTCCGGTCAGGGCATACATTAACCTCCACGGAGCCTTGGAGGGAGCCCCAAAGGAGGTCATTGCATGGGCATGAGCAAGATAGAGCACCAAGGAGGGAGTCAGTATTACCAGCACTCCTAGAGTCTTGACTCCTGATCCAAGATAGCTGGTGGAGCTCCGACCAGCACAGTCATCTTCCAAGCAGCGTGACACATGATGGCTATGCCTCTTCCTCTTAAGAGACTTTCTATGCATAGACCTCATGGCACTTCCTTAATACCTATGTTAGTTATCTTTTGCTGTGTAACAAATTATGCCAAAATTTTGCAGCTTTAAACAACAAACATGTATTGTCTCCAAGTTTCTGTGGGTCGGGAATCCATGCGCACCTGAGCTGAGTACTTCTGGCCCAGGATTTCTCACAAGGCTGCAATCGAGGTGTTGGCAGGGTCTAAGTCATCTGAAGGCTTACCTTGGAAGGATATGTTTCTGAGATCTCTCATGAAGCTGTTGACTGGCCTCAAGTCCTTGCTAGCTGTTGGCTGGGGACATTAGTTTCTCGCCATGAGACTCTCTGTAGAGCAGATTACAACATGGTAACTGGCTTCCCTCAGAGCAAAAGAGTGTGAGAGGACACCACAAGATGGAAACCATAGACTCTTTGTAACCTAATCTTGGACCTAATTTTTTCACTTTTGTCATACTCCATTCATTAGAAGGCCCAGGTCATTCTTGAGAGGAGGCAATTGCAAAAGGGATCATTGGGAACCATTTTAAAAACTGCCAACCAGGGCGCCTGGGTGGCTCAGTTGGTTAAGCGACTGCCCTCGGCTCAGGTCATGATCCTGGAGTCCCGGGATCGAGTCCCGCATCGGGCTCCCTGCTCATCAGGGAGTCTGCTTCTCCCTCTGACCCTCCCCCCGCCATGTGCTTTCTCTCTCTCATTCTCTCTGTCTCAAATAAATAAATAAAATCTTTAAAAAAAAAAAAAAAAAACTGCCAACCAAAAAATTGTATTAAACAAAACGTGGCCACATATGCAGATTTTCCTCGACTTATAATGGGGTTATGTCCAGGTAAACATCACAGGTTAGCCTAGCCTACCTTAAGCATGCTCAGAACACTGACATTAGCCTATAGTTGGGCAAAATCATCTAACACGAAGTTTATTTTATAATAAAGTGTTGAATAGCTCAATCGATTGAATACTATACTGAAAGAGAAAAACAGAGTGGTTGTATGAGAATAGAATGGTTGTAAGTGATCAGTCGTTTACCCTCATGATGGCTGGCTGACTGGGAGCTGCCCAGCATCACACTTAATAGGGGCATTTAACCTAGTCTGGGAAGATCAGAGAAAAATTACCCAAGGAAATAAAGTCCAAACTTCTTTTCTCCCAAACTTCCCATGTTCAAATCCCACCCACATTTATTTTTGTTTTGTTTTGTTTTACTGTATATTTGCTACTCCCCCCTTGCCAACCCTCCTCTCTAACGGAAATGGATTACCTGTTCTGTGCTGAATACACTGTATGTGGTTATAAAACCTCTCTCTTCTTCTAGATTAGAGTAATACATATCTTGGACTCCCTTTCTCATTCCTATTACTGAGCCATCGATATTTCCTAGCAATATTTCAGGCAGAGGGAGGTTTTCATTCTAGCCTAGCAACAAAGTTTTGAGGCCATATTTTTCTGGGCTGATTTTATAACTGGTTTGTCTTTTTAAAACTCATTTCAGACTCTGCTGTTAAGCTCCCACTGCACAGCAGTCTATAATCTACAAAATAACTTACTGGGCTTGTTGTTCTAGCATACAATCACTTGCTCCAAGGAAGTTCATCAATGGCCCCCTCAAGGATTCTGGGGATATTTGAAGTCCAATGAAAGAGAAGTATCCTTGAGACTTAGAAACATATTCTAATAATAGCATCTAGGTCCCTTGTTGTAATGTCAGGCATGGGTGCATAAAATAGATTGAGTCCAACTGTTCCCATTATGTACTTGTGCTTCACAACGTTAACGATGGGCAAGAAATCAAACCAGGCATTTTCAGCACTACCTCCACAAGCCATTCCACCAGGAAACCATTTCCTTCACTCAATCAGGCACTGTGAAGTCATTTCAAGTATTTCCACCGCTCCCATTTCAGCCAAATGTTTGAAATTCTTCCAAGCCTTTCTGAAAAAAATTTAAGATACAAATTGGCACTTGAAGGATTAGACAAGACAGTGGTTGAACTCTGTGCTTAGCTTGGGTTCTGCCAGCCATTTGCTGCATGACTATCACAAGACACCTGACCACCCACACCTTAATGATCTAGAAATTGATGGCTTGAGGGAGGTATGTGCCTTAAAGAGTGTCAATGAAATCCATGGAATGCTTTAAAGAGACTGTTATATAATTTAAGTTCATCACTACTGGTATTAATCAACCTCTTTTCTTGATGCATTATTCATGTCAATTAATTAATATAATTAGTAGGACTCAACTTTGTCTTTCACAATGAGCACAGCACGTCTTTTGTCCTTTTTTTTTTCTTATTGGCATTTAGCCTTTTACTTGGCAGTAATCAACCATATATACTTCACTCACAGAAAAAGCAACACATTAGTCATCACCAGTCATTAAATAAATTCCTTTATTTTTGAGAAAAAAAATTCCACACCAAACAATCTCTACTCTCTGCCATGCTTCAGTACCATGGATGTTGATCATTGTTCTTGCCATTTCTGCCCATAAAAAGCTGTGAATCTGAAAGCCAACAGCATTCAGTCACCTTTTTCATGCCTCAGGCAACAGCTCATTCACCCTGAAAACATTAGGGTTGGCCTCAGTGATGGACTAAAAATACTCTTCAGCGCAAGACTGAGGCATAGATGTAGGCTGAGGCAGTTTCAAGTTTTGAACTTGGAATTTACATCAAACGTCGGCACCACCACTTAGTTGGGGGCTAGGGAAAGATGGAGCCAAAAATCATATAGAAGATAAAACTTTGAATACTGCCCACCTCTGTTTTTATTCTCTCTCAATATTCTCATGCTGTCCATAGTTCCTGATTTCTTCCCAGCTCTGTGCCCTACCTGCTTTTTTCTCTTCCCCCAAGAAGGCTCTTCTATTCCAATATCCCTAGAATCTTAGAATCTCAGTGATAGAAAAGCATACAAACTTCTCTGGTTCAACAAACCTCTATCCAGTGCATCAATCCTGCCTATAACATTTGCCAGCGTATTTTCCATCCTCTGCTTAAGATCTCCTAAAATTAGAAGGGAGTAGCCCCTTGCATTGCAAAAGATAAACTTTTAATCTAATTAAAAACAAGTTTCCCATTGAACCAAAAATCCTCTGTTACTTTCTACTTGCAGCATTTTATTCATTCGTTTATACATTGAGGAGAAGAAAACTGGGCAGAATCTTTATGGGTAACTCTAAGGGTTTCCAGAAGAAGAGGGGGTTCATACCTTCAGGTGGTCAGAGAAAGCAGAAAGAGCAGTATGTGAAAAAACACAGATAGCCAAGCTGCAAACAGTTTGGGGGTAGATGGTGTTACCATCTTCACCATCTCTTTATCTACTTCTTTTAGGTCTTGAAGAATACTTCATCCTTTACCAACTACATCTCTCTCCAGGACCTTGTACTACCAGATAGCATCTTTTTTCTTTGGCATCTTTGTCTTTCCTGTATCTTTCAATAATGTTTGAGGGGTGCCTGTGTGGCTCAGTCAGTTAAACATCTGCCTTGGCCTCAGTTCATGATCCCAGAATCCATGGATCAAGCCCCACATCAGGCTCCCTGCTCAGCGGGGAGTCTGCTTCTGCCTCTCCCTCTGCCCCTCCTCCTGCTCGTGCTTTCTTTCTCTCTCTCTCTCTCTCAAATAAATAAAATCTTTTTTAAAAACAATATTTGAGTCTTCCCCAATGGAAATGCCTTCCATGGACCCTGCCTAGCTTCAAGTTTCTACCGTTCTTCTTCCTTCCAAGTAATTCCTAGTGAGAGTAGCCCAGTGTTCCTTAAGGTGTGGTTCATGAACAACTCACACCAGAGTCACCCAAGTCCTTGTTTAAAATGCAGCATCCTGGGCTCTAACTCTAGAAGTAATGAACCAAAATCTGTGCAGCAACCTAGTATTTTTTTTTCTCTTAAAATGAAGCTGCTCCAACATTAGAGAAGCACTGAAGTAGCCAATACTCCCAGTCTCCTGAGTCCACTGTAAGCAAGCTTCCACCCCACTTCGTTACTAAAACTCTCAATACTCTCTGCAGCAATCACCCCTTCTTAAAGTTGTATCCTCTTGTTTTCTGAAATCACCACCCTTTGGTGATTTCCCTCTTTACTTTTGTCTCCTCTTTCTCTGTCCTTTCCCTGGACTCTATTTGCTCAAAATTGTTTCTCAGTTGTTCATCCCTGACCCTTTTCTCCCTGTACATGTACTTCCTGAGGAATTTTTCTAAATCGTGGCTCCAAGGACTATCTATAGATGATCTCCAATACCCATATTCTGCTCCACCTCTATTTTAATCTTCCTAGTAGTCATGGTGAACCAGCAAAGTCACCATTTAAAAAATAGAGTCCTCTTCATAGTCTCCCTCCCCTCAAACCTGTTTCTCCATTTTTGATTTAATATCAGTAAGGATGCTTTCAAATTTAAGTAACAGAAAACTCAGACTCGGTTGGTTTGAATAATCAGGAAAATGTATTGTTTCACATAATGAGAATTCTAAAGATAGGTCAGTCCCTTGATTGGTTAACTCAGAGGCTAAATGACATCAAGCAAGATGCAACTCCTCCTATTTTTACTTCCTGCCATTTTCAGCCCATTGGCTTATCCTCAGGCTGGTCTCTCATTGAGATCACTGCAGTGGTGTCAGACATCATATCAAGACAAGTAGTATTAGTTGGAAGAAGACAGGGACTATTACTTTTCCTGTGGATCTTCATATCAGCAAAGAAAACCTTGACCAGAGCCCTTTAGAAGACTTCTCCTCTTCTCATTGGCCAGAATTGTGCTACATGCACTTTCCAAAATCATCTACTGTAAAATGGACAGAGAGGGGCCACTGTGGTAGGCCCACCTCTCTTGTACCATAATGTTGCCTTGAGGATGGTCGGTATGTAAATAGCCAGGGTTCTGTTAGAAAAGAGAGGAGATAGTTGAATCAATTATAATTAGGGTTGTTTTTTAATGATTTATTTATTTATTTCAGTGAGAGAAAGAGAGCGCGTGCAGGGGGAGGGGCAGAGGAAGAGGGAGAGAGGAACTCGAGTGGTCTCCTCACTGAGCACAGAGCCCAGCTCACGACCCTGAGATCAGACCTGAGCCAAAACCAAGAGTCACACTCTCAGCCAACTGCACCACCCAGGTGCCCCAATTATAATTAGGTTTGATTGCTATTAACAAACATCCAATTCAACAGTGGCTTACATATATAAAGAAATCCAGAGGCAGAAAATCCAGGACACTTGTCTTAGCTCCATGAAGGGATGAGGGATCCAGCCTCCTTCTAAGTTTTCTGCTTTTCCGGATGAAGTTGCCACAGCAGAGTCCGGCCAGCCTCTTGAGTCTAGGCAGTAGTGTTCCACAAATGAAAAAGAAGAGCCCCATCTCTCTCTCTCTTTTAAGGAGACTTCTCAGGTAAGATGTATTCTTATGTTGCAAAGGAAGATGGTAAATGTCATTTTAACTTGATACATTGTCCAGGGCTTTGTTACTAAGGAAGGAAGCAGGTCTACTGGGAGGCAACCAGCAAATCTGCCATGGGGTGAGTATTCATACAGGTGTCTGTTACTGTCACCATTCTTTCCCTCAAGTCATCCAAGCTGGAAACCAAGCACCTTCTTTAGTTGTCTCACATCATTTGACATATATGAGCCTGGATGATTTTGTCTGCAACAGACTTAACCTTCTCTTTTATCTCAATTCCCACCGCCTCTGCATTAGATCGGAACTTCACGATGTCCGGACTCTTGTAAGAGCTTCCTTCCACCCCCATCTCTATCCAGACTTCTTATTTCAGTTGATTCCCAATGCTATCTTCAGATTCTTCCTTAAACACAATGCTAATTTACTAAAATAACTCCAACAGCACTCTACTGCTTACTGACTGAAGTTAAACTGCCTAGTAAGTCAATCAAAACTCAATACGGTGGCCCCAGCCAATCTGCCACTACCCCCTGCATTTCCATCACACCAGACCAAATCCTTTCAGAGCCATCCAGGTATCACTGATTCGCTTAGTGATATTTGTTTTGCTAACATATTACAATATGTGGTTAATATATAATTTTCATTTTTCCTCCTGCCAAATACTTTCAACCAATGAGATTCCCAATATGATTTCCTAAGTCGTATCTATTCTATAATGTGTATGGTTTATTCCACTCTGGGATCTCTGTCGTCTATTTTCTTTCTTTTTTTTTTTAAGATTTTATTTATTTGAGAGAGAGAGATAGCGAGAAAGAGAGAGAGAGAGCACAAGCGGGGATGGGGGGGAGAGCCGGCAGAGGGAGAAGCAGGCCCCTGGCTGAGCAGGGAGCCCGACGGGGGAGCTCAATCCCAGGGCCCTGGGATCATGACCTGAGCCGAACGCAGAAGCTTACCCAACTGAACCAGGTGCCCTCATCTATTTTCGTGATCTAGCAAAGAGTTTGGATCTACGATGGCTAACTAAAGGTATGCGTGTTATATTCTTGAACAGACTGTGATGGAGCAAAGGAAAAATAATTACCTGAACTGAAACTGAACTTTTTTAAATGTTTTTTCCAACTTTATTGAGGTATATTTGACAAATAAAAATTATATATATTTAAGGTGTACAACATAATGTTTTGATATTTGTATGCATTGTAAAGTGATTAGCATACTCAAGCTAATGAACATATCCATCACCTCACATCATTATAAGTTTTGTGGTGAGAACACTTAAGATCTACTCTCAAAAAATTTCATTTATATAATACAGTATTTTTTAAGGCGTACAATGTAATAATTTGATATAAGTATATATTACAAAATGATTATCACAATAAGGATGGTTAACACATCCTTTACCTCAAATAATTACTATTTTGTTGTGCTGAGAATATTTAAGATCTCTCAGCAATGTTCAAGTATACAATACAGTATTGTTAACTATAGTCACCTTGATTTATGTTAAACCCCCAGAACTCACTCTTCTTACAACAGGAAATTTGTACCCTTTGACCAAACTCTCCCCAGTTCCCCCACCCTCCAGCCCCTGGCAACCGCCAACCCACTATCTTTTGATGAGTTCATTCATTTATTTTAGATTCAATGAGTGAGATCATATGGTATACATACAGATTCCAAGAAGGGTCAAGATGCTCTTTGAAGAAAGAGATGATAAAAAAAGTAGCAATCATCAGATAATTAGGGATGGGTGAAAGTTCTTTGACATCTCAGAAGCCCTATAACGTTACTGCAGACCAGAAGGATTAACCATAACCATCTATTATTTAAGTTGGAAGATGTTTATGTTGGAGACACATCATGACTCCAGGGAACTGAAGATAAATAAAGAGAAACAGCTGGTTGATGATACTGAAAAAAAATTTTTTTCCCCAAATTTATGCAATAACAACATGATTTTATTTCTAGGAATGCATCCCATCTTCAGATACTTAGAGGCAAAAGCAGATTTATCCTGAAGCCAATGAAATCCTAAGTATAACGACCTCCACGAGGACAGGTCTTTTCTGAAGTTCTGTGATAGGGCCATAGCTCTATGTTCATGTGGTTGTATCAGCATTTTTTTATATAATTTAAAAGTGACAGGAAAATTGCAAAAATAGATGCATCACTACTATCCAGAGACCCAATTTGAGTTTTGCCAATTGTCCCAGTAATATGCCTTATAGCACAGTGATTCACTTTATGATTATATATTGCATTAGACTCCTTCGGTCTGGAGCTCTTCCTTAGTTTTTCCTTGACATTCATGACCTGGATGCTTTGAAAATTATAGGCCAGATATTTTGTAAAATGTCTCTCAGTTCGGGTTCATCTGATGTTTCCTCATAGTTAGATTCAGCTTATCCATCTCTAGCAAGAACATTACAGAAGTAATTCTCTGTTCTTCTCATTGCATTTCTTCAGGTGGTACAGGATTTCCATTTGTCTAGTTAGTGGTGATGTTAACTTCAATCATGATTGAGGTGGTGTTTGCTGGGTGTCTCTAAAGTTACCTTTTCCCTTTGTAATGAAGGTATTTGGGGGAGGTATTTTGAGACTTAGTGAACTTCACTCACTAGTCTTAGCATTCATTAATACTCGAATTATTACTATAATGGTTGCCAAAAGATGATTTTCTAATTCCCTCAATTCTTCTACATTTACTAGTTGGCATTCTACTATAAGTAAACGCTTTTTTCTTCTCCCCATTTATTATTCACGAATTAACTTAGAGCGGTGTGAATTCATGATTGTTATTTTATTCAATGAGCAATAATCTATTATTAGCATCCTTTATTTTGACCTCAAGTTGTCCCTGATTTGGCCCTTTAATCTGGCTTCTGTGAATTTTGACACACTGCCATCATTCTTTGAGTATCTCTCGCTTTCTAAAAGAGCAATATTTCCAAGTATCTTCTAATTTCCATGGTCCGAACCTGCAATAGTATTAACAAACCAAGATCTGAGCCCTAGGGGTGCTCACTGCTTTGGGGTGTTGCTATTCCCAAGGCTTCTCAGTGGAGAAGCTAAGGAACTTATATACGTTTACATCTGTATTTATTTTTATATCTTTCTTTTAGATTTTTATTTGTTTTTATTTTTATTTATTTATTTGAGAGACAGAGAGAGAACATGAGGGGGTGGGCAGAGGGAGAGGGACAAGCAGACTCTCTGCTGAGCAGGGAGCTCAATGAGGGGCTCAAGATTCCAGGATCCCGTAATCATGACCACCCAGGTGTCCCTATTTTTATATCTTTTTATATATGAATTTACACTGATACCTCCTATTGCAATCCAACACAAGGTTCATTTTAGCTGTCTCCTTAGCATATTTAGAACTCTGTTCTCTGACAGTGAGAAGCCTGGCTACCAAAACATCAATTTATTTACCTATTGGATCAATTTCCCTTTTCTATAACCAATCTTCTCCCCAATACCTGCCACATGGATGCCCCCCCCATCCCACCCCATGCCACACACCACCTGACTGTGCACTGGCTTTCTCCTCACCCAAATAAGCCCTTCTCTGGGCTGCCTCTACCCACCGATCCTACCTCACCCTGAGTTCAGATTTCCTCTTTAACACTGTTGAACTTCAAAGTCCTCCACTGGCCTCATGGACAACCTCCTCAGTCTTCTGGGGCTCTGACAGCTCACATCTACCCATTCCCTCCCCCACAGAAGATGCCGCCTTCCTACTCCCCCCACCCCCGCCCCGCCGTGATCTTCCATACCTCATGCTGCGGCCATTGCCTTGACCGCTCCTGACAAGACACCTACTTTGGTTCCAATTAATGTTTTTTGGACTTAATTGTTCAGAAAATAAGGGTGGAAGGGAGGACGATTTTAATGTTTTTTATAAAATAAGGATATTTTATAAATGGCCTTTCACAAATTTGGAAAAGATAGTTTAATCACTTTCCGTTAAGAACACCGACTCGCGGCGCCTGGGTGGCTCAGTTGGTTAAGCAACTGCCTTCAGCTCAGGTCATAATCCTGGAGTCCTGGGATCTAGTCCCACATCAGGCTCCCTGCTCAGCAGGGAGTCTGCTTCTCCCTCTGGCCCTCCCCCCTCTCATGCTCTCTCTCTCTCATTCTCTCTCTCAAATAAATAAATAAAATCTTTAAAAAAAAAAAAAAGAACACCGTCTCTTCCCACCGCAGCTTCCCTCTGTCACGTGGCCCCCGTGTTGCGTGGCACTGGAGCATGCATAAGCATTTTGGGGATCTAGCGAAGGAGAACTTGACCTGGAGTTATATTTAGTTTGCATATTGTAGAATATATTTGTGTGGAATAATTATATATTTATATTTAGCTTTATTTTGCCACCTGAAAAGCATTTCTGTGTGATTTTAACAAAGTGAAACAGATCTGCATGATTGTAACCTGCCACGAGGCAACATTGACAATCAGACATTGCGACAACACAGCTGCGATAAAAGGTGAGTGCAAAGATCTCATTGTTTGTCATTAATAAGTTTGCCGAATATGTGCCGCATGCAGCTCACACCTTAATCTTGCTGGAATAAAAAAATACTGACCCCACCGAGGTTGGTGATTGCTTTGATATTTGGTAAAAGCTCATGTTTTCTGGCTCATCTCCTAAATAAGAGTATTTAAACCCACATACCAATTTGGCTTTTTCTTTTCTTTAGCCTAGATGTAACAATTTGACCTGCCCTTTATTTATACAGACTTGCAACATGGACACAAAGAAGATGCAAAAAGTTTATTTAAAAGTTAGTGGAACTCAGGGCACCTGGATGGCTCCGCTGGTTGAGCTTTGACTCAATTTTGGCAAAGATCATGAACTCGGGGTCGTGGGATCATGGGATCGAGCTCCACGTGGGGCTCTGTTCTCAGCGGGGAGTCTGCTTGGGATTCTTTCTCTGCCTCGGCCCCTCCCCTATGCTCGGACGTGCACTCTCTAAATAAAAAGTAAAATCTTTAAAAAGTAAATAAAAGTAAAACTCAAAAATACTACTTAACTGTAATTTGGTAGTCGTTTTATGAACATCTCAATAGAACAAGAATTTATAGATTCCTGATTTAAATGTATGTGAACAGTACCTCCTTTTATGTTTAAGTTTATGAAAGAAAAGTAAAAATTTAGATGAAATTAATAAAATATGAAATGTGATAAAGATGAGTGATAAAATCTAGAGAAATTGTTTTGACACCAAAAAGTCATTCATAGGAAGAGATAAATTTTGAATAAAAGTAATTAAAAAAAGCTATAGAGAATTGTTTGATAATCCAATTAATGAAGTGGAATGAAGCATTTGAATATAGTGAAAAAATGTTAAATTTCTTGCTGGTTTGACATAAAATAACTGACATCAGGGAAGATAAAACCCATGATATACCACCATAATGAAAACATTAATGACAACAGGATGATAATGTCATTAATTCGAAAAGAATTAAAGACAAGTCACTGTGAAAAAGAATTTGAAACCCCCTAAAATCTTATAGCTCATGTATAAAAGAAACTGGATAGTGTTTTCCCAAATTCGATAGCAACGCTAGAAAGTTAACATGGTATTAACAACAAAGAGTTGTGAAATTGAAACATTTTTTCTAAACTGGTAACAATAAACTTCAATTTTATCAACCATCCTAGAAAAATTAATGAATTATCATTCCTTTTTCCATACAGACTATATTGTAAAAATTGTTCCTATAGGAAGAGCCTGTCAAAGATTATAAGCACCGCACCCCCCACTAAATGAGAGTGGAAAATATTACAGTTATGTGAATTAATTCAATATTATTTTATTTTTCCAGATTTTGTGAGGTTAGTGATATTTGCCAGCTTTTACATTTGTAAATTGTTGTCATCTACCTTCTCATTCTAAATAAATCTTCATTTGGGGGGCCTGGGTGGCTAAGTTGTTAAACGTCTGCCTTTAGCTCAGGTCATGATCCCAGGGTCCTGGGATCGAGCCCCACATCGGGCTCCCTGCTCAGCAGGAAGCCTGCTTCTCCCTCTCCCACTCCCTCTGCTTGTGTTCCCTCTCTCGCTGTCTCTCTCTCTGTCAAATAAGTAAATAAAATTTAAAAAATAACTAAATTGTAAAAATAAATAAATCTTCATTTTAATATTTTTTCATGTTCGCAAGTTTTATTATTTTTATTAAGGAGGATTTCCCAAATATATAATCCCCAGGCCCCACTTAGTCTGGATCTGCCCCTTCTAGAATTGATAGTATTCAAGCAGTCTTCCAAGCCTTCGCTCATGCTGTTTCTTGTGCCTGGGCCTGCCACCACCCCTTTTGTTATTTATTATTCAAGATGTAACTCACACGTTGCCTACTCTGTGAAACCCTTCAGCCTCCATTCCTAGCCGTCTCCCAGGCAGAATGCTTTCAGAGAACATTTATATATCTCATTTGTAATAAGACAGATAATTATATCCCCTAACAGAAATGAGCTCTTTGAAGGCAAGACAGTGTCACATTGTCCCCAGCTCCCAGCCTTACACCTGTTACTCAGGAAGATTTAGTAAATATTGGGTGACCAATGACTTTTTGAATGAGTTGCAGTGTCACACAATACGGTAAAATTTTAAGACGTATAGTTGCCAATAACCAGAGAGAGTATGGTGCTCCCTCTCTTTTATCTTGTTACTTAGATTTCTGGGTCTTTTTCCCTGAGCTCTTTTGTGCCTGTAATCCAGTTTGTATGGCAGGTCTTCTGTTCGTGGAGAAACACTTCTATTTTCTTAAGCTGTTGTTAAGGTATCTTTTACGAACAAGTAACTTATTAGAGGGGAAAAAAAGAAGAAGAGAATGTTGGGTCCACAGTGCTCAGGGGGAACTTATCATTTCTTTGTATGGTGGACAAACGAACAGAGAGCCTCTGGAAAAAAATTTCATATCCTGATCTATTCAGCAATCTATTAACTTCCTTTCCTTCATACACAGTGAGCTTTTTTCTGCTTTTTTGCCCTCCCTCCATGGCCTACTTCATTTCCTCTCTCATATTTAGCACATTAGTGCTTTCTCTAAGTTTCGACTCTTCTTAGTATCAATGTGCTTAAGTGCAGATGTCACTTTTCAGGCCTGCGGCAGTTTTTCCTATGTGTCCTCATCATTGGTTCCAAGCGGACTTGCACAAAGCCTTACCTCTCTTTGCTCAGGCCTTTGATATATATTGTGTCCCAGAATGGATGCACGACTCTGCCCAGAAATTGCCTGTCCATCACCTTCTGCTGTGCACTGCAAAATTAACTGTAGCCTCCATCATTCATAAACAACATGCTCTCCATGTTATATATCTCTGAACATTGTTTATTGAAATGAGGGCAGCCTATTATCACCGAGTTGTTTGATTATTGCCTTGTGCTTGCATTCAATATTCATTTATGCATTCATTTATTCAACAAACTGTAATGGAGTACTTCATAGGTATTCGGGACTATTAAGATCCTGGAGGTACAATTTATAGGATTGGGTCTTTCCTGACCAACAGCTCTGTGTGAATTATAGAGTTACGGAAAGCAGAGGCGCTTTGAGCCAGAAAAGTTGGGTTTGTATCCTGGCTCTGTCTCCAACCAGCTGTGAAGGGGTTTACCTGAAGGTCTTTAGTTTTTTTCATAGGTAGAATGGGCAAACAATATCTACGTTCTAGTGTTGTTGTTTGGATTGAATGATACAATTTTGAAAGCATCACTGAATGGTGGATTAGAGAAGGGAAGGTGAGGGCATGCCAACATCCCAGGGTTTTCTCTGTTTCAGTTAGAAACACACCTTTTCCCTTTCAAGGAAATGAAAAGCAGCTACTGAGCAGCGCTGAAGACAAGGAAAGTGGTCCCAATGCCAGACCCCAATCCAGCACCGGGAGGAAACACAGTCCTATTCCTTCCACATCCTTCCCCACATCAGACCCCAGGCCCAGAGCTAGCAGCAGTGGCTTGCACTTGACAGTGACCGTGACTGGGAGAAGCATCAAAGACAAGCAGTGAGAGTTGCCCGCAGCATCAGCACTGCTGACAACACCCAAGAAGTGAAGATTCTGAAGACAGAGCAGTATTCCTCAGATCCCAACTTCTAGCACTCAGCGCAGTGAGCATGAGCAAGACCTTGACGTCAGCTCTTGGCTGCGGCAGGTGGAGCCAATGACCTGGTTCCTGGTTCAGAAGGAAACAAAGGGGTCTAGGATTAGGGGTACAGGAGGATAGCTGGAGGCCAGAAGGATTCTTTGGGCATTGTCAGGAACTATTAGTTGCACTAAATTTTTACATTTCCGATAACCACACCCCACTGTCTTTCCCCAGTTTTGTGGCTTGAGGAGATACCTGCTCCCATGTGCAGAACCGTGATCCTAATGTATTGAGTGCTTGCTTTCTACATGCCAGACACCTTACTAGATTTTATATATATGTTCCATCTGCACAACTCTTCAAGGTGAGTGTTATGCCCATTTTACAGATGAGAAATCCAAGTTCAGAGAGAAGATAAGCCCCTTTTTCCATGATCACACATGGGAGATATCGGATTTCTACCTGGGAGTCTGACTCCCACAGCCAGGTTGCTCTAGCTCCCACGTTGTAGGTGCTCAGCTTTTATGGCATGAATTTTGAATGAATCTTGGGCCTGCCTCCCTCTTCACAGTGCCCAAGAGATTCAAATATGAGCACTTAAAATTTTCATGGCTATTACTTACTTCATCATCTCCCAAGGAGGGCCATGGAACTGTGGACCGTACCGTGGAGAATTGTTCGAAGTGCTGCTCCATGACCTTGCTCCACTTCAGCTAAGTCCTCTGTGTGTGTGTGTGTGTGTGTGTGTGTGTGTGTACTATCGCCTGACCTAACATTGCACAGAGGGGACTGGGATTTCACAATCACAAGTAGAAACAGCAATATTCCTCTCCAGTATCTTTATCCCCTCACTTCTTCCAAGCAAATTTTCCTGAGTGAAGCCGTTCATTTTAATCACTCTGTGGAATGCTTTATTTTAATTCGTTCTCCTTGTTTCATTCTGCTTCATATTTTTAAACATATGGTGACTCCCAAACTAGATTCAACAGCTCTAGAAGTAAAAGCCGTTTTTCCGGTTTGTTGGTATCCACACTGAATTCTGTAGGTGCTCATTAAATATCAGCACTTTCGGGGTACTGTGCGCAGGTCCGGGGTGGCAGTGGGGGATGGAGGGGAGCAGGCAGCGAGAGGAGATGGGATTTTTGAATAAAAGCCACTTACATACATTACCTGTATCTCCCCAGGTCCCACCAGCCTTGGGGAGTCTAGCAAGGCGACAGAATCAAGAGATTTTTACCCAAAGAGTATCTGTCTGGTCAGTCCAGGTGACTCCTAGGAAGCTCCAACCCCGTCCCAGGCCTGCTGGAGGGGACAAGGAAATCCTTAGAGGTTGTGTCACTTCGTGGACTCCCGGGTTTAGTCCTCCTGGCTGGGACACAGGAGACTCTGCCCTCCTCTTCCCCAGCAGTACTCACTTAGGTGTCAGGTTGTCACGCCCCTACCAGGCAACCCGGTGGCCGTGGTCCTTGCTCTTTCACTCAGACAACATGGCCAAGGGGATCCCAGGTGGCTGATCTGAAGGGCATTCCCAGCACATAAGCGCTGCAACCCATGCCAACCACCTTCCGGCTAAACTGAGGAATTCACCACCCCCTTCACCTGGGTTACTGCTCTTACAGGTCACAGAGCCCTGCTGCCCGACCTATAGGTTACAATGAGGGCGGTGACCCGATTCTCAGCAGACTCTCTTCCTCCTGGGACGTGGGTACTGGTCTCCGGGTGCAACGAGGGCCAGAGGGAAATAGGAGCCACATAAACCTCATAAACCTCAGACTGCTCCTCCCTCTGACAATGACCCATTGTCCTTGGGCTGAGCTTGCACACCTCTACCTTCTTCGGGTGAAATCATTCCCACAAGGCTCCGTGGTTCCTCTTGTAAATAACTCCTTGGCAGGCAGGACTGCCCTGCTGATCCTCCAGGCCTGTTTGTGGAATAGCAGGATTTGCAGTGGCTTCCCAGACCCTAAGTCTCACTCTGGAACTCTGCTAGACATCGGCTGCCTTTGGCCATTTTGAACCGTGAAGTCTAAAGATTTCTGTCTGCCCACGGGTGCTGTTTTCTCCTCACCCCCTTTGCCCACGTGAGAATTATAAGTGGGTTTGGAATCTTTTCAGGTTCTATCCTAGGACTCCTGTTTAGAAAACGATTTCAATCCTAAATTTCTATTTTAAAAAGTCGTCCTTAAATGATTTAAGCAACTAATTCTTGATATTAAGTTCACTGGACTTGTTTAAGTGTTTTATCCTAAATACATGTGAAATTAGATATTAGTAAGGGTTGTGCCATCTCTGAAAAAAAGTTCCTGAAAACTGGAAACTTGGCAGTCACGCAGGAGTGAGTACAAGTAAGCCTTTTTTTTATCTTTTGGAATAGGGTCTAAACCCTGCAGTTTTCAAAAGTCTACTGAAAGGGATTAATGGTATTCCCATTAAGGCCAAGATGAAAATTGGAGAAGCATAATTATCTTTGAGAATTTTTAAAAAGCCGCCACACTAGGAATATTCCCCAAAGAAAAACTAAATTTCATTTGCTTCTCCTATAACTGTAATATTCCTTCCCACACTTCCCCCCCCCCAAAATGAGAAAACTTATTTAGAATTGTGTTTAATTGATTAAACCACAATCATAATACACAAAACAATCACAAACACACCCACAAAAAAACTTTTTTCCTCCTCCCCCTCCTCCTCCTCCTCCTCCTCCTCCTCCTCCTTCAGTTTGGGCATATTGAGGAGTTAACTTCAATTTTTTGAAATATTTAAATTATGTGACTGGAATCTTGAATGTATAATCTTAGTTGTTATAATGTGGCTAATCTTGGTTAAGCGTGTAATGTGTTGCTTAGAAAAAGACAACTTAATCTTCTTATTTCTTATCCCCAAGGAGAAGTTTATGCATATGTAATCAGAATAATCCTGACTAATAATTAAACTAAGGGTCTTCAAGCTTCATGATATTGTGAACTTCTCCTAAATTATTTCACTGTCTCCAGCAGTTCTCTTAATTTGGAACTTGTCTGTATGAAGTAAGTGCATAGAAGTGAATTGTGGTATTTTGCCTAAGTTTTTTTCTCTCACTCATTGTTACTGAACTAAATGAAACAAAGAGAAAAATATACAGGTGATGTGTTTCAGTAGCTCAGTAAAGATAATCCTGTTGGACAGTAAAAAAGCGTAAATGCCACATGGCTGTAAACTCTGGTGGCTTGGTAAACCCGTAGAAAACGGGCAAATGAAGGTCATTCTCTCAGAGAGAGACCAAGAGATACAGGCATGCTGATAACAGTGGATTGACACCGGACCTGAGGCTGATGGGTAGACTGTCGCTACAGTAAATAATTATTTTTAAATAATTTATGCAAATTCAACCATGCTTGCTTAGAAGAGAGAGACGTGAAAATAGCAGTTGTCTGCTGTCCCCTCAGTGATCATCCTCCCCAGAGTGAGACAAGAGACATGAACCTGCCATGACGTAGTGTACTCCGTTCCCATGCTCTTCTCACCATGTTTAAATATTTCAGGTGGCTCCAGGATGCAAATCAATCATTTTATCTGCGGCTCAACTAAAGAAACAGAAATCTACTCAAATGCCAGAAGAAAACCTGGCCGTGCCAAGTTCATGAGAGATGGTCTGCTGGTCTCCAGCCGGCACTTAGCAGAGGAATTTTCAAGGATAATTTTCAACATTCCCATTAGGTCTTGAGCTGATTTCAGAAAGCCACCTCTGAGTAATTCGCTATTCCGGCATACAATCATCTCATTGCTATTTACCTCCATCCCTGCTCCCATCACTTCTAAGGGAAACCCTGTGATTTCTCTTCTCTGTTCCAGATACACGTGTTTTAAAATATGAGGCTAAGTTGGAGGGAGGGAGGAAGTGGAATGTGATTTGTCTCCAGAACTCTCCTCAGCCAGGCCTTGCTTCGTCAATGCCATCCAAACCTGGGCCCTGGTTTACGATATCTATGAGCTCTATTCTTCATGGTCCTGCTGAATTTCATCTAATGGAAACTCTGAGTCCAACTTCTCCAGTCTGAGATTCTGGTGTCACTTCTGCTGTGAGGCCTGCCCTCAGCAAGCTATTTAAAACGGGGATATTGGGGCGCCTGGGTGGCTCAGTCAGTTAAGCGTCTGCTTTCGGCTCGGGTCATGGTCACAGGGTCCTGGGATGGAGCCCCGTGTCAGGCTCCCTGCTCAGTGGGGAGTCTGCTTCTATCTCTGCCTCCCAACCCTCCGCACTGATGCACGCGCTCTCTCTCTCTCTCAAATAAATAAATAAAATATTTTCAAAAAATGAAATGGGGATGTCGCTTGTCAACATTCCCAGTGCCTCTTGCCTTACTGTCCTTTTTCCTTTTTTCTCATGGCACTATCACCTTCTCACTTTTTTATTCTGGCTATTTTATTCCAACTTTTATTCTGATGCCCTGACTCTCTTAGCATCTTATTGTTTGTTGCCTGCCTCCCCGCTCCCCCCAGCACCCCCACCACTAGGAGCAAACTCCTTAAGGCGGGGATCTTCCTCAGTCTGTCCATTGATGCATCTCAATCACATAGAACAGCGCCTGGCCCACAGTGTTTAATGAATATGCTGAATGAATATGTGAGGATTCTACTCTCAATTCCCTGGGCAGAAATAGTTGGAGGGGTAGTTATTGGCTTAATGCAGGTCTTACATCTGTGCTCTGCTAAATTCTTTAACTTTATCACCATAAAAACAGGCCACTGGTAATTAAAATTTCCAGAAGTTGCTCATCAGTTACTACCTGCATGGGAAGCGAGGTACAATGTCCAAAACAGTTGACCATTTTTATAATAGATCAAAATCCATTACTGCAAATATATTTGGAACAGAAATTCGTATGACAGAAATGTCTAAATCTAGCCAGTGGCCCATTTATTTTAAATCAGGTTCTTATCCACAAAATCCTACTACAGTAAAGTGATTTAAAGAGATTCTTCATCTTCCCTTTAATGTAACTTAACCTGGGTATTAAGAAGACTTCAATTAAATAGTTTGATGAGGAATCTACATTTTATAGACCATAAGAGTCATTTAAAACAAATGGCACTAAGAGAGGGAGGCAAACCAGAGATTCTTAACTATAGAGAACAAACTGAGGGTTGATGGAGGGGGGGGGGTGGGGGGATGGGTGAAATGGGGTCTGGGGATTAAGGAGGGCCCTTGTGATGAGCACCGGGTGTTGTATGTAAGTGACACATCACTATATTGTACACCTGAAACTAATATACTGTATGTTAACTAACTGGAATTTAAATAAAAACTTGAAACCAAAAAAATTAAACAAATGGCACTTCTTAAACTCTGCTGTTATGAAACTCTCAACCATGCCTGTCTCTTTCTGAAGTGTTTTTAGTACTAACATAGGCAAGACTTAAATGTTTGCCTCAATTTTCACCTGCCTGTGCCCCCACAGGGTACAAATATTTCTAAAGACTTGAAGAGTTACTTAAACACCAATCCACATTTTTCTTAACATCATTAAAACATACCATTGCCTGCTCACTCTAGGTCTAACCATGATCTATCTGATGGAATTAAACTGGTAAATCAATGAGGTGCCATTTCAGCATTGCTGGTCACAATTTTCTCTTTTTATTAAAAGTTGAGTTTGTCTCGACTCTCATTTTTTTATGTCCAGCCATTATAATTTGTACAGATGATTTGAGCCACAAATGTGCAGAGACCATATTTTCTGAAACAAAAACATGCTGTAGCAGTTTAGGGAACCAAACACACATTGATTAGTATTCTGGATTTACCCCGCCCAGGCTGGGCCTGACCCTAGGCATGTTCTCTCTCTATCGTGAGACACTTTCTTCATCCATAAAATGAGTCTACTCACACCCACTTTGTAGTATTACTAAGGTTAAACTTCCAGTAGTGTCTGGACATGGAGGCTATGTGCCATGAATTATAATCATAATCATTAATTTGTCCAACTTGACCATCTATTTGAGAAATTTTACAAAGGCACAAAACATCAATCTCTTTTAAGTATGTTTAACCAATTGTTTTCATTGAAAACATTACACGGAGTCAGTGTTATCCTAAAAATCCAGGTCATAGAATCACTGTCTTTACCGGTCCTGATTCTTGCCCAAGACCCTGGAAGTTATCTCAGCGTTTTAGGAGGCCCAGAGATCACTATTTGTCTTTGTTTAAGCAAAGGGACATGCATATGGACCAGTTCCTCACAGTTATGCATTGAATTATGTCCCCCGTAAAGATGTTCAAGTTCTAAACCCCAGTACCTGTGAATGAGACCTTATTTGGAAACAGAGCCTTTGCAGACAATCAAGCGAAGATGAGGTCATTAGGATAGGCCTCATTCAATATGACTGTGTCCTTATAGAAAGGGGAAATTTGACACAGGGACAGAGGCCCACAGGGAGAACGCCATGTGAAGATGAAGGCAGAGAGCAGAGTCATGCTTCTACAAGCCAAGGAACGCCAGATATTGCCAGCGAAATGCCAGAAGCCAAGGGAGAGGCCTGAAACAGTGTCTCCCTCACAGCCCAGAAAGGAACAACTCTGCTGACAGCCTCCAGAACCATGAGATACTAAATTTCTGTTTTTGAAGCCACAGGTTTGTGATACTTTGTAACGGCAGCCCCAGCAAGCTAATCTAGTCCCCCAGATCACACAGTAGCTGTGGAGGGAAGAGGGAAGTAGCTCGGGTGCCATTGCTCTGCATTGTTGCTACAGCGATGCGCTCACCTGCTAGTTCTGGGAGGGAGAGCGGACAATCGGGTGTATATTTCATCTGGCAATTTACATTTACCTCCTTGCCTGGCCTCCCGCGGGAGAGGAAAACAAGTTAGGTTGAAAACCAGCAAGATTGTTGTAAAGTTGCCAAGAAGAGGGTGGAGGCACAGAGGTCTTAAAGTTCTTTCCTGGCCTCAGCTTCAGGCAGAGAAATCTTGCCACCATGAAGGCGAGGGATTTATTTTTTCTCTTTACCAAAAGAAAGCAAGCTTTGAACATTCCCCCTTTCCACAAGCAGGTGTAAACTGAGCTGCAGCAGCCGCAGCTGAGGGATTGCTGCAGGGCCATCCCTTATAGGCCAGTCTTAGCCTTTGAAGCACCAGGAGGCCTAGAAGGAGATTCCACACTGCCCATTTCCCCCCACCCCATTCAGGGCCCTTCTGTGGCTAATGCGCCTAGCAGAATCCTCAGCTGTTGGTGCTTATTCTTAATCAACCAAAGTAGTGTTGGAAAACGTCCATCTGCCACGCGTGCACGTGCACACATGCACACGCACACGCACACACACACTTGGGATCTCTAAACAATGTAGTTTCTAGTAGTTACTGTGTATCAACTACCTGCCAAGACTGTGCTAAGCATTTTGCACGCATTACTTAGCAAACATTCATTCGATAGTGACTAAGAGACTACTATGTGCCAATGAGCACACTGGGTGCAGGAGATAAAATGATGAATAAGATTCAATCCCTGCCTATGGCAGACACTAGTTTTTGCTTACCAAATATACACTACACCTTTCTGCCCCAATTTAGGTTATGCAAAACCTTGCTCTCCCAGCCTCCCTTGCAGTTTAGCGTTCTAAGCACCCATTTATGACCAAGGTCAAGAATGGGAAGGTTGCTTTCCTACTAAAATGAGACAGATGTGATTATCTTCATCTCTTTCCCTTTCTTCCAGCCTTGATTTGGATGTGATGGTTGGAGCTGCAACAACCATCTTGAACCCATGGAGTAAAGACCAAAAAAGTCAGAGATGTCCTGATACTCTTGAGCCTCTGGAACATTACCAGCAGCCACTACCTCTGTACTTCTTTTTGGACAAAGAAGGTCAGTCCATATTTGTTTAAGCCACTGTTAGGTTTTCTGTTACTTGTCGCTGAACGTACTCCAAAAGAGATACAACTTCCTTGATGAAGTTTATGCTCTATCTGGGGAGACAGACATAACCAATCTACATCACAACAATTATTTAATTGGCATTGTGACAAATGCTATGAAGGAGAGTTATAGGGCACTAGGAACATGTATAACAGGTCTGTCCATTTCCAGAGTCCATGTTGTCTGGGAACAGAACTGGGTATATTGTAGATTCCGCTGCTTACTAGCTATATAACTTTGGGCAAGTTACTAAACCTTCCTAAACCACAGTTCCTTCTGTAATCTGTGAAATGGTGACTATAATATTCTCTCTCATAGGTTTGCTGTGAGGATGAAATAATAAAATGCACATAAGCTGGTTTGTAAGTTCCTGACCCAAAGTAAGCATAATTATTAGTATAAGTAATCCTTATTATATTATGTTAGGTTATTGTATATCACATGCATATTAATACTACATATGTATATTAAATATGATTGTGGTAGGCAGAATTTTAAAATGCCCTACTCCTTGATGTACAAGCCCTATAACAGTCCCCTCCCGAGTTTGGACAGAACTTGTGAATTTGATGATGTATCATTCCTGTAATTATATTATCTAATATGGCCTTGATAACTGAAGGTTATCAGGGTGGGCCTGACCTAATCAGGCAAGCCCTCCTGTAGCCGAGTTTTCTCCAGATGGCAAACGTCTGAGCAAGAAGTCAGAGAGATGTGCTCCCTATGGCCTGAAAGCAGCATGACAATTATGCTATAAACTACCTATGGGGGTCACGTGGCAAGGAACTGGAGCCAGCCTCCAGGAAGTGAGGGGGTCACTGGCCTCCAGCCAGCAAGAAAACAGGGACTTCAGTCTCTAGCAGAAAGGAAATGCACTCTGTCAACAACACAAGAGCTTGGAAGAGGACCCTGAAGCTTCGATGAGATAGCAACCCCAGCCAACACCTTCATTTCAGCCTGGAGAGATCCTGAGCAGAGACCCTACCTAAGCATGACCTAAAGACCTGTGACAGAATACATTTCTCTTGTTTTATGGCACTAAGTTTATGGCAATTTGTTATGTAGCTATAGAAAATGAATATAAATATACATATATTTTCTAGAAGGATGTATTGTGTAATATATTGCATCAGGATAAAGCGTCAGAGGCCTTTTCAAAGAGATCCAAAAAGACAGAGGATTCGAGAACATAGGCGTTTGTTGCCCTCACACACGGCAGTCGTGAGTGAGCAGTGCAGGTCCTGGGGGGCTCTGCTCTGCACCCGCCTCCAGGTGCTCGTGTTTCTCTCAACCTGTCTGCCTGGCAATCCCCAGAAAGAGCCCGGTCCTCATCAGCAGGGTCAGAGGTAAGTCCTGGGTGCATGGGGAAGTGTACGAGAGACGGGGTTGAGAGCATCGATTTCCTTTTGAGCAAATGATGCGGTGCCAGAGGCATCACTCATGCTCCCATTCCATTTTTGAGAATTTAGTCCTGTGGCCACGCCTCGTCTCAAAGGAGATCGGGAAATGCAATCTCGGGGTTCAATGGGGCTATGCCCAGAAGAAGAGGAGAGTGGATTTTGGTCAGCAATGAATAGTGTTCACCACAAATATGATAAAATAATAGCAATCAGTACAATAGACGGCCAAATTCCTCTCAAGCCTTGCTCCTGCTGGGCACTTTGTTTGGATTACTTCAGAGAGAGCCAAATTTGATTGCAGAGGAGATACCTCCCAGTTTTGTAATGCTGAGTCACTCATTCATGTGGCAATGTTGACCCCTGCCTGGAATAACAGTAGCTGAACGTTGACAATGACCGTACTGCTCACCTCTCATTGTAGCAATTCATAATCAAATGTACTTTTCTTGGTGCTTTGCAAACTGATACAGACATGTTCCAATCAATAGGCTTTATCTACCTACCCATCCTCATCTGTGACATGGTGCTGGGGGGGGGGGTGATGATTAAAGAGCAGAATGCATATACCCCCCTGCTATAGCCTGGCATTTCCCTGCCCCTCATCTTCCCCCCCCCCCCGCCCTTTAGAGGATTATAGGAAGAGGAATTATACAAGATTTGGGCCATTTTGCCATGATTTAGTCAACGGGCTAAGAGGGTGTGCACTGCTGGACAGTTTTTCACTTGTGGCAAGAAAGACCACGTAGGCAGCTTCAGATTTTCTTTGAGGATTAGGCTATCAAAATTCCCCTTTCCTGAGACTCCTCCAGGCACTGCAAGAGAATGCGTGTTTTGCAAGGAGATGGAGAGAGTAAATTTTATTTGGTTGACTGGATAGTCACCCAATAAATGTTAATGATATCAGTCATAGTATATATACCAATGTCATCCATTTTAAAGGAAAGGGGAAATTGTCTCACAGATTTTCAGAATTCCTATCACAGAATCTTATTAATGGTTGATTTCCTTTTTTCTGAAGCTGGAACTTGGCTTTGGAGTTATTTTTCAAAATACTGTGTATTTTGCTAACCGTATAGAGCTCCCTGTGTTATTTCATCCATAAAACTTGTTTCTAATGCTTTTTTTCTCTGAGCTCTAAGTTGATGACGCCAGGCCTTTAGGAAAGGTTGGTCTTCTGATAGGATTGTTACCAGCTAGCAAAAGTTCTAGAATTCCGATAACATCTTTTATAAAGGAACTCAAAGCATTTCCCCAAATGATAAGCCCCTTCTCTTATTCCTTTCTATGCTCCCACAGCAAAAAGGCCATTTAGGTATTAGCAACATTTTTTTTTAAAGATTTTTTTATTTATTTGAGAGCAAGAACAAGAGCAAGGGGGAGGGTTGGAGAGAGAGAGAGAAGCAGACTTCCTCCTGAGCAGGGTGCCAAAGTGGGGCTCGATCCCAGGACCCCAGGATCATGACCTGAGCTGAAGGCAGACATTTAACTGACTGAGACACCCAGGCACCCCTTTAGCAACATTTAATCTTTTTTTTTTCTTCCAAGAATATTTCTTAAGCAGCAGAATCTATTTTATTTCAAGTTAACTCATCCCAGTTAATGGTCCAGGTCTCCATACACTAAATTCAATCCATGCAGAGGCAGAAAGCTGGACACTGTAATTCCCAACTAGGGCAGTCTCATATACGAAGGGAGATCATGAACCTATGGGATAACTCAAGGTATGGTGAATCTACTGACCAGAAAACCTAAGAAGGGGGCTGTCTAGGGCAGGATAAAGAAGAAGGAAGGAGTCTGACTCCTACTCCCATTTCTTTCCCAACATTTCTCAATTCCAAGGGCAAGGGATGGACCTGCACTTTATTAAAATAATAGGCAATCATCCAGGTGAGGATATGGCTGCCAGCAGTGTTAGGTCTGTACTTGACCAGACACACACACACCAAAGAAATGACTTCCTCTTCCAAGTTCCTGCAAACACAAGTTGTAGGTCCTTAGCAAGACAAAGAAGGAGTATTCATTCCCATTATGGTTTGGGATTTCATCCAGCCCTGATGAGTTACTGAGGCAGGTCTGATGGAGAACTGACAAACTAACAATAACTTGAATTAGCCTGGCCATTTGCAGTCACATTTCACATCTTTTATCGCAGCTGCTCTTTTCAGCAGCTCACGGGAGTAATAATAAACGGAGCTCTATAACTGAGCATTTACTGTGTGCCAAGTGTATATATCCTCACTCATGGACTCTTCATGACACTCCTCAGAGTTAGGTCCTATCATTAGTCCCATTTTACAGATGCGGCTTGGAGAGGTTGAGATTCCCAAGTTCACCCTTTGGTTAAGTGACAGGATCAGCTCTGTGAACCTAGACAGTCGGGCTCCAAGGCTCAGATGCTAAACCACTTGCACCATCACATTGGTTTTTAGAGAAAATAAGCGACCAGTAACCAGCAGCATTGGAACTAAGACCTGTTTGATCTCCTTCTTTCTTATTTCAGCATTCTACTGGTTTGGGAGCCTCCGAGGTTTGTGCTCTAGATAATCATCACTTAGAGCCACTGTGGCTGTGTTTCCCCACTGTGGTTACTCAAGAATCAACCTTTTTTCTAAGGTCAAGCTCAGGACTTGAAACCTTTAATTTCTTTCCAGCTGACATTTTACCATTTCATAGTTCCCAAGCATCCTGGAGCTTGTAAAGGAGTGATTTCAGATATCCAGTCCCCGTAGCTCTGAGAACAATTCATTTTAATGTTGGGATATTGCCCAGAATTCAAGAAAATGAGCATGATCCTTCCAGTTTAGCTTTTCATTCCACCTATTGTCTAAAACTCTGTCTATAGGCGTAAACTACTAGGTTAGAGATGGGGAAAGAATTTTAGTGTTCCAGATGATAGTCTTTACCTGGTTTTACCTGTTTTTTTGGTGTGTGTTAGGAAAACAAGAAGCTCAGTTAATTGATGAATTTCTTTATTCATTTGGATATTTTGGGGTCATGTAAACAATGGAAAAAATACATTCCTTAAGGTTTTATCACCAATCTAATCATAATAGAAAGTTGTTCAGCAGATCTAAAATAAGTCCTGTGAGTCTAGGAAAAAGAAAAGTTTTAATTATTTGTGCCAGAAAATGGCTTTAGAAGATTAATGTTAGGGAAGGTTCTATAATGGTCTTCTGGTAACCCAAAAGGATTTATAAAACAGAGAAAACAAACACAGTAGAAATGTCTTCAGTGACTTGGCTGAAATGAACAAAATTACAGCATTCTCCTGGAGACTTGGTCTTGATTGGATGGCTATTGATCAAAGAGGATCTTGAAAAAGTGTTAAAGGGGCTCCTGAGTTAAACATTTATCTTCCCTGTTCCTTAAATCCTGTATCTTTACAATTGATGCCTTTAAAAAAATCAGCCAAAATTTAGAGCTGTCAACAGCTAACCTAGTAAGGCATTTAAAATTAAATATAATAATGAAGTTCTATTCTATTAAACATTAGTCAAATGATCCTTTTAAAAATAAGCATAAAAGCTCATGACTCAAAGTCAATAACAATTCTAGAGACTGTTCTTGTGAAGAATAGAGCTATTTCTTTACAGTGTCAAAGTAGAACATTATTTGCAAATTTAGTTAAATTTAATTAAGGGGTACCTGGGTAGCTCAGTCGGATAAGCATCCGACTCTTGGTTTCAGCTCAGGTCATGAACTCGGGGTCAATGGGTTTGAGCGCCACGTCTGGCTCCATGCTCAGTGGGGAGTCTGCTTGAGATTCTCTCTCTCTCCCTAGGCCTCTACCCCTCCCCACCACATACTCTGTCTCTGTCTCTCTCTCTCTGTCAAATAAATAAATAAATAAAATCTTTTAAAAATTTTTCATTAAAATTATCTGTGAAAGATTTGACCATTTCCAACATACTTGATATAAATGAGATGGAAAGAAGAAAGGAGTTAACATTTAGTGAGCAATAGCTATATATTGAGGAAGAATATTAAAAAGGATAAAGATCTTTATGATACATGAGCAAAAAATTTTGCCATCTATTCTCTTCTCCCCTTATCTGCCACCATCTTCGCATACCACAGCCTATGCAGAGCAGAGCCATTCCTCAACCTGGACTTCTCATTTAAGGATTACAATGTATGAGGGAAATAAACACCTCACACATTATATTTCTCTAATCCTCTGTATTTTTGTTTTTTTGTTTTGTTTTAAGATTTCATCGTTAAGTGATCTCTATATCCAATGTGGGTCTTGAACTCAGAACCCTGAGATCAAGAGTTGTGCGCTCCACTGACTGAGCCAGCCAGGTGCCCCTAATCCTCTGTATTTTTGGATCTCCTTGAAAAAGCATCTTAGACTTTACCTGATACAATGCTCTAGCTAATTGCTTTAGAATGATATCCTTGCCCTGCCCAAATGAATCAACCTTTTGGTTTGTATCACTTAGGTTACTTGTTTCATGAAGGTACCATGCCCAATCTATTGGTAGTGTTGAAAATCATGAAATAGAAAAAGACCTAAATCTTTTGGACAAGATGACACTGGCAGGAAACTCCCTTCCAGCTCCTTTACTTCTGTGATGATAGGACGGGCTGCTACGGGGAAGACACTGGGCGAGGTATTGTAATATTTTGACTCATGAAATTTTCACAAAAACAACTCTTTCCCAAACAAGTTTGGACAGGTTGAGTATGTGACTTTCTTGGTGTGGGGCAGCCACATGTTAATAAAACTTCCCAAGGTTCTGCTATCCCGCCATCTGTCTGGTTTCCATTTATTCCAGGACCCCTGAATGGGTCAAAAACAGTTTTAAAAGGGAAAGTGGGGCTCTTGGCTACTTTAATATTATATTTTATGGTCCATTTTAAATTTCATTCTCACCACAATCCTTCAGAATAGATAATACTCTGCTCATCCTCCAGGTGATAAAACAAGCCCTAAAGGACAAGAAACTTGCCAGAGGCTAGTGAGCTGGAAAGAAAGAAAACCAGGATTCGATCCAGGTGGGTTTGCCTCTAGCATCCCAAGTTTTCCCACCAACTCTTCCGTCTTCCTCCTTTTGCGTCCTGTTGGCTCTCTCCTTTTCTGCTGCCTAAGCTGGGGGCTGGCATCTAACAAGGGGTTGGGAGGGATGTCAAGATCATAACAACACCTAGTGGCTAGAACAGAGCCGCTTGTTAGAGGCTTCTCCCGTATGTTCAGGTTGTTCAATGAGCTGAGAGGCAGAGTGTGCAATGGGGAAACAACTGGTCTTGAGCTCAGACCAGGGTTCAAGTTCCTTCTCCGCTATTACTGAATGATATCTCCTACTGGAATCAGTTACATGTGACACTAGACTCCTGGGAGACCACATAATCAATGGACCACAGCCTCTCCACCAAATCTACTGCATCAACCTGTCCCTCTGAAGGGTGTGTTCCTGACTCCTGGTCTCCACTCTAACTCAACCTTAAGGAGGAGCCTCTCCTGCTTACTAGGTTGGTAGCCAGTGGGCTCCGATGCCTCTTTCCTAGTCCTTCCAGGCCTGGGAAGTCTTTGTGGTGGCACCTTACACCCAACCTCTCTTGTTTTCAGCCTTTAAGTTTTAGCCAGAATTAGAATTGGACTTGTCGTGGCTTGAACTTCCGGATTTGGACTGTAGATTCCTCCCTAGGACTATCCCAGCCCCTTTGTTCTCGGTTTTCTCTAACCCTGCTACTTTAGCAGCAGCTTTCTCTCTCCTCCCAGCTCCAGCAAGGAACTACCAGCTACATGGCTGTGGCTCCCCAGATCATTTCTGAGGTAGCCCCTGGATACACACTGGGTTGCACTTGGCATTTAAGGGGACTTGCACTCACCTGGGATTTGCACAATTTGCCTTCAGCCTGGATCACCACATTCTTTTCTACCGGGGTGAGGACAAAGCAGAGATTCTCCAAAATTAACAGATAAACCTGCTACTTCCCTAGTGAACACTTTTCTTTCCACCCACCAGTCACTCAATGTCTACATTTTAACAGACAGTATCATATTTTCTGAAGCTTTTTTGAGGAAAAGGAGAAGAAAGTGGGTTGAGAGTATCACTGTACTCCTACAGAATAGATTCCATTCGATAGGCCATGATTTCTAGAAAAAGCTTCTCTCTTGACACTAGAGTTCCTATTGCATCTGCAGAGAAATGTATTATTTGCTGAATCTTTTAAAACTTTTTTATTATGAAAAACTTTAAGCATATACCAAAGCATATAAAAGTAGTATGATGAACTACCATCACCAGTTTCAATACTTGTCAATTCATGGCCAGTCTCCTTTCATCTTTACCCTAGCCACATCTTCCACCCCCTGGATTATTTTTATACAAATCCAAGAGTTTGTATCACTCTATCTATGAATGTTTTATAATATATCTTTTAAAGATAAGGATTCTTCTGAGAAAAATAACAAAAATACTATTACTTTACCTAAAAGTTAATAATAGTTCTCTAATATTGTCAAATACCCAGTCTTCGGATTTATTCCTCTGCTTGTTTCCTAAGAGACCATTTGTTTACAATTGCTTTGCTTTGTTCAAATCAGGAGCCAACATGTATACATTACATGTTAATATGTCTATCAAGTGTTTTGTAATGTATGTGTCTCCTTTCCTTTTTTGTTTTTCTTGCAATTTATTGAAGAAAGCAGACAATTTTCCCTGTAGAATTTTTTACATTCTGGATTTTACTGGTTGCCTTTGTGTGATATCCTGTCTCCTGTGTTTCCTATAAAATTGGCAGTTAGATCTAGAGGCCTTGATAAGAATCTCTTCCAGTTTTTTACAAGAATACTTTATAGTTAGTGGTGTGTGTGTGTGTGTGTGTATGCGTGCTCTTAGTTTATTAATCCTCTCCTGAAAAATCTGCACAATCACCATAAAGTTACGGCAGACCCTTTACTCCTTCTGTTCTCCAATGCCCAGCTCACTTTTTGCAAGCACTGACATTGGCTTTTGCAGTCCCCCTGACTTTCTTCATTTGTTCTTGTGTTCCTTTCACTGTTTTCTTGAGGTCTTTCTCTTTCATACCTATGTTTGTGTTCATTTTTCTTTACGTTATCCAAGGAATCATAAATCATGCCAAAGCCAGTTGTCTCGCCACCACCAAAATGTGTTCTGAATCCAAATAGCAAGATGACATCTGGTGTGGTCTTGTCCATTTTGGCTAGTTTTTCCCGAATTTCTGTCTTAGGTACTGTTGCCCTTCCAGGGTGAAGAACATCAATGACCATTTGTTTCTGCTGAATAGTCGGTTGGTCATGAACTTCCTGGTCTCGGTAGTTGCTGTGTCATTCATGATGGTGGCCACACTTCAAGCAGCCAGGGAGGAAGAGAGCTGTATATATATATATTTGTGTCATCTGAGGAGGCACAGAATGTGGTTGTTTCCCTTTTTGTAATGTTAACCTCGATCAGTGGGTTTTGGTATTGTCAACTTGATCCAATCTTTATAAAGTTCCCCATTAATTTTTCACTTAATGGTTTAGAAGCTATTGATGGTCATTGCCCAGATTCTTTATTTTATTAGGGATTGCACAATGGCAATATTTGAATGCTATTGTCCTTTCTGCATTTATGAGCTGCAATGTGTTAAAACAAAACAAACAAACTCCCTCATCAACTCTTTCCATTACAGACCATGGAAAGGCAAGGACTATATGCTAATCTAAATTGGGAAACTCTGAAAGTATAAAAAGGACTGCTGGCAGAAATGTGATCAAACTATGGAAAGTGGTCAACAACAACAAAAAACCCTGAAAGAACTGAAGCAGAACAGACAGGACTGTGTAGAGCTATCCGAGGCTATAATCCTGGGAAGCAGGGAGATGGGTTCAGGGAGCAGGGGAGGTCTGACAGGTGAGGGGCAAACTAAAGAGAATGTAGAGCCACTGAGTCAGCCCTGGGGTGACCGCAGGGAGAGTACTTTGAAACTGGAACTAAACTGGTAGGGCTGGGAGCCAGTGAGAAAGTCTTGAGTAAACGTGGGATCAAAGGGAAGAATATGAGCCAGCAAACCCCGCAGCGAACCTTGAGAGGGAGTTTTGAATGAGAGCAAGGGGTTAAACTACAAAATTTAATTTAAGTAAAAGCAACAGTGCATCTGTACATCGACCAACCACATCCACTGTGTGAGCAAAGATGTGTTTGCTTCTGTTGTTATGCAGTCTTGCTGGGCATGTATCACATCTCAGAGATATTAAGTGGAGAAGGTAGGCAACACAAAGAGGAGGAAGGGGAAAGGGAAAGGGCCTGGGTTCAATAATATAATCTTTGGAAGAGAAAATTTTCAATGCTTCCTTTTTCTCAGGCAGCAGCCCAAAGACACCAGGAAAATTCTTTAGAGGTTGCTTAGCATCTATATTAATCCCAACAGAAAGCCATAGTTGACATAAATATTTTCATCTTCTGCCTTAGGCTAATATAACAGTGAATTTTACTTAACAATTATGATAAAAATTTTTACCATTAATTTTAAGGAAATTTATAATAAAATCATCAGAAATCATAGTGTAGGGAAGGATCTTAAAGGTCAGATAGTTGTAGTCCTAAATGAGAATATTAAGACAAAATTCTCATTCTATTAAAAAAACAGTTGACATTTAGATGAACTAATTCAACAGAGGGCCAAGCTCTTGCCTTCTGGGCATAGAAGAAATAACAGCTTTATGAAAGAGTTTTAATAATAAAAAGTAACAGGAAAAACAAGCACAACTCGCAACTATTGTACATTTTTTTTTGCAAGAGGTATTCTCATATTTTATGAAATTGCAGATTGCCTATTTGATTTCCCTTTTAGAATCAGTTTCAAGCCAACCTGCAAAGTATTAATATTGAGTCCAGGATTTAGCATGAATACAGAAGTATTCTGAACTGAAATAGAAAATCAAACATGAATTTGGGTAAGGTCATAGCTACTTGATATTTTTCTTTTTATTAAACGTAGCTTCAATAATCTACCTTTAACTAGAAGAGAGAAATGTTATGTTTTTATTTTTTATTTATTTTTATTACTATTATTTTTTAAGTAGGCTCCACAACCAATGCGGGGTTTGACGTCACTACCCTGAGATCGAGAGTTGCATGTTCTACTGACTGAGCCAGCCAGACGGGCCCCAACCCCCGGCTTTTTGGGGTTTTTTTGAGAAATTTTATGTTTTTATTTTTTATTTTTCTTAAAGATTTATTTATTTATTTGACAGAGACACAGCGAGAGAGGGAACACAAGCAGGGGGAGTGGGAGAGGGAGAAGCAGGCTTCCTGCTGAGCAGGGAGCCCGATGAGGGGCTCGATCCCAGAATCCTGGGATCATGACCTGAGCCAAAGGCAGTCGCTTAAACGACTGAGCCACCCAGGCACCCCATTTTTTAAAAAGATTTTATTTATTTGAGAGAGAGAGAGCACAAGCAGAGGGAGAAGCAGATTCCCTGCGGAGCAGGGAGCCTGACTCGGGACTCGATCCCAGGACCCTGGTTAAGCCTTAACCCTTCGGTTAAGCCCAAGGCAGACACTTAACCGACTGAGCCACCCAGGCGTCCCATGAGAAATTTTATGTTTTTAAAAGATGTTTATTTTTTGGCCATTTTTATCCGTTTTTTTTTTTTATTTGATATACAATATTAAGTTCACTGAGAAAAAAAGCTTACCAGACATAGTGTATTTTCACATAAATGTGATCATTTGTAACATGTATCATGACAGAATGGTCATACCCTTAACTTCGGCCTGTTTTTCCACTTTGTAGCTGCTAAAGGAAGCAACTTTTTCAAAATTGCCTCCAAATAAACCACACTTAATGGTTAAAAAAAAGCATAACTTTACTTTTGAAAGTACTTTCACTTTCTTAAAGAGGCAAATCCTCATTATTCATATTGAGTATTTCAGGACAAGTTCACACATGAAGTCACAGCTCACTCTTCACCAACATTCCTCCCTATATATGCGATCTATTGTTAGAGTAAGGCTAGAGGAACATCAATAAATGCATACCTAAATCTGAAAATATGCATTTAAACATAACACGTATGAATCAAAACAATGTATTTGGGACAACCATTTTAATGGATATCTCCTAGGGCAATATTACCTCTTCATATTTTATATATGTGTGTGTGTATGTGTGTGTGTCCTCAGATGATACCAGAATAACCATTACAATATTATGGGGTATTGTTTTGAGAATATAAATGAAGAATTCTATAGCTAGCCTCAACAAAATTCTCCCCTACAATAGTTTTAAAATATAATTTTAATTATGCTGTGCAGACACTTGTGAGCTTAAATGAACCAAATGTTGCTCTTGCATGTGTGTCAGACTAAGCCACAAATATTGAATGTTCTATTCAAATAGAAATAAAACATGGGACGCCTGGGTGGCTCAGTCGGTTAAGTGGCTGCCTTCGGCCCAGGTCATGATCCCAGGGTCCTGGGATCGAGTCCCACATCAGGCTCCTTGCTCAGCAGTGAGCCTGCTTCTCCCTCTCTCTCCTTCTGCTTGTGCGCTCTCTGTCAAATAAATAAAATCTTAAAAAAAAAAAAAAAACAAATAGAAATAAAACAAGGGTGCCTGGGTTAAGCGGTTGAATGACCAACTGGTGGTTTCAGCTCAGGTCATGATCTCATGAGTCGTGGGATCAAGCCCTGCCTTCACATTGGGCTTCCCGCTCAGTGGGGAGTCTGTTTCAAGATTCTCCCCCTTTGCCCCTCCCCCCATGCTAGCACACGCTCTCTCAAATAAATAAATAAATCTCAAAAAAACCACCAACAAATAGAAATAAGACAGATTCTGAATGCCTCACTGTTCTTATTTTAACAGAAATCATAATATATTTTACCTACATCATGGGGATATTAAACGCCAATAGCCAATAATTTAGAAGTAGTTTTCACATCTAAATTCGTATTTGGATACGAAATCTCTTAAAGAAGATATGACATATCTGTAGAAGATATGATTACAAAATAGTTACATAAACTCCAGCCAGGCTTGAAAACATGTCTTATTATTCTAGTGGCACTTCTTCCGAAGACCCGAGTTACTCTGTAACCACTACCCACCTCCCAACACTGTTCTAACCAAAGGAGCTAGCACTCATTAGAAATTGTTTGCTCTTGGGAATGATTGTCACACTCTTGGTTAAAGTAAAAAAAAAAGGTGTGTAAAAATTGACTGACCCAATTTAGATAAGAATTGATTGTTTTAAACTGCCCATCTTCTTTACTTTTGTGGAGAAAATCGAAATGTGTAGGGGTGTGTGTGTGTGTGTGTGTGTTCCTGAAAGTTTACTTTAAACTGGAGATAAGGTTAGCGATTTTATAGAAAACAGCTCTGTGTTTTTCCATGGATCAGTAATATGGTCATTTTTGACCTCTTGCAGCACAGCTCAAATAATAAAAAATTCAAGTTAGACTTGCCATTCATTCTAAAGTAAAACTGACTTTCAGATCATTATCAGAAAAAAGCTCAATAAACAAACTTTTGAACCATGAAACAAATAACTCCCAGGCGATGCCTCCTAGAGTCAGGCAATTTTAGCCTTCATTTTGGAAAAAAGAAAATGTTCACATCAAAGCAAGCCTGTGTCCGCATCTCAGTTCTATCACCTCCTTTCCCTCTTCACTTTAGAAATAGTGTGACACCCCCAGGTAGTTCTAGATGCCAGTAAAGCCTAGAAGACCCCTTTCCCAATGTCTATTGTTGTTTTACTGCAGTCATAATCACTGCTAAATAGATACTGAGTATCATTGTGTAGCAATGTTTAGTCTGAAGAATGTGTAAGGAAGAGGGGTATTGGAAATATTTTTCTGCTGCCTACTTTGTAGGAGTAGAGCATGACGTTTGCTCCAGTTGCACATTTGAACCCTGATTGGCTAGCAGAATCACCTTTCCCTATCCTGGCCATGCTTCTTGGGTCTCCATCCAGCAATGAGGATTTAGCTGATACACAAAGCATGGAAATGAGCCCACCCCTTTCAGTCTGTATTCACAGCACTATAGGGAGAGTGCTGTATAATACCCACTGCAGAGATTAGAACGGTACTGGCCCTTGCAATGAAGGTAAATTCAGGAAATGGAAAAGTGAATGGGTTACTCTTTCACTGCAACTTCTGAATTTATTTCGCTGGTTAGTACTCTACTTTATCACTATATATCATTGTCTTGAGGCACTGGAAGACTAAGGACTATGTTGTATGTGATATCATAATAATCTGCACCTACACTGAGCTTGTAAATAAATACTGTAATGTCTTATTTACTAATACTGCATGTTTGCTAGTGATTACATAGTCCTAAGTTGGTCTTGTCTCCCTAACTTTGAGGTATATGACTTCAGGGAAAAGACTAGGGTTTATATATCTTTTGTATTCATAAAGCTCCTGTCCCAGCACTAAATACCTTGATTACGTTTCCTTGATTACAATTTATTTGTTTAGAAATTTTAGTGGTAACTGTATCTATAATGTATCAAATCTTTATATCACAGAAGTAACTTCTGGTAGAACAGTATTTAATTTTAAAAAGTGAGTAGCAGCTAACTTATGCAGAACTTATAATGTTCCATGAAGTACTATTATTATTCCCATTTTACAGACAGAGAAACTGAGGCTCAACAGAGTTGCTCAAGTTCACACAGATAGTAAGTAAGGGAGCTGGAACTCCAATGCAGTTCTGTTGGATTCTATGCTGTTAACCGCTATGCTATTCTTTCCTCCAGGTTTACACATTCAACATGGTTCTGTTTTTCAACTTTAAGTTTTTCCAATTAAAAAAAAATTAAGGATGAACTGTTGTGGGAAAGGATTTCATATGGCAAAGGAGTGAAGTGGCTATCAGTTGTCCTTGATCCCTTAAATTTACCTGATCATGTTTGAAGTATTTCCCGTCTTTGTGACTGTCTGCACTTTAAAGGAGCCCATGAATATAAAGCCTACTCATCAGTGACATCAGAGCGTACCAAGAAAGATCAGGTTGCAGATTTTTCAGCACGATGTGGGGCCTTGTAAATACTGATGATTTTTATCAGATTAAAAGTCGGGCAGTCTACTGATAAATTGATAACAGAATTCAATGCAATTCCGGAGATTAAGAATTCCTCGTACCAGTGAGATCATATGATACATGTCTTTCTCTGATTGACTTATTCCGCTTAGCATAATACCCACTAGTTCCATCCACGTCGTTGCAAATGGAAAGATTCCTTGTTTTTTGATGGCTGCATAATATTCCATTTTGTGTGTGTGTGTGTGTGTGTGTGTGTGTGTGTGTGTGTGTGTATACCAGCAAACAAACTGAGGGTTGCTGGAGTGGTGGGGGGTGGGAGGGATGGGGTGGCTGGGTGATGGACATTGGGGAGGGTATGTCCTATGGTGAGCGCTGTGAATTGCGTAAGACTGATGAATCACAGACCTGTATCTCTGAAACAAATAATACATTATATGTTAAAAAAAAAGAAGATAGTAGGAAGGGAAAAATGAAGGGGGGGGAATCGGAGGGGGAGATGAATCATGAGAGACTATGGACTCTGAGGAACAAACTGAGGGTTCTAGAGGGGAGGGGGTTGGGGGATGTGTTAGCCTGGTGATGGGTATTAAAGAGGGCAAGTACTGAATGGAGCACTGGGTGTTATACGCAAACAATGAATCATGGAACACTACCTCAAAAACCAATGATGTAATGTATGGTGATTAACATAATAAAATAAAATTTTAAAAAAAGAACATAATGCAATTCCAAACTTGTAAATAGAGCTTTAAAAAAAGCACAAAAATGTTGTAAAGTTGTAGCTGATAATATTTTGTCCTTTTTGCCACAGACTTTGAATATTTTATTTAAAGAACTGATTGGAAAACAGTAGCCTCAGAAGAATTGTGAGGAATGGGGTTAGTTGCTATAGGGCCCTTTCAATATTAGCTGATCTTGCACTCCCCTGTTGGGCGGCATCCTCCTGCTGCGTCTTCAGGAACCTCCTCCAGCCCTTCATTGTAAGTTTGCCTACTGAAGAACAGCTCCAGGTCTGGTTTCTGCTGTCTCTCTAGTCTCCTGGCAATTTTTACCTGCTGAGCTGGTTGCTGGTTGGTGAAAAATGCAATAAATCAATCCCGGATTATGTCATGATTGATACTAATAAGTTAATGTGTGGCACACCCCAGGTATGTTTCAATGTGGACTTCATGAGACCATGACTTGACCCAAAGATTCTCTTTCTAGTAGTGGGAAGTGTAATCTCAGTAGTAGAAAAAAGAATAACACTGCAGGTCTCACAGCCTGTAGGATTAAATTTAGAGGAAGAAAAAAAGAATTATTGCTCAGAGAAGTGCACTGTGGGATACATATGTCAAATGATTGGGATCTTGAACATAACAGGTGGAAAAGCAGTAATAACACTTAAATCTCCTGACCCCAACTATACTTTCTTTAACAATTTTACCCCTTTAAGAAAATGTATGCTATAGTGAGTCTTTTGAAAAAAATTTTTTTCCCTTTTGGTATCTCAATAAATCTATAGGTATAGTATAATCATGAACAAGAAACTCTTACTCTTGGTTTAGTAGATATAGCTTAATAAATTATATTCTTATGAGTGCCTTGAAGTAGGAAAAATTGCTAGTCTTCCATTCCAACTGAAAGCCTTCCTCTGAACAAGTTGTTAGAACACGTTCAGAGATGCCTATCATGGGAACATATAATAGGATAAATTGACTGTGGGCGAAGAAGAAGGCAGGGATTAGTCACTCACAAGTTGGCAGCGTAAAGACCAGGTAAAGAACTGCACACCAACCTGACAATCGGGAGGTGAACTGGCATCTCACCCTGGTTTGGGTGGGCACTTATTTCTTAATGAATTAGTAAGTTTTCCATAGACTTTGTTACCGAAGCTGCGGAAGAAAGAAGTTTAAAAGGGAGACTTTAAAGAGTTTCTCTATTCATGGCATATTCCTTAGGGATTATTAATTTCCCAAGTGAAGGAAACAATTATTAACTCCTTTGAATAACTACAGAGAGTGACTAGTGACCATATCAAGTATCAAATGCAAACTAAATGGGCACACCCTTGTTTCCTTATGCAACCACTTAATTGCCCCAAATACCTGGTCTAGAGTAAATTTTTACTGGACAACCATCCCGGTTTTCAAGAATCTAATGATACCCAAGATGACCAATCTGCTACCTATATAAGGCTGCTTTATTTACTTGGTGTTTCTAAGATAAGGCTTATGCTAGCAAATATTTTATCGCTAACCCACTCCTACTGGTCTCCCCATATTGCATGCTTCATGGATGTAACTGTGTAGGAGGATGGTGATTGGAAGTGATTTTAACCACCCGAGGAAGGAAAGGGTCAGTCTGAGGCTGAAGGAGTTTAGAAGCAGCAATGAATGAATGCTCAAAAAGGAAAATATCTCTTTCTGGAATAGAGGTGGTGGGAGTAAATAAATGCAGAAGTGGCTATTCTTAAAATCCCCAATCCATTCAGTGTTTGCAAAAACTGAACAAGGCCAAATCTCCCCAGGATTATTGGTGTGTATATCAGAGGGGATATAGAAGGTTAAAGACAAATTGCACAGTGATCTTTTCTCTTACCAGTCCTTTCTTTTCTTTCCCCACTCCTTAGCCTCGTTTAATCTGACAGGATGAGCTCCTAAATCTTGCTGGTGGCATCGGCCAGGACCCAATTCATTGTCCATTATTTCCTCAAGGCGTGATGGTTTTCTCTAGGATACACGTAAGCACAATACAGAACACAGAAGTATTTTCCATTGCCCCTAACATGTAAGCCCAATTACTAATTTCTTGTTAAAAGTTATTATGAAACACGCAGACCTAGATGAATATGTTTGGTGTTTTATGTCCTTAATATTTTTTTTGAAATTACCAGGAGAGAACAGATTCTAAAACGCAGTGGTTCATCTCTCAGACCTCATTATTCTGTCCTCACAATGTGCATCACAATGAAATGACTGACTAAGGACTTTGAATACAAGTAAATATAGAAGCTCTATGTAAATACGCTTGTCAAATCAGGAGAAAGAAAGAAAAGGCTCCAAGGAGTTGTTATTGCTTTCTTTCATCTGAAGTACCATTTTCTCTGTACATCAGATAGCATATTGATTTTAGTGTACTTCAATTCTCAATTTTCCATAAACCATAAAAACCTTAATGGCTTCTCCAAAGCTCAAGTGAGAAACAATCAATTAATTTTCCCAGTAGTTCAACTCTGTCAAAATTTAAGTGCTATTTTAATGAATTTTTCAGACATTTAGGATCTACACAGTAGCAGTTTAATGCCAAAAAGGCTTTCTTTTACCATGGCAAGAAAAGTTTAAATATATACCAATTAAATAGAGAGTTCATATGTTTTAACCTTTATTATAGACATGAAAATGCAAGTCGCTTTACATAGCATTTTTCTAGGGTTTAACCGAATACTGAGTCCACAGCAGCTCCAACCAGAACTGTTGCAGAATCATTCATAATACAATAATCAAATGCATCAGCTACTACCCCTGGGACACCATTCCTCTGTGTTGTGATTTGAAGAATTACAAAAAGGGCTGTCCTACTTTTTCCCACAGGTCCATATCTTACCTCAAATTCCCACTGCTAACACCACCTCTATGACACAAGGCATTTTTTTAAAGGCCACAGTAAAAATTCCTGGAAGGCAAAGAGGTTAGGGAGCTACCATGCTTTCATTTGCACAATAGTGACCAACAGGACATTAGCCTGGATTCGTTTATCAGATTAGTTATGTCACTGAGAAAGCAGAGATTACAGGGATGGAGACAGGTGCAGAGTGGGGATGGTGGAGAGGAGGTGGGCAGGTCTCTGTCTGGAAGGGACAACGTGGACAGCTCCCTGGAGAATGAGAACCAGGAGCAATGATGGAAAAGAGGATGATGCTAAGAAGGGTCAGGATTTGAAAAGGCTGTGGGCCACCCTCAAAGTCCAATCTCTTTCAGACTGCTCTGAATATGACTAAGAAGATAAAACAGTCATTGGAATTGTGAAATGAGTTAAAAATAGGACTAAATTACAGGCTGATAGGACATCCAAGCCCATTTCATTACAAGAATATGGACCGTACTTTGCTGGAGTAACAGTGCAGTGATGTTGATTGCTTGACAAAATTCACTTTGTTTTGGGCCTGAGGACATTTTCTGTGATCCCAAGACAATGCCATGACAGTGTTTCACCTGGGGGCTGTGCAGGCTTTTTTGTTCTTCTTCGTTATTTATTTCCTTTTTCACTTGGGTTATAATGTAAATCTCATTTGATACCTTGGTGAATTTAGGAAAGTTGTTTTGAGGCGTCTAACTGGTTTACAGTTTCCTCTTTTCACGAGACCGGATCTGTTACAGTTCCTTCACAAGGAGGAGGCACTTTCTCTCACACACAACCATTAAACAGACTAATTTGCGATTTGGCCTACTTCCGGTTAGATTTCAGGGTGGCTGTGGATGGTCACAGTTCTCGTTGCTCATCTTGTCCATTGTTTATTAAAACTTTGAAGTAATTCCTTGGTCCACCTGTTAATCATCCCTCGGCATTTCAGGAGTACAGGTCTTTTCTGGTTTCCTAGTGCGAGGGTAGCTTCTAGGAAGCACTTCCTGTTTCCCGTTTACAGAAAGGTGGGTTGGTATTTCTTCTTGGAATCTGACCTGCCTCAGGGCTTTGGGGGGGAGCAAGCTATTGTCATTCTGAAATTAGTGCAGTTATTTCTCCCGCACGTTCATTTCCAGCCACATAGTTTCTTAAAGCTTAAGCTACTATGTGGGTGGGCAAATGGAAGGTGCTGATTATCATTCAGGTCATAAATAAAAATCAGGAGGCAACCCAGTCACCGAGTGCAAGAAGGAAAATCACATCATAAATCTCGTAAGTTATTTTCTATTTACATAACCAGTAGCAAATATCACTGTAGTGCTTAAATAATGTAAATATAAACCAGGAGTGACTCTACCCATGGATCTTAATGAAACATCATATATAATAAGTGTGGAATAAAAAGGCTCATTGAACAGATTTTTTAAAGTCAAAGAGAATATAAACAAATGCTCATACATGCATAATACGTATGTGTCAGGCACTTTGTGTTCAATGCTGTTTCAGGCTGTAAAAATAAATAAGCTTACAAATCCTGAAGGGACTTTTTTTTTTTAAATCTTTTGGTACATCAGACAGAAACTGCTCTGAGGTTGGTGTTCCTGGGATTTCAATAGGTTGGCTGGGCTGGGCCCCACAGCTATGTAGAAATGAATGCTGCTTAGTGATAAGTTAAAGGGGAGATAGATTTGTCTTCACAAAATGTTTTGTTCATGCTCTTTCCTGGGACTCCCTGCAATTATGATATAATTTATTTATTTCATCCCAGATGTTCACTTACCGTTACTTTGAAGTAGGCGAGTGAGCATTATTGTGTATTTTTCACACATGGGAATACGAAGAAAATTCTTGAAAACTCAAATCACTCACAAATAGCTAGGCTGGCAGAAGCAAGAATGAAACTCAAACTTCTCAAATTCAATTTCTTAGCCTTTTACTTCACAATTGCTGATAGATATTCTAACTCCAGAGTAGTTTGGGGAAAAAAAAAATCTCAAGTCTTCAAACATTTGTTTTCACTATTGTTTTTAAAAACAATATTTACTAAGATTTTCCAATCAAAAATATAATACTGCTTTTTAGAAAAACTGAAAAATATAAAAATGTATGAAAAAAAGAGAATAAAGTTCATAGATAATGTTAATACCCAGACGGAACATATTTTGACGTATCTCTTCCCTTCTAAAAAAATTGGGTTCATACTATATATATATTGCTTTTCATTAATCTAGTAGGTCATCTATATTAACACCTACCATTATGTTATGTACCATTAGGAAACAAGAAAAAAAAACTGCCAATACTGTGACACAATGCCTAACCATTTAGAATTATTATCTTATACTTGTTTATATAAATAAAAATTAAGTGACACTAATTGGTGAGGTATTCCTAAAATTTTTTCATATTCAAACTTCAACTCTTATGATTCACTCTGTGATTCAGATTTTTCAATGTGTGTGTTTTACTACAGTTATCTTCTGTCTTCACTAAGGTGTTGGTGATGCAGCATTTCTTGAAAGTATTCTGCTATTGTCTCCAGAACTTGCCTTGAAGCTGATTTCCCCTATCTGCAAGTTTTAATACATGTGAAACTATAAGAAATATGATTTAGATATGTAAAAATATGAAAAACTATGCATCTTAGAATCTATGAAATATCGCATATGAACTTTTTTTTTCTCCTGAACTTTATATCATGAGAATTTACTGTTGTCTTTTAAATTCATGATATTTAAGGGCTTTACAGTAGTTGGTATAATTTATGTAAACAATTCCCTATTATTGGACATTTAGGACCTTTTCAATTTTTTGCCATCATAAATAAAGATGTGCCAAACATCTTCGAGTATAAACCTTTGCCTACATCTTTGATAATTTCCTTGAGAGTTCTAAAAATAGCATAACTAGGTAAAATGATATGCAGGTGGCACTTCCTATATATTGCCAAATTGCTTTCAAAAATGGTTGTATCAATCTATATGCTAACCAGTGGTGTATGTGGGCACCCAGTGTTACCTAACCAATGGTATTCACTATTCACCGACAGTACATGCAGGTTAAATCTTGCCTCTTGACCAACCTACTCTTTCCTTTCATTTCTTCCTTTATTTTTATTTATCACCTGCCAACATGATAAATAATTCCTTTCCCTTTTTAGTATGTATACTTTTACTGATCCTATGAATCTCAACCAGAAAGCTCTTAGTCATTGCTTAGCCAATCTATACTAAAGGTAGCTAGCTACCTTAATTTTCCCTCTGAAGTCAGCTTCCTTAATCACTTCACTGCTCTAATTTTTTAGATACTCAAGGGGCTAAACCTGAATTCATTATTAGAAACTTTTTTTATGAAGGTAGGAACCATCTATTTTAATTTTCTTGATGAAATACTTATTTATGTCTACAACTCTACTCAATTAGTCATTTTTGTTCTTGTTCATAATATTAATATTAACACTACTGATAAAAATCACTGCTCTCTATCCTGATATAAAAGTTTTCTTTATGAAGTATTGTCAAGCCTTGTTGAAATAAGCTAGGTAGAATCATCCATCACTAACGTATTTATGGGCCATGTCTTCATGGTCATTGGATATTTATTCAGAAAAATGAAAACCGTTCTTAATATTCACCCTTTCAGCAATCCTCCACTGAGCACACACTGTAACGTGCAGTATGCTCGATGCCTGTGGCAATGCCAAGAAGCATACGACCCCTTCCTGGCCCTGTGATAATAATATGTAAAATCTATTAGATTCTTCCTGTGTGCCAGGCACTAGTCTTAGTGCTTAATGTGCATTAATACATATGATCCACTCAACAATGATATGAGATCGGTCTTATTAATATCTGTATTTTATAGCTGAGGAAACAAAGCAGGAAGAAGCATTTGATTGCCCAGGATCATACAGATGGATTTGAACCTAAGATATTTTACTTCAGTATTGGCTCATTTAGCACATGCTTTCCTATAAAAACTTAGAGTATAATAGAATAGATCAGACTTACACATAAGTTGCAAGAAAATACTATAAACAAGAAGATATGGTAGTGCTGGGGGTTGGGGAGATGAGAGAAATCAACATGCAAAGAAGAGGGAGGATATGAATTGGCCTTGAAAGATGAAAACAGTATGGTCTGTGATAGAAATAAAAGCGGATGGGTTAGCATGAAGTGGAACGATATACTCTAGAACCCAACACCCCTGGGTTCAAATTCTGACTGCAGTACCTATTAGATTTGAGACAACTTCTCTTAGCCTCAGGCACTCAACCTGTTTTGGCTTTAATGAGCAAAGTTATATATTTGGAAGCGTATGATATGTTTAGGGCATGAAAATAGTAAAAGGTAGAGAGAGTTCAAGGGGGTCTTGGGGCAGTTCAATGAGTGAGGGAGGGAAGGAAGGGTAGGCATTTGTGGGGAGCAGTTGTAGCTGAAGACAAATGAAGTAGGTATGAGGAGCTGTTGGAAGATTTGAGACAGAAGAAAGATAACTTGTCATCATTTTACTAAGACAGAAACATAACAAGGTTGATGGTGGTGAGGTTTGGAGTAAGGAGAAGCTGAAGAAGTGAATCCAAAGGAGGCTATTGGTATTGCCTGGGGGAGAGATCATAAAGGCACGAATCAGGGCAAATTTCATGGAAAGGAAGGAGAGAGATTCCAGAATAATTTTAAACGTAGATTTGAAGGAACTTGGTAACCAACTGGGGATTTGGGATTGAGTCAAAATGTTCCTCAGATTTTCGCCCCAGGGGCCTGAAATGATGATAATGCCTTTTACAGAGAGAAATTGCAGTGAGTTTAGGAATGAACCAGCATTGAAAACTTGGGTGTCAGCAGGTATAGATGACTTTGCAGAGTTTGAACGCAAAGGGACGGAGGAAGTTGGAACTTTGAGCGCTAGTGATCTTAAAGCTAATTTAGGAAGGTAAATCTCTTTTGGATTAATACTTTTATTTAGCAAAACCAAAACTTAATTATATATTATGGAGTCTTCTTTTCATTCTTATCAGGTACTTTTATTCTCTTTTTGGATGAGGCATTCCTTTGAGAACTTAATGAAGACTATAGACTTTCTTGTATCCCCAAGTGTGTATATGCTTGTGTGTGGGGGCCGGGGAGTGGAGAGTCATAAACATACATACACAGTTTTGCATACAGTTTTAGGGAGTTCTTGTATTTTTTGAGGCCTGGTCCAAGAAACCCAAGAGGCTGCTGTATGTGTGTGTGTGTGTATATATATATATATATATATATATACACACATATATATAAAATATATATATACACACATATATATAAAATATATATATATATATATATATTTTTTTACCAATGCATTCATATATTTTCAAACTATAATTAACCACAAGTCCGGTATTGTGCTAAGGGCCTTATCTATATCAGCTCATATATCTCCATATAGGTATTATATTTTAAATAAGGGGGAACACAGAATAGGTCAAATAAATTGCCCAGAGTTATAAAGTTAGTGTGTGGTGAAGGCAGGGTTTGGATAGGTCTCTATATTAGTCAGGTTTCTAGGAGAAACAGAACTGATAGGGCACGTGTGTATCCAGAGCTTTGTTCTGCTGATGTGGCTTATGTGATTATGGAGGCTGACAAGTCCCACGATTTGCAGTCAGCAGGCTGGTCACCCAGGAGAGCTACTGTTTCAGTTCCAGTCTGAGTCCCAAGGCCTGAGACCCAGGGGATCCAGTGGTGTGGTTCCCGTTCAAAGGCTGGCAGCCTTGAGACACAGGGGGAGGTGATGTTTCAGTGTAAGTCCAAAGGCAGGAGAAAGCTGATGTCCTGGTTCAAAGGCAGCCAGGCAGGAGGAATTCTTTCTCACTCCCAGAAGAGTCAGCCTTTTTGTTCTATTCAGACCTTCAACTGGTTGGATGAGGGCCACCCACATTAGGGAGAGCAATCTGCTTTACTCGGTCTACTGATTTAAATGTTAGTCTCATCCAAAAACACCCTCCCAGAAATGCCTAGAGTAATGTTTGACTAAAGTATCTGGGCACTCAGTAGCCCAGTCAAATTGAAACATAAAAACCATTGTTGTCTCTCTGACTCCAACTATTTTGTCATTTTAAAACAACTCTGTTTTTCTTTTTCTTTTTTTTTTTTTTAGATTTTTATTTATTTATTTATTTGACACAGAGAGAGAGACAGAGAGCAAGCACAAGCAGGGGGAACGGCAGGCAGGGGAGAAGCAGGCTCCCTGCCGAGCAAGGAGCCCGATGCGGGGCTCGATCCCAGGACCCCCGGATCATGACCCGAGCCGAAGTCAGCCGTTTAACCGACTGAGCCACCCAGGCGCCCCCATACTCTGTTTTTCTTAGATGAACTCTCCCCCCCTTTTCTTTTTTTTTTTTTTGCTTTCACACATGCCTTAAATTATTCATGTTAGAGTTTCTTCTTCCATGTTTTCCCTTTCCGTAGTTACATTCCCCTAACTGAAGATTTTAAAGTAAAAACACTTGGATTCATTCTGTTTGCTTTCTGCTCTTTTCTTCCCCCAAGAAGATAAACTATCCAAGGAAGCTTCTTCTTTCATATTAAAGGTTTAAAAAAGGTTTTGCAGCTAAAAGTGAGTTAACATCTAAAAGACTCCATGGGTACCCACTAGAAGTGCCTATCAGGTGTGAAAAGAGTTTTTGAATTCACTGCATGCAATAGAAAAGAAGTGCTGGTTTTTGGTAGCGGGGTTGAAACTTTCAGGTGGCTGCTTAATATGCAGGGTGTGTGTTCATAAAAGTCAATGCACGATTAAAAAAAATATATTGTGGATGTTTTTAGGCCCTGGAGCAAATCCAAAGTAACAGCTGGGATTTTGTATCTCCCAGGGGACTCCTCAAACTCATGAAATTCAGTCCCAAGAAGTCATAACACTCTGTTGGAATGAAGGCCCAGGAGACTGGTAGCTCACTTGTCAGAGCACAAAGGAAATGAAAGGGAAGCTGCTCTCACTATCACACACACTTTCAATTCTTTAACAGCCTGGGTGGATCCATGTAAGCTTGAAAAGGTGATCAAACACTAAAATTAAAGCTTTGGGTTTCCAGGTTTTTTGCTCCTTTTCTATCAGGGGAAGGAGGTACTAGTAGTAAGTGAACATGTCTTTTCTTCATTTTATTTTGAAGATGGTAAATAGAAGAGTAGATAAAGTGAGACCACGTTTAGAAATGGGTCCTATAGCCTCTATAATCAACTATGCACACTAACTAGTTAAAGTTAAACAATTAAATTAAACTGAATTCTGGGGGAGCCTAGGTGGCTCGGTCGCTTAAGCATCTGGCTCTTGGTTTCAGCTCACGTCATGATCTCGGGGTTTGGGAGATCAAGCCCGGCATCAGGCTCCCCCCTCAGTGTGGAGTCTGCTGGGGATTCTCTCTCTCCCTTTGCCCACCCCCTCTGCTTGTGCATGCGTGCACTCTCTCTCTCTCAATAAATAAACAGATAAAATCTTTGAAAAAAATAAACTGAATTCTGTAAACCCAGACTGTAAAACCATTCAAACTGCACAGATAACTTGGTTGGACAAATTTATGTTCAACAAAAGAGCACAAATTCTTTTTTAAAAGTAGGCTCCACACTCAACGTGGGGCTTGAACTCAAGACTCTGAGATTAAGAGTCACATGCTCTACCGACTGAGCCAGCCAGGCATTCCCACAAATTCTTAATGTAAGTGAACTGATGTCTAGAAACAGACATTGCATTGTAGTTGGAGTCTTTAAGAGGCATTGATTTTCAAATTTAATGAAGGAGAAAAATACTATAGCTCATATCCTACTGGCTGGTAGATATCTTCCTCATAAAGGTCCCAATAGCACTACAATTTCCTTGGAATAGATTTTTATATATAACGCTTGGAATATGAGGTGACTTCAGGCAATGGAACTAAGTTTTAAATGATTTAGTTTTTTTTTTTTTTTTCTGGTTAGATATTAGCAAGTGATCTCATAGTGTCATGAAAAGGATTCATTAGGGGGTGTGGGGTGATGTGCTAGACATGGCCCAAGTGAGGTTAAATACCATCATCATCAACCTTCACGGACAAGCGCTTACTGTCCCTGGATCTGGGGATGCAAGAGATAACCCATACTTATCCCTGACAGAGCTTAGAGCCTAACTGATGACTTACATGTACATATAGAAATGATACCAGACACTGAATATTGATGAACAAATGTTTGGACAGTAAGTACTTTGAGGTGGGATAGATATGAATCCAACCTTAAGAGTTTTTTTTTTTTTTTACCAGTCTCAGTTGTAGAATCTGTAAATAATATCTGACCCTATGTATTAAATTGATCTTCCACTACTAAACTATAATTTTCTTCTTGTATCTCTAGCCTTAGCCCAGAGTCTAACACATAGTAGGAATTTTGTCTCCCTGAGTTAAAATACTATCATTTTAACAGTTGTGAGCTGGAATTTCTTATCAACTATAATCTGCACTCATCTTAGGAGGATAATTGCACCACTAACTGTAATGTAATTATATGAGTACGATTCAATCCACACCCTAGTGTACAGGTCTTCTAGGTTATGCTTGTTAGAAAAACCACATACATATAAAATGCTATATAAGATGCCATTAAAACAAAAAGCAAGTATAGCCAATGTTGTGGTCATTTCTATGTTGTCACAACCTAGGTCTTTTCCTATATACATATACCAGCTATCCTGGTTATAGCTGCGTTTGCCCTGTTCCTTTGGGGGAATCAAATCAATGACAAATGTCTTTCTCTACATAAGGTTGGTGGGACCAGATCCTGAAATAAGATTAAGACAAGAGGAAAGTATCAAGCAGTCTTCTTTATTTCAGGATGGAGGGTGAACCATTTAAGAGTAACAGGTGTGACAACGATATTGATTTTCTGGATTTTACTTCTCAAAGAGTCTGGAAAGAAGATTTGAGCAGCTCAGACTGGATTTCTGTTGATAACCCCCTGGGATGACTTGACACTGCCCTCCCTTCAGCCCTCAATTCCTTTACCTTTGAAGATCCTGGGCCTGGGCCTCTCCTTGCCTTAGGAGAGACTGCCACTTGTCTTTGGCAGCTGGACAGTTCTGGAATGACAGCTGGCCACCCAGCCAAGGGACAGTGGCAGGAGCAAACATCCCAGCCTGATAAGACTGATTATGCAGTGGCAAGGAAAAAAAAATCCTATCTTTCTGTTTTTTTGTAATTACTGTATTTCTCTGGCTGTGTGATTATGTTTCCAAGAGAAGAGCGGGAGAAGCTGGCAAGAACCAATGTCCTCAGTTTGGGAGAGAAACTGCAATTCCTTCAGAGGCCAAAATAAACTGCAGGACAGAGAGAGTCGTAGTAGTGCAGTGGTCGGTCCCCAACACCTCGGAACCAGTAGTTACAGCCTCAGGGGCGAAATTCTTCAGTCCACACAGACGCTCAGCAGGTGAAGACATAGGTATAATCTAGCCAGGCCCCCATCTTTGAGGCAGATGGATGTCATAACCCCACAGGGCAGACAGTTGCCAAGTGTCATCTGGAAGACTGTCAGGAGCCCTTCCTAGCATTATCCTTTTGAAATCACAAGCAAGCGCCCCCCCGCCCCCCAATGTCTGGGCAGAATCTTCCAGGCTACAGAAAAGCTGTCCCCCTCCCCATATCCATTCTTCCACTGATATTCTATGAGCTTATAACAGGGAAAGAAACTAATCATAAAACCTGATCATAAAACCCTTCTTATACTTGAAGACAGCGATTAAGTATTCACTTAGCCAAGGTCTCCCTGCTTCATTTAAAACAAAAGAGGTTCTCCACTCACGCCCTTCCCACTCCACCAGAAGACGTATTTCTGGAACCAGCGCTGGCCATCCCGAAAGTTGCTATTTCCCTTAGTTGAGGGCGAAGTTAGCGAATCCCTGGCTGCGAAGTCTCAACTCGGGGGAGGGGGCGACGGCCAGGGCGGGGGAGAGCGGCGAGGAGGAGGAGGGACTAGAGGGAAGGACACTGCCCCCTACTTCATCTAGGTCGTTGCCTAAGCCGCTGGAGTCGCCGGGTTGGGTTTGGGGAGGGAGGAAGTGGCGGCCGCGGCGGAGCGGCCTGGGCTCCGCACCCGCGGCTCAGTGCCAGTTCGGTACCTGGCGGGCCGGGCGCGCCTCGCAGGCCGGCCGCCCGGGGCGCGGAGGGTGTGAGCGCGCGCGCCCCCTCCGTGCCCGCTCAGCCTCGTGCGCGTCTCAGGGGAGGCTCCGCCGAGAGGCGCCCGGGGAGCCCGCAGCCTCAGTCCTGCCGCCGGCGGAGCTTTGTGCGGCGGCGGCGGCGGCTCCGAGTCCCACCTGCTGGTGGCGGAGAGACAAGGAAGGGGAAGAAGAAGAAGGAGGAGGAGGGGCAGGAGGCGGTGGCGCGAGCCCACCCCTCCCGCCGGCGCCCACCTCCCGGGGGCTCCGCAGTCCCCAGCTCCCGGCCTGCACGCGTTCCCCGCCCCCGGCCCGGCCCGGCTTCCCGTCCACGCCGCGGCGGCCGCTGCTGCAGCCCAGGCAGCCCGGCCCGGCCCGGCCGGCCCGGCCGCCGCCACCCGGAGCCGCCGGCGAGTTTGAGGCGAGCGCGGGGCGCGCGGCGCCGCCTCGATGTGCCCGGGAGCCGCCTCGGCGCCCCAACCCCGCTGAGCAGCCCCGAGCGCGCAGCGGCCGGCCCGAGAGGGCGAGCGAGAAGGCGCGGCGAGTCCCGAAGAGAGGGGGCGAGCGAGCGAGGAAGAGCGAGCCCGAGAGCGAGCGCAGGGAGCGGACACCATGCCGGGCTGGAAGAAGAATATCCCCATCTGCTTGCAGGCGGAAGAGCAGGAGAGAGGTGAGTGAGGCGACGGGGCGGGGGAAGGCAGGGAAGGGGGGTCCGGGCCAGGGGCCGCCCCCGGTGCCTCCCTCTCCCCCAGCTCCCCCCGACCTGTCCACCGGCCGACGGGGGAGGGGCGCCGCGCCCTCCGGGGCCGCGGGCGGATAGAGGCGGCGCCGTGCGAACTGGAAGAGATTTCTTTGCGGGGGGGGGTGGGGGGACGGGAAGAAGGGGAAAGGGGGAGGGTGCAGCAGCAGGGAACTTTTCGGTTGGGGAAAGGTTTTTGGGGGGGGGGGTTACGTAGGGGGTACTCTAGCTTCACCAGGGCCCGCTCGCACGTGGAGCCCCGCGCGCCTTTCTATGGGGTGGGTGCTGGTGGGGGGTCCTGCAGTGTTTTAAGTGACTTTTCAAACTTTCCTTCTCCCGCGGCCGCCTTCGCGGTGTCCCCGCCTCTGACTGGGCTTCGATGGTGCTACGGTGCCCGAAGTTGCTGGAGATTCAGTGAGGAGGAGGAGCAGGAGGAGGAAGAGCTTGGGGGCGGGATGTGAGCGCTGCCGCAGGTCTCCGGAGGGGGAGGGGAGGAGGGGGAATGCTGTCCCTAGGCTGAGGGTCTGGGGCTGGGAGTGATGCCTGGGAGATGAGTTATGCCCTAGCGCAGTTCCCGCTGTCAAGTTAATACCGCAGGACTGCGGGCTTTTCATAATTACTGTCTATTTTCTTTTGTAAAGGCGGCTGTCCATGCCAGGTTGCTTGTAGACCTTTTGTGCTTCTGCCTGACAAAGTGTGCTGGGCACGTTGCTTCTAAGTGACTCGAGGAGAGGAAAGTTGAAGGCCCTTTGCACCTCAAAGGCTTGGTTCTGTTGAGGTCATGCCATGCTGTTTGGATTGTGCTGAGGTTGGCCAGGGAGTTCAGCTCGGTAACCTGGATATGATGTACTGAGTGCACCAGAATTTCCTATACAGGCCCCCCGGGGCTAAAGAGGTGTGCGCCGTGGCTGTACTAGCATCCAGAAGGACCCTGGCTAGCAAGGGCCCCCAGGGTTTATTCCCCTGCTCCTCCCACCCCTGCCGGCCCTGGCTTCGAGGAAAACGCTTTAGAATTGGATGTGTTTCAGGATGCTGGGTCCGCCTGGGCTGTAGCAACAGTCGGTGCTGAGGTTAAACGGTGCTGTGTGGGTGGGTGAGTGAGGAAAGGAGGAGGCGGCAAATCTGGTGTGTGGAGAAGGCAGAGTTGTCAGGGGAGCTTAAATTTCAGCAGCTTGATGGGTTGGTATGGAGGGTGGTTTGGTTATTGGGCATACCAAAAGTTTCAGGCTTTTGAAATAATGCTTATTACTGAAGAGCCAATGTACGATTTCCAGTTTTTCTCTAGGTGGCACAACCTGTCTTTGGTTTATATCCTGTTTAATGACTCAGGGAATTCATCCCTTTTAAACCACTTCCTTATTAGATATGTGCATTCATTTTCCAGCACTCTTTTTGGCAGGGGACCTTATGTTTACCCACTCAAAAGGCACCCCTGCTTTAGAAATGCCCCTGCTTTTCCCTTTAGTAAATCATATCTTAAAAGTTGCAAATAGTGGTACCAATAATTTATAACCAGGTAAAAGCACTAAATGAAAGCATTCTGTCAAGCATGGAGTATCTGTCCTATCAACTAAATGTCACGATGAACTTGGTACTAAATGGATCTGTTTGCTAAGAAAAACATTGCAGTACTGCCAACAAGTTTTATCTGAATGCTGAAATGGGTAGATTTTTGGATTGTGACAAAATGTACTTCTGTGTCTTTTAGAAATATACGGTAACTTTGAAAGATGATCACCTAATCTGCTTGGTGGAGATAAGACTGAATTTCCTCCAGAATATAAAAATCTGAGTCAGAAATTGGGTATTCTACTTTATCTTTTCCAATAGGAGAAACAGGGATGTTTGTCACTTAGTGTCTTTTTACACCTTAAGGATTTCTTCTTGCTTATATTATGTGATGCTTTCTAATTAGTATTGTTTCCGATTTGATTGTCACATTTCTTTTTGAGGTCCTGATTCATTGGGGAAATATATGTGGTTTCTTTCTATTTTTTAAAGATTTTTTTTTTTTTAATTTATTCATGAGAGACAGAGAGAGAGGCAGAGGGAGAAGCAGGCTCCCAAGGAGCAGGGAGCCCGATGCGGGACTCCATCCCAGGATGCTGGGATCATGACCTGAGTCGAAGGCAGACGCTCAACCATCTGAGCCACCCAGGCGCCCTGTGGTTTCTTTCTTTTAAAATCTCCTACCTGGTGTTTGTGTTTCAGTTGTGTGTATGTGTGCACATGTAAGCATACATATTTAAATTAACTGAGTTGCTGCATGATTTTTAATGCGTAGGTCAAAGGGCACTGCTTGTAATTGGCTTATTTTTTTTGGTGAATATTATTGTAATGAGCAGTGTTTTCTATTTGCATTTGTAATCAGCTTGTATTTAGTTTTTTTTCCCCTTGGAATTTATAACTTTAAATGATTCAAATAGTTTTGAATTAGTTCTTGTTAAATATAAACAAAAATATTGAACTATCAGGTTGGTCAGGAAAATAATGAACATAGAGGGAATAAATACATTTTAAATTTTGTCTAGGGATAAGATTGGCTAAAATTCCAATTTCTAATGTCTTATCATTAAATTCTAAGGTTGGTTGTGCTTGTATAACCATTGCTTTTTCCACATTCCCCTCCCCCCCCCACTACAATTTACATTTAAACATTCTAAAACCCATTATGGAGACCACTCTAGCATAACATTTTTTCATGTAGATTTTGTTTAGGGAAATCTCTTCCTGAAACTTAATGCAAATTAATACAGACTGCTGTTTCATTAAGGACCACATATTTGAACAAGCATTTCTTAACATTATTCTTTTAAAAAAAATGCTAATCTCAACTCAAAGATTTAGGGAAACTGCCTTCTTAGTATTATCACATACAAAGAGAGAGTTGGCCAATCTGTATAATTTCATGCCATACCTACACACCATTCATAACTTGGGTTCATCTTGAAGGCTTCTGTCAAGATGATATTGAGTGAACTATTGCTACTGCATGCAGTGCTGAGCAGAGAAACTGTAACATATGGGTTGTTGCAGTTAATGCAGTCACTTCCAAAAGACATGTTAAGATTCACCCACATACAATGACATACTATTAAAATTCAGGACACATTTCTCTGTCTTCCCCCTCCCCCGATTTTCTGCTTGAGCTGATAAACCCAATCCATTTAGAAGTCACCTAATGCACTTTTGGGTAAATGTTTTAGGAGAAGAGAAATTATTCTGTAAACTGTTTACTATCCCACTCGAATTAAATTAAGTAATGTATTAGTTGTTTTAATCTGCTTATTAGTTTATCATGTGTAATAGAAATATAGCTGTTAAGGAAAATCTCAGTAATTAATGATGCTTCCTTTGCCTTGTAGCTTTCCTTCTGATTTCCGTGGCTCTGGTTAGTAAATGTTCGTGTGTGTATGTGTGTGTGTATTCAACAGGGGAAAATGTATGCATTTTGTATAGCTCCCTTTCTCCTTGTGTTTCTGTTCTTAAGTTTTGGAGGTACACAAGTAAACTTGAGAACTTCCCTTTGGACTTCTGTAGAAATTATCATATCTGGGGTTTTGCTTCTGTTTTGTTGACTGAGTATTTGGATCTCTTTAGATACAGAGAATTTAGGTTTTATAAAATACCTATGAGAAAGCACATGGGCTTAAGTAGCGTGCCTTTATTATATCTTTGATCCGTTTCATTTTCCACACCTCAATGAGATTTGGTGACCCTATTCTACACAACCTACTTATCAAAAATTCCAGTTTGAAATTTGACTTTTGACTGGGGAGTGCTGTGGGGAAAAGAGAAGAAATCAAAATGCATGGAGAGTCTGCTAAGCGTTGGGCATGGTGTTGGACACTTCACATGCATTATTTGGTATAAGCCTTACCACATGCTTGTAAGGTAGGTATTATTATTTCCCCTGACAGATGAAGAAACTGATGCTCACGGGATGAAAAAAAATGCCTAAAGTTAAAAAGCCAAGCCTTAGGGTACCAGTTTCTAAAGAGATAATGCAAAAAAAGAAGTTAAGTTACATTTCTTGAGATGAAATTTTTAGCATTATATATGTACACATACACACACACACACACACACATAGATAAAACATGGATTTTTTTGGACCTAATAAACTGACACTAATTCTTTCATCAAGAATTCATCAGAAGAGTTTTAGTTATATATAGTGAGACAAAGCTTCCGAAGTATATTTTGGGCTTTTGACAAACTGACCGGATGGGTTTATTAACTCTAACAATAAGGATTAAAATGTCAACATATTTTTAAGGAGAATTATTTGACTACACTTAAAGATAGTCATTTAAGAGAATGGCTTTTCCACCAAAGATTTGATATATATAATTCCATAGTTTTCCTTCTTTTCAAAGAGTATTTGCCATGAAGGCAAGAATGAACAAGAATTAGGTATTTTTCCTCACTGCTATGAACTGGGAAACTACTGTATCGTTAATAGCCATTGTGCATTTGCTCTTTTGCCAACATTTTATTTAATTAACGCTATCCATCTGAACTCTCAGCCTAGCTATCTATCAGAAGGCCCAGTAGCCAAACAAAGGGACTTCAGATAATGCTTTCTTCTGCAGTAACCTGACTGTTTTTTTCCACCAAGAAAAAGAAGTATCAACTGAAGCTGGTAAAGGATATTGAGAATTGAATATCATATTGAGAACTGAATACTGAGAATTGAATTATAGCTGTTAGAGTAAATGTTGCATGATGGCTGATGGTTTAAGGCGTTTAGGATCTGATCAACTTATTTTCACTTAAATTATAATGGCAGTTTAGTAATACAAAATACAAAAGTATAGTAATACAAAGTAACATGTCTAAGAGAACGATATTCAAATGCAAAAACAAACCCTGGGTTTGAATCTCTTGTTTTATCTTTTATTAAAGTGTATTCCTTTATAAATTCCAAGGTTGCTTAAACATAAATATAAAAACCTATCAATACAAATTTCCTTATTCAAGAAACCTACTTGTTTAGGCATGTCAGTGACCAAAGGGTACTGTCAGTTTTATGGGAAAGTTAATGTTCTTTAAATATTTCTGCCAATTAAAATGCACCTGATTGAATTTCTTACTGCCTTTCATTTCAACAGTAATTAAACTTTAAGCAGCAAATCAGGTGTTGAAAAGAATGTGAAGACAGGGTTAGTATCCTAGCTGGATTCCTTAGCTCTGCCCAGCAATGTGGTGGACAGCAAGGTACTTGAAGTCAAACAAGAGTGGGTTTCAATCCCTTCAGCACTTCCTAGCTCTGTGGTCTTAAAGTTAAAACTTAAAAGTTCTCTAAGCCCTTGTATTCTCTTCTTGAAGATGAGGACAAATAACATCTACCTCATGGGAGGATTAAATGAAATTAACAAATGTGGAATTTATGACAGTACCTTTCATGTAGTTCTGGGCTCCGTAAGAGCAACTCATTATTTTTATGATATCTTGATATAAATCTGTAAACTTAACACCTAAAGGTGTCCTGCTGATGAAATGATGAATTTTTATTCTCTAAAAACTTCATAAACTAGTAAAAAAAAGTCCAGCATATTGTGATGTGAAAATCTGCACTAAAACACAGAATGTTATGAAGGTGAGATTGTTGATATATTCTAGTCTGGCTGACATGAAGATGAAGAAACTCTTAAGGCCACTCTTTTCATACATTCAGCAAACTTTTATTAACCACTAACTGCCATGATGGGTACTGGGGATGAGAAAATCATGGTTTCCATGTTCAAGGAGATTATTATATATAGTTAGGGAGTCATGGATTTGACAAATAACTCAGTACAGCCTCTCTTCTGTAAAGATTAGTGCCGAGGGAGCAGAGAAGAGGGATTGACTGTGCTGAGGAGGTGGTACAGAGGAAGTGTTAAAAGACTTGAAGGAAGGAGTGGAACTTAGAAGGTTGGGCAGGGATGTGAGGGTAGAAATTTCAGGCAACGGGCATGGCATGATCCAAAGCATTGTAGAATAAAATATGCCAGGAACCCCTATTGGTTTCATAAGGGGCTTAAGTGTAGAATATGACCATACATATGGAGTGTAGGATATGAAATGCATTACCCCATGAGGTAGGGGAGCTGGGTGGAGAAGATGAGACTAGAGAGGGCCAGATTTGGAAGGACTTTGTATGTCAGATTGAAGAGTTCAGATTGTCTCCATCAGGTGTGGGTTAAGTAAAGGATTTCTGATAGAGAAGTGAAGGGATCAGATTTATATCTTGGAAAGATCACCCTGGAGGCAAGGAGAAAATACTGGAAAAGGGAGGGACTGGAAGGGGTGGGGTCACTAGGAGGCTATGCCCTGTTTCAGGCCATGCAGAGATACTCCGAGGAGGATTTGGTATGCAAGTAAATGTGGGAAACACCGTGGGGGCAAGGTGGGGGGCGGTGTAGGTCTCTGGTTTAGATCGTGATTAGACTCCGAGTCGTGTCTTAAAACCCAGTGCCTTGATACTGGTATTCTTTCTACCTCATATTGCCTTTATTTCCTCTTCACCAAGTTTAAGTAGGGAAAAAATGTAAACGTGATCTGATAGAACAATGTGAAAATAGAGGACTACCAAAGTGATTGGATCATGGTGATAGCTTAATGCGCACTAGTTTTTTTTTTTTATTTAAATTATGTAAAATTCACATACTGTCTAATCCTAAAGGAAAAATAATTATTATTCTGTGCATTAATCCTCTATAACTAATATGGAATTTTAAGTGATTTTTTTTTAATTGAAAGAGAAAAGTGGTAGTTACTATGTTGTGGAAATGTCTTTCCTAGTAATAGAATTGGGTGGGGTTTTTAATATTATTGTTTTCTGAAAACAGCTAAATGCTCTGTGAATAAAGTTTAAAAATGGTGAAATCAGAGGGGGAGATGAACCATGAGAGACTATGGACTCTGAGAAACAAACTGAGAGTTTTAGAGGGGAGGTGGGTGGGGGGATGGGTTAGCCTGGTGATGGGTATTGAGGAGGGCACGTACTGAATGGAGCACTGGGTGTTATACGCAAACAATGAATCATGGAACACTACATCAAAAACTAATGATGTAATGTATGGTGATTAACATAACATAATAAAAGAAAAAAATGCTTCTTATATGGGACTCAAAATTAGAAAACTGGGGTTCAGGTCCTCTCTTAGCCATATTCCTGATTGTTTGGCCTAGACACAGACTCCCCTCTGAACCTCCCTTTTCTCATCTCTGAAGGTAGGATGGTTCTTGGCATACACATGTCCTGGGGTTAAGTTATGGGGGTAAAAGCTGTTATATTACAAAGGGGAGAAGTAAAAAGTAAAAATCTCAATTCTGAGGGCACCTTGTTGGCTTGGTTGGTAAAGCATGTGACTCTTGATCTTAGGCTTGTAAGTTCGAGCCCCCAGTTGGGTATTGAGATTACTTAAAAATAAAAAATATCTTTAAAAAAATTTTAATTCTCAGTCTTCCAAAATGAAGTTCGGCTGTGTTTTGAGGTTTCTCCATTAGGCTCCCATTTGTTTCAAAACAACTCAAATGATGCAACTAAATGACAACACATACAAAGCTGCACAGTCAAGACAACCTCTTCCCTGACTGCCCTTGGAAAAGTCCAGCTCAGATGCCAAGTAGACCTGGCCACCTGTGCCCTGTTGTTGGGTTTCTGCCTCTCTCCAGTCCGGGCTTCTGATCTCAACCCAGTATTCAAGGGACCATTACTTCTCAAATTGAAATCATGTATGGAACCTTTTTACGGGAGAAAAAATGTCTTGCAAATCTCTACTGCTGACCTCATTTTTATTATGCTACTTAAATATGTACTAACCTAAAACTAGGTGTAAACTCCTGATGCTTATAGCTCTGGTACAACCACAGAACCAAAATGAATTTTACAGATGAAATACAAACAAAACTACTAAAAAATCAATAACTTCCAAAGTAACGACATACATTTCATGTGACTTGATATTGTTTGCCTGAAACTAAATTCGCTCTTGGAGTGTGGATATGGTGCTTGCTGCTGTGGAAAGTAAACTGTCACATGCTGCTTTGGAAAGTTATAGCATCACTTTTTTTTTTTTTTTTCCCCTGGCTGAACTCCTTTGGAACCTTGGTTTTAACAATCTGTTGTCACTTGGTCTTTCCTAGGCATGAACACATCATTTACATGTGAAGTCCTCCATTCTTATTGGTCTGTTTTGCATCAAAGTGATCCTAAATACAAAACCCAGTGTTGGCATTGCAGTTGGTAGCAGTGTTAGGCTGCATGCTGATCTACTTTAGTGCTTCTTTTTTTTTTTTTTAAAGACTTATTTATTGGGCGCCTGGGTGGCTCAGTTGGTTAAGCGACTGCCTTCGGCTCAGGTCATGATCCTGGAGTCCCGGGATCGAGTCCCACGTCGGGCTCCCTGCTTGGCGGGGAGTCTGCTTCTCCCTCTGACCCTCCTCCCTCTCATGCTCTCTCTCTCTCATTCTCTCTCTCAAATAAATAAATAAAATCTTAAAAAAAAAAAATAAGTTTAAAGACTTATTTATTTGAGGGAGACAGTGCCTGCGCACAAGTGGGTGGAAGGGTGGAGGGAGAGAGAGAGAGAGTGCTAATCTCATGACCCTGAGATCATGACCTGAGCCGAAGCCAAGAATCATATACTTAACCACCTGAGCCATCCAGGCACCCCCTACATTAGTGCTTCTTACACTATTCCTGGTGAAGGGCTCTTTTTTTTTTTTTTAAAGATTTTATTTATTTGAGAGAGAGAATGAGAGACAGCACAAGAGGGAAGAGGGTCAGAGGGAGAAGCAGACCCCCCGCTGAGCAGGGAGCCCGATGCGGGACTTGATCCCAGGACTCCAGGATCATGACCTGAGCCGAAGGCAGTCGCTTAACCAACTGAGCCACCCAGGTGCCCAGGAAGGGCTCTTTTTATCCCAGTCTGATATATGGTCCAGTATAGCACCGTGAGTGTACTGTGTCTCACCTGAGTCATCTGAGTCTGACCACACCAGTATTTGTCTATACCCCGTTCAGTGAGATGAGGTCATTAATCCCAGACTTGGATGTTGGGGCAGTGCCAGATTGCTATATGAATTTCTGAACACCTATCTTCATCTTCAGTATTTATATAACCATGGACGAGTAATAAACAGTTTCCTGATTGACACTGACAACAGACCACACTTCGAATAGTACTGGTTTTGAATATGTTTATGTAGCTGGGGTGAGGGAGGAGGGTTCAGAAGGATGGAAGAAAGGTGTGTGTGTAAAAATGTACACGCTAGTTTTAAGGTATACAAATGACACGATTTATTTTCTGTAGCTGCTCGCACCTTGCCTTTGAGATCCCATTCATATTGAAGTTGGAAAACATCTGGTCTTATTAATTAAGAGCATATTAGTCTTTAGTTTAAAAGCTCTTTGGTCATTGCTCTCATTTCTCAGGGGTTTTCTCTTCTCTCATTCTCTGAAGGGGACAGCTTAGTATCCTCATGGCACTGGGTGAAGGGCATTTTATTCATTGTCTGACCCTCACTGCGTCCAGTGCTCTGGACTTGGCATGCTTGGTGACTGGGCGTTGTGCCCTGGTCCCCACTGAAATGAGACTGTTCCCGTTTGGTCTTTGAATGTCATCCTGGCAGCTGATTTGGATTTCCTGGACCTCGCCATTGTGCCTACTTGTGAGATCCTTGTAGCCTGTGCCCTTCTTGTCAGAACGAGGCCTTTTCCTAGGTACCAGTCCTGTCAGGATTTCTGCATCCCTCCTGGGAGCCAGCAAGCGCTTCACTCTTCCTTTGAATCATGATGGAGTTTGTGGGATCTTGGGAGGCGCCCTCATCCGGACCTGTCCTACAGCACCTTCTGCAGATACCACCATTGTATTGCTCCAATACCGTACACACACACACACACACACACACACACACAAGCATTATATATCAGTTCAAGTTCACGAACAAAGCCTGATGAGGTGCTTTCTCAGCAGATGCAGCAACTCTACAGGTGTCTGATTCTAGCCTGGCAGATACCACCATTGTATTGCTCCAATACCGTGTTGGATGCTGCCTGCGCCAAATAACCATCATGCTGGGTGATGAGGGTCATTGGCCAAAGTGTGCACCAGTGCCCGCAAAGCTATCTGGGTGGTAGTTTTTCTCTCCTTTTGCACTTGTCAAGGAGTGTTGAATCCTTGCAGAGTACTGGACCCTTGTGTCTGATCATTTGTCCCCCTGCCCCTTCCTCTTTTTTTCCATTCTCTGCTGTGCCAGCTATCGGCAGTGGCTTCAGTGCCTTGAAAACTTAAAACCGGAAGGGACAAGAGTCAGAAGGGTGAGTGAAGGATCACAGGGAAGAGTCCTGTTCCTATTTTAGATGGGCATCTTTCCCTAAGATCTGAATGTCAGAGAAGAAAGAAACAAACAGCCCAGAGATGATGTAGCTTGAAGCTGCTGAGTAATTTTGACCAGTACCTTCTGTTGGTCTCCCTGGTATGCACACCTCTCTCACTTAATAGCTTTACTAGAAATCTGCCCTTTATATTGCATCAGCAAATGTGTGAACACGAGAACTGACATATTTCTTCTCACGACTGGGAGTGTAATGGCAATGTGCATTAGCTATTAGATATTGATGTGTTTTAGAGGTTATTTTGTATTTTGAATAAAGATGTTTGGAAGAGATCACTATATACTTAAGACTTCTTGTATGAACTGATGTTAGAATTATTATTTTACTAAGTGTTTGTTTTCACAGTTGTTGAATATAGCAGACAATATGAAAATTCGATACAGAGTTTGACAGCATAAAATTAGTAGTTTGTCTGTTTTTTAGGTACAGTTAATCATTTGAGGAAAAGTTAAGGTATATAGATTTTGCCTTTTAGTACATTAAACAACAACAAAACAGTAGAAGATAACAGGTGAATATTCAGATAATAATGTATTTATTTGTTTGTTTATTCTGATATATAATCTGTGAATAGTTTTCCTTGTTGATATCTTCTGACGTCAAGTATTTATATCTCCTGTTACTGATACTCGTAAATTCTGTGACAAAGATTGAGCAGAGTACGCTAACATGCTCGTGAAGTCACCCTTCGACAGTCAGATGGATTTCTACATTGCCCTTTCCAGAAGTGTCAAGATTGTTGACTAAAAGCGAATGGCATCTAAAATTAGATTTTTCAGACGAATTCAAGTGTTTCTTTTTAAATGTATAATTTTCTAGTATGTGCAGAGCACATTTTCATTAAATGAAAACCTTGAACAAGGCAATATAAATTTAGTTTTTTTTGTTACTGTTTCACTTTTTTCCCCCTATAATTTTAGTTAGGAGGATGAAAATTTGCCAGGCTAGAATCAGACACCTGTAGAGTTGCTGCATCTGCTGAGAAAGCACCTCATCAGGCTTTGTTCGTGAACTTGAACTGATATATAATGCTTGTGTGTGTGTGTGTGTGTGTGTGTGTGTGTGTATGAAAGCCCTACCAATAAAGAGTAGTCTTGTTTTCTCAACAGTATATAGTATTATTGGGTGTCATCTGGGCTCTCCATTCAATGACTTCATTTACTCAAAACCCCACCCTTTCAGTCTCTACTCATCATATTGAAAAAGGAAGGAGGACAGTGTCTTAGCCTTCTTGGGATTTCATAAAATACCACAGACTGGGTGGAGGTAGAGGGGGTGGAGAGAACTCTCTACTGTCTCTTCATATAAGGACACTAATCCTGTGTGATCGGGGCCCCACTCTTATGATGTCATTTAACCTTACTTCCTTAGAGGCCCCATCTCCAGGTACAGCCATGCTGGGGGGGGGAAGGGCTTCAACACAGGGACATAGACGTTCAGTCCATAACAGGCAGGAATGGAAAATTAGTCAATGGTTTATATCACGTTCCTATACATTTCATCTTTCAGCATCTGGAAACTGCTCCTTTGGAACAGAAGGTGATGTACTTAGAAGATGGTTTTAAAATGCAGCCTCCAAAGTTTCTGACAGTTTTCCCATTGAGTGTCTGTGTCCCCTGTGTCCCCTGGGCAGGTGTGTGGCTGCTTTAGCCAGTAGGGTCTGCTGGACCTGATGCCGTGTGCCTTCTGAGGCTGGGGTTCAACAGACGAGACAGCTTCCCCCTTGTTGGATGCAACACTTGTGTTTGGAGCTCTGAGCCACCACCTGGCTCTCCTGCTTCTAAAGGGGATGTGAGTTCCGTTGGAGAGGACACATGTAGGTGCTCTGGTTGGCAGTCCTGGTCTCAGTCTTCCCAGCCTAGGTGCCAGACATGTGTGTAAATGAGCCTTTAGGTAATTTCAGCCCTCAGTCGTTGAGTGCTCTGGCCTCCCCGTATTCCTAGCTGGGGCCCCAGAGCAGCATGGAATCGATGCAAGCCATTTTCTCTGTGTCATGTCTGAATTCCTGACCTACAGACACTATCAACATAATTAAATGGTTCTTAAAAAGCAGCTAAGTTTCAGGGTAGTTTGTGACCTGGCAATAGTAAGTGGAACAGGTGCTGTATGGCCCCTTTTTGGATCCCTGACCTCCTGTTCTGTTGCACTCCCTGGAACTCATTGTTTATCATCAGCAAAATCCTTTATATCCTCAGCCTCCTCCGTGAACTTCCCCTTCCCTTTCTTGGTCTGACTGATGCGTGGCCTCCGTCAGGGCATTTCTTCCTTTGTAGTCTTTCACATTCTCCTGGAGGAGGGGTAGGTCTTTTTTGTTCTTCTTTGCTATTTCCCATCTGTTGTCCTTCCCTCCTTTCTAAAAATGCCTCATTTTGAATCTCATGCCATTGCAGTCTACAAGCCACCTCTCCCTGCTCTCAGCACTTGTCTGCGGCGGGTGACCATTTTCACTGCTGGCTCTCTGCCACTTGCCCCGTACCATTTCTGTCCCGATTCTTCTGAGTTCAGCATTCGTATACGTTGTCCCTGCAGTTTCTTGGTTTCTCTGTCCTGTGTCTTTCCTCTTTCAGTGGTCATATCCACCGCTGCTCGCTTCTGGGGCCATATCTTCGACCGGCACTTCTCAAAGTGAGGTCCAGTGGCCTCTGGGGTTGCACTTCCAGAGAGTCTGTGAGGCCAAAACTAGGTCCACGATAACACGAAGACATTATTTGCCTTTTAATTTCCTTGTCTTGGGGGTGCACAGTGTCATTTTCCAGAAGCTGCACGATGCGATGAACATCTTCATTTTGGCGGCTGATGGAATGCATGCTTGCATATTCTTGTGCTTAAAAATTCCCTGTTCTAATATTGATAGGTAAATACTAGTGGACATAACTCGCATAACCAAAACCTTTTTGGGACACTCACTCGTTTCTCGGAATGTAAAACCCTCCAGAGACCAACATGTTTGAGACTAGCTGCCCTAAAACACGTCATTAACCATGACTGCCACCCAGCCACCCGTTACCTCATTTTCAGGCATCCTGCTCTCCACATGGCACCTGTCTTTCCCCTACTGTCAATCCCAGGAGGACCTAAAATCCGTTGACTCTTCCCTCTTTATGCGTACTAGCCACGCCCCTCTCATGTCCTCATTTCCCTTCTTCCCAACTTAAATTCCTCTTACATCATATAACCAGTCTCTTAGGTGGATCCACATCCCTCTCTCATTTTGTAGAGCTCATCTGGAAAACCTGGTTCAGCTCCACTCGCTGCCACTCTGGTTTCTTCCTGTGCCGTTTAATGTGGTTGGAGAAAAACACTCCGTCAGGCTGACTGGTTTCACTTTAATTTGGGATCACTAATCCCTAGTGGGCCTTTCGTGCTGCCAGTTTATCAGGCTGCATTTTCTTGGTCAGTTCATTCATGCCTCTGCCCGCCTCCTCATCTTCCCTGTTTCCTCGAGTCTTCAACACCTCCTCTTCCATTCTCACCTCAGCTGACAACTTTGCTTCCTACTCCTATTTTACTTAGAAAATAGAAGCAGTTAGAAGAGAATTTCTGTCTGTGTCTCTGCCCATATATTCTGTCTTCACTCCTGTTACTATGGCTGAACTCTGTGCTCCGATGCAAGACCAGCACTCACCTTGTGCACAGGATCCCATTCCCTCTTGCCCACTCGAGGACATGGCTCCAGCATATTCTCCCCTCTCTCCAGCATTATCAGTGTCCCTCTCTACTGAATTATTGCCATTCCACATACATCCGTGATGTTATTTCACCTACTTTTTCACCTCTTTTCACTCTCAATCCCTCCAGTTGCCACTAAAATTTTCTCCTCCCCTTAGTAGCAAAATCCCTTGAGAGATGTCCCTATTTTCACTCTGTAATAGTTCTTTATTCTCTCTTGAACCGAGTCCAATCCGGTTTTTGTGCCCTAGTCTATCTTCTTCTACCAAGATAACCAATGACCTCCATATTGTTAAATCTAGTAGCCAGTTCTCAATCACATATGACTTGACCGGTAGGCAGAATCGGAGATAATTAACCACCCCCATTCTGGAAACACTTCATTCATGGGGCTGTTGGGCTTTCACATTGTCCTACTTTTCCTCTTCCCTCATTAGCTACTCCTTCTTGGTCTCTTTTGGTGTTATTTTCCTCAGGTCCTTGATGTCTAAATATTGGAGTGCATCAGCATTTGGTCCTTGTTCCTCCTGTTCTTTTGTGCTTTCATCTAGTCTCATTGATACTCTGTACCAATGTGTATCTTCAACCTACTCCTTTGTCTTAACCCCTGGCTCCCAAAGTCCCTGACTTTCAGTGTCTCCATTTGAATGTCTAACAGGCAGACATCTTACACCTAAAATATCCAAAATCAAGCTCCTACTCTCTTCTTCAAACCTGCTCCTCTCTGGTTTTGCTCACTTTGTAAGTGGCACATCCATCTTACGGCTTGCTTATGGCAAAGCATCTGGTATCTCCCTGGATTCCTCTACTTCTTCATACTTCACATCTAGTGTGAGAAAATCCTGTTGATTTCACCTTCAAAATGTATCTAGAATCTGATCATCATCACCTACCTCTACCATGTCCAACTCCGTTAGCCACCATCATTTGTATTTACCTGGATTATTGCATTTTCCTCCTAACTGGATTTCTATTTGTCCCCGTGTCCTTTGTTCTCATAACAAGTCACTGCAGAACAGCCAGAGTGATACTTTAAAAATATGTCAGATCTGCTCAAAACACTTTAATGGTGCCCCATCTCACCCAGAGTGAAAACCAAAGTAGAAGGCCCTACATATCCAGGCCCTACATAGTCTCTGTTACCCACTTATCCTTATTTTCCTGTCCTAGCCCCCTCCTTTAATCTTTTTTTTTTGTTAAGATCTTATTTATTTATATGACAGAGAGAGACACAGCGAGAGAGGGAACACAAGCAGGGGGAGTGGGAGAGGGAGAAGCAGGGTTCCTGCATAGCGGGGAGCCCGATGCGGGGCTTGATCCCAGGACCCGGGGACCATGACCTGAGCCGAAGGCAGACGCTTAATGACTGAGCCACCCAGGCGCCCCAGCTCCCTCCTTTAATCTACTGCAGTCACGTTGGCCTTAGAAACACCCAATTTGTTCCTGTTTCAGGGTCTTTCTTTGTACCTGCTCCTCCCTCTGCTTGTACGACTTCCTCTCTCACCTTCTTCAAGTCTTTGCATAATGTCAGTTCCCTAGTGAGGCCTTCCCTTACTACCTTATTTGAAATTGCAACCTTCTCAACACTCCTTCTTCTTTTTTTTTTTTTTAAAGAAGATTTTTATTTATTTATTGACAGAGAGAGACACAGCGAGAGAGGGAACACAAGCAGGGGGAGAAGGAGGGGAGAAGCAGGCTTCCCCGCGGAGCAGGGAGCCCGATGTGGGGCTCGATCCCAAGACCCTGGGATCATGACCTGAGCCGAAGGCAGACGCTTAACGACTGAGCCACCCAGGTGCCCCTCAACACTCCTTCTTTTTCTTGCTTTAATTTTTTCCATAGGATGATATGACATACTATTTACTTATTTATTTGTATACTGTATATTCCTATTGTTTATTATTAATGGAAGCTCCCAGAGGGCAAAGATTTTTGTCTGTTTGGTTACTGCTGTACCTCTAACACACAGAAGAGTGCTTGGCTCATAGTAGGTTCTCATGAATTGAGGTTCTGAGGCAATGTTACTAAGAGAGCAAGAGAAATGATTTTCAGATGATAGAGTAGTTATGTTCACATGCAGGTTTTCCATTGCTTTTTGGGGCTTATGTTTGAATTTAAGGATTTTGATTCTAGGGAAGAAGAACCAGGAATCATTTTGATACCATATCATTCCTGGTCTCCCCTATGGGGTTAAAGAAGAATTGGGGACCTAATAGACTCCTCCCACCCTGAGAAAGGTAACTGGCAGGTGACCAGGGAGTTTCTCTTCTATCATTGGCAATCTGTGGACTGGCCCTTGAAAAGTGCTCTTTCATGTCTAAGGCTACAAATACTTTCTACTAAAATATACCTCTGTTGATGATATGTCAGATGGTTTTAAAGCAGAGATGATAGAGGAATGTTTTACAGTGAAAACCTTTTTCTTGATATTTTGAAATATGATGGTTGTTTTATCATCACCTGTGTGACAGCCTTCTTGTTTGTGTTCACGCTGCCTACCAATGGTGCCAGGCACTGGGCGGATACTTACTGTTTGCTAAATGAATAAAGGGAACAGGTGGGTTGGCATTATGAAGAACCATGGTGGGAAAGAGATGGGCCTATCTCCTCCCCTCTATCTAGAGGCTAAAGCTATTCAAAGTCAAGGGTAGAGTGTATTAGCACTTAGTACCAGGACATACCACCAAATTACATTGCTTTAATATAATTGCTTTAAGTAAACAAAACGAAACAAAACAAAAACTTTTGTTTTTGTTACTTACGGCATTTGAAGAAGTTGTGCCAAAGACAAGGTGTTTTTTTAAAAAATAAATATGAATAGTTTACGCACTTCATTATCTGTACTGTTTTTTTTTTCTTTTCATTCTTGAGTCTTCAAAAAGTACTGAAGGCAACATCCTTTAAACAGCCTCTTTCTGGTCCTAGATGAGTCCAATTGGTTTTACTAGTGTGTAATAACATGCCAGTAAAACGAAGATTACTATATTTTGCCCTATTTTTCTTTCTAAGCCAATTCATTGCACTCTAATGGAATGAAATAAAAAATGGCCTTTAATTGAATAATTTATTATGCCATTTGTTTTTTCTTAATACCAAATACAGGAAGTAGTACTTAATCAATTTCCCCGCTTATTACTGAAACCAAAGGGCTGCAGAGTTAGATGGCAAGCCTATTAGGGAATGCTTATATATTTTTTAGGAAAACATTTATAATGTTATTATATAGCATTGTTCTTTGTTCTAAGGCTGGATTTCATATATACATGCATTCTTAACTACATCATTTTTTTCTTTAGATATGGTTGATTGCATGGTAGATAATCTCAAATTTCAGCATAATCATTAATCATACTTAGATTAAGGCCATTGGTTTAATGCAGTAGTTTTTCCCCCCGAAAGCATCTCTTTAACAACTAATTTTCCCAGGATCCTATTTCATGTAAACTGTCATTTGACTGTTTATCAGTGCTTCTCTGTCCTCCTAAGATCCATTCTCTATTTCTTCCTAAATTCCCAAGGTATCTGCTTGGTTTCCTCCCTTCTCCCCCAAGGTTGGAATATCAGAATAACAATAAATTCTGATACTCCAGTATGTTTTTTTTTGTAATGCCTGGCATGAAAAATCTCGGACGTTCAATAAACACTTGTTGATTGATTGATCTAAACCCCTACTCCTCCTGGAGTTTAACCTAAGTAAGACTCTGAATGAATCAAAGCCCCCCCCCCCCCCCCCGCCGCCTCCCGTGGATTCCTTATCTTGTCAGTTAGGTTTGGAATGTGTGCAGTAGGTGTGGGAAAAATACTCGGTGATCAAAATAATACTTTCTATTATGGAAAAGCGATTTGGGCAACTTGATTTTACTGCAGGATAATTAGAGATGTGAGCTTTTAGAATCAGAAATGGATTTAAATGCTAACTCCCACCTTAACTGGCTCTTTGGCTATAGGCAAACTATTTGACCTCTCAGTTTCTTCCTTTGTAAAAGGACCCATAATAACACCTACTTGGCATGGTGATAGTAGATTTTAAGAGTATCTATAAAAGTAACTGTCAGCTATATATAGAACTGTGATGGCAGCTATATTTAGAACTGTGAAATCTAGATGAGTGTACTAATTACAAGATCACATACAAGAGAAGTTGAGCTCTTCAGGGTATTGTGGGAGATGCAGTTACCTGAGGTGAGTTCTAGGATGTTTGGAGATCCCTGTATCTCATGAGAAGAGGGGATGTTAACAAATTTCTCATGCTAAAAATAAATATTTGGTGGGATGCCTGGGTGGCTCAGTCGGTTAAGCGTCTACCTTCGGCTCAGGTCATGATCCTAGGGTCCTGGGATTGAGTCCCACATCAGGCTCCTTGATTGACAGGGAACCTGCTTCTCCCTCTGCCTGCATCTCCCCCTGCTTGTGCTTGCTCTCTGACAAATAAATAAATAAAATCAAAATAAATAAATAAATAAATAAATATTTGGTAATGTTAACAATTGGTTACAAATATTTGAAAAAAGTAATTATCAACATAGCCTAGAAACTTACCTAGGCTAATTTGCATCAGATTTAAGGGCCCCAGAGTCATTGTGGAATTATACATATCTGGATAAAAGGATTGATTATAAAACCACCTGCCTCCATTTATTCTGTGGCTGCTATGTGGTTCAGAGACATCAAGCTCTTGAATCACAATTTTTCAGTTCTCTTCCTGTCAGTGACTTCATTTGAACAGTAGCTTTGTTCAATATAAGGCTTTCAGTATATGTTAAACCAAGATGATAAAAAACATACCAACCAAACTATTATCTTTCAGTGTAGGGAACCTACAAAGATATGATGATTTGGATTTTGTTTCAACACTTCAGTTAATGACTTACAGATAAATACAGGACAAAACCAAGCAAAAAACCCCTGCAGAGATGCCCTCTGACTTGAGGTTGTGTCAAGCCTAACCTGGGAACTGAGGGATTCCTTTTGCCAGCTCAGGCCTCTTCTGCCCATGGAACCATGCATTATTTGTAGCTACTCAGAGCTGCCTGGCTTCCCACTGATGACTAGATAGACCTCTGACTCAGCCTTGTTCATTGTCTAGCTCAGTTCAAGTCTTCCAGGGGAACCCCTGCCTGGGGAACTTGGTTTGTTATTGAAATCAGTGCTAATGGCTCCTCCCACTTGGTACTCAGTCCCAGGGACACGAGGTGTAAGGCATCTGCTGCAGGGGTACCAGTCTAAATGGGTGCTGGACATCACTGAAATAAATCAGGAGCATGGTGCAAGTTAGCTCAAGCCTTCACACATAACTCCTACCATAGTAGACAGACCCTAGAGTGGAAATTTTTAAAAATCTCTCTGTAGAGGGCATTGGCCTTGCCCCTAGTAAATGGATTTTGAATAACCGGCCTGCCTGGGAAGCAAATGATTGGCGTCCGTAGGAATCCCACCGCATGTTGTGGTCCAGCCCAGCTCTTGGTGGTTGGGCTTGACGTTACTGCCAAATCCCTTCATTCCATCTTCAAGCTCTGCCAGGGTCCCTGTTGCATGATGCTTCCTTCTTGCCCACACCACCACATGACCTGAGTCCTGCCAATATCCCTGAACGACTCCTGCCTGGTCTGTATCTCCTCCAGTCATCGGTCTTTTCCTGGGTCCCAATTTGTGCTTTGTCCAGGATCTTCCCGAATCCCAGAATTTAGCTTTTTACTAAGTAGGACCCAGTGTTTCCCTAGTTCCCTCCTTTCTGTTTGAGCACCCCAGTCTAAGTCTGAACGTAGTTTCCTCTTTGTATCCTTTGAAAACTAGTACCTGCAGAATTTCTCAGAGTGCTTATTTCTGCAAAAGTCATTGTGCTTCTGGTGTGGGGGTGAGTTGAGGAGAAGGGGTAAAACTGTGTGCAGTGGTTGCCGAATTTGTTTGACTGTGGGACACTTGCTGTTGGAGCATCTTGGTGGATATAGTTCCGAACACACTTAGAAAAAGTCTGCCAGACACAGTAGTTAGAGATATCTGGGGCTTGAAAAACATGTTAAGAGCAGGTGTTATTCCCTCAACACCAGAAGAATATCAGTGCTGTAGAATATTTGATTTTGAACTTTCTTGATGTTTTCTGTGCAGTACTGCAGTGTCGCTCTGATTAAAAGCTTTCTTCTCAATTTTAATGTTTGGTTACTGAGTCTGCTCTTACTGATTGCTCTTTTCTCTCTAATTGAGCAAGTTCAGCATTTGTTGAGAACCTACTCTGTGTCATATGTTGTGCTAGTTGCCGGAAACACAAATATATTAAGTTAGGTCTGCCCTCAAAAAACAAATTATAGGGTAAAATGAACATTTTGTAAAGCTGGTTCTACATTAAGCCAGTTATTTTATTTTTCTTTCTTTCAGGCCTAAGACTTATTTAACAGGGCTTTATTCTCTTTCTACTCCAGATGATAAAGGATCCCCTTAGGGCAGGAAAGGAGTTTCTGAGCATGTTACAAAAAATGGAAAGGAGAATAAGTTGCATGAAAATTTAGTATTTCTATAGGTCAGAACCTACCATAAACAAAGTTAAGAGGCAAAGAGTAAACTAGGAAGACATTTGCAACATAAAAGACAAAAGTTTACTATACTTAATAAAATGAGCACATAATACCTTTTAAAAAGTCATTGTTGAATGAAGGAATGAATGACTGAGTGAATGAATGAATTCAAAGCAGTAAGGAAAAAAAAAATCACCCTAATAGAAATAGGAAAAAGTTGGGAAGGGTTGTCATAGCACGTCTTTCTCTCTGTCATGTTCACACACAGACACACACACACACACACACGCACACTCATAAGGCACACATGCATATACACACACAGAAGTACAAATCCAAATAGCAAAAATAAAGAAATGTAAAACAAAGTAACCTTTTAATCTCTCTCTAATTAATTTGATAAATGCTTATTAAGCACCTGTTATTACCATACTGTTAAATTGCTTTGTAAGTTGTGTGATTTCATTTGATTTAAACAACAGTTCATCTGAAATAGGTATTGTTATCCTCATTGTACCAGTGAGTGAAGGGCTTAAAGAAGTTAAATCTTGTAGTATAGTTAGGATTTTGGAAGCAACATTTGAACTCATTCCTGTATGTGTCTAAAGTCCATGCTCTTATTTACCATAGCATTCTGTTAGCATTAATAATATCATCAAGGGTATTTGATGATGTAGAAAGTTGTTTATGAAAGAGTTAAGTAAAAAAATAATTATAAAACAGTTTGTACCTATGATCCCACAAATGTTCTTTTAAAAATGGTATAGCATGAAGCAAAATTTGGAAAGGTATATACTAAAATGTGAATAGTGCTTATCTGTGACTTTTATTTTCTTTTTGCTTATACTTTCTAATTTTTCTACCATGTGTATATATTGTTATAAGCAACAATATTTTAAAAGCCTTACCAAATTTGTGTGTGTGTGTGTGTGTGTGTGTGTGTGAACATGACAATATATTTTTGAAGTTTATAAGAGTTAACAGACCCAATTTTTTCCCCAAAATTAGAATAAAGAGAAAGCATACCCAGGGAATGGAGGAGTATGTGCTCTTTGTGCATACAGAGTGTGAATGAGTAAATTGATAAATGTATGATGAAACAACTCAGAGAATAGGAAACACAAATGTCTGCTACGTATTTGGAGAAATTGTCAGTATTAGTAATTAAAGACCTACAAGTAAAACCATCATGAGCTCACTATTTTCACTGTGAGAGCAGGACAGCTTTTTCAAAGAGTGCCTAAACAGCTACTCTAAAGGTACCGCGTTGGAGAAAGCAATCTGATGAAAGAAGAAGTCTTAAAATTGTTTATACAAATCTTGACCCAGTCAGTGATCAACTCTTGGAATTTGGTCTTAAGTAAATAATCCTAAATACTGAGAAATCTTTGTGCACCAAGATACATGGCATTACCCAGAATAGGGAAAAGTGGGAAACAACAAGTGTGTAGCACTATGGTCAGGGGGTAATAAAGGATAGGCTAAATAGTTTATTGATTAATTTGTTCAACAAATAACTGTTGATTGCCTATACTGTGCCAAGACACAGTATAGGCACTGTCTCCAAGACACAATATGCCAAGGACACAGCCATGAACAAAATCTCACCCCCAAATAATCTTTAAAAAAGAGGTTTTCCATATCATTTTTTAATGTGAGGTATAAAAAATAAGATTAAACTGTAACTGTATTGACCTCAATGGTGTGAAAAACAAACAGAAAAAAAGGTCTGAAAGGAGGTGCTTGAAAATATTTACAGTTATTTTGTAATTGGATTGTGGATGAATATTTTTTAAAAACATTTTTCCGCATGTCCCAATATTTCTACAATAAAAACATATTTTTTAAGTTAACAAAATAAACATAAAACTTAATTGCCGTTATTTATTATATGGTTGTAATATCCTTTTTAAATAGGGAAATAGGAACTTGTATCTGAGCAATGATGGGAATTTAATAGATCTAATTAAAACTACCAGAACTTGTGATTTTATTGAGCTCCTAAAACATCTTTGGTTTTACTGATATGTTTAAAGCCTTTAAGATGCTACTTTCATTAAAACACTTCTGTAGTAAACGGTAATTGTGTATTGAATAGATAAAAACTTATATTCAACAGATCAAAAAGTCCAACGCAATGTCAATTTGATTAGGTAAATGCAAATTTAACAGCCTAGTAATTCTTTACTCTTCTTATCTTACATGCCATGAAGAGTGGGATAATATAATTAAAATTCTGAAAATGGCTGTTTAGGATAATGGTGTGTTTTCCCCTTTTCCTCTTTTAAAGTAAGATGAGGGAATTTACATTTCCACTCAAGCATTATTTCCTATAGTGAAGGATCCCGTTACTGTGGTTCTAAGTAAACTTTAATTATATTCCATACTTATGTGTAAATTTATTTTGTGTAATTGGTTTGTGTTTTGAAATGCTTTAGATAGATTCCCTTAGGTTTAGGAATTGTTTTTATATTTTGTGTTTGAAAATTGCTTTGATGGGGCGCCTGGGTGGCTCAGTTGGTTAAGCGACTGCCTTTGGCTCAGGTCGTGATCCTGGAGTCCCGGGATCGAGTCCCGCATCGGGCTCCCTGCTCGGCAGGGAGTCTGCTTCTCCCTCTGACCGTCCTCCCTCTCATGCTCTCTGTCTCTCATTCTCTCTCTCAAATAAATAAATAAAATCTTTAAAAAAAAAAAAAAGAAAATTGCTTTGAATTAAAAATAAAGATATTTTAAATTTAATTTAAAGTGATAAAAGAATTTCCTAACAGTGTAAGATGTTGAACATAGGTCAGAAAACTCTGTATTTCGGTTGTATCAGAATTTGTTATGTCTTATATAAATGTACAGTGAGATTTAAAATTCAGGGCTCACATTTGCAACGACATGGATGGAACTAGAGGGTATTACGCCAAGCGAAATAAGTCAGTCAGAGAAAGACAAACACCATATGATTTCACTCCTATGTGGAATTTAAGAAACAAAACAGATGAACATAGGGGAGGGACAGGAAAAATAAGATGAAAACAGAGAGGGAGACAAACCGTAAGGGACTCTTGACTCTAGGGAACAAACAGGGCTGCTGGAGGGGAGGGGGGGCGATGGGGTCACTGGGTGATGGTCATTAAGGAGAGCACATGATGTAATGAGCACTGGGTATTGTATGCAACTGATGAATCACTAAATTCTACCTCTGAAGCTAATAATATGCTATATGTTAATTAAATTGAATTTAAGTAAAAATTAATTAAAAAATAAAATTCAGGGCTCAAAATTATTAAAATTAGCATGAACTTCAGTCGGGTAAGAGTGAGTGGTAAAGCAAAAGCCCTTGCTAGAGGGTTAAGCAGTATTCAGAATCTGGGGTAGACGAGAGTCCTATGAATTGGGTATAACAACATGGTTTCTTCACATGAGATTCCATCATGGAGATTCCATCCTTGGATTTTCGGAAGGTCATGTGGCCCTGGAGGAGACAGCCCCTCTCCACAGCCCCTGCTCTTCACACCACCATCCTGATCACCTTCGTATCCCCTTCTCGTGCGACAGAGGTGAACAGTTCCTGGCTTTGACTATGAGGCTGACCTCATTTGGGAGGGGGAGGTCAACTAGAGAGGGCTCAAGTTGTTTTTTTTCCCCCAGTCTTATCAGAAAATAAAATGGCAGCTGCCCCCACCTCCATGTCTTCTCTGTGCACCGCTTTTCTCCCTGAAGGGCATGTAAAGACAGCCACCCCACAGGGCTGCGCTTCAGACATGGAGATGTGTGTCCTAGAATTGGAAAGTTTGCTGTCTGTGTTTTGGGTTAATGTCCACCTACTCACGCCTGGCCAGTGTGAGCACAGTCACTCTGCTCATTGGTGCAGGTCTGATGGCTGTCTTGGCTGTGATTGAAGTGTTGACAGCTACCAGCCTTTGACGGTGCCGGTGACCACGGTCAAACTCTCACCTAGTGTGAGGTTCACATGTGCGAGCCCAGCCTCCAAACACAGTGGTCGAGACCAACCCCACCGGCCCTAGAGACATCCTCTTACCCTTTTTCTTAATGTAGCTACAACTCTGCCTTGAAATGTGAGACTGATTGCTTACTGTGCTCAGAATCCTGGTAGGTCTCACATTGGTTTCCTCAGCTGCCCACTTGAAGTGTGGGGTTTGCCGTCCCAGACCCAGACGGGCGCAGGTGCCTCCCTTACCCTTCAGGGAACTACAATAAAAGGATGCCATTCAGACTGGCCCGTACTGGAAAGCTGCAGCCTGCCACAGACTTGCTGTGCGGTTGGAAGGGCAGCACAGCTGAAAGAAAATGTTCTCAAGGAAGATAGCCTTTCCGCGTGTCTTATTTGGGATCTAAACAGGAGAGTGATCGGGTTTTCCTGCTTCCTCAAAACCGTGCAAAAGTTGATGTAGGTTTTCTGTCTTTCTCTGTCGCTCACTTTCTTCCTCCCCATCCTTATTATCCATATTCCTCTCTCCGTCCCCTGACACAGAATCAACAGTATTTTGCTTGCTAATTAAAAAAAAATCTGAGAATGCAATGGCCCACTCTTGCCAGTGTAGTTAGACACAATCTTGATTTTTTTTTCCCCCTGAAACAAGATTTTAAATTCTGTCTCCTCTGTGCTGTTTGATGTTCTCCATTGGCAGAGCTACGGTAGAGTTGAGAGCACGGACCCTGGAGACAGTCTGCTTCCGTCCAAATCCTGGCTCTGCCATTTATTAGCTGGATGATCATAGGCAAGTCTTTTAATGCCTCCGTGCCTCAGTTTTATGAATGGTTTAAAATGGAGATAATTAGGATATCTTTCTCAGCTGGTTATTATGAGGACTAAATGAACTAACATACATAAAACACTTAGCACATAGTAAGTACCCAGAATTATTATGGTGCTGACCAACTCAATGTCTCCTTCTGGATTAATACAATGCAAAATGTGTTTAAAAATATGTCCTTAGGGCATAGATTTTGTTGTTGAATTCTTTGAGGGTTTTTTTTTTTTTTATTTTCTGCAGAATAGTATATTACATGACTCTGGATTGGAATCTGTTTAAATTCTAAAACAGAAACATTATGACAGTCACTAGAGGAGAATTAGAAGTAGCTAGAGTCAGCTTGCACACAGCAGAATGAGATAAAAAGCAGTCGTGATACATAACACATCCTGGGAATCAACGGGAATTTTACAGTCATTATGATTATGACAACAGTTTTACTAGATTTTCACAGTAGCTTTTTATTTCAGAGATTTTCAAGGGAAATGTACAGCCACTTAGAAAAATGTGTATGAAAAAAATTTTTAATCACTTTAATTTTCTATAGAAGGTGAATTCAAACAAGAAAATGGTTGAGTGGTTTCCCTGGGGAATAATACCAGATCGATCAGGGGTAAATCCAAGCAGCTTAATTTCTGATTTACTTCTTTAGTATCTACAAATCCTAGTTCTCTCAAGATGGGAGCAATTTGCATGTGAAATTTAGGAGAAGAGTTCTTTGGATTGAATTTCTTAAAAGAATGTAACACGGTTTGCTTCAGCAGAGATATTTAACTGGTGGAAGAAATGCTCTACCCCCCTCCACACCCCCAAACCACTACCCCTCAGGAACGCATGGACAGAAATAGCTCTTGGGGAAATTTCCAGTTCTTTTAGAGTTGAATATTCAGAATTATGGGCAAATCCCTTAAGATTAAAACTCATTGCTCTATTATAAAGGGTTCTCGCAGGGTCAGTCTTACCCATGGGTGGAGTGGGCCCGAAATAAGTTGTTTCATTTCAGGCTGAGAAATGCCTTTGAATTCCCTCCAAATAGCTTATCTATTCACTGTTTGAAATTCCACATTAGAGATGCTTCTATCTTTGCTTTTTTTTTTTTTTCAAACTTCATTTTATATCTTCTGGAAATGCAGATATTGCAGGCATATCTAAGTAATAACATGCTCAGTCTTACAGTAACATGCTTATGACTTTAGAGACTTTTTTTTTTAAAGATTTTATTTATTTATTTGACAGAGAGAGAGAGAGACAGGCAGACAGACAGCACAAGCGGGGCAACGGCAGGCAGAGGGAGAAGCAGGCTCCTCACGGAGCAGGGAGCCGGATGCGGGGCTCGATCCCAGGACCCCGGGCTCATGACCTGAGCCGAAGGCAGACGCCTAACGACTGAGCCACTCAGGCACTTCTGGGGTGCTTGGGTGGCTCAGGTGGTGAAGCGTGTGACTCTTGATTTTGGCTCAGGTCATGATCCTCGGGATTGTGAGATCGCTCAGTGCCGGGGGTGGAGGCTGCTTAAGATTCTTTCTCTCCCTCTGTCCCTCTCCCCTCTCCCCGTCAAAAAAACCAAAACAATACAAAAACAAACAAACAAACAAACAAAAACCTCTTTTCTGGATTCTGGGGATTTTGTTTGGCCTTAACTAGTAGGGAGTAGGGAGAGAGCATCATGATTCTTGGTTGTTGGGCAAAGGTGTGGGAGAGTAAGAGGGTGATGCTCCCACTGTGAAAATGGGTGATGGGGCACATAAAAGAAAAGTTAGGTGACAGGAAGCCAAATGTCACCTGCTCCCTCCTTTTGCTCTGGGCTAGGCCTTCTTTTTTGATTTTTGAGTAAACAAATGAAAATCTCTAACTTTATGTCTCAGTACTTTTAGTTGTGTCTTTAAGAGGGGCTGATATAATTTGCTTTTGATGAAGAGCTTGGGACCAGTCTCTTGTTCTCTGAAAGGAAAGAAGATGTTTTGGGTACTGAACAATAACGGTTTTAGGAACAGTGGGAAGATTTTCAGATTCTTTCCAAGTTCTCCTTGCAGCTTTTGGAACTTTATCCAGAGGTGAGCCATTCCTCCTTTCTGCAGGCTCCAGAAAATAACTCTATGTAATAAAAATGAATACATAATTCTTGGCTTTTAGGAGGACGAAAACCAAAGGAAGAATCTATGCTTTATCAAGTTCAGTGATGGCAATGGAACTGCAAGGGCTCCCCAGAGGACCTCCCTCTGAGCCGCAGTCGCTGGTACCTGCCGAGGCAGGCTTGGCCTCTGTCCGGGGAACAGCACACACCTGCTAGCCTTTAATCTCCCCACACTAGTGAGGCCATTTAAAGCCATGACAGCAGGCAGATGGCTCTGCCCTGGGATCCTTTGTCATTCCAAATTGTGCTGTCATATGGACAAGTCCATTTGTCCCACATGAGGCTCTTCTCTGCCTCTTTCCTTGCAACTTGCCTGAAAGATGTATTCTCTTCTTGTCCAGGTTGTCCCCTGGACACTGACTCTTTCCTTCTCACTCATACTTAGAGTCTAACCCTGCCTTCATTCTGTCTCAGCTCCCATTGCTCTGACTTCACTCATTCCCATGGTTCATAGTCATGACACACCTCTGCCCAGCAGAACTGTCCCTTCGGCCTTCCAGCCTGGTACCTTCCTAACTGCTTTGACCATTAACTTAGCCTCAGTCCTGGACTCCCGAGCACTTGCAGCTGGCTCTCTCACAGAGTTGTGTTTGATGATTAAAGAAGTAAAGGTATTTAAAGCCAAAAACCAAGTAGGAGACTAGAAATTTAGGACACACAGCTATGAGAAATGAACAAGTAAAGAAATAAAATGCCTGGCAGAGAAATAAAGATATTTATATCCTGTGAGTTGAAATAGAATCAAATTACAGGGTTTTGGGATATCCTCTGACCCTCTGCTAAATAAAAAATATGAAAAGAGATTGTGAAACATTTCATACTTCAAAGACACGAAGCCAGTTTATTTTATTACCTTTCATAGACAAAGGGGTTTCATTTTATGATAGTTTCTTGAACAAAACCTAGGTCATAGAAGCATATGCCTACAAAATCAGTAGGCACTAAGTGAATAGTCATGTTAACATTACTGTGGTCTTGCTAGAAAGATACAGGCATTGTATGTGCTCTTTAGTGGCTTAGAGTGGAACATAAATACAGCAGTAAAACATAAAATAATTAATTTACTAATTGAAGATCTTTTGCTGTGGCTTTTCCTCTTTAAAATTTCTTGTAAAAAAGAGACAGAAATATTAAAGTTGTTAGATTTATTTGCAAATGGGTTTAAAGTGTTATTTTGATACCAAGGCATGCTTGTATACTAGGTGAACTACTTTGGGACACTTAGAGGTCTGGTTTTGCTGAGGATTATCCCATTCTTTTTTGATTTGAAGACGTTTGAGGACATTACACTTTTCTTTCCATCTCCTTTATAGTTGAAATTAAAGGATGTCCAGTGTATTTGGTTTAATAACATAATAATGATGGTGATTACAAATATTATAATAGCAACTGTATTAGTCAGGGTTTTCCATATATGTATGGAGAGAGAGAAGGAGAGAGGGATTGATTGATTGGTGGGGGAGGGAGAGACGTTAAGGAATTGGGTTGTGAAATTTTGGAGGTGTGGTGAGTCCAGTGTTGTCTGGCAGGCTAGAGACAGGGAAGAGCTGCAGTTCGAGTCCAAAGGAAGTCTGCTGGCAGAATTTCCTCTTGCTTGGGAGAGGTCAGTCTTTGTTCTCTTATGATCTTCAACTGATTGGATGAGGCCCACACACATTATGGAGGGTAATCTGCTTTACTCGAAGTCCACCAATTTATTATTTTCTCAGTCAAAAAACAACTTCATAGAAACATCCAGAATAATGTTTGACCACATATCTGGGCACCATGGCCAAGCCAAGCTGACACGTAAAATTAACCATCACAATAACTAATCTTTATTGAACGCATTTTGAGTGCCACCTCTTTCTGAACATTATCTCATTCAAGTCTTTTATTAACTCTATCAATTTGGTGTCTCCATTTCACAGCTGAGATAGCCTTAGGGATGAAGTGGGTCAATTACCTGCTCAAGGTCATGTAGGTGGTAGTGATGGAGTTAGAGCCCATGTTTTTATCTCAGTTTCAACATGAAAATGACAGGTGGGCTGAGAACTTTTGGGGGGGGGGGGTCCTGTGAAGGGACATCTGAATGGAGGTACGAAGAGCTCTGTGTTCAAATTGTTCAGTTACTGCGATTGTGACTTGTTTCCACAAGAGCGATTGAAATAGGGATTTATGACTTTGTGGAATGGAGTCTAGGGCAAAACCCAGAAAGGTCATTTGAAAATGTTATTGACAGACTAAGGAGCACAAGTTAGACAGCTGTATTTTGACAGTGTATTTTATGTCTGAGGTTGAGGCAGGTGCTTTCTTTAGTTATATTGAATCAAGGATTATTTCAGCTTGCTGAAGTAGGGACTGGCCATGCACTGTTAGAGCTCATGCATTACACCTTGCTGGAGAGGGGCAATGTGTGGGCTAGAATCCACCTTGGCTGTAATTACTTTGCAATTATCTGGAACTTGGCTGATAACCAGAGAGCATGTGAAAAAGGCCCATAGATGCCCTAAAAATCATGAATTGTAACCTGGGCCTCGAGTTAGCCTGCTTGCTCTTACCTGTTTTCTCTTACTGGTTTCTAAAGTTAGAGCGGTGCAAGAGGCTGTCTGTCAGAAAGGAGGGAGGAGGGGCCTTGCAGTGGGCAAACAGCTTGAGAGTAGGAAGAAACAAATAGCTGGATGACTAAACTGAGTGGACGAGAAAAGCTTAATGAAAGCAAATAGGGGCACTTGGGTGGCTCAGCCCGTTAGGCGTCTGGCTCTTAATTTCGGCTCAGGTCATGATCTCAGGGTGGTGGGATCTAGCCCCACATTGGGCTCCGTGCACAGCAGGGAGTCTGCTTGGAGTCTGTCTCTCTCCCTCTGTACCTCCCACTACTTACGCCCCCACACCACCGCTCTCTCTCTCAAATAAATAAAATAAATCTTAAAAAAAAAAAGAAAGCGAACATAAACCTGAAATATACCACAACCAGGGGCCAGGTAGCATAAATTAAAATATCCTTTTACACCAGAGGCCATTGATATTGTCATTCATAGTGAGTCGCTAGGAGTTCAAATCAGGTTTTCAACACTCTAGTTTAGAAGGCCTCAAGGTGTGCAGAACATTCTAGAAGGATCCTTTGGAGAACTGGTAAGATGTTTTAGTGCTTAAAGGAACAAGCCTTCAATTATCTAGAAAGAAGGGCGCCTGGGTGGCTCAGCTGGTTAAGCGACTGCCTTCGGCTCAGGTCATGATCCTGGAGTCCCGGGATCGAGTCCCGCATCGGGCTCCCTGCTCGGCCGGGAGTCTGCTTCTCCCTCTGACCCTCTTCCCTCTCGTGCTCTCTGTCTCTCATTCTCTCTCTCTCAAATAAATAAATAAAATCTTTAAAAAAAAATTATCTAGAAAGAAGTTTCTCCATAATATTTCATGCTCCTAGGGTTCTGGATAGATATCTTTATGAAATGATAATCATTTTTATGAGACTCCTTTGAATTCCTCCTACTGGTCCAGAACCAGGATTGCAGTGCTTTTTTGGACATGGAGCTATCGGCCTTAATTGACTTTTGACTAATACCCGTGTTGGCTGTAGTTTAAATAGAGTTAGAGAGCCCAGCTGTGCAGAATTCTTTTCCAGTGTTAGAACTAGAATTCCTACTGACTGTTTAGCCTCACTGCCTTTTATCCTGTCTGAAACAAATTTATTTTCGTTTTATATGCTTACAAGAGTCACTATTTAGGATTTATTTTTTTTCTGCCCATGTCTGGTAGAATTTGGCATATAAAAAAGACCCAGGGCCTGCTTCCTTTTATCTGAACATGTTTCTCAGACGTCTGAGAATAAGCGTGGTGTTTAAGCAGTAATTGAATTGCAGTGGTGTTTACCAGTTGTGCTTTGGGGGAGCTTCCCAAACAGTTAAATATATAATGTCCCACCTGGCCCAGATGTAAATCTTATCTAACTCTTGATTTTCAGTAAGGTTGTTTATGACTTGAAGTTTTCAAGACCTCGATTTTTCATTGTAAAATTGTTTGGGGGATAAATGCCAAGAGCGTATGTATGTGTATGTGGTTTATGGTTTTCTCTTGTTACGTATTTATAGAGATTTGGGGATGAGTTTGATCATATTACTGTTGTGCATATTAAGGCCTTGCCCAGGACTTCAGGATATATGTGTAGTATTGATTTGTAGCAAGTATAGAGTCATGCTATGTTAAAGTATTGATTGATCATGTTTTTAAAAGTCAGTGGTGGATCATCTAAGTTAAAATATGTGCTTGTGGTAATTGAACTAATTCTGAGGGGGGAAATGCCTTTTTGATTTGTACAGAATTTGTCTTTGCTGAGATGGAATGGGCAGATGCCTGTGTGATAGTATTTCTGGGATTTCTTCCTCAAACCTTCCCTTTCACAACCATAGTTTGAGGTTAAATTTGAAAAGCCTTAGTTGAGAAAACACATTGTATAAGTTTATACTAATGTATACATCATTTTTTAAAAAGATTTTATTTATTTATTTGAGAGAGAGACAGTGAGAGTGAGAGAGCACAGTGGGGTGAGGGGCAGGGGGAGAAGCAGCCTCCCCGCTGAGCAGGGAGCCCGATGCGGGACTCGATCCCAGGACCCTGGGATCATGACCAGAGCCGAAGGCAGACGCTTAGCGACTGAGCCACCCAGGTGCCCCCTTTAAAAGTTATTTAAAGAAAAACCTGTTTGAAGTTGTAGATGACCCAATGTTTAGCAATCTAGATCAAATATGCTAGAGTGTAGGTCAAAATCCCACCCACCAGGCAGAAATATCATATGAAATAGAATTTATAATTTTAACATTTTGCTTGAGGACAAAAGTTTGAGTAAAATTTTCTGGTCATAACCCATAGTAAATACAATTATACTTTAATGATTTAGGACCTAGATTTAGTCTTTTACATGTAAAGAAATGATAAATATCTATTTTGACTGTTTTTGTTTGAAATCTAGCTCATTTTCTTTGTATCTGCTTTTGCTTCGTTTGAAGAACATCATAATTCCTCTTTGTCAAAATGCTATAAAGTTCCATTTATTCAACATCAAAGAGCTCAAATAATCATATTTTCTTTCTACAGCGATGTATAGAGAGAACTGATGTTCAAAATAGTGCTCTGCAGGCACTGCAAGAATTGGCTTCCAGATCTCCAAAGGAAGATCACATTATTTGGTATAGCATCAGCATTAGGGTATTTTATTCTTATTCATAGAACATTGGTATGGTATTTAACTGTGTGTTCATATCCTCCAAATCATCCTGGCTTACACGCTTGTCAAAGACTGCAGGGTTTTCATGCCTCCAGAAATAGATATAGTGTTTATTTTGTGTGTTTATATCTTTGGATTCATATTTTTGTGGGGCTAGGAAGAATAGGGCAGGAGGTGGTAGGGAGATAACTTGGATATCTTGTTGAAAGAAGTCAAGGCTTTAGGACTTGAAATGATAAGTAGAAAAGATATTGGGAGCCTTAGATTGGGAGCGATGGGTTTAGAGGCCAGCAGTTTATGAAAGAGATTTAATTATGTTGCCACAGCTGAGTGCTGTGAAGGTACAAAAGTGTTGACATCTTTATTCTCTATTATTGTGATTATAATCATTTAGTAGAATATAAGGAGAGAACACTCATCTATTCTTGTGGTAGAACTGTAAAGTTTAAGTGCAAAGTTGGCTTCTCAATTTTTAGTCTGAGTCCAGGCTAATTAATTATAAGCCTTTGGGCAAGTCACTTGGCCAACCCAAGCCTCCAGTTCAGTTCTAGTGCTGGAGTTGAATTTGATATCATTCATACATATTTAAATATTAAATGATTTTTATGAAAATTTAACATGAAGAAAAGTCATTTATACCAGCTTTTGCCAGTATATGTTGTCATTTATTTATTTCTATCCATTTATTTCTTCAGCAAATACTTCATCTTTATTTATTTAGTTTTTTTTTTAATTGAAGTATAGTTGGCACGCAACTTCAGCAACTATTTTTTGAGGATCTACTATGTGGAAAATGGGGGCCCTGTTCTAGTTGTTGAGGATCTAACATTGTCCCTGCTGTCTTAGAACTTACCTTCTACTGGCAAGTGAAACAACCTACTTGTATATATAACGTGTCAGGGTGAGAGAAGTGAGCTGTTTCAGACCAGGTGGTTAGAGAAGTTAGTTTCCAGTTTCCAAGTGGAATCCAGTTTATTTACTCTCTCTTGTTTTTATGATATTTTGATGTCCCCTCGGCAGCCTCGCGTCATTGCTAACCTCTCCACTCCATGGGATCACATTTTCCAGCAAACACCCCATGAGCACTTATTTAGATGCCTAATCACTGGCAGCGATGCAGCTGTGTTCATCATTGTCCATTCAGATTTGTATGATGTTCCCATCCAAACATACCTCAGGGTACATTTGCACATCTAATTACAACATTAAAACTAATAATAGCCTGATAAAATACTACTCAGACAAATGTCTAAGCAAACAGCTGGCTGTTCCATTGTGTCCTGAAGGACAGGCGCATTCAGACTTTGTTCCCTAACTGAGGGGCCTGAATTCCAAACTGCAAGCGCCCTCCTTCGCAACACACTCCTGAGGGAAGGCTTAGGCAGGAGGTATCTAATTCAAAGGGATGTCCTTAGATAAAAGAGCCTGCACGAAACCTGAGCTTTCTGGAACTGCATGTAGGGAAAAAGGGGCTTTCTTTCCTTTTACCCAGATGAGGCCTGCAACCAAATTCAAACTGGACCAAAACACAACGGAATGTCGGTATAAAGGTGTTATTCACATGCCCACCTTTCTGCAGACCCGGAAAGTTACTATTTAAAATTTCCAAGGAAAGAAGCCTGAGGGACAATTTAATCACGCTTTTCAGATATTTGAAGGAGTCGTGCTGTTATCCCGTAGAAACCACGGCAAGCTTGGTTTATGAGTGCTTGGGTTTATGTTTGTATTGAGAGAGAGGAAATTTGGTAATATTGTTTTTATCTTACTGGCACAGTAAACCTTCCTGTTAGCCAAACCAAGTAAAGACAGAGAGTTTAGGAGATAGAGATCAATCCTTCTTCCATGGTACGTTTCAGCACAGGAAGCAGGTTATGACCCTAACCCCGTTAAGTAGTAGGGAATTCTTCCTTCAGGTCGACTTGTGTCCTTTGGCAAGTTTCGTTTGCCCGGGTGGATTGAAGCTAATAATTAAGCTCTTTTTTGGTTCTTGAAACGTTGACTGAAAAATGTAGGCCTATAGGAAAACTTTTGGATTGTAAGAGTTATCCCTCATTGGAATGTATTGTTGAGAGAGGTCTTAAAATCTTTTCTTAAAGCTGTTAAATAACAATTTAAATTTTCATCAGCCTTGATAGATTAGGCATAATACTCCTGACGGGTAAGAATGGATTAAAATAAATCTCCAAGTGGCTTCTTACCTTCTGATTCTATTATGTGCTATCCTTTTCAGATTCAGCAAGTATTTAGGATTGCAGGAACACTATGCCTGATATTTGCACATATATTAATTCATTTGAGGCAGTGCTCACAAAAACATGCAAAGTAGGTATCACTGTTTCCTTTGTAGTTACAAAGAAACCACTGGTCTAAGAGGTGAAGTCACTCATTAAAAATTGCACATCTAGGAAAGGGTTGGGGCAGGGCTTGGAACCAGGGCTGTGAACTTGGGTTCTATCTTAGACTTCCATTAATGAGCTCTGAGATCGCAAGCCAATTTCTAGGCCTGTATAGACCCCAGTTTCTTTATTTGTAGGGTGAAAGGGTTGGGATGAGAAGATTTGGAATAAGTTTCTCTCCCACTTCTGTAATGTATGACCTGGGGGAAACTAGAGAGATCAATACTCAATGAACAGGTTCTTGCGAGCACGGTGAGAGCACCTTGTGTAGGGCACATAGCTATATATTCTATAATAATAAAGATATTATTTCTGGGTTGGGAATTTGGGGTGTGGAAGGCACAAAGAAACTGGCATCTCTCTGTGACCTAATGATCGAATGCTGAACTTGTGGAGTAGAATTCTCTTACAGCCATTTCTTGATTTTCCTTTTCTTTTTTCACATCTACTTTCCTATTCCAGGTCCCCTATCATCTATCTCCTTTGAAATATTCTGAGTTTATGACTGATCCTGAACTATGCTATATTCAATTATAGCTATGAATAATTAGGGGGCAAACAAAGAGAAGATTTCTTTGTTCTTGAAAAATGAGTTCTCAGTGTAGAGAAAACTGTCTAGATCTGAGCTAACACAGTAGTCACTAGCCACATACGGCTGTGAAGTAAATGAAGTATGACTAGTCTGAACTAATATGTGCTGTAAATATAAAAGACATGCTGCGTCTTGAAGTCTAGTAAGAAAAAAGAACATTGAACGTTTTATCAATAACTTTTTAATATTGATTACATGTTGCAATGATAATATTTTGAATATGTTGGGTTAAGTAAAATGTATTATGAAAACAAATTTAATCTGTTTCTTTTCATTTAAAAAGATTTTTATTTATTTTTTTTAGAGCAGGAGAGAGAGAGAGACAGAGAGGTGGGCAGGGGGAGGGGAAGGGAGAGGGAGAATCTTAAGCAGGCTCCACACCCAGAGCAGAGCCCAACTTGGGGCTCCATCTCCCAACTCTGAGATCATGACCTGAGCCGAAATCAAGAGTGAGACACTTAACCGACTGAGCCACCCAGGGGCCCGGTTTGTTTACATTTTTAAATGTAGCTCCTAGAATATTTGGAATTGCATATATAGTTTGCATTTATAGCTTTGATTATATTTCTATATGATAGTACTGGTTGAGATTGGTGATTCTCAAGCACAGAGAATCCTCCTCCACCCAAACCCACCCCCCTCCAAGGTATGTTTAGCAATATTTAGAGACACTGTTGGTTGTCACAACCGGGCATGCTATTGTACCTAGTGAGTGAGTAGTGCCCAGAGATGCAGCTAAATGTCCTATGGTATATAGGGCAGACCCTCTTCCCACTCTCCAACAAGGGATTATCTGGTCAAAAATATCAGTAGTGTTGGGGTTAAGAACTTCTGGTATAGATGGTTCAGAAAGGAGTTAGAGAAAAAAGATTGGGAACCAAAACTGCTTTTAGGTTAATTTAATTTAAAATATTATAATGAGTAAGTACTTAGCAGCATTAAAGAAGGACTACTATTGTAGGAAAGAGGAAAGGAATTGGAAATGGTTAGAGTATAAGCAGAAAAGCAACAGGTTTTGTTAATTATTTCAACAAATATTTATTGAGTGACTACATACTGTTTTGGGAACAAGATGAGGGAAGATTAAATACATATATACAAACATATATAAAAATATTGTATTCTGATTTTATCCAAATCTTCTACAGAGAAAATGAAGTTAAATAAAGTTATGATTCCTGCCTTTAAAAAGCCTTTAGATTAGGGATGCCTGGGTGGCTCAGTCAGTTAGGCTCCTGCCTTCGGCTCAGGTCATGATCCCAGGGTCATGGGATCGAGCCCCGCATCGGGCTCCCTGCTAGGCGGGGAGACTGCTTCTCCCTCTGCCTGCCGCTCCCCCTGCTTGTGCTCTCTCTCTCTGACAAATAAATAAAATCTTAAAAAAAAATAAAAAGACTTTAGATTAGTAGGGGATGACATGAGAAGTACACTCTCTTGCAAGGCAGCATATGATGTCAGAAGAGAGATGGGAAGAACAACAACAGTACAAATTATGGGTTTCAAAGGAAGATATACCATGTTTGGTTGGGGAAGTCATGCAAAGCTTCATGGAAAAGGTTCTATTTGAAACGTGCCCTCAGTGGTCAGGATAGCAACCCATGGAGATGTGGAAAGGCATACACAATAAAGGGAACAGCAGGTCCATGGAAAGGGGGAAGGGACAGATGGGGTGTGTTTGGGGAGTATTCGTTGTCAAGTTGACTTGGAATCTCAGGGGGAAGCAGTTGGAAATAAGACAAAAAATGAAACCCACAACAAAAGAAACAAACACAAATGAGACTGAGGTCATGTAAACAGATTGGCGGAGTGAAAAAACAGGCAGATAAGAGAGGCAAATAGAGGCAAAATGTATCGGAGTAGACAATTGACTGGCTGTAGGTGAAGGAGAGGAAAGAGTCAAAGCTGATCCTGGAGTTTTAAGGTTGGGTGTCTGGGGACTTTGGTTGGAATAGAGGCCAGGAGAATGGGTTGGTGTATCAAGAATGGAATGATGATGAGTTCAGAATCACCTTGTTGAGTTTGAGTTAATAGTACATAATCCAGATGGTGGAGAAGTTGAGGAAGCCCCTGAGAATCAGATCTGGAGGCTGCTAGAGTAATAAGGACTAGAAATAGAGATTTTAGAATCATCTCAAGTAGAGTGATCACTGAGGTTTTGAGGATGGATAAGATTACTCGAGGGGGCGCCTGGGTGGCTCAGGCGTTAAGCATCTACCTTCAGCTCAGGTCATGGTCCTGGGGTCCTGGGATCGAGCCCTGCGTCGGGCTCCCTGCTCAGCGGGAAGCCTGCTTCTCCCTCTCCCACTCCCCCTGCTTGTGTTCCCTCTCGCGCTGTGTCTCTGTCAAATCAATAAATAAAAATCTTAAAAAAAAAAAAAAAGAGTCCTCGAGGAAGGTAGTGTCCATAAAAAGGACATGACACAATCTTAGGTGGGACTGTCTTTAAGTGATGAAATGAGGAAGAGAAGTCAGTGGAGGACATAAAAGATGAGGCAGAAGACACAGAAGCAGGCCTTTGTGTAATTTAACATCATAGAAGTTAAGAGAAGTTTCAAATGGGGATGTTCCACAGTATTAGACAGTACTGACAGAGCATGGAGGATGAAGCTGAGAACATGTTTAGGACTTGGGTTTCACCGTCAGAAGGCTGTCGGTAGCCTTCCAGTAACGGGGCAGGGGGCCAGGAAGCAGATTAGGTATGGAATGAAGGAGGGAGGGGGCTCATTGCTTCTGCGGGCACAGGCTGTCCCAGAGCCTCAGCTGGGAGAAAGGCACATGCTAGTTTTGTGACATTTTTTCTCTTGGGTCATTCATGCCTTCAGCAGATACTCAATGAGCATGTATTTATTATTTTACCTACCATGGGGAGTGGGAATAGGTATACATAAAGAAAAGTAAGATACAATCTCTATAATCTCCACCTCTGGGCTCAAGAAAACAGAGCGAACAAGGTCATTGCTTGAGAAAAATGACAGAAGGAAATTTTTAGTTAATTAGGCTCTTAAGTCCCAGAACTTTGTAGTTGTCCATATTTCTTCTCTATCAAAGCTCTTGACTGTCTTCGGAGTTGACAATCTAAATAAGAGATCATGTCTAATTCTACTTGCCCTTTGCAGCTTTGGCTAAGGAGAACGTTTCAGATAAAATTGAAATGATTAGCTGGTGGCGAGCGGGGGACAGGGGGCATATAAAATAGGTAAACTTACCCCAGCATGGTCTGCCTTTTCATAGTTAGAAGTGACCTGAACTGATTTTATCTGTTGTTCTCAGGCTTGATGAAAATGGAGGCCTGATTGCTTCATTGTAGTAGTTATTACTGAGGGGGATATAGGAGATAGCCGAACAGATTTTTATGAATCAGAGAGAGAAAATAACAGTACAGTTCCAAACGGGGAACTTTTTGCCATTTGAATATTAAAAAAAACATGTGACGTGGCTAATTTTCTTCTGTTCTACATGAGCGTCATTTCAGGTAGTGCAGAGACATGGGTGTTTCTCCACCTGGGCTGGGTAGGGGTGAATCTGAATCTTCTCTTCAGGTTTACAGCCGTGTGTGTGGCCTTCGCGAAGGCAGCATGTTCTTCCTCCCTACAGCGATACTCTTCTGATGTCTTAAGGAGAGCTTATCGTAAAAATTCAGGTAAGAGTCTGATTTCTTCTCTGTTATTTCTCTTGGGAACAAGTGGGTAAAAATGTAAGTAATTCACATTCGAAGAACTTGAATGTTTTAAAGTACGAAACTACAGAAAAGCACAAGAGTGGAAAGATGGTTGCTCGAAACTGCCAGCTGTAGAGGTAGTCACGCTTTCAGTCCGCATGACCGGCGCACGGCAGGGACTGCTCTTGAGGAACTTTTATTCTAAAAATAGATGGAAAAGTCAAAGTGATGTTATGTGGTTGCCAGGATTTTGGTTTGGTAATCAAAATACATCAGCCTTACTTCTGGATTTGCTAAGGGTTCATTAGTAGGCCTTGATTAAATTTCATGTAAACCTATTTAATATGTAAGCCCAGGACTCCATGTTTGAGAAACGAGAATACCCGTGAATCTCATTGTGAGCTCCCCAGTGATGAAGTCTACAGTGCTATCTTAGGGACTGTAGAAAATAACAATTACAATAATTTGAGAAATTCTGTAACCAGTGTTCTCCACAAATGGCATGGACTAATTAATTTGAAAAATGGACTTGTAAAGTACTGGTACTGTAAAACTTAAAAAGTACATTTACTAAGACTGTAGTAAACCCCAGGGATTACTCCGAGTACTCCTTGCTCTCTACGTTTGGGATATATTGCTTCCTACATTATTGACATTAAAAACATGGTATGGAGAAAAAGAAAGAGTGAGTCATGGCATTTAATCTTCTTGGTAAAAGATGTGAAAGAAGTGGAAACTAGTCAATAAAAAGAGTTCTTAAAAATTATTCGCAAATGTCTATCAGGCGCTCTAGCTGTATTCTGCATGATAGCAGATAATAGGGTTATGGGTGATGTTTCCTTTTTCAGCAATCTTTCCCAACAATTTCTACTTATATGAGTGCTGAAAATTGCTGATATAATTACAACTATCCATTTGATCCAAAATATGCTTGGGAAGAGACTACTAAAAATACATCTATTTAAAAGTGGTTCTGTTCAAATGCAGTTCTTTAAATGGAATGTTGAGTTTTCAGAAGGTAATATTTGAAACCTCTGTGTTTGGTGGTTGGTGTAGGCACAGACCCCAGTTCTCACCAAATTTCTAGTGGAATGGCTGAAAAAAATCAAGAAATAGGGAGACATCAGCATTAGCAAGAGAAACCAGTACAGGACACGGTCCCTGTGGCAGAAAGTAAGGAGAACTTTTGTTCGTGGTTCCTCAGTGGCTCTGGATTGAAGGGTATCCCAGAGCCCCTTCCCCTCACTGGGTTGAGAAAAGCACCAGGTGACCTGTGTGAGCAGGTGTTCCGAGGTGAGGGCAGGTTAATGGACAACTGGTGAACAGGTGGCCACAGCATCTTGAGATCGAAATTCCCTCTGCTTATCTCCCCTCAGCCATCTTGCCCTCTTCCAATTTCTTCTTCTCACTAGACTTACGTGATCCTTTCAAGAGGCAGGTCTGTCATGTGGTCCAGGTATTTTGACTGTTTTGAGGATCAAGGCAGACATGCGGAACATGGATCTCTCCTGCCACCCAGGCTCATGGCCACCATGCTTTGTTGCCGCAGCCACACTGACCTCTTGGGCACCACTGGCCCTGGGTCTTTGCACCAACCCTTAGCTAGTTCCCCTTCTTTGACATCCTTTTTGCTCCTCTTTCCTAGTTAATTCCTAATTATCCTTCAGGCCTTGCTCCATTGTTACTCCCTTAGGGATCCTGAGAGATCTGTGCTCTCATGGCACTTCGCAATTCTAATTGTAGAGTCATTTTCATGCTCATTCACGTAGTATTTGACCCATTTGACTACGAGCTCCGTGAGGGCATGGGTGGTATGTGGTTTCCTACACCATTGTATCTCTGACATTTAGCACAGCACTTGGCACATATTATTCAGCGAATATTTATGGAATGAATGAATGGATGGGTGGATTGCAGATGGCAACATTGGGATTTCAGCAGCTATCTAGGATACCCCTGTCCTTTGCTCCCTACACAGACAGCTGCCACAGCGAAGGACCTGGCATGGTGATACGAAAGCCCTACTGGTTGCTCTGGGTGTGGCTGCCACATCAGGCAGTGGTTTTAGAAAATGGGGTGTTTCCCAAGGAATAAAATCCATATTGGAGGTCCAGAGGTGTTCACTTTACTATCCCTTTGCAGGGACTGCTGAATGTCCTTACTGATAAAACACTGTCTGCTTCCTCCTTTACCTGCTCCAGATCATTTTCCTTCAATCCAGACAAAGATGTATCTCTAAGAAAGATATGAGTGGGAATCCACAACAAACTTTGCCAGAACTCCTATTGGAAGATTATTTTGTCAGAAAATAAGGCTCTCTCATGGATTCTCTTAAGAGATTCTGTTATTCAAAAGAAAGTACTCACTGTTTTCCTAAGGCTTCAGAGGAATTATTTTCTCTGTAACAGATTGACCATGAGATATGAGACAGTCTTAGAAAATATGTATTTTTTGCTTTCAACAACACTTGGGAGGATACTGCCTGTGGGAAATGACGGCTAAGCAGGCCATCAGGTAAAGGAAGAAGAGGCAGGATTAGACAGTTGCAAGATGTAAAAGCCAGCCTCAGTGGCAACATACGGTTATTAAGCCCATTTGGAAAACCGTTGTAGGGGAATCGGTAGAAAATGAGACACTGAAGAATATCACAAGCAGTGAGGTAGAAAACAGCCTTGAGAAAAAATTTCAAACCAAAGGGAGAAGGGACGGAAATGTAGAACGTGAGAAGTGTGGGCACATCTGTAGTCGCTTTTCATGGTGTTATCTTTGGGTGGTGAGATTAGGGATGGGTGTTTTTATTTTTCCTCTTTCTCCTTTTCAATGTTTTTTAGCAGAGACTTTAAAAAAGACACTGTTCTTTTAACAGCAGAGTTGGCAGAAAGCATCTAAGGCTTTCAATAAATAATCTTAAGTAATTCAATGAAAATTAAATTGCATTCGAGGCAGTGTTGAGGGAGTTAGGCAAGAGTGAAGCAGCCCAGGTAGGAAGTAAACCTCCTACCTGGGAAAAGAAACTAGAGAGATTTCATGCTGCTGAGGAGGCACCGTGACTGTGAGCTCTCGTTCTCCCAACTGGACAAACAAGGAAAAAGCACAGCACTGGCTACTTAAGAGTATTTTGAGAATTCAGATTAGAGTGCTGAGAAAGCACTGCTGTACATGATAATTAGAAGCTGGTTAATAATTTATGCCTGTAATTTTAATAATTCATTTATTTTTAAAAATAGAATGTGCATAATTGCCTGGATGATGTGTTCCTTCACTTATCCACACCTGGGTTATAAACCTCTTGGACTGACCCTTGTCGTCATGACCCATGATACCACCTGGTGGCAGGTGTAGAAATTGCAAGGTAAGGCCCTGGGGAGAAATAAAGCTGGGAGGGGTCCAGCCTTAGAAATTCAAACCCATGAAGTGAACCTAAAGGTGAGGAACATTTGAAAGTTCTAGGACTGTCTTTGTAAGGTACATTTATTTATTCTGTCCCATATTTCTACGGAAATAGGAGGCTAAAGTGTAAGCTTGCCTAAAAAAAAAAGTAATTATAACAAATAGATATGGAATTTAGAATTCCTTATTTTCTCAGTTTCTCTTAGTAGTCTTCTGTTTTTTGAATTGCAGAACTTTTTTCACAGGCCGTGTGGTCGCTCTTTTTGCTTATTCTTAAAGAGGGGATTTTATGCTTTCTACTAGTCAAGTAGAGATGGGCTCTATCAGAAATTGGCATAGGTTCTCAACCACATCTTTTGGAGGAATACCCTGGACTAAAATAAAAAAATGGCAGTGAGGAAAATGTCATAACTGCTTCAAATTGAAATGAGTTTATGAATAGTCTTGGTAGGAGAACCACTAGCTAAAAATAATTATGACAAACATATTATTCTAAAGATCTGTTGATTAAAATACATGTGTAGCAATCAATTATTTTATTTCTTTGATCATCTCAGAAATGAAGTCAAATTAAATGTGGAAGAATAGCCATTTGTGGGGCGCCTGGGTGGCTCAGATGGTTAAGCGTCTGCCTTCGGCTCAGGTCATGATCTCAGGGTCCTGGGATCGAGTCCCGCATCGGGCTCCCTGCTCCTTGGGAGCCTGCTTCTCCCTCTGCCTCTTTCTCTCTGTCTCTAATGAATAAATAAATAAAATCTTTAAAAAAAAAAAAGAATAGCCATTTGTATTTCTGATCTTCTGTACGTTTCTAAGAGATATAGAGGCTTTCGCAGATTCAAAGGGGTACATGCACCCTGATGTTCATAGCAGTACTATCAACAATAGACAAACTGTGGAGAGAGCCCAGATGTTCATGACGAATGAATGAATAAAGAAGATGGGATATATATATGCAATGGAATATTACTCAGCCATCAAAAAGAATGAAATCTTGCCATTTGCAATGATGTAGTTGGAGCTAGAGTGTATTAGGCTAAGTGAAATAAGGCAGTCAGAGAAAGACAAATACCGTATGATTTCACTCATGTGTGAAATTTAAGAAACAAAACAGATGAATATATGAGAAGGGAGGGGGAAAAAAGGAGAGAGAGAAACAAACCATAAAAGACTCTTAATGATACAGAATAGACTGAGGGTTGATGGAGGGAGGTGGGTAGGGGATGGACTAGATGAGTAATGGGTATTAAAGAGGGCACTTGTTGCGATGAGCACTGGGTGTTGTATGTAAGTGATGAATCACTGAATTCTGTTCCTGAAACCAATATTATACTGTATGTTAACTAAAATTTAAATAAAAATATAAAGGTGATACAGAGATTTTAAAAATTCCATATGTGATGTGATCAGGGTTATAATACTTTTCTTCTCTACAATTTATAATTTACATTTTGCACTTAGAACACAAAATAAATACGGTGGTGAGATTTTCTCTCTAATGGTTGTTTTATTATAGAGGTAGCCCCTGACCTACAGATAAGTCCTGTATTGGCCAGAGGGTCTCTAGGAACAGTGCCCCAGTAAGTCCTGTTTCAGATATATTGCCTCTGCCAGGATTTCCTCCCTTTCTCCTTCACTTCCCCGTCATTGCTCTGGGTTAAAATACTCTTCCTTGCCTTCCCAGTGGTTTTGTTGCTCTTCCCTTCTAGTTTCTATGGCTGTAGGTCTGTCCCTCTTCCTTCTCTTCTTTCTCGTGTTTGACCCAATGTTGCCCCAGCCAGAACTCCTTTGAGACAGTTTCCTCCATGACTCCTCAGTTCTTTGGGCCATCATGGCCATCATCCTTTGTATTTCATCTTGTTCTAGAGTCGTGGAAAGTAAAGAAAGGGACAGTGATGAGTGATGGGAGGAAAATCTATTTTTGATGATTTATTTAGAAAGGACCCAAAGATCCCCAAATGTGGACCTTCTCAAAAGGGCCATTTGCTTGCTTCAGGGACCCGAGAGTTGGGAAATGTTGTGAAGCTTGTTTCCAGCCTTGACAGGAAGGTCCTAGTGTTAACAATGGGAAGGGGAGCAAATCTAAGGAAGGAAGGAAGGGGGGAGGAGGAGGGAGGGAAGGGAAAAAGAGAAAAAATTAAAGAAAAGAAGGCAAAGGAAAAGGAGAGAAAAGGTGGAAGAGGGAACTAGCCTTTGGGTCCCCGTGGAGACATACTAGTAGGAGACACCTTACCTCTGGTTGGGTCTCCATTTTTCACCCTCTGCACCTAGTCCCCCATGGATGGGAGGCTGAAAGGGAGGGAGGAAAGGATGAGAGCAGAAGTTCAGGATTCCACCACTTTAGATTACTTCTCCCCAGACTGAGCTGTAGATTCAATGCAATTTCAATCAAAATCCTGGTAGACATTTTTTAAAATAGAAATTGACAAACTGATTCTAAAATTCCTTTGAAAATGGAAAATTTTTTAAAAAATCGGTAAAAGATTTGAACAGACACACAAAGAAGATATATGGGTTGCAGTTAAGCACATACAAAGATGCTCAACATAATCACTAGAGAAATGCAAATTAAACCCCCAGTAATTTATTCTTATACACCTATTAGAATTGTTAAAATTGAGAAGACTGACCATACCAAGTGTTGGCAAGGGAGTAGAGGAGTTGGAACCCTCCTACACTGCTGATGAGAATGCAAAATGGTACAATCACTGTAACTTAAAAAGTTAAAATTTCACCTACCAAATCAAGCCATTCTACTGCTAGGTGTTTGTACAAGAGAAATTGAAACATGTGTACAGGCATACCTTGTTTTATTGTGCTTCACTTTATTGTGCTTCCCAGATACTGCCTTTTTTTTTTTTTTTATAAATGGAAGGTTTGTGTCAACCTGTATTGAGCAAGGCTATGGGCACCATTTTTCAAACAACATTTCTTACTTCATGTCTCTGTGTCACATTTTTGTAATTTTCTCAATATTTCAGACTTCCTTATTATTACATTTACTGTGGTGATCTGTGATCAGTGAACTTTGATATTACTGTTGTCATCATCTTGGGGCACCACATACCATGCCCATATAAGATGGCAAACTTAACTGATATGTGTTGCATGTGTTCTGACTACAGCACCGATTGGCCATTCCCCCGTCTCTCTCCCTCCCCTGGGGCTTCCCAATCCTGAGACACAGCATAATTGAAAGCAGGCCAAGTGATCACCTTACAATGGCCGCTAAGTGTTCAAGTGAAAGGAAGAGTTGCACGTCTCTCACTTTCAGTCAAAAGCTGGAAATGACTCAGCTTAGTGAGGGAGACATGGTGAAAGCCAAGATAGGCCGAAAGCTGCATCTCATGTGCCTAAGAGGGAGGCAAGTTGTGAATGCAAAGGACAAGATCCTGCAGGAAATTAAAAGTGCTACTCCAGCGGACACATGAGTGATAAGAAAGCAAAACAGCCTTATTGACAGTTTGGAGAAAGTTTGAGTGATCTGAATAGCAGATCAATCCAGTCACAACACTTCCTTAAGCCAAAGCCTTATCCAGACCAAGGCCCTAACTTCTCACTTCAGTGGAGGCTGAAAAAGGTGAGGAAGCCGCAGAAGAAAAGTTAGAAGATAGCAGAGGTTGGTTCATGAGGTTTAAGGAAAGAAACCATATGTACAACACAAAAGTACAAGGTGAAGCACAAGGGCTGATGTAGAAGCTGCAGCAGGTTATCCAGAAGCTCTAGCTAGAATAATCAGTGAAGGTGGCTTCACTAAACAACAGATTTTCAATGTAGATGAAACAGCCTTCTGTTGGAAGGAGATTCCACCTGGGACCTTCACTAGGTAGGAGAAGTCAATGCCTGGCCTCAATGCTTCCAAGGACAGGCTGAGTCTCTTTTTAGGGGCTAACACAGCTGGTGACTTTCAGTTGAAGCCAGTGCCCATTTACCATTCTGGAAATCCCAGGGCCCTTAAGAATTATGCCAAATCTACTCTGCCTGTGCTCTATAAATAAGACAACAAATCTGGATGACAGTATATCTGTTTACAACACGTTTTACTGAATATTTTAAGCCCACTTTTGAGACCTATTGCTCAGAAAAAAGATGGTTTTCAAAAGATCACTGTTCAGTGTCAATGCACCTGGTCACCCAAGAGCTCTGATGGAGAGGTACAATGAGGTTAATATTTTCATGCCTGCTCACACAAACTCCATTCTGTGGCTCATGGATCAAGGAATAATTCAACTTTCAAGTTTCATGTTTTAAGAAATACCTTCCATAAGGCTGTAGCTGCCGTAGGTAGCAGTTCCTCTGGTGGATCTGGGCAGAGTAAATCAAAAAGTTTCTGGAAAAGATTCACCACTCTAGATGCTACTAACATTCATAATTCATGGCAAGAGGTCCAAATATCCACATTAGCAGGAATCTGGAAGTTGAGTGCAATCCTCACGGGTGACTTTGAGGGGTTCAAGATTTCAATGGAGGAAGTAACTGCAGATGTGGTGTAAAAAGCAAGAGAACTAGAATTAGAGGTGGAGCCTGAAATTGGGACTGAATTGCTGCAATCTTGTCATAAAACTTTGGTTGAGGAATTACTTCTTATGGATGAGCCAAGAAGGTGGTTTCTTGAGATGAAATCTACTCTTGTTGAATATACTGTGAAGATTGTTGGTGAAATGACAACAAAGGATTTAGAATATATATAAATTTAGTTGATAAAACAGTGGCAGGGTTTGAGAGGATGACTCCAATTAAAAAAAGATTCTGTGGTGGGTAAAATTGGTAGGTAACAAGATTGAAGAGAGGGCAAGAGACCCGAGAAGTCTCTCTTGGTGGTGTAGCCTGGGAGGAGGAGAGGAAACCGTCTTGGGCCAAAGACTTAGATGGGTTTTCCACCACTGGAGGAGGATCAGAATCACTGAGAAAGCCCACCTCTGAGACACAGGGACACAAGGCTTTCCTAAGATCGAGGTTGCACAGGAGAACAGAGAACACCTACCTCACCAAGCACGCCTTAGCCAAGTTCAAGTCCTGATGTTTTACTCATTCAGTGCTCCTGGTGTCTATCACAGCATAGCAAAAACACCTTAGAATGTAACGGCCTAACACAGAAGCCATTTATTATCTCTCAAAGTTCTGCAACCCAGACAATCCGAGCAGTTCTTCTGCTCCATGTGGGGTTTGCTGGCACTGAAATAGCCACAATGGCTTCCCCATTCCTAAACTGACACCTCTGTGGGGTTGTTGGAACTGCTGCAGGCTGGTTTGAACATGTGCTTTTCCCCTGCCTCTGTCTTTGGCTTTCTTGGTTGCTCTTTTTAAGAGAAAAAAGCAGAAGGGGCCCAGCCTCCTAAAGGCTAGACCTGGAGCGGACACCATGTGACTTCCAGTGCATTCTGGTGAGGGCAAGTTAGGGGGGCAGCCGAGATTCAGGGGAGAGACAGGCCACCTCTTGATGGGTAGAGCAGTATGCACAAGTAAGGAGGGAAAAGAACCAATCAATCAACAGCCAGCTATCTGTAGATTATACACGATATTAAATTTGCCATTTTTCCCTCTCCTGCCTCTGTCTTTGGCTTTCTTGTTCCCTTCTTTCTATTAATATTCTCTTCCTAGATCTCCACCCATTAAAACATACCCCATCCTTTAAGGCCCAATCTAAATTTCACTACCTTCTTAAAAAGGCTGATCATATAATCTATCAGGCAAATTGGGGCACCTTTGAGAGGAAGGGGCCACTAAAAGGAGAACCTTTGAGAGGAAGAGGCCGCTAAAAGGCATAAACTGGGATTGTCCCTGGCAAATTGGGACTTATAATAACTATTCATGAGCCTCTCCTTGAATTTTCCATTCATGAATGATCTTTCCCTTTTGATGAATTTGTTTGTATCTCTGATGGGATACATTTCATTCTTCCTGGTATTTTGAGTGCAAATAAGTGTCAATTCCTAGAACACGGATTCACTTTCTTATTTATTTGCCTTCCCCAGAGCATTTGGCACAGTGCTGTGCATATAGTAAGTACTTGGTTGTGAAATGAAGAAGAGAGTGGAAGACAGAAAAATACCAACACTGATGTTCTTAGGTCACTAAAAATGTCTTACAGAATTGAATAGCCACCATCAGCTCTAAGTTCTGGTAATTCTACCCTTTTCACTAACCTTTCATATGACCCTGGGTAAGTGATGTAATATCTAGGTAACTATATTTCTTCATCTCAGAAATGGGGGAAATTATACCTGTGGTACATACTTTATGGGTGTATTGTAAAGGCAAAGGAAATGATGTATGCAAAAGCACTTTGAAATACTCCATGTAAAAGTGCCTCTGTAGATACAAGGCAGTATTCTTATTCCAGTTTGTTTGTTTCCAGTTGAGTGGTCCAGATAACCTCTTCATCAGTTGTTAAGTTGTTCTTTTCAGTGGAAGTTCAGATACTAATTTCTTTTCCCCCCAAAATTCTTAACTCTGGTTAAAATAAGGTGAAGGTCAGGAGTAACCAAATACAAGTCTTAGCCCGGCCATTTCCATCTGCTGTTGTGCATGTGAGCAAGTCACTCAGCTTCTTTGAGTCTTTTCCAGATCTTTAAAATGAAATAATACCTACTCTGTCTAAGGGGATAGTGACAGGCTCAAATTAAATCCTTCTGAAATTAAGTGTAAAGGATCATAGTATTAGTGATTGTTTCAGAATACTCCTTTGTTTTATGGCTTGCTGCCTTATGTTTGATTATCTATGTATCTATCTCTGTATCGATGTATCTATCATCTATCATTCTGTCTCTCTAGCTAGCTGTTTAGCTCTCTAGCTATCATTCTATATCTGTCTGTCTGTCTCTCTATCTATCTATCTATCATCTATCTATCCAGCCATCCAACCATCCAACCAACCAACCATCCACCCATCCACTCATCCATCCATCCTAATGTGTGTATCTGTGAATTTGGAGTTACCAGATATTTGGAACTTTTGAGTGTCTTACATGCTTTAATATCTGAAGTGTTTGGAATTTCTTCTATCTTTTTTTAGAGAAAGGAACCATTTTAACCTAATTTCTTACATTTACACAAACACAAACTGAAGCACAGTGTTATTTCCTCTCTCTTTCAAGGGATAGTCTCATGTGTATCTTAAACAAACATACAGACAGTTAAAACTACTGTGTTACAGGTTGGGCGGGGGACCTTAGACCTCGTGGTTACCCAGAATTACGTGGTTCGGGGTTGAAGTAAGAAGCTGTGTGCCCTTAAATCCTCACTCCAGCCTCCTGAGATGCCTGCAGAAGCAGATGACAACAGCCGTGGTGCTGGTCGTGGGGGCAGTGGAGAACCACAGCCAGGATTCCTGGGGGCCCGAGCCCATTGTAATTAACAATCAGGGTCATTTCTACTTCATGCCCATCCTAATGGAACTTTGTTGTTGCCTCTCACGTGAGGATGATATTGCTTCTGAGGCCCAGCAGTGAATTTTCCAGTTTTTATGCTAACGGTTGCATTGTCAGCTGCTAAGAATTCTCTTGAAGAGTAGATTATGATCCCTTCTCCCATAGAAATAAAAGGGAAATTGCTCTCTGACCATCCCAACTTGGTTGAAGCCCTTAAGCCAGATTGTTGACACTCAGCATTCATGGAGGATTATGTGTTTCCTTCCTTGTACAGCTTTGGGTGTTTGATGCCCCAGTCAAGCCATGCATTCTCCCTCTGTCTTCAGTCTCTCAATTCCAGATGTGCAACATGGAATATCTGTCAGAAGTCTTTTTAGAGTGATTCTCAAAAGCTCTGAGGACTTCCTGAATTACAGGAACTCACCCAGGCTCAAGTAAAAAAAAAAAAAAAAAGAATTCACCAGGCTCAAGTTGTTGTGAAGATGCTGGTAGCTGGTATGTCTGCTGTAAGCAGGATTTATTTTAGGGCAACTCTGAAGCTTTTTGTTTTATTCTACTTCGAGTCAAGAGAACCTCTCTTGGGGATAGTGAAATATGCTCCGGTACATTTCTCCTGAGCACATATTTATATTTCAGCCTGAAAGAGCCCCCGAAGCTTGCTGAGTATTTAGCAAAGATTGCAATTTCTCAAGTCCCTTGTAAAGTCATTGTGGTTGATATGACCTGTGGGATAATACACATCTTAAAATGTTGGAGAATACCAGTTTATACATTTCTTGATCAGTGTAGAACTCTCTAGTTAGACATAATTACTGATATGTATGATGTATGTGTGCGTGTTTTCATAGCTTTTTTGTCTCTCCTAGATAATAGGACCGGTAACCTTCAAAAAGTCTTAGCACCTCAGAAGGTGCTATTTTGATAATGCGCTAGAGGTTCTGTTTTTCCCATTCTTATTTAATTAGTCACGAGGAGAGGTGAGGTTTTCCTATTTATTTATTTATTCATACTTAAAATTTTAATCATTTTGGAAGGAAATCTTTCTAGAATATATTAAGTACTTTTCAACTTTGGAAATCAAAAACAGTAAATGTAATTTGATGATTTTTTGGGGTGACTTAGGAGTCATTAATAACTGACTATAGCCTTTCTCAAATTGGTGTCAGCAGAAAAGTTATTTACTGCATATTAATAGGTATCTTAGAAAAACAATTCTCTGTGATCAGATAAATTGGGTAAATACTGGGTAAACAAAATCAGTAATTTTCTTTTTTTTTTTTTTTCAGGAGTACTCAGAGCCCTTAGCACTTTCTCATGTATTTTAAGTCTCCAAGGGGTGTAGTAGAATGGAGCTTTTTTCAATTACAATGGACCAGAAAACCTCCTATGTGTTACATTTGTTTTAGTTCCTGAAGAAAATCTTTAGAACTTTTGGGGAAAAGTGTTGTTTTAGTGTGATAGCCTGTAAGTAGGGCCATCAATATATATGGGATTATTTGACTCTACATCGAATGGCCCCAGACCGCTGCTGAATTTTTATGTTTTCTCTTAAAAGACATTTATGTGCATTCTTATTTTTTACTGTTTTCAGGTGTCACTGTGAGTGTTTTGACCTCCCCTAACTGCCTAACACTCTCCTCTCATCCCACATCAGTTATGATTTGGATGCCCATATAATTGGCCTTTCAAACCAGGATACTTTTGGAAGGGAAAAGGAACTCTGTTAATAGTTATACCAGGACAATAGCTGTAAACTACAAGGCAAAACAAAGATTGTTATGGCTAACACAAAATCCAGTACAAACTAATTTAATTCAACAATAGAGGGGTTTAATGGCTCATGTGCCTGAAAATCTCAGAGGCTTTAGTTGGCCTCTGATGTGGCTTGATCAGAGATCTGGCTTCATTAGCCTGGCTCCATGTAGAAGGTTTATCCTTGGGCTGGCCAGTGTCAGGGTGCAAAATAATTGCAGTATTTTAAGGTTTTGCATTTTGTCATTTGCATTGAGGTTTTCCATCAGGATAGAAGCACATCCTTGCTGAGAATTGTTAGTAGAAAGTCTGAACTTTGCACTGACTGGTCAAACTCCCGAAGCAATCCCCAAGGAATTTGAATTGCTTATTGGTTGGAACATGATGCAGCGATAAGTGTGAAAAGGAGGTGGAGATACTCTGATATTCCCCTGGTTATCAGAGAATGTTCCTGGAGGAGGGACTCAATCCCACCCAGGTAGAATGGCTGTTTCACATTGGAGATCAGACAGAGTAGATGCTGGGGAGATAACCATGTTGTCTGCTCCATAACCTTTTTTATGTCCCCGACTCTGTAAGAAATTTGGCAACCAGCTATGTACGTTTATTAGAATTCCCTGTGAAATAAGAAGGGCTCAAAAGGTCGCTCTGTAATGAATGTGCATGAACACTGGGTTTGCCATATCTGTTTGGCTGTTTAGAGGCGTTTTTTCTCCCCTCTCATTCTCAGTTGTATTCCAGGTAGATGAGGCCGAGTGAATGAGTAGATGGAGTAATTAAGAAGGATTTGGTCAATAAAATTACTGAGAAAATTTTAAGAAATAATCTCCTGATCAGATTGTTTTTGGCTATTCTACGACACAAGTAATATATGTTCATCATTAAAAATATAGAAAAATTGGGGCGCCTGGGTGGCTTAGTCGGTTAAGCATCTGCCTTCGGCTCAGGTCATGATCCCAGGGTCCTGGGATCGAGTCCTGCATCAGGCTCTCTGCTTGTCAGGGAGCCTGTTTCTCCCTCTGCCTGCCACTCCTCAAGCTTGTGAGCTCTCTCTATCTCTCTCTCTGTGTCAAATAAATAAATAAAGTCTTTAAAAAATTTTTTAAAAATATAGAAAAATAGATAAGCCACTTGAAGACAATAAGGAGTATTTGTAATCCCATTGCTCTGACTTAAAAACATTAGTTTTTGACCTCCCTTCTGAAATAAAAACTGCCTATTTTTATACAAGCATTTGTGTATGGAAATGGAAAGTCTGTTCTGTCTTTGAAAATCAGAAAAAGCACTATTTATTCTGCCCCGTACCTGGTATTTTCTTTTCCCAACAAATGTTACCCAAATTATGTGATGTAGTAATTTATAGTGTTACCTAATACTTTAGCTATTTGTTTTCCCTTCTGTGAAATGTGGATTGAAAAATAATAGTTATCTCACAAAGGTGAAAACGTTTCTCTTAGACATAAATTATTTTCTGTTTACAAAGCTGTTATCTTTATTCAGCGTATCTTAAAGGAAATTGTTTTCAAAAATGACTTTCATGACACACATTTCTTCCTCATTGCCTCAGAGCCCTATCATGAATTTGATGCAGACTGCTTTTTGAAGGGCTTATCTTTCAGTCCTAAATATAGAGGGCCATGTTAGGAATTCCACGTCTGTAATTTGGGGGTCTGAGTGTGGTGCTTGAGAAGGGACTGGTGTGGCTGGGCATGGCTGTGTGTGTATGGCACGATCTCCCGGTCCTGGTTCTACCCCTTTACTTTAACATCTTAGAGTCTCAGCTTCTCTACAGCCTGAGGATAATGCCACTTGAACCTGAAGGGTTGTTTCAAGAATTACATAAATCATGGCATATAAAGCTCTTGTCACAACGTAGGGACTCAGTCAGTACATCGTTGCTGTTTTTTTTTAAATTTTTTATTGTTATGTTAATCCCCATACATTACATCATTAGCTTTAGATGTAGTGTTCCATGATTCATTGTTTGTGCATAACACCCAGTGCTCCAGGCAGAATGTGCCCTCTTTAATACCCATCACCAGGCTAACCCATCCTCCCACCCCCCTCCCCTCTAGAACCCTCAGTTTGTTTTTCAGAGTCCATTGTCTCTCATGGTTCGTCTCCCCCTCCGATTTCCCCCTCTTCGTTCTTCCCCTCCTGCTATCTTCTTTTTTTTTTCTTAACATATATTGCATTATTTGTTTCAGAGGTACAGATCTGAGATTCACAGTCTTGCACAATTCACAGCGCTTACCAGAGCACATACCCTCCCCAGTGTCTATCACCCAGTCACCCCATCCCTCCCACCCCACCCCCCACTCCAGCAACCCTCAGTTTGTTTCCTGAGATTAAGAATTCCTCATATCAGTGAGGTCATATGATACATGTCTTTCTCTGTTTGACTTATTTCACTCAGCATAATACCCTCCAGTTCCATCCACGTCGTTGCAAATGGCAAGATCTCATTCCTTTTGAGTACATCGTTGCTCTTAATGAGCAGATCCTAAGTGATGGCTTGGACTCTTTAGGTCTAAATGAAGGTATGTTGGAGGTCTTCTGATCCAACCTCCTGTCGGTGCAAAAAATCTGTCCTGGAGAGCTGCTGATAAATAGGTCTTCAGGCTCTCATTAAATAACCCAAGGACCCCTTTGCCTCAGAAGACAGCCTGCACATGTTTCTGGATATCTCTAATTATTATTGATACCAACACCCATTTTGTTTGTAATTTACAAAATGCTTTCAGATCCATTATTTTAGCTAACCTGTATGGTAATTCTGTATAGTTGGTAGAACGTTTAGGAAGTTTTTCCTCACATTGAACCCAAATGTGCTGTCCTATAACTTGTACTCATTGATCTGTAGAGCTCCATGGAGTAAACTTTGTTTTTGATAGTCTTTTCATAGCGTGTCCATTTCTGTGCAGCTGCTATATGCCAGGCCCTTACGGGGCCACAGGGCCTCGGGGGTGAGAATAAAACGGTGATGGCCCCGCCTCCGTGGAAGTTGTAGTTAGTGCAGGGGTAGCCAGCTATAGCCTCTTGTTCCAATCCAGCCCACTGCCTGGTTTTGTAAATAAAGTCCTTTTGGGGCCCATTCTCTTATATAACGTCTATGGCTGTTTTTGCGCTACAACAGCAAAGTTGAGAAGTTGCAACAGAGGCCCTTGTGGCCTGTAAAGCCTAAACTATTTACTCTTTGGCACTTTCTAGAAAGATTTTGCTGAGTCCTGGCCTGGTGGATAAGGTAGATTTTCACTTCTTGAATCTATTAATAAATATGTCATTTCAAATGTCTGCAGTGCAGGGTGCTATGAACAAGCTAACAGGGAGAACCTAATTTAGGTTGGGTAGTAAGTAAGGCCTCCCTGAGAAAGGGACATTTAAGCCGGGCCCTGGAGAATAAACAAAAGAACTAGAAGATTCCGAGGGTGTGAGGAACAAATAGGCAGAGGGACACCTTGTACGAAGTCCTGCAGAAGGAAAAGTGCTTGGCATATTTGAAGAACTGAAAGAAAGTGTGGCTGGAGCCAAGTGAGGAGGCAAGGTAGGTGGTTTGAGGTCCAAAGACAGAGGTAATCAGGAGCTAAATCAGGCAGAGCCTTTTAAACATATTGTTATTTTCCTAAGGGCACTGGGACATTACTGAAGGGTTTTAAATAGATTTGCATTTTAAAGCAATTACATGGAGATGGAGAGAAATCATTGGATTAACTATTTCGTGAACCAGTTGCTTTGATATGTGAGGAGGGTAAGGAGTCTAGGGGTGATTCCTAGTCATCTAATTTAAGCAACTGGGTGAATGAAGTTGCCATTTATGGGGAACCCTGGAGGAGAAGCAGGCTTAGTGGGAGATAATAATGATTTGAATTTTGGAGATGTTTTGTTTGAGATGCCCATGAAATACCTAAGTAGAAATGTCAAGAAGACAGCTGGATGTGCAGATGTGGAGCTGAGAGGAAAGAGATGGGTGTGGTAGTTGTAACTGGAAAGTTATTGGCATTTAGGGTTCCTTGAGGCCTTGAAGGCAGGTGAGATTGCCTAGGGAGATGGGTACAGGGAGGAGAGTACCGGGTTCAAGTTCTGAGGACTCCAACATTTATCGTTTGGGGAGAGGGAGAGGGAGCCTCCAAGGGATACTGAGAAGGAGCAGCTAGAGAAGTAGAAAGAAACCTAGGAAAATTGGTATCCTTATGCTGAGCAGGGAGTGTGTCTCAAGGAGGGCGGGTTTCATATGCCCCATGCTGCTGCTGATATAAAGGTAAAGATTGAGTGTCCATTAGGATGGGAACATGCAGCGAACTGGTAAGTTTAGCAAGAACAGATCCAGTCGAGTGATGAGGGCAGAAACCAGATTAGGGTAGGTTGAGAGGTACATGAGTAGGAATTAGGGTAAAGAGACATTTTTTTCAAGCTGTCTGGCTGGGAAGGATAGGAGAGAAGGCAGCTGCTAGAACAAGAGAGGAAAGGTAGAGAAGAAGTTTTATTTGTTTTTAAGATGTTGGACCTCAGTGGAAAGAGTAGGAAAGAGCAGGGTGGGAGGAGTGAAGTGACAGAGAGTTAAAGGATAATAGATGAAGTCTCTGATGTTATTAGAGGGGAGGGAATCTTGAGTCTACATGGCAGGGTTGGCTTTGGATGGGAGAAAGCACACTCTCTCTGTTATAACAGGAAGGAGCGCGGACAGGTCGGTTTGCCCATATGCTAGCAGAAGTAGGGGGATGTCCATGGGTGGCTTCTAGCTTCTCTGTGAAATATGAAAGAGAGTCCCCTGCTAAAAGTGGGAGGGGGTGGATATCAGAAAGGAAATAACATGAAAATGCAGAACATCTGACATAGTTGATACTTGCTGCTGAGAGAAGGAGAGCATGAGGAAAGAAGTAGGATTGCTAGTTGGTTGAGGGCGATGATTATAACTTCATCACGAACTAATCTGTGGTTTTGTGATTTTTCTGCAGAAGAGCTCCATACTTGAATTCATGAATTGAGAAGCAAACAGGGAGGTTAGGCATAAGGGTGAGATGGAAGGGCAAAGGACAAGACTGTTTATGGTGTCCCAAAGAGAGTTAGTGTAATGACGGACTGGAATCTAAGATGGATAGGGAGAATAATGCATACACAAGGGAACTCATGGATAGGGATGCAGGAGTCAGTGGATTAAAGGTGCCTGTGAGATGCATGCATGTACCCAAATACGCATACATAGACATACATACACACCCTGTGTTGGCACTTGAGCTACCCAACTTGGAAGAATAGTTGACAATAGGCGGAGAATGAGATGTTTGCATTAGTACCTTTAATTTTGGTGATGGCGAGGTCTAAGATTTGATAGAAAAAAAAAATGAAAAGGGGAAAGTCAATATGCATCTTAGAGGAGCAGTGGTCCAGAGGTAGCCTTAGCAGACCAGATTCCCAATACAGGTCCTAAAGCAAACAAGGTATGAGATACTAGACAGCCGCAGCAGACCTGAATCTTCTGGAGATAGCCAGGGTTTTGCTCAGGTAAGGAGGGGAAGGCAAGGAAGCAAAAAAAAAAAAAAAAAGTTCAGAAAAGAGGCTGAGGATATGGGGGCTGCAGTGGTCTCTGGAGCTCCAGAGGCCACAGCTGAGGGCATAGGAGGATGGGACAATGGTGGGTGGCCGAGCAGAGAGCATTACTGAGTAGCTGGGGGGATGACAGTGGTTGACCACACCATTAGCGGTTCTGATGACCAGGCCTCCTTGAATCATGCCCTTGTGTAATCCCCTTCCTGGAATTTGGCCTCAGTCTGGGACTTGCTTTAACCAATAGAACATGGCAATAGGGAAGTAGCACCAGTTCTAGAACTAAGCTTTTACTCTTTGTAAGTCCTTAGATGCCATTAAAGAAGTCTGGCTACCTGCTGGAGAGAGTACATGGAGAGTCCACATGGAGACAGCATGTGGAGAGGGAGGTCACCTAACACTGGAGAGAGAAAGACAGAGAGAGAGAGAGAGAGGGAGGGAGAGAGAGGAGCCCAAGTCTCTTAGCTGAGCCCAGCCCCCAGCCAGTCTGCCAGCTGAATACAGCCCCCAAATGACCGCCAGCAAGATCAATAGAATAACTGTCCAGCTGAGCTTAGCCCAAATTGCATAATCATGATTTTAAAAAAAGATTGTTTTAACCCCTAAATCTTGTGGTTTGTTAGCAACGGGAGATAACTGGAGTGATATTTAGGAAGAGAGGCCTGCATGGTAGGAGGTAACCAAGGAAAGCAGAGAATGTAAGGCATCTCAGTGGATTTGGTTTTGATATTCCCCAGAAGCCCTTATTCCCTAGGACATAAGATGCCTCATTCATCTGTGGCCTGGACTGAAGGCTCAGGAGTTGTGGTTTGGGGCCCTATATTCCCCATCTGCACTCAGCTCTCGTTGACAGCCCTTGGGTTAGCTATGACGAGGAGGTGAACACGCCACCACTTGCTTTCTTCTAAAGTATTTTCTTCTGGTTAATATCTTAATTTTCTTTAGTCCTTTTTCGTATCTGGTTTTGAAACTCCTTAACTTTCTTATCACTTTCTGCAGGTATGTTCCAGCTTGTCAGTGACCTTGAGAGTAGCACCCAGAACTGAACTCATCAATGACTGGTGTGGTAGTAGCTGTTCATAACAGAAAAGGACCATCGTGTTTTCTTGCTTTAGGCACTATTCTTTTAAAATTTAATTTCAGATTGCTTTAGCTTTTTGGACATGTTGTCTCGCATTTAGCTTGAAGGCAACTAAAATGCCTATATCTTCCTTTTTTTTTTTTTTTTTAAACACAAGTTGCTATTAAGTCAAATCCTTTTCTTGAGCAATCAATTTTTTGAAACTAGGAATTGAGACTTAAATTTAATCTCTATGTTTTGGCTCATTTATTTAATCTCTTGTCACCATTTTGAATCCTGTTTTTTTTTTCTTTTATATTATCTTTGCATTATCCAGAAGTTTGATAAGTATATATTTTTTATCTTCATCTGAATCACAGATGAGAACCACGGAAAGGGAAGGTTTGGAAACAGTCCTGTGGTATACCCATGGAAACTTTGGTTGACACCAAACCATTCAAAAACACGCCGTGAGATGGTGATTCCTAAGCCTAGAAAGACCTCCTTGCATTCCTCACACCTCTCCCTTTAGTTAAAAACTCAATGTGGAGATGTTATTTGTCAAAAGAGAAGTAACCACTACCTGAGGGTATCACAAGAATGTGTTGAAATCCTGTTCCAAGTGATGGATCCTGATATTTGTTCTTCAGCTACAATTTCTTTAGGATGGACTCAAATGTAGACTAAAGTACTTAGGTAGCGTTCAGTTCCCCCAGTTATAGATCTGCCCCTTGGCTAGGTGCACATTCCAAATGTACAGCCTTCTCAGGACCCTTCATTGAATCTTACCATCTTTTTTGGATGAGGATTAATAGGTTGTAGTCTGTTTCAGTTAGATGTTCAGGAGCAATGAAGGACTCTCACCAGATTGATCAATCTCTCCATGATCAGGCTTTAAGCCACAAGCAGAACTAATAATTCAACATGAATTATAAGCTGTTAATACTTCTAAAGAGTCTGTGTCAAAAAAAGCATTCTGAGAATGACAGTAGGTAAGAATATGCTCTTTGTAGATCAAATTCCAATCCTAAATAATATAAAACAGAATTGTCTTTTAGCCATCTTGACTTCCAACAGCATCAAATAAGTCAATATAGCTTTTAGATGAGCTGTATGCATGCTCTCCTGTCAAAGTTAATTGAAAGATAAGCATCTTCCTCCATGTTGTTGGCAAGGCAGGTGAATGCAGTGGCTAATTACTCTCAAAATGAAAGCTAAGTAATCTTCTCTGTCAAACTCTTTAGCGATCAGATGTACAATATCAAATAAATTACTTTTTTGTTTAATTCTCAGGGGAAACAACTTGTAGCTAATTCAGTATGGGGACACAAGAGGATGCAGTTTTTAAAATAGAAATCATAATTAAAGTAGTCAGCTGGTAGTTCCTGCTCTTAAAATATTCCAGACCAAAGTCATTGCTGTCTGTTTTATGATGTAAAACTCTAGTGTCTCAATTTCTGGGCCCTTGAAACAAATGCACAATTACTTCCTGAGTCACATTTTCTCTCACATTTGCAGGTTTTCTTATTGGCCATCTTTCTGTCAAGATGAAATGACTTTTTTCCTGGAGATGGGAAAGGGTCATGTTCTGTCATTTTTATAACTATATGGCATACACATTTTTGTGTTAGTGGAAGCATATGGATTTTTTTCTTTTTAAAAATAGCTAATAAGGATGACTTGGCAGTTTGGAGAGTCCTTCTAAAATCTTCTGCTGTACTTATTAATTACAGTTAACAGCATCTATAGTCCTTGAACACTTACTATTTGAACACAGCACAGTGCTACCATTTTGTTACGTTATGTATGTTACTTTACATAGTCTTCTAAGAGGTAGGTATTATCATTCTAGTTTTACAGGTGAGAAAATTGAGGATTAGGTTTGTGAAGTAACTTGCTCAAGGTCGCACAGCTAATAAGTTGTAGTGATCCCACCTTCTCTCCCTCCAGAGTCTGGGCTAATAACCACTGTGCCAAACTGCTATTTCTACCATCTCTGATTTGATGTGCCTTTTATTGTGCATTAAATCGAATTCCTTTTTGAAAGTAAGCAGAATGTAAATAATAATGTATTGAGTGGCCTTCTGTTAAAATGCACTTACAGCCTTAATTTGGGAAGTCTTTAAGATACATTTTTATATGCAATATGGTGAATGAATGTGAGACTTGCTTATCTAAACTCCACATTTTTCCTCAAAGAGTGGCTACTTCTGCAGATTTTTTTGCTTTTTAAATTTCATTTGTGTGTGTGTGTAAAACTGTACTTTGAGCATTAATGGGGTAGTACCCCTTACCCTCGCCCCCCCCATCCCCTACTGCACATACGAAGAGGCAGTGGGTGTTGTCAGCATTTAGACTGGCAATATCTTTTCAATGGAGACAGAAGGGTTTGATGATATTCTGTCATTTGTCAAAAAGAAAAGTTTAAGTACATGCATATTATCTTAAGTCATAGAAGCCTTTATTATGATTGATTCTTTCTGAAGCCATATACTATGCAGATGTTTTATTCATGAATTGTTATTTCTGCAAAACTCCGTGGGTTCCTATTCATTTTCCTTGGCTGAATATGCCATGATTTGTTTTTTTGTTAAATTTATCCTTATATAGGCAGTGTTATTTCTGAGATGTTAATGCACGTTGTAGGGTTGGAACACAGCTGTTTGTAAAACTTAATGACTGTTGACTGCAGTTAAATCTCCATGAGTTTATAGTATAGATATCAGAGGCATTGATTGTGCAAGAAAATCTTATCTTTGATTTATGTGACAAGACCGCTGTAAAAGCATGACCCTAATTTTCCTATGGTGGTAGAGATGTTGGTGGAGATGGCATTGGAAATGAAAGATGTCACTAGTAATAGTGACAAGAGAAATAAGGTATGTGAGTGAATTAATCTGTCTAATAAGCTTTTAAATATCATTTATTTACATGTCTGCATCTGGAAACCAATGATCATATTTGCCCATTGTTCTTTTGTTGGCCTTACTCTTCCTCTTTTGCTGGGGGGAGGGGTAAGGTTTTGCATGGCTTTCTGCTCATATAAGAAATGCAATGGATTATGAAAAATTCTGAAAGAAGAAGATAGGTTGCATCTGCCGGGTACACATATTTTGGATATTACTTTTCTGAATAAATGCTGAGTAGATTCCTTTTCTTCTCTCATATGAATCTTGTTACCCTGAATTTTGGCAGATAATCATATTGCACTCTGGTATAGTGTCCTTTTGTATTTCTTTCTTTTTTTTTTTTTTAAGATTTATTTATTTATTTTAGAGAGAGAGCACAGGCAGGAGGGGCAGAGAGAGAGAGAACCTCAAGTAGATTCTGTGCTGAGTGCAGAGACTGATGTGGTGCTCAATCTCACGACCCCGAGATCATGACCTGAGCTGAAACCAAGAGTTGGACGTTTAACAGAAGGAGCCACACAGGCATCCCCCTTTTGTATTTCGTGTGTGTGTGTGTGTGTGTGTGTGTGATAGCAGGAAGAAAATCATAATTATGTACCAATTTAAGGCATTTTTCCCTCTCCCTGCCTATCACCACTGCGCTCTCCTCACTAGGGTTCTGTTGCCCCTTCTAGACATTAAAGGGAAACTGAAAAGGGGAGCAGTGGTTGCTCTAACTTGATCCCAGCTCTGAATTCATAGGAACTAAACATTCCCCTGGCATGTACATGACTCTACAAACCAAGGCAATGGATTGTCTTTATGAAGTTTCTCATGGTGGATAAGAACACAACACACACACACACACCACACACACAGCAGGCCCTTTTTGGTTTATTTGTTGCTTATCTCTGCTTTGGACCAAATTATTTCCTCTAGCCCTCCTTTTGGAGACTGTTCCCTTCTGTCTTGGGCTTGTGTCAGCCAGCAACTTCTTAAATGCACTTGAAAGCCCCCTCAGCTGAGGGCTGGCAGTGTGGCTTTCTTTATTTACTTTTTCTTTTTTTGGAAATGTTGATACCTACCTGACTGGATATGGGCAGCAGTGGGAAAGTGATTTTTGACTTGCTTTTGGTACTTGCATTTTTTTTTCTGCCTTGTTTATGGATGCCTCTGTCTAATCCTTTCCTCATATATACTTACCTCTAGAGTATCAAGTCATTAGAAAACCTGGCACTGTTTTTCCCATTAAAATGTATTAAAAGTGATGATGCTACCTAATCCTTACCTTTGAAAGCTGAGGAACTGGCATCTGGATATTATGCAGGGGAGTCAAGGGGATGGATGTTTAAGGTAGTCAGCTCTCAGTAGGCAGATTAGATGACTGGATTCCCTTTCTGTACTTGGTCAGAGAAAGCCTTATTAAATGCAGCATAAATCACTAGTCTTTATTATTGGCGCACTTGTCAGGTGTGCTGCCTTTTGAATTTTCCATGCTGTGTTTAAATGCTAATCTACCTTTTACATAATCTTTTTGTGTGGCCATTTCCTTCACTGGGTTTAGTAACAGTACCTCCCTTGCAGGGAGGTGGGGAGGCACGTCTTCATGTGTGTGTAGGGTGCTTTAGACAGTGCGCGGCACCCAGCAGGCATTCAGTAGGTGAGTGGTGCTGATGCACAGCAGCAGCAAAAGGTGAGACTCCCACTCAGATTTTAGCTCTCTGGGTTTGAATCCCGGCTCAGCTACTTTTCGTTTTGGAATCTTGACTTTATATTCCTTTGCCATAAAATTTCTGTGCAAATGGTACCTTCCTCACAACATTTTTTATGAGAACTTAAAGAAATCATCCAAGGCAAGTGCTTATTAGCACAGTGCTTGACTGGTAGCAAGCTATCAGTGAATGTCAGCTAATATTATCACTGTAGTGAAGTTTTGGTAAGTCCCTTACTGTCTTTATATTTCAGGACTCTTCGTAGGTTTTGAGTTGTCAGCACTATGTCTATGATGGCTGGGAGATGTTATCACCAGATTGCTTTCTCTTTAGGCTGCAGATTCAGGTTGGATATAGAAGATGGGATGGAAACATAGCTTCTGAAATATTTGACTTTGTTTTCTGAGGTATTTGAATTTTGTGAAGGAGAGAGTGCAGCATGTTTTTAGGTAGACTTTCCAGGTGGGCTGAAGAATCTCTCCCCATCTCTTTGTTATGACAAGGTTGCTTTGGTCAGCCTTTTATAAAAAATTAAACATTTTTGCTCTCATATTTCCTGTCCAGAATGATGAAAATAAATTGATATTTTGTCTTCTTCTTCTTCTTCTTTTTTTTTTTTTTAGAGAGAGAGAAAGAGTAGGGAGGGGCAGAGGAAGATGGAGAGAGAGACTCTTAAGCAGTCTCCACGCCCAGTGCAGAGCCCGATGTGGGGCTCGATCTCATGACCCTGAGATCATGACCTGAGCTGAAATCAAGAGTTGGATGCTTAACCGACTGAGCCACCCAGGGGCTCCTGTTTGTCTTCTTTTAAAGTTAATGCAACAAGGCCAGGCTTTGACCTTTAACAAATCTCTCATGGTTTTACTTGAAGGTGGCTTTTTTTCATTGCTTTTAGTCCTTGGATAATAATTTAAATTCCTCTCTTTCCTGTATGCACACATTTCATATGTCCACAGTTTTTTTCCTATCTTAGATAAAGCTTGGTGAAATTAGTCATATACTCTGTTCATTTTTCTCAAAAATGAATTCCATCCCCAACTCTATTATACTTTTGTTCGTTCCCTTTAAGCTCAAATATAATTATCGGCTGTCATGCAGTGCTCAACATTTAACTCATGGGTTTTCATGTGGCATCCCAGAAAGAATATTTTGTTGCCTCTCTTCTTCTTCATTCCCATTTAACTACAGTTGGGTGGATCATGGGTGGATCACATTTCAAGGTATTATATTCTCTTCTCCATAGCCAGGCTTGTTGGTTTTGTAATAATAGAATGTTATCCTATTCATGGAGTGCTTTCTAAGTTGGGTCTTTATCAAGTTATGAGAGGTATGGTTTTACTCATTGAATAATTTCTTCATTTAATCCAACTCCCTCTGCCATTCAGGTAATTTTCCAGATTAAGAATCTTGAAACTTTCAGCTACTAAGTGCTAAGGTTGACTGCTACCACTGGAGCTTGTTTGTTGAGAATGTTTATAATATGCTGTAGAATTGAAAGATAACATGTAGCTGACTAATGCTTTTCAGCCAGTGAAGATATTCTACATGGGGTACTGTACTCATCTTGTAGTGGGTTGAATGATGGCCACACAAAGAAATCAAATCCTAATTCCTGTAATTTGTAACTATTACTCTATTTAGATAAAAGGTCTTTGTAGATGTAGTCAAGGATCTTGAGAGGGGGAGATTACCCTGAATTATCTGGGTAAACCCTAAATGACATCACAGGTGTCCCCATAAGAGAGGGCAGAGGGAGATCACATGAACAGAGGAGAAGGTGATGTGAAGATGAAGGCGGAGAGTAGAATGACGCAGCCGCAGCCCAGGACCACCAGGGCAGCCCCTGTGAGCTGGCAGAGGCAAGGAAGGATGCTTTCCCAGAGCCCCTGGAGGAAGCATGGCCCTGCTGGAGCCAGACTTCTGGTCTCCAGAACTGGGAGAGAGTAAATGTCTGTCATTTTAAGCAGCCACGTTTGTGGTAATTTGTTATAGCAGCTTCAGGAAATCAATACACATCTATTCTCTCTCTCTTGATAATTTCATTCTAAAATAGATGGTGAAAAGAGGGGATAAAAGCAAGTGGTAGGGAGAAACCAAGGTGCTGGTGGGCAGGTGGAGGCATGACAGATCACTGACTCTCTTTTCCCCAAATATTTTTTCCTGATGGCAAAAAGCCAACTGTAACTCCGATTAAACCCTGATAGGGAGAAAGGACTTTTTGCTTTAGGGAAGTCTCTAAAGGTAAAGATGAAAAGGAGAGGAAAAGAAAGAAAGGGAAGGCGAAGAAACTAATAAAGAAAAAGACAGGTAGAAAACCATGAGTCGGGCGCCTGGGTGGCTCAGATGGTTAAGCGTCTGCCTTCGGCTCAGGTCATGATCTCAGGGTCCTGGGATCGAGTCCCGCATCGGGCTCCCTGCTCTTTGGGAGCCTGCTTCTCCCTCTGCCTCTCTCTCTCTCTCTGTCTCTCATGAATAAATAAATAAAATCTATAAAAAAAGAAAAAAGAAAACCATGAGTCTGGTACAGTTCTACTGGAAAAGGAAAAAGGTATGTCTGAGTTCTCTTAAAAATGACTGCATCGCTAAAAATGAGAAAAGGAAGTAGATCTACATACTGGGTCTTGAATCATGAACCTTATTAATTATATATGGTTATAATAAAATCAAATTGTTTCTTGAAACTGATTAGAGACTTGTAATTTACTTTGTTGTATGCATTGCCTTGTGATAAAAGCCAGTATCGTCCCCTATTTAACACGTTGGATAACAGAACCTTTATGAGGTTGCAGGTTGAGGAAGTTTGCCAGATAAATAGGAGGTAATGTACTACAGCAGGATTCTGTGTTTCAGTCTGTTCTGTTGCTGGTGTGCAGTGTTTACCAGTTGTTCTCTTGGTGTTAATCGTGCCAGTGTCTCATTTACATTCTTTGTAATACTTAGGTCAGTGAATTTCAGCATGAAGATATGCTGATTTCAGTGCTTTGCTTCAGGTCGTCTTCACTTTTTGACAGATTATACAACTCACAAACACTGTGTTTTGAGCAGGAAAATGGGTTGTGCTACAGTTCTCCTGAATGGGGCACAGTGGCCGCATTTGTCATTGCTCTAATAATGGGGAAAGTACTGCATTTGGTCCAGTTTAGTTTGAATCAGTACTGTTCGTTTACTGTGCAGTACTTGCAGGATTTACATTTCTTTCTTGATTTGTAACTTGGCACATATTTTCCTCAGGATATTTTTTTCCTCATCTCATGTGCAAAACTTTCTATCTTGGGTTGAATTCAGTTTTATTTTACATCTAGGCAAACCTGCTCTTCTGTCCAGGCAGACGTTGTACAGATGACTAGGAGGGACAGTGAAAGGTTGGGACCTGCTAGGTGTCACATGCCTGAGTAGCTCATGAAACCTCCGAAGATGGAAGGTAGAAACCAGGGTGGTTGGTCGTGTGGACATGTGAAAAGCGAAGCGTTTGTATGAGAGAGTATCAGATGCAGCCATGTGTACGGTGGGATGCAGGTGAGACAGTCGGGAGCGGTGGGGTCTTTGGTTTGGGGGTCTTGGGCACCTCTTCCCTTCCAGTCTCTGACTATCATATAGCAGTGCAGGCTCAGAGTTGCTGGGTCTTTTATTTTTTTTTTCCCAAGAGGAATCACAGCGAGAATTTTTAGGTACTATCCTGATTTTTAAGTCTGGGTTATTAATTGAAAATTCTTAGAAACACCACAGGATCTCGATTCTGCTGCCTACTTCTTCTCTGTGACTGAGGATGTTATCTTGATTATTTTTTTCCTCTCTCTTTTACTCCTGGAGCCCGTGGAAGAGAATTGAGGTAGCTTCTAAGCTCACGGTATAATTTATGTTGGGAAACACTGGGGTGGGGTGGGGGGGACCTTGGCTCTTTTAAAGTAAACAACTGAGCTAGAGCAAAGTCTGAAGAGATAATCAGAACTGATTTTAAAAATCTCCAGTAGGAAGAGAGCTAGAGTAAGCAAGTAGAGTAAGAGAGGGATAGATTGGATTAGCCAGGAAGCATTTTACAAAAATACCAGTTTAGGGAATGTGACATCAGTGCTAAGTGAAGATGGTTCCAGAAATACGGGAAGTCTGATTTCTGTCTTCCAGGGTAGAGCTGCCAGATAAAATACAGGACACCCTGTTAAATTTGAATTTCAGATAAACAACAAATACTGTTTTGGTATAAATATGTCCTATGCAATATTTAAAAAGTGTAAGTATGCCCAGACACTGCAAGGGGCGTCCTTGTACTAAAATATTTTTTGTTGTTTTCTATAAAATTCACATTGAACCTAGCATCTTGTTTCTGTATGTTTGTGTTTGCTCCATCTGGCAATCCTATACTGGAAGCCAGGACAAAATTCAGAGTCTGGGCCAGAATATCCAAACTTCACAAGCTGGAATAGAGTGAAGAACTGTAACAAATTCTTTCAACAGTATTTGGACTGATTGTCTGATGTTGACGTGTCTTTGTGAACTTGCTGACTTTTTTTAATTGCAAGTTTTTATTTATTTATTTATTTATTTATTTATTTATTTATTTATTTATTATTTATTTATTATGTTGAGTTAGCCAATATATAGTACATCATTAGTTGAACTTGCTGATTTATAAAATGACCTTGCTAGAACTGCTGCAGGTGAGGAGGCAGACTGATCTATGTGTGTGTGGAGCTAACATGGAAGTTTATGGGAGGAAACAGTTCAGATGTTTGTCCATCATTGGTCAGAGGCTCTCCAAAGAGGTGACACTTTTAAGGATGCTTTGGATGTTGATAGAAATCATTGGTTAGACGTATTAGCGGACACACAGTAATGGGAAGTGATTAGCTATTAGTAATGGCTAGTATCTAATTCCTATTATTTGGCTGTGAAAGAAATAAAGCTTTAGAAAAATATAGCTAATTCTTATACATTATGTGCTCTAGAGAAACATGTATTCTTTTATTTTTTTTGATAATACTGTCCTAGATATTAGATAATTGGACATGTATGGTACTCTCCTTGCCTTCTCCCATTTACCTAATTTATGTATAAAATACTGGGAGAGGCCCTGAGGGGAAAAAAGAGATGTGGATGACCGAGTTGCCTCCTCCCAAATTTGGTACCAGTTTAGTTTGAGGTGACAACAACCTTGGGAAAAGGTAGAGTAATACATGATATAAGTGTGTGCTGTCACATAGCTTGATGCCCTACGAGTTGTAGCAAGTTTTTAAAATCAAGAAGGAGAGAAATCTTGGCGTTCCTAAATCTGGAAAAACATAATGGGAGGGAAGAAATGAAAGTTGGGGCTTTGAAGTGAAAATGGCATGAGAACAGTTATGGGTGAAGGGAGGGATAGGACAGACATCAGGGCAGTGAGAGTCCACTGGAGCACGTGTGGTCACCTGTTACATCAGAACAGCTCACGTTGCAACCAAACATTAACAAAAATTGTGAGCAGATGGATCCACGATACATAATTTTGTCTTGATTGTCTATATTTTTATTTCTTGCTATTTTTACTATGAATTTTCTTTGGCACTTCTTTTCCCTTTACAAAGCTTTCTCTTTTTGCTCCCATATGTGCATTAATAGGTAGTTCTGTACTGTACTTTTCCTTATTGGTGGGTACTGCCACTTACCATTATCTTACACCTTCAGTTGGTTTCAAGGTTCACTTCCTTAATCTTCTCATTCTTGGATTATAACTTTGTTTTGTGATGACTTGGTCAAAAACTTCATTCAGCAAACAAAAAGGGAAATAGAGATATAGGCAGGCAGCAAAATATAGTGGTTGAGAGCCTGGGCTGTGAGGAAAGCCTGCTTGGGCTTCAACCTGGCTTGTCCCTTTACCTGTGTGGCCTTGGGCAAGCTACACAACCTTCCTGGGCCTTAGATTTCTGGGCTATAAAATACGGTATTAACAGTATGTTCCTTAAAGCTGTGAAAATTGAATAAGAACCCATGCTTGGACCATGGCACACTAACTGTTGTTCTTTTTTTATGGTTATTATTTGCTCCATTGGAGATGTGGGTTATAAATCAGCAGACAATGTCTGTAGTATTGGAACTGTTTTTTTCCTCCTGATGTAACTGTCATGAAGAAAACATCTTAATATTATAGAGACCATGGGCATATGAGGTGTGGGCAGCTTTACATAAGATGGTCAGCGAAGAGCACCTTGAGGGGGTGTCATTTGAGTTGAGACCTGAGTGAGGAGAGCAGAGAAAATGAGGTTATTGCTGGAGGGCACTTAGTATCCAAACAGTGTTTGTTTTTCTTTTTTTTACTGAGGTATACTTGGCATACAACATTGTATTAGTTTTAGGTGTACAACATAATGATTTGATATTTGTATATACTGCAAAATGATCACCGCAATGTCTAGTTAATGTTCGTTACCATATATAGCTACAGAATTTTTTTTTGTGATGAGAACTTTTAAGATTTACTCTTTGAACAACTTTCAGATACACGGTATTATTAACTGTGGTCGCGTGCTGTAGTTTATGTCTCCAGGACTTATTTATCTTATAACTGGAAGTGTGTACCTTTTGACTGCTTTTACCCATTTTACTCACCCCCCAACCCCTGCCTCTGGCCACCACCAATCTGTTCTCTATATATATGAGCTTGTAAACACCATTTTTTTTAAAAAAAGAAAGTTTTGGAGCATGGTTTAATGCTGGTGGGTAAGACCCAGCAGAGAGGGGGACATTCATGCGGCTGGGGAGAGTGGAATAATGGCAGAAGCACCATCCCTGAAATGGACAGAGGGCCAAGGTACAGCTGAAGAGGTTGGTCTCTGTTAGCGGCTGGGGCTCTTCTTTATTTGTAAATGAACATGGACTAGATGCAGGTGGGTTCCTATGCAGTTGCTTTATTTTCTCTTTGGAGAACGAGGTGATGTCTTTGGTTGAGAGGGACCTGTGGAAACTGGGAGAAGAGAAATGAGTGAGGAAGGGGATGGGGAGGTGGCTTTTGAAAGAAGAATGTGTAAAATGAACTTTTCAGGGGTATATAGTGGAGTTGCAGGCAGTTCTTTTTGTCCATTTGGGATTTGTGGTCATGAATTTAAACTGAGACTAGTAAGCAGGGTTGCATGCATAAACAAGCATTTTTCTCAGAAAGGTACAGGGATAGTATATTTTCTGAGATCTAAAAAATCAGATCTAAAAAATATTTTCTCTAACCTTCAAACAGAAATTCCAACTTCTCCATGCAATTATTTGGGCAAGAAATTTTATTCAAAACTTGATGGCCCAGCCAGTTCAATAGAACTGTCTGCAGGGATAGAAATGGTCTGTATCTATGCTTTTCGAGATAGTAGCCAGTAGCCACATGTGACTCTTGAACACTTGAAATGTGGCTACTGCCACTGGATGACTAAAATTAGCATTTTGTTAACTTTCCATTAATTTAAGTAGCCACATATGGTTAGCGGTTACAGCCTCTTTATAGATATTACTCCATAGCCTTCTGGCATTTATTATTGCAGAGGAGAATCCAAAGTCAGTCTATCTTTCAGAAAATTGAAATTTCATAAATGATAGATATGGCTTTTAGATTTTTAAAAACTGTCACTTGTTAAGCACACAGCAATTGCCAGTCCTTTTCCTGGTTTTGAAAGTTTTCTTTTAGTATATCTTTTGGAAGCTGTGAATTGACAAAAACATACATTTAGGGGCTATAGAAACAAAGCCAGTTCTTTTCCTGGTTTTGAAAGTTTTCTTTTACTATATCTTTTGGAAGCTGTGAATTGACAAAAACATACATTTAGGGGCTATCGGTTTGTATCCCAGCTGAAAATGCCTTAACTTTTTTTCAGAATTATTTTCCTGCAAGGGAAAATCAGGTTCAGATAAAGGAGTCACTCCTTTTCCCCACTCTGATAAACTCATTTGCTTTGGTTTCAACTTCAGGAATACCTGTTATTCACAGACAGGATTTCTGATCAGACTTTCCAAATGGTCCAAATGAGTCAAAAGTCCAAAGACTCATCCTTTTCATCTTTTTATTTCTTCTTTTGGGTCCTTGCTCAAGTTTGTTCTTCATCCTTATTCCATTTTCTGTTGTGTCAAGTCTGTTTTACATTGCTTCCGGTGTGAATTTTACTTCTGCTGTACTTTTTATTTTACTGCTTACTTTTTAAATTCTGCCTACTCTTATTTAATAGAAATATCTTCTTGAATCTTGGTAGGAGAGCAGCTCTATGGATTACATATGCTTTATGTAGTACATGCCGGGTTGTAAAAATACTCAAGAAGAGGATTTTGCATTCAATTCTTAAAGAAATGTCACTCTTGTGCTGCAGATTTTTTCAAAGGTTCCGTTTTCTTTGAAGATTTTATTTATTTATTTGAGAGAGAGAGAGAGCGAGAGCACAGGGGTAGAGTTGGAGGGAGAAGCATACTCCCTGCTGAGTGGAGAGCCCGATGCAGGGCTCGATCCCAGGACCCCAAGATCATGACTTGAGCTGAAGGCAGACGCTTAACCGACTGAGCCACCCAGGCACCCCGGAAAGGTTCCATTTTTAAATGTTTTTGAATAAAGGCCAAACTCCAGTTATTGGAGAACAGTCAAGATTTAAGGATTCGCTTCTTTTTCTCTGTCAGTCTCTCTGTTCAGGGATTGCCAAGTGTATCTTTTTTTTTTTTCATTTTTAAAAATTTTATTATGTTATGTTAATCAACATACATTACATCATTAGTCTTTGATGTAGTGTTCCATGATTCATTGTTTGCATATAACATCCAGTGCTCCATTCAATACGTGCCTTCTTTAATACCCTCACCAGGCTAACCCATCCCCCACCCCCTCCCCTCTAAAACCCTCAGTTTGTTTCTCAGAATCCATAGTCTCTCATGGTTCGTCTCCCCCTCTGATTGCCCCCCTTCATTTTTCCCTTCCTACTATCTTCTTCTTTTTTTTAAACATATAGGGTATTTTTTGTTTCAGAGGTACAGGTCTGTGATTCAACAGTCTTACACAATTCACAGAGCTCACCGTAGCACATAGCCTCCCCGATGTCTGTCAGCCACCCCATCCCTCCCACCCCCCACCACTCCAGCAACCCTCAGTTTGTTTCCTGAGATTAAGAATTCCTCATATCAGTGAGATCATATGATACATGTCTTTCTCTGATTGACTTATTTCGCTCAGCATAATACCCTCCAGTTCCATCCACGTCATTGCAAATGGCAAGATTTCATTCCTTTTGATGGTTGCATAATAGTCCATTGTATATATATATAACACATCTTCTTTATTCATTCATCTGTCGATGGACATCTTGGCTCTTTCCATAGTTTGGCTATTGTGGACATTGCTGATATAAACATCAGGGTACATGTACCCCTTCAGATCACTACATTTGTATCTTTGGGGTAAATACCCAGTAGTGCAATTGCTGGGTCATATGGTAGCTCTATTTTCAACTTTTTGAGGAACCTCCATACTGTTTTCCAGAGTGGCTGCACCAGCTTGCATTCCCACCAACAGTGTAGGAGGGTTCCCCTTTCTCCGCATCCCCGCCAACATCTGTCATTCCCTGACTTGTTAATGTTAGCCATTCTGACTGGTGTGAGGTGGTATCTCATTGAGGTTTTGATTTGGATTTCCCTGATGCTGAGCAATGTTGAGCACTTTTTCATGTGTTTGTTGGCCATTTGGATGTCTTCTTTGGAACAATGTCTGTTCATGTCTTCTGCCCATTTCTTGATTGGATCATTCATTCTTTGGGTGTTAAGTTTGATAAGTTCTTTATAGATTTTGGATACTAGCCCTTTATCTGATGTCATTTGCAAATATCTTCTCCCATTCTGTCAGTTGTCTTTTGGTTTTGTTAACTGAATCTGTACTCAGAAAACTATAAAATACTCAGGAAAGAAATTGAGGAAGACACAAAGAAATGAAAAAACGTTCCATGCTCATGGATTGGAAGAACAAATATTGTGAAGATGTCAACACCACCTAGAGCAATCTACACATTTCATGCAATCCCTATCAAAATACCATCAACTTTTTTAAAGAAATGGAACAAATAATCCTAAAATTTGTATGGAACCAGAAAAGACCCCAAATAACCAGAGGAATGTTGAAAAAGAAAAACAAAGCTGGTGGCATCACAATTCTGGACTTCAAGCTCTATTACAAAGCCAAGTGTATCTTCTTAGGTCTGCAGCTGGAAACTGTGTGGAGAACTATGGCCACAATTCTTGGGGCATAACGAGTCAGTTCTGATTCTTCCTTCTTTTTATGTGGGCAGCCATTAGCAGATCTTTATGGGAGTGAAGGTTTTTCTCAAGGTACGAGTGAGATGTGAGAGTGCAAGAGCCTCTTTCAGCAGGTGGAATTTCACTCAAAGGAGTGGGGAAGTGAGAGAAATCCACAGAGTTCCAAAATACAGAGGGGATAATAGAAACCGTGAGGATATAATTTTTGGTGATCCCCTAATTTTGCTCTGACGTATCTTCCAGGATGGGCCAATCTCTATGTACCAGGGACCTGTTCCTCGACCTCATGCCTTTTTTTTTTTTTTCCTCGTGGTCAGGGGGGGGGGAATCAGTGAGCTTGGTCTGGGCTTTTCTATTCATTCATGTACCAAGGGAGCTGTTGGTGAGGTGGAGGTAATGGTGGTGTAGAAGGGATGATTTACCCACGGTGCTCTTGAGACTCCAAGGCCATTAAGTAACATAGGTGCTGTCAGAGTATCTTAGTCCTACTGCCTTGGCTTAGGTGGTGGCTGGCCTCTAGAACTTTTTTATGTAGTCAGAGGTCTCATTTTTTTTCAATTGTGAAAGAGTTTCAGATTACTAAATCACATTTTAACAGTTTTTTTTTAGGCATAATTCACACATACAATTCACCAATTCACTCACTTAAGTGTACAGGGGCGCTTGGGTGGCTCTGCTCCCTCAGCCCCTCTCCCCAGTTTGTGTGTTCGCTCATGCTCTCTCTCTTCTCTCAAATGAATAAATAACAGATCTTTAAAAAAAAATAAAGTGAACAATTCAGCGGCCTTAACTATATTTATAGAGTTGTCACCACAATTTTAGAACATTTTCATTGCCCCAAAAAGAAAAATCCCATCCTCATTAAGTAGCCATGAGCCCCTTGCCTCCCCACCAAGTTCCCAGCCCTAGGCAACCCCTAATCTACTTCCTGTCTTTATAGATTTGCCTATTCTGGACACTTTATATAAATGGAATCATCCAATATGTTGTTTTTTGTGACTGACCTCTTTGACTTAGCATAATGTTTTCAAGGTTCATCCATATTGTAACATGTATCAACATTTCATTCATTTTTATTGCCAAATAAAATATTCCATTATATGGATATACCACATTTTATTTATCCACTCATCAGCTGATGGACATTTGGCTTGTTTCTACCTTTTAGCTATATTATGAATAATGCAAGTTTAGACATTTGTGCACAAGTTTTTGTGTATATTAACTCTTCGTTAAATGTTCGGTAAAATTCACTGGTAAAGACATTTGGGCCTGAGCTTTCTTTCCTTTGGGAGGTTTTTAAATTACTAATTCAGTCTTGGTATAGGTCTATTCAATTTTTTTTTTTTTAGTCTTGAATCAGTTTTGGTAGCTTGTATATTTCTAACAATTCATCTATTTTATCTAGATTTTCTAATTTGTTGGCATACAGGTTTTTTGTAGTATTCCTTTATAATCCTTTTTATTTCTGTAAGATTGTTAAGGAATGTCCTTGCTTTCATTATTGATTTTCATAATTTGTGTCTTCTCTCTTTTTTTTTCTTGGTCAATCCAGCTAAAGTTTGTAAATTGTATTGATCTTTTCAAAGACCCAACTTTTGGTTTTATTGATTTTCTTTGTCTCTCTTATTTACTATTTTTTATTTCATTAATTTCTGCTCAGATCTTTATTTCCTTCCTTCTGCTTGCTGTCGGTGTGGTTTGCTTTTCTTTTCCCAGTGTCTTAAAGTGGAAGGTTAGGTTACTGATTGCAGATGTTTTTTCTTTTTGATATAGATGTTTCCAGCTTTAAATGTCCCTCTATGCACTGCTTTTGCTGTACCCTCTAAGTTTGGTATGTTTATTTTCATTTTCTTTCATTTTAAGGTATTTTCTAATTTCTCTTGTGATTTCTTCTTTGATCCATTGGTTAATTGGAAGTGTTGTTTTTTTTTTTTTTAATTTCCACATATTTTTGAATTTTCCAAATTTCTTTGTGTTATTGAATTTTAGTTTCATTCTGTTGTGGCCAGAAAACATAGTTTGTATAACTTCTATTCCTTTAAATGTATTTGTAGGCTTCTTTTATGGCCTATCACATGGTCTATCATGAGGAATGTTTCATGTGCACCTGAGAAGACTATGTATTCTACTGTTTGTTGAGTGAAGTGTTCTGTAGATGTGTGTTACGTGTAGTTTACAGCACATGTCTCATCTTCAACATTTGTTGAAGAGATTTACCAAGCTTTTACTTGGGACTTACTGGTACTTAAAGTCTCTGAAAGAGCCAGCTGCCTGTTTTGTTGTACTCTGAATTGACATATATCCAAACACACTGAATTTGAAATTGTATTAAAAAGCCAAACAAAAAGAAAGATTTAAAACAAATCTTCAAATTATTGTTCTAGGATGTAGGCATTAGGCTTTCAGTGAGGACATGGTTTCACCAAGTGCAGTCTGCTTATTCATGTTCTATTACTGACTTGTCTTAAAATTAATAGAATTATTGATTCTTTAAGAATTGTGCAACACATTGAGAATAAATTCACAGTTTTAGAGGATATTCACAGATTTTGATGAACATGAATCATGTTTTAAGTTTCTGCCGTTGTCCCTGAATATTTGCATTAACAGACCATAGCCCTTAGTGTGCATGGGATTTAAGATTCAACTGAGTTCTTGGGGTGTCTGGGTTGCTTAGTCACTTAAGCTTCCGACTCTTGATTTTGGCTCAGGTCATGATCTTAGGGATGTGAGATCTAGCCCCACGTTGGACTCTGCACTGGGCGTGGAGCCTGCTTAAGATTCTCTCTCTCTCCCCCTCTGCCTCCCCCTCCCTCTCTCTCTTAAAAAAAATTGAAGTGAGTTCAATCTATGCCTAAGAAAATGTACCCACAACATTCTTGGAAATTTGAATATGGCTAAAAGTATCTTAGTACTACCATGAGACTTCTATTTATTTCATTGATATTTTGAGTCGTGTTTGAATGTGTCCTGTTCAGTGAAAACATTTTCTCTTTCATGAAACTGCTGAAATTGGGGCCAAGAGCTCCCATTACTGTTGTTAATTTGGAATCCAAATTGAGATGGGCTCTGGCTAAATACACCCTGGAGAGTAAAAAAAATGGTTCACTTTGACAAATTCCAGTGTTCTTACTGATGTAGTTAGTATCGATTAGAATATACTTCTTATTATCACTAAGTATATTTTGGGATGAATTAAATTGCTTTGCACAGATTTTATATCACCATTAAAAATCAAACTGGCTCTATTTCAACATTGCTATTAATATATCATTTGAAGCTCTCACAATATGACTGTGAATATGCTGCCCATTATTGAAAAAGTTGGTTGTGCCCAAGCTTTCTTCAAGTGTCTTCATGTTTTCCTTTACTCTTTCATTCAGAAATAGTAATTTTTTATAGAAATGAATAAAATATTTTAACTAATAATTCCATAGTTTACTTTGATACTTGAGGTTATTATAGATAACATCTTGATTTCCCCTCACTCAGCTATATGGAAGAAAGATTTCTTTCCTCCCCTGCCTACTGTGCCAATGCCTTATTCTCCCTAATTTGGAAATGAAGCCACAGCTTTAATCATTACTAATTGATTTTTGTCTATTGCAGATGTTTTGTAGGGTTCACATAAATGAAAAGCCAATTATTCCTGAGCATGGTTTGTCTTATAAGCAACCCTTACCTCCCAGTCTGTTGTATGTTGTATTTAGATACATTTGTTTGAGTAGTGGAAAGAACAGATACAATGTTATTTTGTTTTTTAATTTTATCTTATTATGTTATGTTAGTCACCATACATTACATCATTAGTTTTGGATGTAGTGTTCCATGATTCATTGTTTGCGTATAACACCCAGTGCTCCATTCAGTACGTGCCCTCTTTAATACCCATCATCAGGCTAACCCATCCCCCCACGCCTCTCCCCTCTAAAACCCTCCGTTTGTTTCTCAGAATCCATAGTCTGTCATGGTTTTTCTCCTGCTCCGATTTCCCCCCCCCTTCATTTTTCCCTTCCTACTATCTTCTTTTTTTTTTTTTAACATATAATGTATTATTTGTTTCAGAGGTACAGGTCTGTGATTCATCAGTCTTACACATATCACAGCGCTCACCATAGTACATACCCTCGCCAATGTCCATCACCCAGCCACCCCATCCCTCCCACCCCCCACCACTCCAGCAACCCTCAGTTTGTTTCCTGAGATTAAGAGTCTCTTATGGTTTGTCTCCCTCTCTGGTTTCATCTTGTTTCATTTTTTCCTCCAGCTTAACCACATTGCTATGTGATCCTGGGCAAGATACCCAATTTTTCTGAGCTTTGGTGAGCCTGTGTAAAATGGGAATTATTCTGGGAAAATAATGTAACATGGGAATAATTGTCTAAGTTGTTGTGAGTGTTAAATGAGCTCATGGCTGCGAAGTGCCTATTATAATGCTTGATATACAGGATACTCAACACTTGTTAGCTTCCTTTTCCTTCCTGTTTCTCCTTTCCAGTAGTAGATAAAGTCCTTTATGTTGGTAGGTTTATATTAATTACCTCTGTATTTTTCAAACCTGGCCCAGAGCTGGAAGAAGCTTGTGTTAAATACATTATTTTTACAACTTTAACAACATTTCCCCAGATACTCAAAACAAATCTGCATCTCCCTAGGTTTCTAACTTTTCAGAATTTGAAGCAGTTTCCCTCATCTTTGTTATGGGCCATGACTTTTAATGAAATATATTCCATATACTACTAGACAGGAATAAGCATAATATAACGAGCTTAGAACTAGCAGCAATATTGCCATTTATTTTAATTCTATGAAAGCTTACCAAAAAACACATCTAACTGTATATTTGCGGTTTTATTATTTTCCCTGGAATTTGTAGTTTCTTTTAAATCATTTACACTTTTCTTCCCTGCCTCCCACATTGCCACAATCAGTAGAGCTGATTGTATTTACTTCTTTACTTGTAACTAAGATTCCATGAAAAGTTTGGGTGCTGCCAGCCAGATCATGCTGGAGCCGGGGATCCCATTTCTCACTCACAAACTAATATCTTCCATTAGTTTTCTTCCTTGTGTGGTGACAGTGTTTATTATTGTTCCAAAGCAACCCTGAAGCTTAACTTCAGAAACATTGTATTTAATCTGACCGTATGAGACTGAAAAGTTCTCTAAGCAGGAGATAAAGGTTTTCTGTTTAATGATGATTAATAACCTATTTAGATGTATTCATCTGAGGAACTGAAGATAATTTTGCCATTAAGCCATTTGTATAAGGGCACAAACAGATGGGTTTTATTCTGAACCCTGAAGGCAAACAGATCAGACACCCCTTTAATTGCTTATTGCTTGGGGAAGATTTCCATGGCCATGGCTCCCTGCCAGGGACACACTGATCTTCACTGTGATAACTCTCAAATTTGATCATTTTCAACAAGGCAAAAAATCTCACTGCATTTACTCAGTAAAAACTTCCTATACCATGCCATAACTGGGTACTCAAAAGTAGCAACAAAGAAGAGTCTCCAGTGAATAAGTTTGCATTTTAATTGTGAAGCTGCAGCAAGTTTTCATACAAGAATATCAGATGAACAAAAACAGAAATGTTAGAACATTGGTTGGAAATGGCTTATGGCTCTTGGGAATGAGGGCTTTAGAGTCAGGAATTTGTGATTCACAGTACAATCTTCTACAACCTCTTGTCTCTTGTGTAATCTCTTCTATGCAACAAATAATACCTTTTTCAGAGGGCTGTTTGGAAGGTGGAATATAAAGCACTGATCCTGTAGTTAGTGCTCATCAGGTGGTGGTTATGATGACATTTAGCTTATGCATATATTTATAAATGAAGGTTCTGATCACTGATTAGCTTGCCTATCTGTTATTATAGTTCATAGAGTTAAGCAAATCTCAAAAACCAAACAGCTTCCATTATAAGGAAGTCAAATCAATCATTCTTTATTGAGAGTTTATCAGTAAGCACTTAGCTTTTTAACTGTCTCATGCATAACTATATGAGTGAACAAACCATACAGTTTATCAGAATTTGGAACAAGAACTGAATTTCCAAAGCATGGATGGATCCAAACTCAAGCAGATATCATTCATAAATACAAGTTCTGGAATAACAGGGAAGTAGCTCAAAACTATGTATATAGTGAGTGCCTCGTTATTTTTTGGTCAAAGAAGTTAAGTGGCACCATTAGATTACAAGACAGAATTAACTTACACCATTATTTTAGATCATCAGAAAGATTACCCTTTGGGGTGTTTTGTTGATTACTTATTGATTCAAAGAATTTATGTCTAGAAGAGACCATTAAGTTTGCATCTTCCCAACCTTTAGTTTTATAAATGAAGAAACAGAGATCTTGGGGGTTAAATGACCTGGCCATAGGTAGCTACCTAGTGATTGAAGCCGGCTTGGGAATTAGGGTAGATTTACCAAGGGCATAAAGGTGTAGAGAAAAGCCCATCTTGTGCCCTACCACACATTTAGTGCTATTGACTGGGCATTTCTGAAAGCAGTAATGGTTGTCTGGATGGGCACAGAAAAGGGGAGCTGAAAGAAAGAGGAATTTTCTAAGACTTTAAATGAAGGAGAAACCTCTTTTTTACTAATTTTTAGTGGGTCCAAGAAGAGTGGAAGATGTGCAAGTATCACTCTTTGGTGACCACTCTGTGACCTTTTGACCTTGTAAAAGGAAAGTCAGCTTAGAAGACCAAGCTCCAGGTAATGCTCCTTTCCGAGAGGTGGGAATACTTGCCGTGGAGCTGCAATGATGACCTATTTTGTTGATGTGGACAGATTTTCTCTTGGCAGATATTTCTTTGCATTGTAATGGGGAGACACAACCCTGCACTCCAGCCCTCCAGGCAGGGGAGAAGGTTAGCATCCTACTCTGGCTGAGACTTGTGAGGAGGGAGAAAGAAGGGGGAGGTTGATCAGAAGGCATGGGTCTAAAAGACAGGGTCAGCTATCAAAAGAGTGAAAGCCTGGATTCTCATCTCTTGTTGCATTTTATCTTGAGGACTACTACTATCTAGCAATGTCATTTATTCATTCAACAAATACTGGTTGAGTATCTGCTACTTGTGAGGTTCTCTTCTCCTGCTATAGGCATCCCAGTCAACAAACCAACAACCACCTTTGTCTTCACAGAACTTACATTCTTGTTGGAGGGAGACAATGAATCATAGTTCTCCTCTCCCCAAGCTGTTCACCTTGATATCCTGCCCTGTAAGTTCTTATTCCTCCGTCTTCCCTGGAAACATCCAGGAGTTCAGCAGTATTCCAATTTATTTTACCTCCTTCTGCCCCTGTTAAGGGTCACAGTGTGAAGCCATAAGGCTCAAATACTCTTGCTGAACCCTTTATTAATTTGCCTCACAAACCCTGAATAGAGAAAGCACTTGTATATTGTCTCTTTGCATTTACATGGTATCTCTGAGCTTCTTGGAATTTCTGTAGGTCTCCAATATCTTATCTTCAGATAAGAATGTTGCTAATACAGGTTTACCTCTTGCATGGATTGTGAATGTGTGTGTATCCAGGAGTATAGCAATCAGGATTTGTGATTGAATTACGTGATGTATGAGATTTAGGTCAGTTGGGGGAAGGGCATCTAAGGTTGGAAAACAGTGTATCTCAAGGGTAAAAGTGATGATGAAGAGAAAAAGTAAGCGGCACATTTAAAAAGATGACCCTGACTTTTAGACACAAAAAATACTGAGTGCTTGTAGTCAGAATGAAATCAATAGCTGTTGCTGACTGTTGACCAGAGGCACATGAGTTACAGTGATGGAGTTGTTCTCTAGTGTCCTCTCTGAAGGATCTACAAATGACATGCCATCTTGGTAAAGCAAATTGAGATTTTGATTTACAGTGCTTTTTTAAGGCAGGATGAAATGTTTCAGAGGTAGTAAGGAGTTACTGAAAATGACATTTTATCCTGGAAAACCTGAGTGGCAGGGCTTATTTTTCCAGTTTAACATGAAAGAAAAATCCCAGTCTTTCATGATATCAGTCATTATTTCCTAACTCTTCCCATTTGGTCCCCAGGAAGTTGAAATTGGTTCACATATGATTAAGTTGTAAAATGAAATGGAGCTTTATATTAGAAGGAAATTTAAACAGTGAAAATTTTATTTTTAAAGTAACTCATAAGGTATTTAATTAGGATGTTGTTGCATTCACTTACTTTTTTTATTTTTTAAGTTTTTATTTAAATTCCAGTTAGTGTAATACTAGTTTCAAGTGTACATTATAGTGATTCAACATTTCCACACAACACCTAGTGCTCATGATTTGTGCACTCCTTAATCCCCATCACTTATTAACCTATCCTCCTACCCACTTCCCCTTTGGTTAACCATCAGTTTGTTCTCTATAATTAAGAGTCTGTTTCTTGGTTTGCTTCTCTCTCTCTCCTTTTCCCTTTGCTCATTTTTTTTTCTTAAAGTCCATGAGTGAAATCATATGATACTTGTCTTTCTATGATTGACCTATTTTGCTTAGCATAATACTCTCTAGCTCCATCCATGTTGTTGCAAATGGCAAGATTTCATTCTTTTTGATGGCTGAGTAATATTCTAGTGTGTGTGTGTGCACGCACACGCGTGTGTGTGTATCACCTCTTCTTTATTTTTATTTTTTTAAAGATTTATTTGTTTATTATTTTAGAGAGAGAGTGTGGCAGGTGGGGCAGAGGGAGAGGAAGAGAGAGTATCTCAAGCCAACTCCCACTGAGCTCGGAGCCTGATGTGGGGCTCGTCTCACAATCCTGAGAATGATCGGAGCTGAAACCAAGAGTTGGATACTTAACCAACTGAGCCACCCAGTGCCCTATTATACCCCCTCTTCTTTATCCATTCATCAGTTGATGGACACTTGGGCTGTTTCCCTAATTTGGTTATTGTAGATAATGCTGCTGTAACCATCAGGGTGCATGTATCATTTCAAATTAGTATTTTTGTATTTTTTGGGTAAATACCTTGTGGTGCAGTTGCTGGATCATAGGGTAGTTCTATTTTTAACTTTTATTATTATTATTATTATTATTATTATTATTATTATTACTGTTTTGAGAGGGAGAGAGAGTGGGAGAGGGGCAGATGGAGAGGGAGAGAGAATCTTAAGCAGGTTCCACACCTAGTGCAGAGCCCGACACTGGGCTTGATCTCATGACCCTGAGATCATGATCTGAGCCGAAATCAAGACTCGGATGCTTAACTGGCTGAGCCACCCAGGCGCCCCTCTATTTTTAACTTTTTGAAGAACCTCCATACTGTTTTCCAGAGAGGCTGCACCAGTCTGCATTCCCACCAACAGTGTAAAAGTGTTCCCTTTTCTCTGCATCCTCGCCAACACCTGTTGTTTCTTGTGTTGTTGATTTTAGTCATTCTGACCAGTGTGAGATAATATCTCATTGTAGTTTGGATTTGCATTTCCCTCATGATAAGTGATGTTGAGCATCTTTTCATGTGTCTTTTCACCATCTGTATCAGTATCATTTATTTTATTATCATGTAGGTCCATCATATTTAGCTTTTGAAAAGCTATGATTGCCTTGTTGTGACAGATTATATTTTCCAAAGATGGCTGCCACAATAGATCTCATATTGCAAGCTGTTGTTATGTATGACATTGACACTCTTTCCATTGAGTGGCGGGATTTATGTCTCTTCTCTTTGAACCTGAGCCAACTTTATTAATGCCTTGACCAGTAGTTGGAAGTGATACCTGTGTGATGTCTGAAGCTAAGTCATAAAAATGCCATCGACTTCCACCTATTTCTCTTAGGATCCTTACTCTTAGAATCTAACTACCATGCTGTGAGGAAACATGTAGGGAGATACGCTAGCTGACTACCCAAGCCAAGGTCCTGTGTCACAGCTGCCAATCAAATAAATGAGTGAGTGATTTTTCAGATGATGCCAGGCTGCCGCATAGAGTGGTGCTCTGCCCCAGCAGCCTTTCAGCCCCATCAGGTGACACTATGTGGAACAGAGACATATCCTGCCCAAATTGCAGATCCAAGAGCAACATAAAATGATTGTTTTAAACCACTAAGTTTGGGATAGTTTGAAATAGCCTATTTCGTGGGCAGTAGGTAACCAGAGTACATGGCTGGCCTACCCAGACTTAAATAAGTCCTATTAATCCAATTTCTATCAGAGTTGGATAGATACTTTCTTAGTCTGCCTGCACTCGAGAACAGTATCTTGATTCTAACAGCCAGATCGAGTCCATGTGATGTAGTTAACAGATAACAACATCAGTGTATTCTTAGTGTGATGGCTGAGAATGAGCCCATCTACAGAGCTTTATCACCTCCTAGTTTATGGGTAGGTTACTTGATTTCTTCATCTGTTAATTTGGAATGATACTGGTACACTTAATTCATAGAGTTGTGAGGATTAAAGGAGTTCGTACATGTAAAGCACTTAGAACAACATGTGGTGGTTAGTAAAGCACTCGATAAATGTCAAATGTCAGCATCATTATCATTCTGATAGTTTATGAAGACAGTTCAAAGATTTGTTGAGAACAGTTGAACCTACAACTGATTATGATTATCTCATATTTTTCTCCATGTTCTTACATATGATAAATTGTATATGCCACATAATGGCTTTTGATGTTAGTCCCGGGTTTCTCCTTAGTAAAGAGCCCTGGTGAGAGCCTTTAACCAGTGGGGACATGGAAATCATTTTGGTCCAGACTAGATCCTTCCCGCGCTTTCGCATTTGCTGAGATGTCTGCTGTAGGCTCATTATAACTACATCTTTCTCTTTTCTTATGGTCTTGAAATACAGTCTTTAAATATAGACTAGAGGTTTGATTTATCTGTGGATTTCTTAAGTGTGGCTTTGCTTCTCTTGAGTTTGTTCTGCACATTGCTAGCTGTGATCACATAATGCTGTATATCTAACCTGAACATCCCCATCTGTGTTTTCTTTGCTGTAATCGATGTCGTCTGTGTGCTGCAAAGATAGAGGCTGGTTTGAAATCTCCCTTAGTGGGAAGCAGTGCTTCCTGCCTGGAGTCTGATTTGAAAATAGATACCCAATTGTGCAAAAACACAGACACCATGAGACTTCCCGGGCAACACCGTTAAGTATACCCTCAATGTCAGCAGCCAAGGGCACTACTGTTTAAGTACGTCATGCACAATAACCTGTAAGTTACACGGATGATACTGGCTGATGAGCTATAGGTACTGAACTTAATTTGCTACTTATTGGGCTTATAGTTTAGACTTTTTGTGAATTATTTAGAAAGCATAGACACAACCTCATCAAATCCATATGTGGCACAAGGGAGGGATATAAAACTTTATGTTGGCTTTATTATGGAGTTACATAAAATGAAAAACTTTATTATGATAGTTATTAAAATAATTACCTACAAATAATTTACTTTAGTTTTCAAAAACTTATTAGTGTATTGTTTTTTAAAAGTATCACTAAGAGTTAAAATTAAACATTACCAAATACTGTCAGTAATATTATACCTGGGTTTATCATTAAATATTAATAATATTTTGAGTTCTTAAAAATAATAATAATGCCCTATATTTATATTGCCTTTTATGAGAACAAAGCACTTCAACACACCTATCTGTATAGAAAGGGGAAGATGTTATTCACCTCCAATTAGAAAACAGAAGATCTAGCCAAAGCTGGAAGAGGAATATGTTAGAATCACATTTGACTCTCTGTAATAACAAGACTCAAACGAGGTTTCTTTTTCTTTTGTAACAAAATGTCAAGGGGATGGCATCTCTGTGATGCCACCAAGAACCCAGTTCTTTCCCTCCTTCTTCTCTGCCTTTCTTAGCATGTAGGTTTTGTGCTCCTGGTTACAGGATGACGGCCCCAACTTCAGGCATTACATTTACAATCCAGGAAGAATGAAGGGGAAGAGAAAAATGCCAAAAGCTCATGACAGCTGTTTGCCTCTTTTTATCAAGACCACACTAGCTTTTCCAGTAGTCTCATTCATTAGACTCTCTGTACATCTCAGAGGTCATATAGTCCCTACCAACTTCAAAGGGATGGTGTTATCTATTGTTGCATAACAAATTATCCTACCTTAGAAGCTGAAACCACAAACATTTATTATCTCCTAGTTTCCATGGCTCAGGACAGAGGCTTAGCCATTAGAATACCTGCATCAATCAAAGTATATGCTTCCTTTATCTTTGAAAAAATATAATTTTTTGTTTGTCTTTTTAAATAGAGTCTTTTTTTACTTTGTCTTTGGGTTAGTAAAGGTATCTCAGGACCTTGCTGCAAAGCTAAATTTTGTCTTTTCTGCTTTTCAACCTTAAATCTAACTTACAGTTTTTATAATAGATAGGAACCTGATTCTTTAGGTGAAATTCCTTTATATCACTTTCAGTGGATTGAATAATCAATCTATGTCTAGAATTCAGCATATTATTAGTAGGAGCACTTGCTTAGATTATGGTTGTTATATATTTATCCAGTTATTCATTCAACAAATGTATTTTGAGCTCCTGCTTTATGCAAAATACCTAGGAAATTGCTGTGGGGGAGACAAACATAAAATATAGTTTTGATGTTAAGGAATTTTTAGTGCAAAAAGGGAAGTAACAAACGAACATAAATAATTATAATAGAAGGTAGTTTTTTTTTTTAAGATTTTATTTATTTATTTGACAGATAGAGACACAGCGAGAGAGGGAACACAGGCAGGGGGAGTGGGAGTGGGAGAAGCAGGCTTCCCGCTGAGCAGGGAGCCCAACACGGGGCTTGATCCCAGGACTCTGGGCTCATGACCTGAGCCGAAGGCAGACGCTTAACGACTGAGCCACCCAGTTGCCCCTAGAAGGTAGTTTCTGATAAACATCATAAGAAGCACTAAAGGTTGGGGTGCCTGGGTGGCCTCAGTTGGTTAAGGGTCCAACTCTTGATTTTGGCTCAGGTCATGATCTCAGGGTCATGAGATCGAGCCCCACCATGCCCAGCTCCATGTTCAGGGCAGAGTCTGCTTGAGATTTTCTCTCTCCCTCTCCTTCTTCTTCTACCTCCCCACCCCCCCAAAAAAACCCTCTCAAATAAATAAATAAAATCTTAAAAAAAAAAAAAAAGAAGCACTAAAGGTTAAAGGTTAAGGGGATTTAGAGAGAGGAAGGGACCATTTCCAGCTTACGGATTTGGGAAAACCACTCTAGTATATGGCCAACTCCTGATTAGGCATTATGTACATTAAGCATTGGAAAGGAAGACTTGCTGACATTATCACCTTCTCTGCTTAAGTGCTTGGATGACATAAATAAGAGTTTTGTTTACTATAATTCAATTGGGTTAGAAGGACTTTTAAATCAAAACACTTAACCTCTCTGCCCTAGGAAAAGTAGGAAACTGCACATTTGCAGGAAGGACTCAGCTTTACTATGCATAGGTCCTTTACACTGCCTGGTGGTAATTTGGCCAACGCCCAAAATGGGATAATGGAGAACAAGGCAGGAAGAATGGAGAAAGACAAAAGGCACTGAGTAGACTCAGTAACATGGATAAGCTAAGGAGTCAAAACTTCATCCAATGTGAATTTGTAATAGGGACTATTGCAAACTGGTCACTGCTCTGGAGTCAGACTGCTAGGGATCAAACTGTGGCTGTGCTGCTTTCTAATTGTGTGACCTTGAGCAAGTGCATTGCTTTTTGCCTCAGTTTCCTCCTTTATATAAGAAGGATAATAGTATTATCATTTTGTAGGGTTGTACTAATTAAATGAGGTAATGCATATGCATTCTTAGAGGAGTGCCTGGCCCATGGTAGACCATTCAATATACAGTAGCTATTATTTTTTGAATTATGGTGAATTTCTAAAATGCCAATCACATTCAAATATAAGTACAAAATGCTTTGCAAAAGCAAATGGATTAACTGTTTTCAGTATTTCATCTCATCATGGAGAACTCAGAGTTGAGCAAATTTAGTGCATGATAGTAGATTGTGACTATTCTGATTGGAGTCTGGATTCTTGTAAAAGAAGAGGCATTATATATATATGTTTTAAAGATTTATTTATTTGAGAGAGAGAGAGGAGCAGAGGGAGAGGGAGAGAGACTTAAGCAGACTCTGCACTGAGCTTGGAGCCTAACGTGAGGCTCGATCTCACGACCCTGAGATCATAACCCTGAGATTATGACCCTGAGATCATGACCTGAGCCGAAACCAAGAGTCCGACGCTTAACCAGCTGCGCCCCCCAAGGTGCCCCAAGAAGGGACATCATAAAAGCCTTGCTGGTGCTCTACTTAATGCGCTCATCATAGCATGCTGTCATTTCCTAGGGCTGCCACAGCAAAGGACTACAGGCCAGGTGACTGAAAACCACATAAGTGTTTTCTCTCACAGTTCTGGGGGCTAGAATTCCAAAACTAAGGGGACAACAGGACCTCTGTCTCTGAGATTCTGGGTTAGAATTCTTTCTTGCCTCTTGCTCGCTTCTGATGTTGGCTGTCCATGCCTGGTGTTCCTTGGCTGGCACTGTCTCACTCTGGTCTCTGTCTCTGTGGTTACATGGCCATCTGTCTGTGTGTCCCACATGGCATTTTTCTCGTGTAAGTCGTATTGGGGTAGGACTCACCCTTATGACTTCATTCTAACTTGATTTACAGCTACAAAGACCCTGTATCCCAATAAAATCATATTCACATTCATAGGTACAGGTACATATCTTTTGGGGGACACAATTCAGCCCAAAACACGGTATCTCTCAAAGTTGAGATCTCTCAAAGTTAGAACACATCGGGAGATGTTTTTATGAGTTCATGAAGACAGGAGCTGCAGAGCTCCGACTAACTTTTTCATGCTGGCCAGTACAGGCTCTTGCCACATAAACCAGGTTAGCGAGTCACTTTCACTCCTGAGTCCACTCATTGAGTTTCTTTCCACCTTTCCAAAATGTTTGAATTCATATAAAAGCAAAAGTAATTCCAGAATTATCTAGTAGTGATGGTACCTGCAAGATGACACATTTTTCTTTTGTTTTGTTTCTTTTCTTTCTTTCTTTTTTTTAATAGAGGAGAAGCTTTGTGGCTTTAGGGGTTTCTGTGAATCTTCAAGTGGTGTAATGGGGATCAAAACGTTTGGGATTTATTGCTGTTTAGGGAGGGCAGTGTATTTTCTATTTAATTCCTTGGGAAGAGTCACACATGGGATCACAGCAGGTTTAGTAAATCATATATCCTGGGGCAGCAACCCAGATGGTGTAAAGCTACTGACCCAGCACAGAAGAGTGGAGGCATGCTGCCGAAGGCATAAAGCTTGGCCGACTTCTGTGGGCTGAGCTGTGGCCATGTCACGGTCTACCACTTTGCCATTTGTCCCCGTGGATCCTGAAAGCTGCAGATAAAATTTTCAAAGGCTTAGCTGCCTGTAATTTAAGAATGAACTTGGTTAGAAGTCAAATCAAGTTAAAGAAAATGAAAATGTCATTGCACAAGAGAAAAATGAGCAATCTGGTGGAAATGCGGTATTTTAAAAATAGAGGTTTTTGTTTTTCTTTTGTTGTTTTTGTTTATTTTTTATCTTAGCTTTTGAGGCAAATACTTTTTGGCTTTAATCTAGTACATTTAATGGTTGGGGGAAAATAGAAAACAGCTGGTCTGAGACAGATGAAAGAAAGGAATGCTGAAGTGTGATGCACGGAGCATGGAAACTCTTACAGAAGCATTGCCTTCTCGGGAAAAATATGACCAGTTTGAGGGAGATTGGAGCTGTTAACATAATTACCCAAGAGAGAGGTTGATGGGGGACAAGGAGTGGTCGTTTCAAATTACATAGCTAAAAATAGGTAAATCAAAATGATGTGATTTTGATATATGTGTATTGATTTGATCTACAACTCAGAAGTTCCTATAGTTCATTTCTGTAGAATTGCATTTGTTTGTTTGTTTATTTATTTACTTATCTCATCTTCCAAGATTTTATTTAAATTCAAGTTAGTTAATGAAGGGGGGGAAATCGGAGGGGGAGATGAACCATGAGCGATGATGGACTCTGAAAAACAAACTGAGGGTTCTAGAGGGGAGGGGGTGGGAGGATGGGTTAGCCTGGTGATGGGTATTAAAGAGGGCACATTCTGCCTGGAGCACTGGGTGTTATGCACAAACAATGAATCATGGAACACTACATCTAAAGCTAATGATGTAATGTATGGTGATTAACATAGCATAATAAAAAAATAGAAAACAAAACAAAAAACTAATGATGTAATGTATGGTGATTAACATAACAATAAAAAATAAAAAAAATAAATTCAAGTTAGTTAACACATAGTGGAAAATTAGTTGCAGGAGTAGAATTTAGTGACCCAACACTTACATGTAACACTCAGTGCTCATCACAACAAGTGCTCTCCTTAATGCCCATCACCCATTTAGCCCATCCCCTGCCCACCTCCCCTCCAGCAACCCTCAGTTTGTTCTCTCTAGTCAAGAGTCTCTTATGGTTTGTTTCCCTTTCAATTTTCATCTTATTTTATTTTTCCTTTCCTTCTCCTATGTTCCTCTGTTTTGTTTCTTAAATTCCACATATGAGTGAAATCATATGATATTTGTCTTTCTCTGACTGACTTATTTCACTTAGCATTATACTCTCTAGCTCCAGCCACATTGTTGCAAATGGCGAGATTTTGTTCTTTTTGATGGCTGAGTAATATTCCATTGTGTGTGTGTGTGTGTGTGTGTGTGTGTGTGTATGCCACATCTTCTTTATCCTTTCATCTGTTGATGGACATCTGGGCTCTTTCCACAGTTTGGCTATTGTGGACATTACTGCTATAAACATAGGGGTGCAAGTGCCCTTTTGGATGACTATGTTTGTATCCTTTAGATAAATACATAGTAGTACAATTGCCAGGTCATAGGGTAGTGTAGAATTGCTTTTCAATCAAAATTTCTAAAAATTTTAAGATGTATTTATTTATTGCAGGGGGTGGGGAGGTGGGAAAGAGGGAAAGGGAAAGAATCTTAAGCAGACTCCCCACTGAGCATGGAGCCCAACGACACAGGGCTCCATCCCATGACCCTGAGATCAGGACCTGAGTTGAAACCAAGAGTCAGACGTTCAACTGACTGAGCCACCCAGACTTTCAGAAATCTTAGCATATAGGGCTTTATTATTACTTTTTTAGGGTAATAAAAGGTAGTTACTTTTTTGTATGTGTGAATATATACTTTATCAAAAAAATCATCGTAATCACTGCTCTCCTCACCTCCCTCCCCCAGTTGAATCTATTTATTAACTTCTGTTGAGATAGTCTCTGGATTTGAAGTCTAAAATATAAAACTTTATTGAAAAAAGAGCCCCATTGGGACGCCTGGGTGGCTCAGTCGGTTAAGCGTCTGCTTTCGGCTCAGGTCATGATCCCAGGTCCTGGGATTGAGTCCGCATCGGGCTCCCTGCTCTGCGGGGAGCCTGCTTCTCCCTCTGCCTCTGTCTCTCATGAATAAATAAATAAAATCTTTAAAAAAAAAAAAAAAGAAAAGAAAAAAGAGCCCCATTGCTGGAAATAACTATAGTGACTTAAGGAAAGCATTCTTTAGTGATGTATTATACAGCTTGAGTGTTTGCACTATTATTATTATTTGCAACAACGTAATTAGGAGAATAAGGAAGCCTGATACAGAGAAGTATATATTGAATAACTCCCATTTATGTAAAGTTCAAACATAGGCAAAACTAATCTATAATGTTAAAAATAAGAATAGTGGTGTACTTTGGGGAAATATGGTGATGTGGAGTGGGCACAATGAGGGCTCCCCAGCTTCTGGTAGTGCTCTGTCTCATAATTTGGGGACTGATGATCTGAGAGTGCTCATTTTGTGAAAATTCATCAAGCTCTATACTTAATCACTTGTGTACTTTTCTGCTACATTTATGTTACACATAAAGTTAAAATGATATGTTATAGAACTTAAAGGACTTTCAGAACTTTTCTTAAGATAATTTTCTCCTGAAGAAATTTAAATTTTGTAGGCTTACTGATGTATCTTGATGAAAATTTGACCCAATCCTAAGCATGGGAGATTTGGGAATGCTCATGTTTATATTTTGTTTTTTCATAATTGCATCAAAATTGAGGAATCTTTCTCTAGGAGCTGTCCATTGATGTTCCTTGTAATTAGCAACCTGCTTCTGTTTCTGAAATTATATTTTCAATCATCATCTAAGAGTATTCAAAGGCCTCAGTGGGGGGGGTCAGAATTAGTTACAATTCATGTTTGGTTCAAAGCATAAAATTTGTTTCTCAAATTTCTCATTAGCTCATAGTTCATAAACCATGAATGTATTTATGTGTATATGTGAGTTTTAGGAATCTGAGGATTGGACTAAAGAGAACTATGAGAATATGGAGGTTTGGAAGAGCTCATGAAGAGTGGGGGTGAGTGGAAATAATGAAGACCCAAGTCTTCTGATGTTCGTTTAAAAGCATGACAGTGGAATATTCTTTTAGCCAGACATGTGATACATCCAGTGAGACATTTGTATTTAACTCCTACTGAGTGAATGGATTTAGCTGTTCAGACTATAGAAGTGGTAATGATGGTGGGATAGTGGTGGTGGTGGTTTAAGGGGTTTTGTTTTCTTTCAAACACTACTTATTTAAAGAACTTTGGTTGAAGGGGAGTGGGAGGTACAGGCTTCCAGTCATGGAATGAATAGGTCATCAGGGTGACAGTTACAGCATGGGGAATATAGTCAGTGGTATTGTAATAGTGTTGTGTGGTGACAGATGGGAGCTGCATTTGTGGTGAGCATAGCATAATGTACAGAGTTGTCAAATCACTATATTGTACATCTGAAGCTAATGAAATATTATATGTCAACCATACTGAAATTTAAAAAATATGTTGGTTCTGTGCTAGATAAGGGATATAAACTATAATAGATAATATAGTATAGTATGTATCTGCTCATCAAGGACTTTTCCTGCCTATTAAGAATTTATTCTGTAGTTGGAGAAACAAGACATTTAGAGCTAAAATGTTCAAATGAAATATATGTGCCAGATAAGTGGTGCAAATACACACAGTAACAATATTTGACACTTACCAAGCATTGTGTGCCCGTCGAGTGACAAAGACTACCTTTCTAGTAGAAAAATGCAAAGGGCGGAACCAGGTCGTCTATAAGGAAAGATTTACAAATGGGCAATAAATACACAGAAATATGTTCAGCGTTAGTAGTAATCAAAGAATCACAAATTGAAATGTCATCTATCAGAGTGGCCAAGTTTAGAAAGAATTAATAGCTAATGTTGATGACGTTTTAAGGAAACTGGAGTGTCAATTGCCATAATCTTTCTAGTGGGAAATTAAGCAGCTGGTATCAAAAGTTAAAACGGACCTACTCTATGAGCAAAGGCAGACGTAAGGTTTGTGGAGCCTGAGGCTGGGTGGTATTTTGTATTGTATTTTGTTTTGTTTGGGGGGGGAGGAGTCTTTTAAAAAAAGATTCTGAAATTATGAATACAAAATGGGTATGAAAGTAAATAGTTTAAATGAGGAGAACATATTTTTTATGAAATTGGTAACTACCATAAACATCATAATCCATCTCGATGTGGCAAACTTGGGTCAGTCTGGGGCCAGGGCTTGGCTCATAACAGCTTTGCTATGATTGCCTCTGAATGCATCACTATATATGTCTGCTGAGTGCTAAAGACCGAAATGTTTTTGCAGCTTTTTGCTACCTCCCCTGCTGGTGCCCTGGCCTAAACCTCCATCTTGTCTCTCTCTTTCTCAAATCATGGGCATAGCCTCCTAACTGGTCTCTGTGTTGCGCCCTTGAACAGAATGTACATATTATGTTTATTCACATTTTTAGTAATTAACTTCCTGACATTCTTCTGTCATATTTTATCCCTCATATAATTTAGGTTACTCTTTGATTGTCTTCATATGACATGATTTTGAGTTATTTTCTACAAAGTCACAAGAAAGATAATTAAGTTTTCTAACATGGTAGATGGAAATTTCACACACATATTTGCTGTTTGTAGTACCGCTGTAGGTTTGTTGTGTTTGTAATTGAATATACTCTATTACTGAATATATCCCAGACACAGGATTCTTTCCATTTAGTCTAAGCACTGATGAAAACGGAATCGAGTCCTTTGCCTACAATTTTAGACACCTGATGATTAGAAGAATTTGCTACATATTAGCTCTTGGTTCCGTACATTTCAAATCTTATTTGTCCTCCACGACTCACATGTTTCTGGTGCCAGTCTTGGCAAGAGGCATACTTGTGCTGTGACCTTTAGTTTTGGAGGGTGAGTTGGAATGATGGGCAGTAGGAATATTCCTGGCCATTTCTAGTCTGGAATAGCTGTCACTAGCTATCTTTGGAAGGGACCTCAAAGTCCATATATAAACTGAAGTAAACTAAAATATAATTCCCAACTCAGTTTGCCCTTGCTGGAATCCAGAAATGCCCATGGCTACTCCAGGGCCACTCAATATAAGGGAAAGCCTGATGAAAGGGAAAGTGGAGTAGAAGGCAACAGCAGTTCCAACAGATGCAGTTAAAGATCTTATTTTTACCAATTTTACAAAAACATATGGCCATGTGAATATAATTTGAGGGCTCTTTCATGTCTTGGAAGAGGCTCTAGCAAATGATGGGCCCTGAAGATTACACTTTATTAGGAACTTAATCTGTACGTCTCTCTCTATGACCAGTGATTGTACTTTTCAAGAGTTTAGCCTAAGGAAAGTCTGTACTAGAATCAATAATAGAAAACAATTGTTGAGTTCTTTTTTTCCTTTTATGAGGGAAGAGATAGAGCACACATGCATGAGCAGGGGTGGGGAGGGGCTGAGGGAGAGGGAGAGAGAAAATCCCAAACAGAGTCTTGTCTGTGCTGAGTGCAGAGACCGATACAGGGCTCAGTCCCATGACCCAGAGATCACCACCTGAGTTGAAACCAAGAGTCGGGTGTTTAACAGACTGTGCCACCCAGGAGCCCCAACAATTGTTGAGTTCTTACTATGTACCAAACACTTTGTTAAGACTTCATTTTGATTTTTTTATAATGAGCATTTTGACTACTTCATAACAAAAAATTATATTTCCATTTTTAAAAAATTACAGAGGATAATACCAGTATTTCAGTGAGGAGTTGAATTTAGACAATGTGGAAATTATGATCATTTTTGCTTTACCTTTATCGTCATCCTGTGTATGAACCTGTTCTTTAGATTTATGCACCAACTACTTATTAAATGCGAAGCAGTGTTCTAGATCTTCCAATCCCTGCCTTCATGAAGCTTATATTCTAGTTGGGGCAGATACATTAATAAGTCAACAAATAAGATGAATAAGTAAGGTCTCGAATATGTTAGATAGTTTTAAGTACTAAAGAAAAACAGTATAGCAGGTGAGGAGGTAAGACATGTACGCGTCTTGGGGGTAAGCGTTGAGATTTAAATGGGTCAGTGCATGCAGAAGATGACATTTGAGTAAAGGCTTGAAGGAATTGGGCAGCTTTGTGGGGCATAGTAAGGATTTTGGCTTCTTCTTTGAGTGCAATGGGAAGCATTTGGGATGTGCTGAGGAATAACATGATCTGACTAGTGTTTTGAAAGCATCTCTCTGGCTGCCGAGTTGAGAATAAAAGAGATCAAGAGCAGAATAGGGAGATGGGTTAGCTTGGATCTGATGAGGGATCATGGAGATATGGTCCAGGGAGGCAGAGTTGTAGGTGGTGAGGTGAAGCCATTCTATTTGGTCTTTCATAGTGAAATAGACATCTATTAATATTAATAGACAGAGTAGAGGATTCTAAGGCAGTCACAACACAGTTCTTAAGAGCCAACTCCAGACTCCAGTGGTCAGACTGACTCCAGGTTCTGCCACTCATGATGGTTTAGAAGGACATTTGTTGAGGTATCATGGTTATTTCTTTCTTTAGAACTGGAAAGACAAAAATAAATGCTCTAAAGTTTGTGCAGAAAGATTGAATTGCGAGAAGGTAGACTCAGATCTTGCATGCTCTATCTTTAGTCAATTGTTATTAGAAAGTAACCTACAGGTAAGGAGTAATGTAGAGATGGGGTATTCTTTTTTGCTTGTTTGTTTAAAATTTTTATATTGTGGCCACTGCAGTTGCTTGTTTGATATTTAAACAAGAGAGGAAAAGAAATGAAGAGAAAGAAAAAAGAATGCCCTCAAACCCTGGAATCTAGAAAAACTCTAGACTTGAATATTCAATATGCCATAGGGTCTTACATAATTCTAATGCCTAGATTAAATTAGGATGATAGTAAAGAAAAACCACAGCTGTCTGAATGGATGATGTACTCTTCCTTGGTATATACACTGGGAAAAGGCAATATGCTATCTATAAAATTAGTTTAGTGTTATGTTACACCAGGTCCTTTATTGAATGGCATTGGAATGAATTTCCATTCAAGGAAATAGGATGATCTTTTCTGGAGTTCTTTAAAAGTAGGATAAACACTGGCATGGCTGTGATGTTTTTTTTTTTTTTTTTAAAGATTTTTTTATTTGTTTATTTGAGAGAGAGAGAGTGAGAGACAGAGAGCACGAGAGGGAAGAGGGTCAGAGGGAGAAGCAGACCCCCCGCTGAGCAGGGAGCCCGATGCGGGACTCGATCCCGGGTCTCCAGGATCATGACCTGAGCCGAAGGCAGTCGCTTAACCAACTGAGCCACCCAGGCGCCCGGCTGTGATGTTTTGATTTAGGTCAATAATGGTCAGATTACTTGACAGACCGTAGGGCCTTTGATTTAATAAGATGAATTCATACAGAATTCAAAAATCTTTTTAAAATATGCTCTTTTTATATGGAGGCAGCAGGATGTGAACCCAGGGAATTGCAGATGTCTTCAGCAGACTGCAAGAAGGGTTTTGAAGTGCATTTTCCTTTTTTAAAAAGTTGTCATCTCAGTCAAAAAAATAAATAAATAAGTATCCCAAGACTCTGAGTAAACTAGAGAGTGTATTTTTTTTGCTAGTGGTATTAAAGAATGCCTTAAAAAATACTTCCAACCGTAGTTCTCCTGAAAATGACATAGTTTTACATGACACAAAGATTTATAAAAATTACATGTTACTGTGTTTATAGAAGAAGAATGATGGGCTATGTTTTTAGGAAGAAATTGAAGCAACTTTTGTGTGAAATTACATAGGTGGTATTGAAATAGAAATAAGACTGGGCTCTGGGTGTCCTAAGGTCTGCTTTCACTCAGCCTCTTAATAGTTATGTGATGTTTCAGAGCTAGCTTTAATACTACTATTGTGTCTCATTTTCTTTTATCTTTCCCTCTCACTGTAGCCCCCTTTTGGGGGTCAGGGATTCCTTTGAGACTCTGAAGGCAGCCATGGTTGCTCTCCCATCAAAAATGCACATACATCCATAGCAGATTTACATGTAAATTCAGGGGTGTTTCATGGTTTCTAGAAAACATCTGTGGACCTCAACTGAGTGTGAGAATTAGAATGTGTCAGTAAGAACACAGGGCCACAAAATATGCCATGTGAGCAATGGTTAGAGCATCACAGTGTGATTAACCAGAAAAGAAAAGCTGAGAAGACAGGCCAACAATGAGCTATCACACATATTTGAGGAGCTGTCATGTGGAAGGAACAGGTTTATTTGGGTTGCTTTAGAGCTAGGCAGTCCAATACTGTAGCCACTGACCATATGTGGCCATTTAAATTAAATTAAAATAAAGCAAAAACTAAATAAAAAATTAAATAAAATAAAAATTTCAACTCTCCAGTCATAGCAGCCACATTTCAAGTGAGCAGTGGCTGCATGTGGAGAGTGGCTACTGAATTGAGCAGTACAGATACAGAATATTTCAACATTGCAGAAAGATGCGTTGGACAGAGCTGCTCTCATTTTAAGCTTTAGACAGAGTGGATTATGGAAAGGCAGATTTCAGCTCGTTATGAACAAGAGCATTCTATCAACGTAACTGTCCAGGGCTGGTTCTGTTAAACTGGCTGTCTCAAAGAACAGTGAGCTTCCTGTCATTGGATGGACTCGTCCAGAGACTAGGTTACTACTTACCTGGAATGATGTAGAGGAGATTCCCACACAGAATCTTCGGGTATTTAGATGGGAAGATGACTCACTGATTGAACTTTTTTTTTTTTTTAATAAAGATGATGAAATGAACTCAGAGCCAAGTGATTTTGCCCAAGGACCTACAGCTGGTTGATGGCAGAGGCTAGGTGTCTTCATGAGTCCCAGTACGGTGCTTGTTTTCATTCCACTCACTGTCTAATGTTGTAATAACAAGGTCCTCATGGATCTTGTTGAACAACACATTTCTGATTTTGGTGGTCACCCACCTTTTTGCTGTTCTTTTGTACTACTTTGCAACAAAAGCTCCACTGTAGCCAAGCTCTAATGGGACACACTCTTGTGTTGTATTGGCCGTGCTGGAACATGTTCTCCTCATTATCGCTTTCAAGTCTTTGCCATTGCTGTGCCCTTTATCAAAGTGACATTTCTTCACAACCTGAATTCTACTCATTTTCTAACTTCTGCTCAAGCCCTAGAATACTTCATCTCACACCATTCCTTTTCTTTGCTGAACCACCTTATTACAGTGTACTCAAACATAGATGCTCTTTATGACTATTACATTTTGTTTTGTCACTCTGATTAGCTTCTTAAAGGCTGAGGTTACTATTTTTGTGTGTACATAATTTTTCCATCTCTCTAACGGGAATGTAAGTTCTCTGAGAGCTGGGACCATAGCTTTGTTCATCATCATATCCCTACTGTTCAGCACATGGCCTACTATCATAATAGGTGCTTAATAAATATTTGTTGAATGAATGAATTTTTTTGAAAGATTTATTTCTTTATTTTAGAGAGAGAGAGTGAGCAGGGGAGGGGCTGAGGGAGAGGGAGAGAGAATCTTAAGCAGACTCCGTGATGAGTTTGGAGCTCGACACAGGGCTTGATCTCACGACCCCGAGATCATGACCTTAGCTGAAACTAAGAGTCAGAAGCTTAACCAACTACACCACCCAGGCCCCCCCCAAGTGAATGAATTTTTATCTTCCAGAGTACCTGGTACTCTGCTATGGTTGTGATAAATCCTCAATAAATACTTTCCAGCCAAAGATTTATGTTCTCTAATAAAAAATATTAAAATATGATTATGAAAAGAATGTAAGGAACTCCAACATATAAAGAGCTTGGAAGTCCTCACTCCTGTCCTTAACAATCAGAAAAAGCTGAACAAACTGAGATCAATGACTTTTCTTGGATATATCAGTAGTCACAGAATAAATGCCACTGAAATCTGGAGAAATGTAAATCCAGACAGCCACAAATAAGATTTGCTTGCCTGAAGCTGAAGTAGAAGGAGTCACAACCTGGGGTGGGGGTGGGGGAACTACTTAAATAGTGATTTTGATGGCTTGCTGGAGGCTGAGTGTAGTTTAGCTTGAGAGTGAGAAATTCCTGGTCACAGCAATTTCAAAAGGGGTCTCACACTCACATGGATTTTGCTTCTAGGAACCCCATCAAGTTCTCACAATAAAGAGCCAAGAAAGACTCTCTTTTGGATCTGGCAAGAGGAAGGGAAAAAAAAATAACCTTTGTGAAATACTCCCAGAGCATTCTCTAGAATAAAGTTTTACTCTCCAGGGGACATGACTTTACCAGTCTTACACCACCTGGTGAAAGGACATTTCTCTGACTCAGGCCCTCTCTAGCTTTTCTGTATCCCCTAAGGGGGAAGGAAACAAGCTAAGAAATACTTGTAAAGGTCACAACACAGCAGCACAAGCTCACTAAAATACAGATTTAATCATAAGATTCTAGAATGCTTCCCCTTTTCCACTTCTTACCACCACACCAACAGACCTCTCCTGTAACAGTAGGTTACAGCTGAAAGAGCTGCAGAATACAGACTCTATCCAAGGAGGTGTTCCTAGGAAAGCCCAAAGATAACAGGAGACACAAAATAAGGACCCTAGAGGAATTTTAAGTTTCTGGCACCTGTATTTACAGCAAACATTAAACAGTGTAACTCCTAGCCAGGTTCACATAAAAGTCCTATTTACCTCAGGTCCTATTATCTAATATATCATGTCTGGCTTTCAACAAAAAATTACAAGCCATGCTAAAAGGCAAGGAAAAACACAATCTGAAGTGACAAAGCAAGCATCAGAACCAGACTTAGATGTGACACAGATTTTGGAATGATCAGACAGGGAATTTAAAATAACTGTGATTCGTAGGTTATGAACTAATTTGTCTACAAATATATGTTATATACAACGTGAAAGAACAGATGGGTAATATAAGCAGAGAGATGGGAAATATAAGAAAGAATCAAAAGGAAATGCCAGAAATAGGAAACACAGTAGCAGAAATGAAGAATACCTCTTATAGGCTCATCAGTAGACTGGACTAAGACTGAGAAAGTCTCAGTAAGCTTGAAGATAGGTCAATAGAAACTTCTCACACTGAAATACAAAAAGATAACGAAGATAACCCAGAACAGAACACCCAAGAACTCTGCTACAGTTTCGGAAGGTGAAACATACATGTCATTAGAATATCAGAGGAAGAAAAAAGAGATAATGGAACAAAATAAATCTTTGAAGTAATTATGACTGATAATTTTCTAGAACTAATGACAGACACCTCACCTCAAATCCAGGAAGCTCAGAAAACACCAAGCAGTATAAATACCAGAAAATCTATACCTAGGTATATGATATTCAAACTGCAGAAAACCAAAGACGAAGAGAAAATCCTGAAAGAAACCATAGGACCACAGTAGGGATAGGGGAACTTTACCTTTAGAAGAATAAGAATAAGACTTACAGTCGACCTCTCATCAGAAACCATATAGGTGGAGTGAAATATTTAAAATGTTGAAAGAAAAAAGCCCTGCCAACCTTGAATTCTATGTCTAGAGAAATTATCCTTCAAAAGTAAAGGAGAAATACCTTCTCAGACAAGTAAAACTAAGGGACTTTATTACCCTAAAACTGCCCTTTATGAAATGTTAAATTTTTCAGAGCAAAGGAAAATGATGTAATTTGGAAATTTGAATCTGTATAAAGAAGGGAAGTACCCCAGATAAGGAGTGAATTAAGGTAAAAGGAAATCTTTTGCTTTTAAAAATTAAGAAAACTATTTGTTTAACACTAGTCATAATGTATTAGATGATTACAGCATATGGAAAATGAAAGGAGTGACAACAGTGTCATCGAGACAGAAGGCAGGTGTGGACAATACTTTATTTATAGGGTCCAGGCACTGCACATGGAATGGTATAGTGTTATTTGAAGGTGGGCTTGGGTTCGTCTAGAATGCAAACTCTACGGCAACCACTAAAAAAAAAAAAAAAAAGTTTAAAAAGAATTATAATTGATATGCTGAGAGAGGGGATAAGTCTTATCATGTAAAATGCTTATTAAAGTAATGGAAGGCAGAATGAGAGGGGAAAAAGGAACAAAGAGAAAAATATATAATGAATAGAAAGCAGACAAAAACATGGTAGATATTAATTCAACTGTATAATCAACTTTGCATGTAATGGTCTAAATATACCAATTATCTAATTAAAAGACAGAGATTATCAGAGTAGTTTAAAAACACAGACCCCACTCTCTGTTGTCTGTTTGAACAAAGATGTCTCTCAGCAGATAAATGGACAACAATCTGTGGCAAAACCATACAAAAAATAAAATCGCGGGGCAGAAGCGACAATCTCCTCTGCAGAATTCCAGATATGTATGTAGATACTTTACCCTCAAGAAGGTGCAACATGACTCTCCACTCCTTAAGGGTAGGATGTGCATAGTGACTTTGTTCCAAAGAATGTATTATGGGAAGGACAAAAAAGAAACTTTACAGTGCTTGCAGTTGTTACAAACCTATCTGAACCAGGCGATCAAGATTGACAGTAGCAGTGATAAGTGGTGTCTATATTATCTACAGTCGACATGTGATGAAAATGCATTTTACTCCTGTGGTCTCCTCCCCCAAATCCACAACCCCAGTCTTATGATCAGACAAATCTTGGTTGAGGGGTAGTCTACAAAAACAGGGGAAATCTAAGAAATTGTTAGAGCCAAGGGGAGCCTGAGACATGACAACTAAAAGAAATGTGTTATCTTGGATGGAATCCTGCGCAGAAACGGGTATTAGGTAAAAACAAAGAAAATCCGAATCAAGTAGGGATTTTGGTTAATAATAATGTATCAATATTGGTTCATTCATTATAGCTAATACACATGTAGGATGTTAATAATCTGGGGTTATAGAAGCTCCCTAACTTCACATTTTTTTCTGTAAATTAAAAAACAAACAAACAAACAATGTAAGTATACCTACACATTTCATTTGTATAACTCTTATCCAAGGCCATTTGTTCTACTTTCAAGAGTTTCTGCTGATAAAACTTTTGGTATTTATGATATTCAGCTTATTTCTGGAATACAGCAGTTCTTTTCTTTTCCCTGACGAACATTTGCAAGGACAGAATTGTCTTTCCGCTGTTAAAAGCCTGTGTCTTCCAAATGTTTTCCAGTGTTCATGTTATTCATTGTCACTTCACATCTTACTCTTTAAGGACAAAATATGTAGAGTCACAAATGAAAAATTAAGTCCATCTCTTTCATCTCTTCCTTATTTTGTCATCACGTTCTGAAGTGCCAGGATGGAGAAGGCGTTACTTTGAAAGCAGACTGCGTGGCGGAAGCTGCATTTTGCAGTGGTGTCATCCAAGCTCTGGGGAGTTTTGTTATTCAGAAGTCTCCCTGGTTCATTCATGCATTAAGGGAATGAGCCTTGCCACTTTCTCATCCTGACAGAGGAGAATGTTGCCATGACAGCTGGTCAGAGAGTGGAGATGCTGTAAAGAGCATCCATAATGAAAAGAGAAAACAGCCTCGTTTCTTGCTCTCACTGAAGATGCAGGGAGTAGCATGCATGGATTCTAAAAATGCACCTTGAGCATTTGTTACCTTTGTTTTAGCCACAATATTTTAGGGACACACACACATGTGTATACACATAGCTCATTTTTCGGTAGCGTAAAGCAGCATGTAGACAAATTAAATCTCAACTAAAACCACCCATGGACAGTTCCTCTTCATCATGAGAGCATAGACTGAGATCTACCATGCTGAAGATTTCAAACACTTTTTGTTTTTGTTTTGTCAATGATTTATTTAAAGGGAAAACTTTTCCAGGAGGAGAGAATTTTTTTGTTAAAATATCATTGCTCCGCCAAATCTGAAAAGATGTTAGGAAATCATCAGAGAGCTAAGTAGGACTTATCTCTTTTGTCCCCAGGAGAAGACTATATTGTCTTGATCTAGGTACATTGAAGAAATATTTACTGATTAAAAGATATGATGTCTTGAGTTCACTTCAAAATAATACAGGAATGGGGGAAGTGGCTGAGGGCTATAAGCAAAACAAGACTGGCCGTGAGTTCATGATAGAATACTGTTACAGGCTGAATTGTGTTCCCCTCAAATTCATTTCTCAAATTAATTTGTTGAAGCCTCGAGCTCCAGTACCTCACAATATCACTATATTTGGGGATAGGACTTTCGATGAGGTGATTAAGTTAAAATGAGCCCTACTCTAATTTAACACCAGGGATGTGCACGCAAGGGGAAGACCATACGAGGATACAGCAAGATGCCCATCTACAAGCCAAGGAGAGGCCGCAAAAGAAATCAAGCCAACTGACACCTTGATCTTGAACTTGTAGCCTCCAGAACTGTGAGAAATAAATTTTTGTTGTTTAAGCCACCCAGTCTGTGGTATTTTGTTATGGCAGCTCTGATACAAATACCTGTGACATCATCAGAGCACAAATACCTATGACATCATCAGAGCACATGTTCGCTGCTGTCCGGGCACTTAGAAAGTAGAAGGGAAGACAGATGAATAACTATGCAGTAACAGTAGAGTACAGCAAGTGATAAAGTGGAAGCTGATGTTGCTTTGGGAGCCCAACGATGGGTGACAAAACCAGGACTGGGGAGATCAGGGAAGACTTGCTAAAGGTAGGTGGGAGTTAGCCTGATGGAAAGGGCAGAGGGAGAGAATTTTAAGTTGAACGGCATGGGCAGTTGCCTGGGTATGGGAGCGTGGCATATTTGGGAAATCAAAAGTAGTTCAAAAGGGACAAAGTCTAGGGTGTGTGTGAGTGAGGGAGTGGGAAGATTCGGCACCAGAGTAGTAAGCTCTTTTCTAACAAAAACACACATACACATGCACTCTCTCATTTGGTTTGAATGTCAGTCCGTCTCTCCCCGTTAGAATGTAAGCTCCATGATGCATTTTTGTCTCTTGCTCACTGTTGTATTTTCACTAGCTAGAATAGTACCTGGCACATAGAAGGTGTTAATAAAACAAAACTACTAAATACACGAATGAGTAAATCATGATTTGTTCTTTTAAAAAATCACTTTGACAGCACAGCGGAGAATGTTTGTGGCCCCAAGCCAGGATAACAGTTAGGAGGCTGTTGGAATGGTCCTGCCGAAGTGGAGGGGGGAGGTGTGGACAGAAGATAGACTGATGGGGGACTTACTTGGGAGATGAATTACGAGAACTTAAAAGTCAGCAGGTCATAAGGCTTGCGAGATAAGAGGGGAGTCCAGGATCACACCCACGTTTCTGCCTTAGGCATTGAAAGAAAGACAGGGTCATTTCCTGGGGCAGGAAACAGAGAAGGAAAAGTAGATTGGGGGCGGGGGGCGGGTTGGTTGGAAGTAGTTAGTTCAGTTTTTGTGTCTAGCTTTAGGTGGCAGAATGATATCCACATCAACATGTCTGCTTGTCTATGGCTATAGAGAAGGGCTATCTGGGCTGAATCTAGAGTTAGAATCTTAGAGGCAAAACTAAAGCTACGGAAATGGATGCGGTTATTCCAGAAGAGTGTGTAGACACTGAGGATAAGAACATGGTGTAATGAGAGTGAAATGGAGATAGGAAATCAAAGCACACAGTGAGCAGTTTAGTGCTCTTCCCACACTTCCATGAAATCCTTATTGCTATGTTTGTTGTTACTTTGTAGAACTTTAAGAAGAATGCATAGTCCAAATTCTAGCTCTGAAGGTACAATCTTGGTAAGTTACTTAACCACTTCATGCCTTACTCTTCTTCATGTATAGAAGGAGTCCAAGTATAATACCAACCTCCATCATAGGTTGTTGTGAGGACTAGATAAGATATATATGTAGCCTCTAGCATATAATGTGTACTCCGTAATTGTTAGCTCTTATCAGTACCATTTAAAATTATATATTTCCAGTTTGGAACATCAGTGCCTACAGCTTCTAAGATTGATCACAGAAGATTTCTCCAGGTGGATTGTTGTCTAGGTGGAGTTGATGGAGCACTCCTTTATGTTATGTTTGTGGATATGTGTGTATGTGAATAATTAAAATACGCAGTATACCTACCAACTACTAATTACATTGTAAACTAAATGGTATAAAACTTAAAGCAACATTGAATAAAATACAAACCCCAGAATAAAATTGTGTTATTGACTAAACCTTATTCATGGTTGTTTAATGAGAATCTTACTGTTTCCTTCTTTTTGTTTTCAGATGGACCTTTTATATTAGTACCTTGAATATCTGAAAGTCCTGGAACCGTATACAATTATTGGCTCATAAAAGTGTGTGTTTGCTGTTTTTTTAAAAATAGGTTTTCTTCTTTAACTGATGTCTTGATGACGTGGCTTCCTATGGGGTACTCAGTTCTTCCTGCTTCCTGCCTGGTTTCTGTAGAAAAGTGGCTTTCGTTCTCTAATATCATGCTTTGGTCTAAATGGCGCTGTTAGCTATAAGAAAAGCATGTTACACGGGCCTCATGCTTGAGTTCACTCTAAAATGCTGTCCTATGACTATCTTTTCCTAATCAGAAAAGTCCTTTCCACCTGACCCACTTTTCTTGTCTTAATTCCATTCCCCTTTGAAGTCCAAAGTGAAAGTTTCTTTGCATAAAATTGTTTACGATAATACATTAATCCTGTTAGTAGGTTTTGTACATTTCAAAAACTTGCCTCTCCTGAAAATTTCCTTTTATTATTAAAGGGATAGACTATTTCTCCCTAAATTTTAAAACTGTTAGCTTGAGGTATGCTTTCCTCATCACTTCCACAGCCAGGGCAAAAATACTTGTTTTAATATCTGAAAAGGAGGAGGGGAAATATAACTCTAAATATATGTGTACCATTTGAACAATGCCAACCTCAAGGGTAGGCTCTCAGGCAGGACTGGCCTATTTATGGGTGACCTTTCTGCATCAAAATAGCATTCTGCACACTACCAGGCTACTTTCTAAAACGTTTATATGTTAATTCTGCATAAAAATTCACCCTTTTGAAATACATTAGAGTAAACAAACATCATTTTAAAAATAGAAATATATTCATTCATTTGTTCATTATTCACTCATCAATCAGTTATTATTTTGTGGATGCCAGGGAGTAAGGGCATTTTCTTAGCCTGTGGTTGTGAATAGAGTAGATGTTGTGCTTGCTGTCATGGAGCTTAGCATTTAGTGGGGGACACAGACACTCAACAAATAACTATAGATGTTTTCAATAAATATTTGATGAATAAATGAGCTTTTAAAATACCAGGATTGGGGGTGTTCCCAAGAAAGGAAAAGACAGATTTTTTCCCAAACCCTCCTGAACCTCCTGAACTCCTGGCCTTCTACACCTTAGGCTGTCATCAGTAGTAGCTGATAACACAGGCGAAACAGCCTTTTGTAGTTTCCCCTTAAACTTGTCTTCTCTAACATCGTGTCTGTGGGAAGGTGCATACGAATTCCAAATAAAACTTGGAACGATCATTTGGAATGCTTCATATTTGTAAGTTGGGCTTGCTTGGAAAACCTGGAGGTCATTCATCCTTTCTCCTCCCCACTTCCCTGCCTCCTCCTTCCCTCCCCAGTCTTGCTCCTTCTAAAACAGCAGTTGCTCCCTCCCCTGTGAGGTAAGCATCTGAGAACTAGAGAAATTCAGGAAGGGGAACAGGGTTGGGGATTAATGAGAAGTGATGCAAAATTCCATTGCTCTTTCTATAAATGGATGCCTATTTTGTGGCCTGCTGAAAAATAGTACAGATTTGAACATACTTTAGGGGAAATTATTTTAAAAATATTTTCTGCACGGATTAGACCCTGAGCTAGTACAGTACTTCATTTTGCAATCGCAGCATTTGACACTGTTGCCTGTGTCTTTGAGAACTCTCTTGCCTTGATGTTCCTGGCACCAGGCACTCCTGGTGTTTCTCCTCCTTCTGTGGTTGCTCCTCCTCAGGCTCCATTCCTGACCCATCTTCATCTTCAGACAGAGTTTCTAAAAGCCCTTATTTCATCACACTGTATGTCAGGGTTTCTCAACCTTGGCACTATTGACATTTTGGTCTAGGTAACCTTTGTTGCGGGAGCCTGTCTCGTGCCTTGTAGGATATTCAGCAGCATCCCTGTCTCCTCTTCACGAGATGCCCCATTTGTGACGACCAAAAATGTCTTCCCCTGAGGAGCAAAATAATAATTCCCCTTACCCCTGGTTGAGAACAACTGCTTTATATTCTGTCCTTAAGCAACCCCACCGACACACTTGGATTCAGTTATGATCTACACATTAATCATGCTCATTATATTTGTGTCTGAGCTCCAGTGACAACATGTCTTTTTGGATATTTCAAAGAGATTGGAAAGCTAAAAGTAAAAAATGCTACTCTTCTTACCACACTTCCTCTCTTGGGGTTTCCTATTTTATAATAAGTAGTACCATCCATCCATCTCCCTCATTTCCCGTTTCTAGTCAATCCGTAGAGTTGTCAACCTCTACCTCAGATCCATTCCCTTCTTTCCACACCCCACTACCACACATTAAGTCACCGTCATCTATTATCTGGCCCACTGCCAAGGCTCAGCTCTGGACTTCAGGACTTTGTCCTTCCCCTCAATCCATTCTCTGCATCACTTAGAGGATAGAATAAGAGTAAGACGATAAACTTGAATACACTTACATGTGCTTTCACCTGCTTTTAGGTTGAGGACCTAAATCCCTAATAAGACTAGATAGCCTGTATGGTCTGGCCCCTGCCTACCTTCTTTCCATTTCCTGAAAATACCATATATCTTTCCACTGCCATGTCTCTGCATGTGACTAGAATATTCTCATCCTGCTTCCCCTCAACCCCACAATTCTAATTCCTAATATTAGGAGTATATATATTTTTTGCTCCTTTCACTAATGCCACTATAAGGAAGATGGCTTCATCCATCTCTTTTTCTTTCTTTTTGGTATGTGCACATTTCTTATATTCAGAAAATTCACGAATGAACATGACAACATGACAACATGAATGTCTGTATTATATGTCTATATATATCCTATATTATATCCTTTTCTAAAAATGAGAAAAATATATTTATAAAGATATGAAACTAAAATGAGAGATAAGGAAGTGGAGATTAAATGATATGTATATGTATATGTATATCATTTAATCTCCACTTCCTTATCTCTTGTTCCATATATATATGTGTATATATATCCTATATCCTTATTCCATATATATGTATATACATATATGTGTGTGTATATATATATACATATATATATATATGTATACAGTTGACCCTTGAACCACATGGGAATTGGGGAGCTGACCCCTCATGCAGTCAAAAATTATTGTATAACTTTTGACTTCCCCAAAATGTAACTACTAATAGCCTACTATTGACCGGAAGCCTAGTGATAACATAGTTAACACATATTTTGTATGACACATGTATTATGTACTGTATCCTTACAACTGAGTAAGCTAGAGAAAAGAAAATATTAAGAAAATAATAAGGAAGAGGAAATACATTTACAGTATAGATTATATAATCTGCATATAAGTGGACCTGTGCTGTTCAAACCCATATTGCTTAAGGGTCAACTGTATTTAGAATTGCTTTAAAAAATGATGATTCTTATTTATCACTTGTTGGTGTGTGTTTTCTGCTTTTTGTATTTATTTATTTTTGTTAAATATTAAGATGTTTGAAAAAATGCTCTGGAAAGAAAATGTACTATATCATAAAGATTCAAAAGGAGATAATTTGTGGCTACCGAGCCAGAAATGTGTATGAGTCATAAATTAAACCTGACGAACCTGTCATAAAATGTAAGTTTTAATAGAAGCATAATCTGTGCTTTCATGACTGTGTCAGAATCAATAATACATCATCAGCTCTTTTTTAGATTGGCTCACATAGTGCAAAAATGTGAAAGTGAACACATTTTTTAAAAGTCTGTGAGCAAAATTACAAAATGTAAATGTGGCTTAGGGGAAAAATCTATAAATTAGTTTAAACTGTGGAATATGGAATATGGAAAGTTATTGTTTAGAAACAAAGAGGCCATAAACCAAGTTAGAAGACAAATGACAAACTGGGAAAGATAGTTAAAAATATTTATGTATAGGGTGCCTGGGTGGCTCAGTCGTTAAGCGTCTGCCTTCAGTTCAGGTCATGATCCCAGGGTCCTGGGATCGAGCCTCACATCGGGCTCCCTGCTCAGCGGGAAGCCTGCTTCTCCCTCTCCCACTCCCCCTGCTTGTGTTCCCTCTCTCGCTGTCTCTCTCTCTGTCAAATAAATAAATAAAATCTTTAAAAAAAAATTCATGTATATAGACAAAGGGTTAATTTCATTAGTATACAAGCACTGTTGCATATTAATTTTTTAAAAACCAGAATAGAAAAAAATTTTTGAAAAGGAATTCAAGTGGCAAATAATTGTTCATTTTAGTTAGGGATCAATTACAATGACAAAGTAAGTTTTATCTATTAAGAAATGATAAAAAGTATATAAAACCAATAGTGATAGATACCTGATGTTGGAGAATATATGGGGGAAGGGCACTCATTCTCTGTAAGCGGGACTTTGGAAGACTCATGATATGCATCAAAAGTCCCACACTCACAGTGTTTAATTTGAGGAATTTATCCTAAGGAAATAGTCATAAACATGATGATTTTGATAGAAGAAACTATTTCAGCATTTTTTATAATACCAAGACAGCTAGAAACAATATAAATATCCATCAGTAGATGATATTATGGTTTATTCTAACAGTGGAATATTATGCAGCTCAAAAAAATGATAAAGTGCTTATTCACACAGAAAATATTTATGATGAATTGTTAGGTCAAAAATGTAGGATACATCTAGCACCCCGATTTTGGTTCCTAATACCATTCTCCAATAAAAGAAACCAGGACTCTTTGGAGAAATAGCCGCTTCTAGGACTGTGTCTGGAAATGTATAAAATGGGCCTGAAGCCTCTTGTAGTGCCAGAAAGTAAGGAAGTATTTAAAAAAGCAAACAGAAGAACTCTACCAAAATACCAAAACATAAACCCTGCAATGATGGGGTATTCAAAGGGACACAAGAACCGCCTGAAAGAGTGAGCTCCCAATAGCCAGAGCTGGGAAGATTTGCACAACAAAATATAGAAGTATTGGATTATAATCCAAAGTATAAAACAAATATTCATGAGTATGCTAATATAAATAAATGATAGAATAAATAAATAAATGGAGAACAAGAGACAAGTCTCCCATGCAGAAAAATTCTGAATAATTTACTCCACCCTCAAGGAGGTGGAGTGTAACTCTCAAATCCTTAAGTGTGGTCTCCGCATAGTGACTTCCTTCCAAAGAGTACGGGAAGGGGAAAAAGAATAGTTCACAACGTGAGAAGTACAAACTTCCAGTTACAAAATAAATAAGTCATGGGGATGAAAAGTACAGCATAGGGAATATAGTCAGTAATATTGTAATAACTTTGTGTGGTGACAGATGGTAACTAGGCTTATCATGGGGATCATTTCATAATGTATAAAAAGATCAAATCACTATGATGTACACTTGAAACTGATAGGATATTGTATGTCAATTATACTTCAGTTAAAAAAAAGAATAGCTCTACAATGGAGAAATATGGGAAGCATTACCTCAGCCGTATGATCAAGGTCGATATCAGTAGTGATAAGTCACGTTGATTGTGCGTACCCTTAATATAATGTGATGAAAATGTACCTCTTTTATCTTCCTCCCTCAAACCCATAACCTTACTCTCATCCTGAGAAAAACAACAGACAAATCCCAACTTAAGGACATTCTACAACATACCTTGATTAGTAATCTTCAAAATTGTCATGATCATCAGAAACAAGGGAAGTCAAAGAAATTCTCACAACCTTAAGTGGCCTTAGGAGACATAATGACTAAGTGCAATGTGTTAAACTGGATAGAATTCTGAAACAGCAAAAGGACATGAGGTTCAAGCGAAGGAAATCTTCAAGTACAGATTTTACTTAATAATAATGTATCAGGGGGTGCCTGGGTGGCTCAATCGTTAAGCGTCTGCCTTCAGCTCAGGTCATGATCCCAGGGTCCTGGGATCGAGCCCCGCATCGGGCTCCTGGATGCTCAGCAGGAAGCCTGCTTCTCCCTCTCCCACTCCCCCTGCTTGTGTTCCCTCTCTCGCTATGTATCTCTCTGTCAAATAAATAAATAAAATCTTTAAAAAAAATAATAATGTATCAATATTGGTTATTTAATTGTAACTGCTGAAAGTCTGAGATCAAGGTGTCCGCAGAGCTGGTACCTTTCTGGGGCCACAGGGAAGGGTCTGTCCTAGGCCTCTCTTATTTGGCTTGTGGATGGCGCTCTTCTCCCTGTGTCCTCCTTCAGCGTGGACCTGTGTCCAAATGTCCTCTTCCTTTAAGGACACTAGTCATATTGAATTAGGCCCCACCCCAATGACCTCATTCTAATTCATTTAGTGGCCTCATTTTAGTTACCTCTTTAAAGACCTTATCTTCAAATATGGTTTCAATCCAAAGTTTTGGGGGTAAGATTTCAACATATGAATTTTTGTGGGGACACAATTCAACCCACAACACCACGTTTCTCACTGTCAGAGAAAGAAGTTACAAATAAGCAAGAGAGGAGGTCCAGAATGAAGTCCATGGTGATAGATCTGAGTCAACAATCTTGGTGGGAACTTGTGTTCACTTTAATAAATGTACATACACATACAGAAATAAATGTGGAGATATGTAGTATAAATGCATGTGTTACATAGCTCATTTGCTGCAGGGACATTCCGGCAGCAACAAGCATACCCAGCTCCCAGATGGTTTCTAAATACCATTCTCTTATAAAGGAGGAAAAGCTGATTCTGGGACTCAGATAGCAAAAATACAAGATTGGTCTCAGAAAATTTAAGGAGAAATAAAATTATGTACGTAACTTCAAACTATCTCCCCACCCAAATATTTATTAATTACCATGGTGGTTCGAACATATGTCCACAAACTTCTTTATACATCTCCCTTCGAGAAGTGGATTTCAGTTCTCTTTCCCTGGAATGTGGACTCAGTGACCCACCTTCTGAAGTTATGGAAAGAGAAAAATAGGAACTTCACAGTGGAGAAGCCTGGCCCACACCTCCTTAACCAAGTCATCAGGTTCAATATCACCAGTGCTGAGTCCAGTTCGTATCACCTGTCACTGATACGATGAAACAAGGACACCTTACCTCTGTCACATTCTCCCCCCAAATCCAGAATTCCAGTTTATTCATGGGGGAAAAACAAAACAAAACAGGAAAAAATTCAAATTGAAGGACATTCTACAAAATACCTGAGCTGGTTGCTTCAAAAGTGTCAAGGTCATGAAAAACCAGGAATGACTGAGAGACCGTCACAGGCCAGAGGAGAGGAAATGGGCACCGTGACCAAATACAGTAGGCTCTTCTGGACCAGAGATGAACATTCGTGGAAAAGCTGCGACATCTGAATGAAGTCCGAATATAAATAATAATGAATCAGTGTTAATTTCTCAGTTTTGATAAACATTTTTGAAGATATTAGCAATAGGAGAAACTGCTTGAAGAGTATCTGGGAATTCTTTATGCTGTCTTCACAACTCTTCTGTAAACCTAAAATTATTGTAAAATTAAAGGTTAAAAAATGTAGGATACGTGATAGTATTCATGCAAAAGCTATTTACTAAATACTTAGTACATGCCAGGTACTCTTCCACGTGCTAAGTATTCTGCAGTGAATACTATAGATAGTATTCTTGCCCTTGTAGCACTTTCATTTTATTATCAATTGATCCTTTTTTAAAAGAACTGCGCTTTTATTTATAAATATATAATCTATATATGATACACATTTTGCTTTTAGGGCTTATTGAGATGGTAAACGGAAACATCTGGAAGAAGGTGCTGTTATTTGAAAGAGGAACTATATAACAGAGACCAGAATATGTGGGTTTGGAGACAGAAATGTTTTGCAGAGACTACCTTGTTCCTTTAAGTTACTGGTTTTCCAAGTGTGCTCTGGGCATCAGCGTGGCCTGAGAACGTGTTAGAAGTGCGAAGTCTCAGGCTGAACCCCAGTCATGCCAGATTAGAAACTTTGGTGATGAGGCTCGGCAGTCTTGCATTTTAACAAGCCCTCCAGGTGATTCCACTGCTCCAGATCACAGCATCCTTATCTGTAAAATGCAAACAATAGTAATACCAGCCTCTTACAGTTTCACGTATAACGGGAGTGTGTAGTGCAAGGCAATTCAGCAATTTGCCTGGAACATTGTCAGTGGTTCAGGAAAAGGTACCAATTAAAGCCAGATAGCACCACCCCTCCCCTCACGTATCTTCATGCCTAACCTCCTTACCCCCTATGGGGCTTTGCTTAAATGGCACTTTATTAAGGAGGCCTTCTTTGTTTGCCCTTTTATAATTGCAACATGCCTCTCCCTTTTGCCCCACTACCCAGAACTCCCAATCTTCTTTTCTCCTCCCCACCTTTCCCACTCCCCAGTAGCACTTACCACCTTCTCATATATTATATAGTTTATATATTCATTATGCACATTTTAAAATATGTGTCTTTCCCATGCTCACTTGCAACTCCTCAAGGCAGGAGACCTTTGTTCTCACTGAGGTAGTCCAAGTGCTTAAATCAGTGCCCAGCACGTAAGTAGGTACTTTAATGTTTGTTTCAATGGTCAATATTCTTGTTTTATGAAATTGGGTATCCAAGCACTCTTAAAGCACTTTAGATGTTCTGCATGTGTGATTTGACTTACAAAAAGCTTCCCTAATTAGGCCATGCTTTTGGCACTTGTTGATGGTCTCCATACCCTGAAACCACTTGGGGAGCTGCTGTGATTGGGGCAAGAGTGGGGTCCCAGTCCACTTGGCTGCCCCAATCACCCACCCTTCCCCTAGGAGTCCTTGAGTGGCTGGATTTTGGGAGGGATTTCACTGACAAGAGGACTATGTAGCTAAAAGAGTTTGAAACTCACTTCTTTATACCATTAAGTTAGAACAAGTTTGTGTTCCCAAGTACTGCTGAACTCGGCAGCCATTTTTATTGGTCAGAGTGGCAGTTAAGAGCTATGAAGTTGTTTCTGGCAGAAGGAACTGAGTAGAGATGTCATGAGGAAAGAATTAGGAGAAGGGAAGAAATGAGACAGAGGGGATTTAGATGGACCAGGCAGATGCACCGGTCGTGGTAAATAAAGCCAGAGAGGTGATAAAGCCCACATGAAGAGGAGGCTTTGAAGCCCGGTAAGAGAAATGAGAACTTTGTTCAGGGGAACCAGCGGAGAATTCGAAGAGAGGTGTTGTGACAGCTGCAAATAAGATGGTTTTTCTTTTTTTTTTTAAAGATTTTATTTATTTATTTGAGACAGAGAGAATGAGAGACAGAGAGCATGAGAGACAGAGAGCATGAGAGGGAGGAGGGTCAGAGGGAGAAGCAGACTCCCTGCCGAGCAGGGAGCCCGATGCGGGACTCGATCCCGGGACTCCAGGATCGTGACCTGAGCCGAAGGCAGTCGCTTAACCAACTGAGCCACCCAGGCGCCCAGGATGGGTTTTGACAATATTTTTTTTAACAGATTTGGGAGTCGGAAGAAGTACTGTAATCTGCTGAGCAAAAGACCAGATTTGGAGTGTGAAGTTTTATTGTAGGAGGTGAGGAAGGCCAGATCCTTGTTATTTAGGTTGTAGCGGACCTGTGTGTGTCACACTTTCTCTTTGGTCTGTCATGGAGTAGCTGATGCAGGGTTACCCAGTGTTACTCAGTTTTGTCTCCTTTTATTCTTGCTTCTCTCTTTCTTTTACCTTTTTCTCATCTTTTATAAAGTACTGGCTCCTTCATCTGTCATCCTTGGAGGGAATAGTCTTCACCAGAAGCCATAGGTACCTGTGAGCACCAACACAGTAACAAAATCATAACCATACTTTTGTGATAGCCTCCTCTCTTATTTTGCTGAGCAGAGTTTAAATTTTCTTGATGGGCATTTTAACTTATGCTAAAAACAAACAAAACCAAAACATCACTCTCAGTATGAGTATTCTTGTCTTAAAATGGGAATAATGATATTATTACCCAATTCAGAGAATTGCTACAAGGATCAAATGAGATAATCCTCTTGGTGCTTCCAAAGGGTTGGGCGCAGTAGTAGGTCCCGAATCACCATTCTCCAGCCCCCAAGTCTGAGTCAGATTACTCTGCCTGCCTCCTGGTGTTTTCTTTCATAGTCTTGGCACAGTTGGTAGTTTTCCCCACACACAGAGCATGTCTGTCTGTTCACACCTGTGGCCTAGTGCCCAATAAAAGGTAGACAATAAATATCGACAAAAGGAATCAATGAATACATGACTATTTGGATTTTTTTTGGTTTAGATGAAAGAGCATCCTCAAAAAAAAGTCATTTTCCATTTGTTGTTGGCTGAATGGTTTCTTTTGAGATGTGGTGTCATTTCTGTGCTTTGAAAATGCACTCCAGTAAACATTTCCTCTTCTGATTTGGGTTGCAGCGATGCTCAACCAACTTTGGAATTTAAATTTCTATGTGTGACATAGTCGAGCTATACAGAATATTTATAAAAGTCCTCATGTAACTCTAGTCATAAACTTGAATAAGTTTGCGAGTATGCACAATAAAAATGAACTAAAAATGGCATATGTTTGCTCATCAGAATCATGTCCCTTTCAGTATTCTAGGGTCTGGATCATGTATGCAATTTATGAAATCATTCATCCAGCAGCAAATAGAGAATGTTTTTAATGAGCTGTCAAATCAGATTGAATTGTGGTCATGAAAGACGTTGAATATATTGAGCCAGAGAAATTTGAACTCTATTGAGATGAAACATTATGCTTTGTATTAAAATGAAAAATTAAATGTTTATCTGCCATTCATATTTTGTTTTAAGTCCTGTTTTACCATGACTAAGGGCAAGAGGGTGTGATCAGTCCTGGAAAAAAAGATGAACAAATGTTGGCGTTGTTTATACTTTTGTTATAAAAGGAGATTGGTGCTTACCCTTTCACTGGGTACTAGTAATAGGCCATTTATTCAGGATACTATTTGTGCTTTTCATTCATAATCTTGAGCTTCGAAACTCTCAATATTTGTATAGGAGAAACTCTCTTTTGTGATCACCAGGATCTCTGATGCCCTCAATGTCCAAGATCTAAAGAATATTTTTCAGTCCTTATTTTGTTTAACCTCTAAACAGCATTCCACCCTATGGCTACTACCCCCTCCTTAAAATGGTCTCTTCCTTTGACTTCGGCACATGGTTTTCCTTCATACTTTCTGTGTGCTCCTTCTCGCTTTGCTGAGCCGTTCATCCTGTGGGCTCAGTCAGTCCATGTGCTTCTTCCTTCCCCCTTTTACTCCCCTGACCTCTCTTTTTTCCCCTGCCTCTCTCTTTCCCTCGCATCTCTTCTCACTTGATACTTTTCCCCCCAAGTAATCTCATCTATGGCCCTAATGTCAATTACCTGAAACTATGCTGCTGACCCAAACATCAGAACCTTCAGCCCACACCTTTCCTCTGAACACCAGACCTCTTATCGCAAAATCTCCCCCTTGCCTCTAGGACACGTCCATTGCTCAATTTAAAACCCTCTTCCACATCTCAACTGTCCCCCCAAGTCTATATAAGCGGGAGACTTAGGTTATATCCTGAGAGTGCTTTTCTTTTCCTTACCCTTTCAAGTCTACTCAGTTGACCTATTTTAACCCCTTAATAACTCCTCTTCATCACAAGTGCACTTTGCCAGACACTCGAGGCCAAGCCAGCAGAATCTTCCAGGTGGACTACACTAGGGATTGCTATCACAGGCTAGAATAATCTCCAGATTTATTTTCTCACATCCATTCTTGTTCCTCACTTAAGCTTTATTCACATTGCAGCCAGAGTAATCTTTTCAAAACAGAAATTTGATCGTGTATTGTCCCCTTTGTTAGGGTCAAAATCTTTAACAAGGCCACAAGTTCCTGCATGGTCTTGCTCTCACTTACCCCTACAACCTCATTTCACAAGATGCTTCCTATTGTGGTCTTTGCTACAGCCATACTGTCATTTTTTCAGTAACTAGAAATGTGCCCTGCTGCCTCCTGTCACAGGACCTTTGTACCTACTGTTCCCTCTGCCTGGAATGTTTTTCTCATTCCCCAGCCCTCACTGCCCGCTACTTTATGTAGTGAATTACTTCTCATCCTTAAGATCTCAGTTAAAATATCATTTCCTCACGAAAGTTAATATCACTTAAATATTGTTAATATCACTTAAATATTGTTAATATCACCTAAATATTGTTAATATCACCTAAATATTGTTAATATCAATTAAATATTGTTAATATCAATTAAATATATTATAAGATATTATATATGATTATTAATGTCATGATATTAATAATTTATATTATTATTTCCTCAACCAAGTGAAGCTTACTAATTACCTTTTTTGTCATACTTCGTAGCATTTGACAACTATAATTAGATCTAAATTGTGTGTTTATTTGATTAACATTTGCTAGACTATAAGCCCCATGACAGCAGGGCTTGTGACTTTTTTGCTCACCATTTTTCTCCGTGTGCCTATCGTGGTATCTTTATAAATTAGTCTTCATAAATGCAAGGCACGTGGCTGAATAAAAGCTAAAGATACTCAAATATTTGCAAATTGCTCTACCAGCAAATTGCCAAGTGTTCAGTTGGACAGTCTTTAGACTCAGCATATTGTAAGCAATTTCTATAGAAGCAGCTTCCTTCATCTTGCAGGATGAGCATAGTGGCCCACCTACACATTGCACATGGTCTCTAAGATAGAGAAATGAATGACTGTCTACTCATAAGCATTCAATATCTTTTCTTAATAAATGCAATAAAATTTGTCAGCATGTTTTAGAACAGTATTCTTCCAAATTTTTGGCCATGATTCAGTTTACCTCATGATCTAGTATAGATACACATGCACACACACAAAACTGAAATAAAACTTCAGAAATCAATTATTTTCTATTGCTACCAGCAGTATATTGTATTAATTTTTCTTCTGTTCTTTTTTATTTTATGCTAATCTATATTATTTATTTATCAATATTAGTTATAACTTAATTGATTTCACAGTTGGAAAAGATTTTTAGAGCGTATTTTATTTTTAAAACTGTGGCCTTTTGGGGCGCCTGGGTGGCTCAGTCGTTAAGCGTCTGCCTTCGGCTCAGGTCATGATCCCAGGGTCCTGGGATCGAGCCCCGCATCGGGCTCCCTGCTGGGCGGGAAGCCTGCTTCTCTCTCTCCCACTCCCCCTGCTTGTGTTCCTGCTCTCGCTATCTCTCTGTCAAATAAATAAATAAAATCTTTAAAAAAAATATTTCTGATGTATAGAAACATCAATTTTACAAGTCAGGTTTTTAATGAAAACCGTTAAACCCGGCCTGGGGAATAAACACATCATCAGATTTTTAGTGTTAAGCTTTCTTCGCTGCAGTGAGAGTGGCTTGTATATCTTGATGCGATCTGACGCTCTGAAGTAAACTCACTTTACAAAGGGGTTTTGTTGGCCATTCTTTTATAAACAATGAGGTCCTGCATCCTTCAAGGTGACTCTGCAAATAACTAAATAAGTGACAAAGGAGACAGGAATACGGGCATGGGAGCAACTCCCCTTACTACAGTGAAGCGTGAAGGTGGTTCTTTAATTTCAGCAGCAGATGTTGCTTACAGAGCCTACCACTGTGTGGCTTTATGTCTTATGCTTGGCTATTGATTAGGCTGGTAAAAGTAAGGAATCCTGCAGAAGTAGCCTGTCTCGGGAGAAATCTCTCTGGTGAGAAGACACTGGAAATGTTGATGCTGACCAGTGGTTCACATTATGGTTACAGTGCTCGCTCACAGTGCTTTGTTAGTGATGTCGTGGGAACAGCCACCCAATCAGAGCTCCATCCTTTCGACGCCAGAAGTCACCCATCTGTCACCTGCTCAGAAGAGTGCGGAAATTACTGCCGCTTCTAAAAGCAAAACACATGAAGCATCGGGTACCGTGTCAACTGTTTTCATCCCCTTGAAACTTCTCCTTCTTTACATAGTCTCCTCCGCCAGCATTCAGGAGTAATCAGCAACAATCACAGTGATTAAGGGGAAACTATGGTGATGGAAAATGAGCATCATCTTTTGAACACTTCCACATTTATAACGAAAGGCCTGAGCATATCCTTCTTACTACTGTGATGACAGGGGTCTGGGAGCGATGATTAATATGCAGACCACACCACCCCTCACACAGTAGATATTACAGGAAATCGAATCCGTGGGAACAGGATGATTCATCACCATATGTGGGCTGAAAGGGGACAGGTGAAAGTATTCGCTACCTACACCTTCAGCAGCAAGCTCCAGCCATTATGTTAGTAAAGGCACCCTATTGCTCTTCCTGCCCTCCTTGGGTGGAGGGGATGAAAACTTCTGTTCAAGCAGTGGTGCTTAAAGGGACAGAGTATCAGTCACATCTGGAACATGGCTAAAGTGCAAATTTCCAAACCTACTCAAACCCAAGACCTTGGAGATGGGGCCCAGCAATCTGTGGTGAACCAAGCCCTCCAGTTGATTCTGATGCATGCTGAAATCTGAGAATAACTATATTTAAGTGTGTAAAGACTGATGCACTCTTGATGCCAATTAACAGAAGTCATGATAGTATAGTTCGACTAACTCTTGTTTAGAATTGATATCCATCATTTAGAGCATATATTTGAGTATATTTGTAGTGGAAAATGTTATTATTTAAAACCATAACTACTACCTATGAACTGCCAGTCATTTTTACGGAAAGACTATAATCTCAGGCTCTCTTCTGGGTTGGGATTATTCAAAGGTAGGCCTGAAATTAAATTTATAAGATAGGAGTGGAGAGGATTGAATTGCTCTAAATAGTAGAGGGAGATTATGTAGAATTTTCTTGGACGCTGTAGGAAGCAGAGGGGTAGAGAGGAGCAAGCAAATGAGGGACCTAGATAGAATGGCCCCATGAAATTCTTATGCGGAAGAAAGTAGAAAGGTTTTTTAGCAAAAGGTTAAATTGTTGACTGGGCAGTTCTATGCAGTAACACCTCCCCCGGATCTGCCATCTTTCTCTAAATGCTCTACTAAGTGCAAGAATTCTAAATAATTCTATAGCAGGAAGAAGTGTGGGACCCCGGGGAGTTCCACGTCTGGGTCTGTGGAGAGGTCAGGGAAAAGAGATGGCGGAGGGTATCAAGCGGTGGATGAGAAATCAGCTGAAGTAGAAAATCAGAGCTGGAACACATAAGTCTCCAGAGCTTGCTGAAATATGGAGGAGGATATGGGATTAGTTCTTAGAATAATCAGAAATAATTGGTTAATTAGCCCATTAATCTGGTGAGTTAATCTGATGGACGTTTGAGCCAAACATTTTGCATTTTTTTATTATTATTATGTTCAGTTAGCCAACGTATAGTATATCATTAGTTTTTTTTAAATTTTTTTTAAATTTATTTTTTATGTAGTGTTCCATGATTCATTGTTTGCGTATAACACCCAGGGCTCCATGCAATAATACCCATTATATCGTTAGTTTTTGATGTAGTGTTCAACAATTCATTAGTTGCATATAACACCCAGTGCTCGTCACAACACGTGCCCTCCTTAATACCCATCATTTTTGGATTTTAAAGGGTATCATGACATTTGGGCTCCATTTCTATTATAACAATTAGATGAATGTTTCTATAGTGAATCTTCTTGTCCTGTGAAAGAGAATGGCAGCTCTGTATTAAAGACCTCCTGCATAATTTGACTTTAAAACCGCTGATGAGGAACGAGCACAGAATGTCTTAGTGGCAGCCTTTTGAGTGACATCTGGGCCCGGCAGTCCAGGAGAAAACAGTTACCTTTCCCTTTCTGACCCTCTGAGTCACTCTCCTGTCATCTCCCCCTATCCCCCATCAGCTCATGAGTTCACGGGATTTTCTTGCCCATCTTAGAGTTCTCTAACTGTGCACTTCCTCGCAGAGTTGCACCGCTCCTTCCTCTTCAACGCTTAGAGTAGATACACTGGCCTCTGCAGCAGAGTGTCCCATAGAAAATGTATGGTGCTCTCACTAAAATAAATCAGTACTCCACTTTATCAATGCGAATTTCTAGCTGTATGTCACATTTACTTAAAAGGACATAGCCTTTTACACAGGAAAGAGACTTTTTATGGTAGCCTCAGGGTCAGGCTCCCTGTCATGCTAAAACTCTATAAAGGAGAAAACCAAGTCTTTCACAATTCACAGAAGCCTAGCATTTGAGGACCTTGAAAATTATAGAGTCTAACCTCTTTATCTAACAGATCAAAAGCCTGAGGAGTAAATGAGTTGCCTGGGCTAAGGAGGGAGTACTCTTCCAAGCACAATAGCTTCTCCACAGCCTTTCTGTCCACGTGTGGAGAAGGGCATCTGATCACCTTTGTCACTGAAGCTCCAAGTTGGGAGAATCTTTGGGAACATCACATTAACCCCCGAAAGCCTCGGGGTTGGAATTTTTAATCATCTCAGGGTATTAGAGAAAGACTGAAGATGATAGATTTCAGCAGTATTGGTTTTTTCTTTCAGATTACCTGGGTCAAGGTGAACCTTAATAAATACTTAACCTATGTGGATGTTAGATAGGACCCAGTTGCCTGCTTCAAATGGAGACAAAGGAAACTTTAAGAATATATATATTGAATTAAAGTCTCCCACTGTTTCAGTAGATTTTTAGTTACATGGCAATTTCAGGGACCAGTGAAAATCCTTTTAAATGAAAAAAAAAAAAAAACCACACACGCACAAACCAGAACACCTTGTACATGTACTATGGTTAAAAAATTAAAAAGATGATTATGATATCTATCAAATGAAAATTCGCAAACAGAACGATCTGTAAATGTACTTGCTGAAATGCTGCTTCCCTTTTAAAAAGTCAGGGACATGCATACTGCTTTTCTTTTGCATTTGTCATGAACTGAAGCAATTTCACAGAAAAGGGGAATATAGATAACATTAAACTCCAAATATTTGTAATGCTACCTTTTTAATAAAGATGTCTCTAATACTTAATAGAGGAAATCAATTCATGAACATCAATTATGTGTTTATATATACTGTGGTTCCTCATGTCACTCAAAGATCCTCTCATCAGAAAGGTGTTCCTTGACCATGTTCCCTCTCTTTCCTTCCCAACCTGACACTTGTTCCTGGAATCCCCAGAACCTCCCCATCTTGGGGCCTTTGTATATGCTGTGCCCTCCCTACTCTGCCCTTCCCCTCTCCAGCTTAACCCTTAGATGACCTTCAGATGGGGCGTTAGGCAGGGAAATCCAGGATTAGTTCATTTCAGATGTGACAACGAGGAAGATGGAAAGATTCTGGATAAGATTATAGGACAAAATTATCAACAGAGAAGTCTTTGAAGTTTCAAATCTTTGAAGGCTGATTTGTACCCCTCTTTACAAACCTACATGCTCACGAAGCACCATCTGTAGAAGTCTTTGGTGTCATAGCACACACTGCTTATTCTGATCCGCCTTTCTTACCCGGGATTGCATCAAATGAGGGATGTCAAGCCTGGTTAGTAACAGATACTCTGAAATAATATATCCCCTTTTCCCCAGACTATTTAAAATATACTTTACTGGGGATGCCTGGGTGGCTCAGTTGGTTAAGCGTCTGCCTTCAGCTCAGGTCATGATCCCAGGGTCCTGGGATCGAGTCCCGCATCGGGCTCCCTGCTTAGTGAGGAGCCTGCTTCTCCCTCTGCCTGCAGCTCCCCCTGCTTGTGCTCTCTCTCTCTCTCTGTCTCTGACAAATAAATAAATAAAATCTTCAAAAAAATAAAAAATAAACTTCACTGTTGAGTTCAAGTGCCAAGTCCAAGTTGGAGTGCCCTTCTTGCTGACCTTGGTCATTTGTGTACAGGGAGAAGAATTGGGTCAAAGAAAGCAGGAAGAACAAAAGTAGTGTTATAGATGGTAGTTATCTACATACTAATGTAAATTTGTGACTGAAGAAAACCTCATATTACTTAGCATTAGTAAAGACATTGGGGTAGCCCAGATATTAGAGAAAACCTGAAAGGAAAAATTAAAAAAAAAAAACAAAAAACCCCGGGAAAAGAAAGAAACAGCTTACTTTGAAATTCTTCCCTGAGGCCCTGAGGGCAGTGCTATTGGCTAGGAGACCTTGGGTAAATTCCCCAACCTCTCTGGGACTTGGTTTCCTCATCAGAAGATAACGATCTCAATAACATCCACCTATGGTCCTTGTGAAGAGTAAGTGAATTAATCCATGAAAGCATTTAGGACTGTGCTTGAAACACAGTAAAGGCTCAATGAAAGTTATTTGATTATAATAATATTATACTCCTTTTCAGCGTAGAAACTCTATCTTAATCGATTCTTCTGTTGGTAGAACTTGCCATAGAGCCTAGTATAGGGCTTGGTGTGTAGTTGGTTCTCATTAAATGCTTGTTGTATAGGTGGTTGGATGAATTCTGTCTTTGAGTGTAAAAGATGAAACGATTTGATAACTCTGTTGATCCTTACAGATCTAGATTCTCTAGATAAATAATTCTCTACTGAAGAGTGCCAGACATTTCAGAGATCAATAATTGAGGAAGGTCATGGTGATGTGGCTGGGTTTCATTTAATTGTACATTCTTTTATTTATCAGCCTATTTTTGATTCTGTTTTAAACACCTCAGGGTGGTATGAAATAAAAATCAAAGGGTGGGAAGAGATGGGAAGATAGAAATGAGCAAGGGTTTTCAGACATGGTTCCTTGATGATGCCCATAGCAGCACCTCATGGTAAAACATATGGGTGGAAGGAATATTTAGCTTTGAAATCCAAAGAGCTTTGCGGGACCAGCTCTTTTATGGAGGGGGGGATTAGTTATGTGCTGTAGCTCAGGCCCCGGGGATAAAAATAACTAGGGAGAAGATTTAGATTTACTGTAAAGAAGACATTTCAGAAATGGCAATGGTGACCTTATAAAAGGAGTGAGTCATTGGAACTGTTAACCAGAGACCAAATAACCATGTGTCAAGAATGTTACTGATAGGATTCCTGTGTCACCAGAGAGACTGAGACCAAATAACCTCCGTGGGGTGTTCCAACACTAAGACTTTGAGGGTGGGCAGATGAATCAGCTGATTTGGTTTCTAATCCACTTAAGAAGTGTGACTTTGGGCAAGTCATCCTCTCTGAGTCCCCTTATCCACAACGTTGACTCTACCTGCCCTGAGTGGATTAAAAAAAAAAAAATCATATGAATTCATGTACCATCTTGTTGTAACATGTTGTTAAGGTGTGATTGCTTTTACTGCTTTTTTTTTTTGTCATTCGCTATGCATTCATTGAGTGCTCTATTCACTGAAGATTGTACTCAACATTGTGCTTTAGTCAAATGCATGATTGTTTTCCTTAGAAACTTTTTCTGGTGGGGATTGTACTTATTCAAATAAAAAAGGAGACTTTGATATCAAAAATGAAAAATGTACTAAATAAAAGTAAATGTATATCTTCTTTCCCCAGAAGATTTAAGGCAAGTTATTTTCCTGATAAAAACGCACCCTCCTAGGGTATTTTAAGATATTTTTCTTCTTTTGAATTTTAGATTGTTGGAATTTAGTAGGTGACGTTTATGAGCCTTTATTCCAGTTGATAAGGAGAAGATTCTCATCACAACTTTCTATAATTTGCTTTTTAACTTTGTAGAAACCAAATCAATAGTCTGTGATGGCCATGATGATTTACCTGCTTTTCAAGGGCTATTCAATTAGCTTGGATTAATTTTGCTAGAAGCAGTTAATTTTTAACATAAATTAATGACATTTTTATTCTGAAAACATGTTCTTCCATTTTAATACACAGGATATGGTTGACTGCCTTCACTGACGCACTGGCACCTTTAGGAGAACAATGCTTTCTACTCTGACTGATGTAATTTTGTCCTTCTTTTGGGGGTATGTGGCCACAACCAGGAGGGAAAGAAAAGGATTGGAGAACTAACACTTACTGTGCACGTACCAGAATGTTCGTATTATTTTCACAGTGTTGGGGGTAGCACATTGCCTCTGTTATTTTGGTGATGAAACTGGAAGTTCTGGGAAGTTGATTAACATTCCCAAGATTTTAAATTTAATAAGCCATGGTGGTGAGATTTGGATCTAGATTTCTATGATTCTAATGCCCAGTGCCTCTCTTTCTGCCACGGGTCTATTCTAACCAGGATGAGCTCCAGAGATGATTGGTTCGCCCCAAACATGAATGTGCAACACCCGTCTCCAAAACACACACACACACACACACACACACTGGTTGTTACCAGCAGTTATCTTCACCTTTCCTGTGGTGCCTTTGAGAAAATGAGAAGAACCAAAAAGGTATACACAGCCTGATCAGGCTGGTTTGTTTCTACTAATGAGATTTTGCTGTTTCTTATTATACCTTTTGGAAACTAACTATACTAAACAAACTGTATTATAATTTTTGAAGGAAATCAGGAAAATGAAAGAAATATTACTCTCTTTTGTAACCATCTGGCATCTTAAGATAGTGAAAAGGGCAGCAGTTATATGCACATTTTGTTTTATATAAAGACATCTGAAAACAATAGTGCAGAATATAAGTTGATATTTTTAAAGTTTTTTTTTTAATTTTTTTATTGTTATGTTAATCACCATACATTACATCATTAGTTTTTGATGTAGTGTTCCATGATTCATTGTTTGTGCATAACACCCAGTGCTCCATGCAGAACATGCCCTCTTTAATACCCATCACCAGGCTAACCCATCCTCCCACCCCCCTCCCCTCTAGAACCCTCAGTTTGTTTTTCAGAGTCCATCGTCTCTCATGGTTTGTCTCCCCCCACCGATTTCACCCCCTTCATTCTTCCCCTCCTGCTATCTTCTTCTTTTTTTTTTTTTCTTAACATATAATGTATTATTTGTTTCAGAGGTACAGATCTGTGATTCAACAGTCTTGCACAATTCACAGCACTCACCGTAGCACATACCCTCCCCAGTGTCTTTCACCCAGCCACCCCATCCCTCCCACCCTAACCCCCACTCCAGCAACCCTCAATTTGTTTCCTGAGATTAAGAATTCCTCATATCAGTGAGGTCATATGATACATGTCTTTCTCTGATTGACTTATTTTGCTCAGCATAACACCCTCCAGTTCGATCCATGTTGTTGCAAATGGCAAGATCTCATTCCTTTTGATGGCTGCATAATATTCCATTGTATATGTATACCACATCTTCTTTATCCATTCATCTGTCAATGGACATCTTGGCTCTTTCCACAGTTCGGCTATTGTGGACACTGCTGCTGTAAACTTCGGGGTACACGTACTCCTTCGGATCCCTACATTTGTATCTTTGGGATAAATACCCAGTAGTGCAATTGCTGGGTCATAGGGTCGCTCTATTTTCAACCTTTTGAGGAACCTCCATACTGTTTTCCAGAGTGGCTGCACCAGCTTGCATTTCCACGAACAATGTAGGAATGTTCCCCTTTCTCCGCATCCCCGCCAACATCTGTTGTTTCCTGACTTGTTAATTTTAGCCATTCTGACTGGTGTGAGGTGGTATCTCATTGAGGTTTTGATTTGGATTTCCCTGATGCCGAGTGATGTTGAGCACTTTTTCATGTGTCTGTTGGCCATTTGGATGTCTTCTTTGGAAAAATGTCTGTTCATGTCTTCTGCCCATTTCTTGATTGGATTATTTGTTAAAAAGATTTTATTTATTTGAAAGAGAGAGAGGGAGAGAGAGCACAAGCAGGGGGAGGGGCAGAAAGGAGAGGGAGAAGCAAACTCCCTATGGAGCAAGGAGTCCAACGAGGGGCTCGACCCCAAGACCCCAAGATCATGACCTGAGCTGAGGGCACATGCCCAACTGACTGAGCCACCCAGGCACCCAGGTCTTTTTAAAGTTTTTGAATAAAGTGTAGTTATACTTTAAATGAGAGAGAGTGAAGTACATTTGTAAATTATCAGTTATTTTCTTTTATATTGGCAAAAGTCTTACTTTTTCCCCAGACAAAAGCTTTAATGTTTTTAAGTAAAAGAAGACATGACCCTTTTGTAGCTAGAGTTAAAATTGTGCTGACTGGGCTGTTTCTACATTCTCTGCCCTAGTTGAAATAGCTACACAGGACTCAAACTGTGTACATCTCATTCTTGGCTCTGACCTCAAGGCCTAGTTTATACTCAATTACTGTATTTGCCAGTATATGTATTGGAATTTATCGATTTTTATATACCTGTCTCCCCTACTGGCCTGAGAACAACTTGAAGCCAGGAACTTACTCATTTTTTAGATCTCTAGAGCCCAGAATGTATTCAGTCCTTAATAAATGTTTGTTGATAGACTGCATTATAATTGGATGACTTATTCATCCACCCCATCTCCCAAAGGGAAGTTGGTCTTGACTAAAGGAAGTGCTCTTGGTTTTTCAACCAGCACAGAGTAGATGAACTTCAAAGTCTCTCCCTCTCCTGTGATTTAGATATGCCAATCTGCCTCTGACACATAAACTATACCTTTTCTTCTTTTTTTAAATTGGGCTATAATTGACTATACCACTGTAAGTTTAAGGTATACCACATGTTGATTTGATACATTTATATATTGCAATATGATTATGGCCATAGTGTCAGCTAACACCTTTAGCATGTCCTTTCTTTCAAATAATCATTTTATATCCTCCCTGAGGTGGGGCGCCTGGGTGGCTCAGTCAGTTGAAGACCCAACTCTTGGTTTGGTCTCAGGTCATGATCTCAGGGTCCTGGGATCTAGCCCGGCATCAGGCTCCAAACTCAGCTGGAGTCTGCTTGTGGATTCTCTCTCTCCCTCTCCCAGCTCGGTCTTTCTCTCTCTCTCAAATAAATAAATAAATCTTTATTTCCTCCCCAAGGTTAAAACTTTCCTTCCTTTGAAGACACCACTTCTTTAGCAAACTTCTCTAATGGCGGTCATGCCTTCTTTCATTTCTTCAGATTCATAGAGGCTGATATCAAACCTGCAGACTTCTTCATGCACCCCTTGGACACTTCTAGACTGGTGCTACCAATAGAAATACAATGCTAGCCTTCATATGTAATTTCAAACATTCTATTAGCCACATTAAAAAAAAAGTAAAACGAGATAGGTGAAATTAATTTTAATTACACATTTTATTTAGTCTAATATATCCAAAAATTATCATTTTAACATGTAACTAAACATTTTTTCCCCTCTAGAGAGAGAGAGAGAGAGTGAGCATGAGCGGAGGAGGGTAGAGGGGCAAAGGGAGAGGGAGAGAGGGAATCCCAAGCAGGCTTTATGCCCAGTGCAGAGCCAGATGTGGGGCTCGATCCGAGGACCCTGAGATCACGACCTGAGCTGAAATCAAGAGTTGGATGCTTAACTGTCTGAGCCACTCAGCATAAATATTTTTAATGATATGTTTACTTTTCTTATTCACAGTAAATCTTTCAAGTCTGGCATTCATTTTACACTTTTACAACACATCTCAATTCAGACTAGTGCTAGGTAGCAGTTATATACTTACTAGCCTCTTGTGTCTACTGGCTACTGTGTTGGGCAGTTTAAACTATTGTTTCCTTGAAATTTCTCAGTATTTCAGAGCCTTTCTCTTATACCACCTAATTTCCATCACCTTTGCTGGGACCAAGAAGATAATTTCTCACTTTTCAGAATTATCGTACCTTTAGTTGCTATACAATTTCCCCATCTCTTTCCCTGTTGTCATCTTTGTAGATTCTAATATCAGTGATCTTACTCTGTCTTTCTCGGTGTCTTCTGTCATTTCCACTTCACTCATCATCATCCAAATTCTTTGATCCTTATCATCCCTCAAATCTCTTAACCTCCAAAGCTCCTCTCTCTGACCACAGTTCCTAGCATTCTGTTATTACCTATCACCATACCCTTGCTCCTAGTCATTCTGAACTGTGGGGGAGTAATTTTTACAATTATTTCAGGTATGAGCATATGGACTACTTAATTAAGCTGCTGTGCCTACCTGATCTCAAAAAAGCTGATGCTTAATTCATTTGTGAAATATTTATTAATATTCATTTGTGAGCTATTTGTTTGTCATGCACTATTCTAGATGTTGAATGTAAAGCTGTGGACAAACAGTAAATGTCCTTGCCCTCATGGAACTTCCATTCTACTGTAGAAATAGATGAAAAAGAAGGCTTTGTCTTCTCTTTGCCACATCTACTGCAAAAATGAAGACCATTCTCAGCAATCAGACTGTTGATATTCCAGAAAATGTCAACATCACTCTGAAGGGACACACCATTACTGTGAAGGGCTCCAGAGGAACCCTGCAAAGGGACTTCAGTCACATCAATGTAGAACTCAGTCTCCTTGGAAAGAAAAAGAAGAGGCTTTGAGGTGACAAATGGGGAGAAATAGAAAACAACTGGCTACTGGTTTATACTATCTTATAATCATGTATAGAACATGATCAAGGGTGTTAACACTGGGCATCTGTTAAAAGATGGTGCCCGTGTAGGCACACTTCCCTGTCAACGTTGTTATTCAAGAGAATGGTTCTCTTGTTGAAATCTGAAATTTCTTGGGTGAAAAACACAAAAATACTTCCGCAGGGTTTGGATGAGGCCAGATGTTGCCTGTTCAGTATCTCAAGCCCAGAACGATAAGTTAATTCTTGAAGAAAATGTATCGAACTCAGCTGCTTTGATTCAGCAAGCCACAACAGTTAAAAACAAGGATATCAGAAAATTTTTGGGTGGTATCTATGTTTCTGAAAAAGGAACAATTCAGCAGGCTGATGAATAAGATCTAAGTTTTCCAGCTACAGAAACAGCAAGATGCCGGATGATTTTTCAGACTTATTTGTGATATTTTAAAGATGCAATAAAAGCGGTAGTGATTTGAGAAAAAAAAAAAGCCATTGTCATATATAGTATGTTAGTTAATGAAAAATGTCATGCAGTAAGATAAAGCAGAGAAGGGAATGGCCGAGTGTCACGGGTAGGTGTTAAAGTGTAGATCATGTGGCCAGCGACGATTAACAGAAACATGACATTTGTGCAAGAAAGCCTTAGAGAAAGTTAGCAGTAATGCATGCAGGTATCTGGGAGTGGGGTGTTCTAGGTAGAGGGAACAGCAAGTGCAAAGGCTTTAAACCCATCTGTAAGCCATTGCTAATAAGAGAAGCCTATAGATGAAAATCATTCAGAGGAAAAAGTGATCATTGGCTTCTCCAGATTGAGGCCTACTGGGAGCAGTATAAAGATGGGAAATGGCGGAAGCCACTGAGTCCAGCCCCTCTCATTTACTGATGGGAACTTTGACACTCAAAACAGCTATGTGGCTTGCTCAAAATCACAGGGCTATTAAATGGCAGGTTTGACTCTGGACCCAGGTCCCCTGACACCAGGCCTAGCATTTTGTAATTCATGCTGAATAAACATGGTGATCATGTGGTTACCACAGTAGAACAGTGTGATACTGTAATACAGTTATGATGCAAACCACCCCAAGGAGATTCCCCAGGTTAAGGGCAGAATTCCCCACAAGGCTGCCCTCACTTCACATGTCAGCTGCGAATTTGGGGGTCCCCAGGCCACTCGCACTTCTGACCAACTGGTGACAAATTCAGGGTATCTTCAACTGCCTCAGGTTTGATAATTCACTAGAACAACCCACAGAAAACAGGAAAGCATTATGCTTACAGTTACATTTTTATTATGAAGGATATAAATCAGAACTAGCCAAATGAAAAGACATACAGGGCAAGGTCTAGAAGGGTCTTGGACACAGAACTTTCATGTGCTCTCCCTTTGGAATCAGAGCACATCGCCCTCCAGACACATCAATGTGGCCACCTACCAGGAAGCTCATCAGAGCCTTGGCCCAAAGTCCCAACCCTTTAATCACATGGTTGGTCTTTAGCACACCAGCCCCCCTCCTGCAGTCCTCCTGGGGCCCACTGGAGCCTCTTCATTAACATAAACTCTGGTGTGGTCTGAGGACCTACTGTGAATAACAAAGACATTCCTGTTTCTCAATTCCGAATTTAGAAACTCAGTCCCAGGAGCCTGGGACAGAGACCAGACACATTCTTTATAATACAGCAGACAGAAATTCAAAAATAATTTGGCGTATGAATCTTACCACACTATAGCTGGCCCAGAGATAAGAAAGAAGCAGCTAACTGAGGCGAGAAACATCCTGGCTCTGAGGGGGATATCCACCATCAAAGCTGAAGTTCACCTCTTTGTTAGAGCGGCATAAAGTCATGGTAAATGAAAACGTGTTTAGCTCATCTCTTTCGTCTGGGCCTCTTCTGGAGAACAGGGCATTGTAGATGGATTTAAATTGCTTGGGATGAAGTTGATGTCACCCACTCCTTGGCTTGAGGGCTTTGGCAATTCCCCTTTCATTACCTCATAGGTGAAGGAAGATCTTTGCTAATGAAGTTCTTTCTGGTGTCTCCTGGGCAGAGGGTAAATCTCATAACAAATATTTGTTCGGTTGCTTACTGTGTTTCCTCTATCAACTTCCATGATCCCTGTAGGATTTTTCAAGTTTAAACAAGCATTCAACTTGTGTTTAATATCTAGTTAGAACAAAAAGCTACATAAACAGGCAGCTTGTGTTGAAAAAGGAGAAAAACATTATAAATATTACTCACTGAAAGCTACTGAACTGTTTTCCCTACTCTTCTTCTACACTCGCAATAAAACTTTATTACAAATTATAAAAGAAGAAGAAAAACATTAGATCGAGTGAAGAAACATTCCTTGGTGTAGGGTATTTGTCACTTGCTATTTTTACTAGAAAAATATATCAAAGTATGTTTTTTAAATACGTTCAAGCACGTATTCAGTGAACATGCTTTTTTGGTATCTGCCACATGCAGGGCGCTGTGTGAGACACTGGTCCCCAAACATGACCAGGACTCTGTTGCCCCTTTGAGATCTCCGGCTAGATGATTACGAGACAGTGTACATTGAGTTACTGAAGTTCTTCTGTATTGTGCAAGCAGAGAAGAGGAGAGCTGAAAGGCCCCGAGGGAGTAGCGATGCAAAGGTCAGAGAAAGTCTCCTGGAGGAGGTAGTGCCTGAACTAAGTATGAAAGGATGAGTAAGTGCTTTGCATGGCAGAGTGTGGCTGTTGCTAGGTGGTGTGTCAAGGAAGAGCAAAGGCTCTTCCTTGAGGTGAGATGGAGCTGCAATGGAGACACAAAAGCAATTCTGTGAAATAAAGAGTGAGCTGTGCGAAATGACCTGGAAAGATGAGAAGTGATCACATCGTATGCCGCAGTAAGTAGATCTTGGAGATCTTTTAGAAGACAAGCTCGAGGACAAGAAAGCACCGTTCAGAACGAGGTGCTTTTATGTGAGAAGGCAAGCTCAACAAGGGCATGTTGGTGGGGTTAGGAATGGAGAAAGAAGATATCCGTTGAAGGTAACAAGGTCTGCAAAAGAACAAACTGCTGTAAGGAGAAAAAAAACCCCAAGGAATATTATGTGAATCTGCTAAGATTTAGGCCTGGGCTATTGCTGAATATTGTGCAGAATAGAAGTTGCTTAGTGACATGTTTAGAACCCCGACACTATTCAGATATTTCCAGATTTAAGAACGGAAGCTGATTTCACTTTGATGAATAAACATTGCCACACTGTATATGTAGGCGGCACATTGATATATCCATCCACTGAAATGTGAGATCTAAGAGGTCAGAGATGTCACTTTCTTCATTTCATCTCATTATGGTGTCCTCATATGGTGTCCTCCATATGATGGAGGCTGGTACATAGTAGGGCCCCAATTAATTTTGTTGAATGAACCAAATTTGCAGAATCTAAGATGTATACCCTGATGAAACTGCATAGAGGAAGAAGTAAATGACAGATATTATGTGTTTAATATGATAAGTGAATTTTAAAATCAACAAAATGCTAAGCTGAGCTAAGCTATCCTAAGACTAGAGTTATGTTTGGAGAAAATGTCAGCAGTCATTTCCATATAACATAAGACAGAATTTATTTTTAGTTTAATTACACACAGTGATCTCATCTTTTATTGTAGATTTCTTTAGAGAATTAACATGTTGATGATCCTGAACCCTTGTGCGGCTCCTCTGGGAAGAGCTACTGTCTCGGTCATGCCTTTATATTGGAAAAGTGGTACCTGCCTCCGTTTGTAATGACTACTCAAGAAAAAGGTTTGGTCAGATCACCAAAAGTTAATTGGCTTTGGAAACTTATGCTCAGCCAACAAGTCCAGTATCCACGAGAAAAATTAGACTAAAGGCTAAAAGATGCCACACGCAGGAAAGATTATTAATAAAAATGAGAGTTGCTGCCTGTAGGAATAATATCACCCCTCTGTAGGCTCACTGCCCCTAAAGCACATGGATAATCTATGAGTCTTTCCCTCTGAGTTTAGCCCCTTGAGCTAATGTCTTGGATATTGTTTCTTTAGTATATATAATCTTTATTCTTCTGCTCACTTGACTAAGAGATTCAATTCAGTGTCCAACTAAGGGACTTATTTGCTTAGGTCTCAGAGCCTGGTATATAGGGGTCCTCAATAAATACTTGTTTGAGTGAATCCCTCCCCTACTTTTTTTTTTTTTTTAAGACAGGGAGGGAGAGAGGGAAGGAGGGAGAGAGAGAGAGATATGGGGGTGGGAAGAGGGAGAGAGAGAATGTCAAGCAGGCTCCATGCCCAGAGCAGAGCCTGACATGGGGCTCGATCTCACAACCCTGAGATCATGACCTGAGACAAAATCGAGAGTTGGGCGCTTAATGGCCTCAGCCACCCAGGTGCCTCTGAGTGAATCTCTTTAAAAGTTAAAACATTTAAGCAGTTGCTGGATGATGCTGATGATTCATTTCCAGGGTGGGAATTAATTCTTAGAATGATAGAGTTTCCAATTCAGTACCTTTCTCAAATGACTAATGAGGTAAAAACAATTAAGTACCAGTAGAGGGTAAGACTGATGGCATGAATGTCTGCTAGTTTGTGCTTTTGTTGCTCCTGGACGGATAGAATCCTCATGAGGCTATCTTTGGGGTTGTAGATTTTAACTGAGACACACAATACTCCTAGTTCTTGGCTTCCACTACCTTTACCAAATTTGCTTGTGGCTAAGAGCCTTTATGTTTTCACTTAGTCTTTCTGGGTTGTAGTTGAAAAGAATAGCTTTTTGATGCTTTTGGAGTGTAAGATATGAAAGGAAATATTAAATTATTTTCCTTACCTATAAAAATACATGTATTTTCTTCTCCAGGAATCTTCATATTCAATGGATGTGATAATGTCTAGCTAGCAAACTATACAAATTCACTGTTTGATTTAGTTGTAAGAAGCCCTCAGAATTTGGCATATAACCTATAGTTGATATTGGGGTCATGTAACAATTTAACAAAATATTAAAAAGAGAAGTCTGAACATTCCATGATGATTTAGCAGAATTAAGGAAGAAATTTTGGGATGCAGTGTTAGAAAACTCATGGAGCCACTCGTCACTGGTATTTTATCTACTATGCTCCAATTTCTCATTTTTGGGATTGAATTCTCCCCCTCATTCCTCTTGTGCCCCTTTATTTTAAAAAGGATGCATAATGGTTATGCTCATTATTTTCTAAACCTGGGATAGTCTTCCTAAATTCAAAAAAAGGAAATTATGACAATTACTTTTACTTACAGATTTAAATAGTGCTTGCAGATTTTAACATCTCTCCTAAAATATTAAAATTGATGACTACTCCCTATTTCTCCCCTGGATTTCACTGTCAGTCTTCCTCCACAATAAGCCCTGGTTTTCGTCATCATTCTACTCATTGCTTAATCACCTGCCAGCGTGATATTCTTTGTTATCCTTCTGAAAATTTCAAGGACATCAGGAACCTCCTAATCATGCAGTATTCATTCTTTTTTTTTTTTATTAAATTTTTTTTTAAGATTTTATTTATTTATTTATTTGAGAGAGTGAGAATGAGAGAGAGTACATGAGAGGGGGGAGGGTCAGAGGGAGAAGCAGGTTCCTTGCTGAGCAGGGAGCCCGATGCGGGACTCGATCCAGGGACTCCAGGATCATGACCTGAGCCGAAGGCAGTCGCTTAACCAACTGATCCACCCAGGCGCCCTTCATTCTTTTTTCTTGATGAAATCATTGACGTTGATGGTCACCCCTCTGCAGTATTTCAACGTTCCCTTTGCCTCATCTCTGGGGCATGACGTAGTTATTGTTTAGCACTTGGACTGCTTCTTCTTTCTCTTCCTCCGGTCCTTCAATTTAGCAATATTTAAGGGTTCCTGACCCTTTGCTTTTTCCTTTTATTCTATTTCCTGTTAAGAGACTTTAATTCTCTTCCCTCCACTTTCAATGTCCATTTGAAGGCAATGAATTCAGGAAACAACAGGGCAGAACATAGTGTGGAGGGGGTTGGGGGAGGAATGCATTGCATTTTAGGAACTCTTTTACCCTGTGCATGCTGCTTGTTGTGGTTTTTCCTATACTTCTAAACTCTTATGATTTGATAGAACTGGGAGAAGATTCCACCCAGGTCCACTAGAGCTGCTCTGAGTTAGGCTAGACTCTTAGAGTCAGGATAGATCTGGCACATCCATCTTCCCTTTGCTTTACACCTGGGATTAGACCTGCTCCCTGGAAGACAGCGAGTAGGGCCAAGAGCTCTCTGAATTACCTATTTGGTCAATACAGTATCTGGATAGAACTCCCGTCCTTCTAGGCTGAAAACAGAGGGACCCCTAAGTTTATAGCCCACAATGTAACAGTGCAGATTAAAGGAAAGAAGCGTCAAGCTGAAGGATCAGAGGAAGTGAGTACTTTTGGATATGATTTATTACAGGAAATTGTCTACTATTTTGAGTAACTTAGGTATCCTACATTGACTACAAAGAGGCAGAATCTCAATGAAAGAGCATAAAGCTCAGAGGAAATAATGCTTTGAGGTGAAAAAGAGAACCTGGATGACATGAGCAAAAGATGACAAGGAGAAAACAAATGATATGGCAGAATTAAAATTTGCATTGGAGTGTTTAAGGAACAGAATTGACATAAGGGAAAATATAGCCAATCACAAGTAGGATAACCTTACAATGGTCTTTTAGAACACAGAGAACAAGTGCACCGAGATGAGAAAAGCAAATGAGCAGGTGACTGAAGGCAAGGACTGGGTTCAGAGGTCTACCCTATGTTAGGATCTGGGAATACAAATGTGAGTAAGACAGGTTTCCTGTCCTCAGTGTCCTCACAAGCAAGTCAGGTAAATAGACCTAGGGGAAGCTTCCTGAAAGACATAAGATTTGAGTTGTTCTTAGAATGGGTAATACTTGAGCAGGCAAATGTGAAGGAGGAAAGGTGTCTAGGAGAGTGGCAGCTTGGGTAAAGGTAGAGAAGTAGGAGAATGTAGGGTATTCATTTATTATTAAACAATATCTTTTAAACATCTTCCATGTGTGAACCCCCAGTTGTGGTGTGAGCAATGACAAAGACAGAAAAGGTCTGTTCTTCTGTTGAGTTTGTATTCAAGAGGGAGGAAACCGAACAATGTACAAGGGAACAGATATATAAGTAAGATAATTTCATACTGTGATATAGTCTATGAAGGAACCAAATTAGATTGATTAGGTAGAGCTTAACTGGTGGTGGGAGAACCAGTTTAAATAGGGTGGCTATGGAAAGCCTCTTCTCTAGAGTGGTAACATTTGAGCTGAGACAGGAATGCTGGAATGAAATCACCCATACAGAGTTGGAAGAGCCTTCTAGAGGAAAGACATAGCAAATGCAAAGGCACTGAGGTTAGGCATGTTCAGGAAATGACCCGCAGCTTCATGAATTTGATTAGAGCTGTAGCTGAACTTGAAATTTAGGTTGTTCTTATTTTCATACAAGGATTGGAAGAAGCATTTGGAAAGACTACCCATCTTGAGAGTTAGAATGAGTTTGATTCTATTCTCCGCTCTGCCAATAACTATCGTCAGAACTTTGGGCAAGTTAAATAACTTGCCCTCAGTTGTCTTGGCCTCAGTTCTCCGATCTGTGACATGAGGGTAATGGTCAGTAGCTGTATGCTTACGCTTGGGTAAACATACCCTCTACCCCTGGAGATACACAGTGGTGTGTCAGTGAGGTCAACCCAAAGCCACAGTATAGACACTGGGCAACTTTCTGGGCTATTAATTTCACTAAGGGTTTGGGGAAAATTATATATAAATAATATTATGCACTAGAACGCAAAATTCCCTTGCATTTTTAAGCTTAAAATATCAGATGTCAAGGGTACTCATGTTTTTGATGGGCCACTTTATTTCTATCCTCCTGAAAATGCTTCCGTCATGAATTTCAGTGGAAAAGTTTGAAAAGCATTACTGTAGACACTAAAGTTTTGCAGCTGCAATTCTGTGATCCACAATCCTTTTAAAAGTTCTTCATTCTTGGGTTATTTATTATTAACCTCTTTTCCTTTATGACTGAATGAATAATCCAACTTAGATTGTTTCCTATTGCTTTTAAGGGAACTCTTTTCAATTCAGAGAAAGAACTTTAAAACCAAAATATTTCTAAGAGTTCTGGAGGGTATTAAATATCAAGTTTGGAGAGAGGGAAAAGCACCTTATAAATTATTTGTTGTAAATACTGTTTTTACTTCACAACTATTTCACAGATGCCTCACTTCCCAACTGTGTCTCAGAAGAAATATGCTGTCCTTATGACCAGAATTTACATTTAAAAATACAACGTATTCAAAAGCATGTTTTCTTCTCTCCTGATCTGGGGTTCAACCAATAGCTTCCAGAGGATCCTCTCAAGATATTTTTAATTCTAAGTAACAGATAACCCCGCTTACACTGGCATAAGCAGTAAGCAGAGATATTGTCACACGTTAACAGGAAGCCAGAAGTTGGGTCGTCCCCATTCCGTTTTTCTGAGACCGTTTTCCGGTCTCAGCTCTGCTCTCTTCCATGTGTCACCTTTTTTCTCAAGCTGGCTTCCACCGCAGTCACAAGATAATCGCCAGTTCTGGCAGCAGTTGTCCCTAATTGTAATGAAAGAAAGGGCTTGTTCTCCAGCCATAGACTGGAGATTCTTTCCTCCAGTCTGATTGGTTAACTTAGGTCATGTGCTCACCCCTGAGCCATTAACAGCAAGGCTAATGAAATGAGCATGGGAATTGTAGGCTGCCTGGCCTCAGCCTTGGATCTGGGGTTAGGATCTATTTCCCTTGAGAACTATGGCTGCCCTAAGAGGGAGAAAACCCTGACCTAAGTCATGGCTCCATTAGGAAAGAGGATGGAGGAGGATAGGTAGTGGGTGACAACCACACCTATAAGGTAGGAGTCTATAGAAATGACTAAAGATCTTTTAGTAAGAAGTTCTATTTGTTCTTGACTGGTGGCAGCCAAGTTCTAAGAAGCATCAGTTTCCTTCTTGGGAACAGAAAAAGAGAGGGACTGAAATGTTTCATTTAGAAAATATTTATTGAGTTCGTACTGTTTCAAGAACTGAAATTCATGAGGTAGTCACATAAACGCTTAGTAATAGTGACAGGGATGGCCAAGAGCACAGGGACATGTCTTATTGATCTTATTCGCCTTTAATCAGTATCTGCTCAATGATAAGCCCTCCGGGAGTGGGAAATTTCCTACTGCTTTGTTCCCTGTGTGTCTCCACCCCCTAACATATTGCTTGACACATACTAAGCATGCCACACATATTTATTGAAATAATGTTTATCGGAGCCAAAATCATTAATGATTTCTGAAAGGATAGTGGAATAATTGAGCATGTACCACAGAAGCTCAGTCACATGCTTGAATGGGTGGAAGGTTCTTTAAGGTAAGAAGTCTCAGGAGGTAAATTAATTCTTTCTCAGTTGGAAGGTGTTAGCGTGTAATGAAGGACTTCAGATGCCAGAAAAGCTCTGAGACCTTGACATAATGGAACAAGTTGGGTGATGTCTATGTGGAAGGAAGCCTTTTACTTGACAGGAATATTTAGCACAGCACCTAACGCATGGTACATATTCAATAAATAAATAATGAATGAAAGAATGGTGAGCTTTCTAATTAGATTTGGGAAAATATTATGATTAGATTAAATAGTTCATATCCAACTGTGCCTTCCTGCATTTATTTTTTTCTTTGCTTTTAGTGGTGTGATTTGTGGTAATATTAGCTTTGTTATTTTAATGGAGCGCTGTATTTCTAATGGAAAAATGTAGCTCAGTGCAATGTGGTTTGACTCACTATTCCATATCAAACAAAAGTGATTATTTAGAACACAGATGCATAGATGTTGCCCCAAACCAAATTGCCTTTTTAGTGTCTGACAGCAAATAACCTCAAGGCCTAACAACTGTTCTTTAAAATTGTAAAGAACAGTTTGATGGCATATTTGGAAGGGACTGGAAAGACCATCTAATCCAGCTGTCCCATTTTGTAGATGGAAAACCTGAGCTCAGCCAAGCAGGGTGATGGCCTGCTATTCCTATTTCAGTGCCGGTTCAGTGGTGGAGGCAGAAATCGAACTCAGGTTTCTCAACCGAACTGCACTAGTTTGACCACATGAGGAACTCAGGGATAATTGAGAGCAGCAGGCTTATTTTAAAAGTTTGATTTTTGGCAGTAGCAGGCTTGGAGCTATGGGGGTCTTGCAAGTCCTGAATAGACCTTTCTTTTGCTAATGGGCCATTTGGAATAGGAGAAAAAAATTAAAGTAACAGTCTCCTTAGGTGGTGGAGAACATTATTACATGTAAAAGACTGCAGTTATTATCAGAGGAACTGGTAACATTGACTGTAAAACACTGAGAAATTTCAACAAAAACTCCTCAGTGACTCCTTCTGAAGAACATTGCAAGGTAATGACTTTGCTAACATTGAGAAAGGAGCCATTCCTTTGAGAATGCTGTTTTCCTTGCCCGGGTTTGAGGAGAGTCTGTCAATTCGCCTCGTCTCATTATTCCTATATTAACATGTTTAAGAAACCTAGTCTATTAATTTATCATAATTCATACTTTCATGCTATTTCTCTTTGTCGTTCAGAAAAATTTATTGTAACAGGTTTGACTGTAATCTGTATGGTTTTTAGGATATCTTCCGGGTTTAGAAATCCCTGACATTCTGTATTTTCCTCCATCTGACTTCGGACAAATGAAAACAGACTGTATGTTCATTCACTCCTCTATATAATGTAAGAGGGATATTGTACTATGCTTCTCATACTTGAGAATATATTTTTCATTGTACTGTACTTCTCATACTTGAGAATGTGTTTTTACTTCCTTTTGCCTTTTTTAAAAGATTTTATTTATTTGAGAGAGAGAGAGAGCAAGCCAGAGCACAAGAGCAGGGGGTTGGGAGAACCAGACTCCCCGCTGAACAGGGAGCCGGATGCAGGGCTTGATCCCAGGACCCTGGGATCATGACCTGAGCCTAAGGCAGACGCTTAACCGACTGAGGCACCCCTCCTTTTGTCTTTTTCAACAGACTTTTTATGTTCTGGTTATCATTGCTGGCCTGACTTATGGAAGGTTTGGGTAGTTTGCATGCTGCATTCCATTTCACTTGTGGGCACCAGTGTGTATGTAGAGATCTTTACTTAGCTATTTAAAAAAAAAATCTCTGACTTGGATATTTAAAAATTCTTTTGGCATTGTTTCTTGAACTCATCTTATAGTCCTGTGGATTTATTTACTTATTTCCTCTTCCTATGAATCTCATCTGCCCCAAATCTGCCCCAAATCTCAACTGCCCAAAATCTGTTAGAAAAGCAAGAGTCTCATCATTTCTTTTAAAGTGAAATGTCACTAATAATATAATTTTTTATATTTCAAATGAAAAAATTTCTTATCTTGCTGTATTAATTTTTACCAGGTTACTCTTATGAGCTAAGCATCTGTTTTGTGATACCTCTCAATGTTCTCTCAATTAATCGGTCCAATACAAGATCACTGTTCAAATCAGCCAGATTCAATTCCATACCAAGTTTTTTTGTTTTGTTTTTTGTGTGTATATGTGTGTGTGTGTGTGTGTTTTGCCTAGAGAAGACAAAAAGAATTCAGAGAATTTGATCCTCTTTGTCTGCTGATGGTGCAACTCTGGATATGTTATGTCTACCTGCAACATAAGCTCAGTTTATTTTTCAGGGATTTTCACTAGATTTTCAATGGAATTTGTTTAATGTATAGCACATTCAGCAAAAATATGTTATGTCCTTGTTGTGTGTCAGGCTCTTTGCACTCTGGTGACTGTGACAGACCTGGGGTAGACTTAATTACAATGTCAACTAGCACTGTTTCTCAGTGTCTTCTATGTTCCAGGCATCGTGTTAAAGTATGTTAAACATTTATCTCATTTAATTAACTTTTCAAAAGCTCATGAGGTGTAGATACAATAATTATTCCCATTTTCTAGATGAGGAATTGAAACTTAGTGTCAGGGATCTGCCCAACATTTCTCAGCAATTGGCTGAGATTCCAACCAGGGTCTTTCTGAATCCAGATCTGAGCTTTTAACCTGTATGGTTTTTTTTTTTTTTCTCTCTTTTTTTATGTTATGTTAATCACCATACAGTACATCATTAGTTTTTGATGTAGTGTTCCATGATTCATTGTTTGCGTATAACACCCAGTGCTCCATGCAGAACGTGCCCTCAATACCCATCACCAGGCTAACCCATCCCCCCCACCCTCCTCCCCTTTAGAACCCTCAGTTTGTTTCTCAGAGTCCATAGTCCCTCATGGTTCGTCTCCCTCTCAGATTCCCCCCCTTCATTTTTCTCTTCCTGCTGTCTTCTTCTTCTTCTTCTTTTTTAAACATATAATGTATTATTTGTTTCAGAGGTACAGGTCTGTGATTCAACAGTCTTACACAATTCACAGCACTCACCATAGCACATACCCTCCCCAATGTCTATCATCCAGCCATCACATCCCTCCCACCCCCCACCACTCCAGCAACCCTCAGTTTGTTTCCTGAGATTAAGAATTCCTCATATCACCATGAGAGACTATGGACTCTGAAAAACAAACTGAGAGTTCTAGAGGGGAGGGGGGTGGGGGGATGGGTTAGCCTGGTGATGGGTATTAAAGAGGGCACGTTCTGCATGGAACACTGGGTGTTATACGCAAACAATGAATCATGGAACACTACATCAAAAACTAATGATGTAATGTATGGTGATTAACATAACATAATAATAATAAAAAAAGAATTCCTAATATCAGTGAGGTCATATGATACATGTCTTTCTCTGATTGACTTATTTCTCTCAGCATAATACCCTCCAGTTCCATCCATGTCATTGCAAATGGCAAGATTGCTTTCCTTTTGATGGCTGCATAATATTCCATTGTATATATATACCATATCTTCTTTATCCATTCATCTGTATGGTTTTTAACCTGTATGGTAGACGGAGCAATGATGGCCCTTATGATTTCTGCTTTTTTTCCTGAATTAAAAAGCAAGATCTGCTGAGTATTGAGTAGGGTTAGGAGGAGGGTAGGGGTTTGTGGAGAGCTGGGGAGACTTGAGTAGGAGGGTGAGGTGATGGTGGACACTGAGCTGGAGTGGCAGGCATTCCCCAGGAATCAGCTGATGCTGTGGCCCATGAATTAGTGGTACAATCAATGTGGCAAATAATGTGCAGTGTTGCAAGACACATTTTTAAAAAGGGAGTCAAACCACCTAATAATTATTTGTATCAATTAGGATTCGTTTCAGCTGCTAGTAATAGAAACCTGAAATTCTAGGTGTTTAAGACACAGGTTCGTTTTTCTTTCATGCAAAATAAGTCTTAAGGTAGGGAGTCAAGGGCTTGTGTGATATCTATACAGTCATCAGTGGCTCAGCTGTTTTTTTTTGCTCCAGTTTTCCTAGGTCAGGCTTTCCATCTCATCTTCACAAAATAACTGCTGGAGTTCCGGCCATCATGCCCATATTCCAGATGGGAGAAGGACAAAGGCTGTCAGCTGAGTCAGCTCCTTTGTAGCATTCTCCCAGAAGCCTGTCAATGACTTCTACTCGAATCTTTAGATACTCTTAAATACAAGGGAGTTTGGAAATTACAGTGGTTTTTTTGTTTTGTTTTTTTGTTGTTATTCATTTGTTTGTTTTAAACCCAGGGACATAGCTGCCTATACAATATAGGGACCTGCTTTTAAAGAAAAAAATAAAACTGGATATCGAATGGACAGTTACAGTCTCTGCAACACCTTTCTATACCCAAAGGTTCTGTTGTACCCTTATGTTCGGAAATCTTAGATGAAAATTAGGCGTCAGATGAGTACGTTGTGGAATTTCTCACAAGGTTAGAATGTAAGTAGCCACCATTGTTTGCTACTTTAAGACCACTTAAGAATGTGGAAGTCATGATTTTAAAGGGGGCGGGGGAAGGCAACAAAATGACACTTCCTCTTTTTTCCCCCCAGGGCAAGCCTTGCATCATGTAAATTGTTTTGGGGTTGCTGATGTGTCTAGAGGCAGGAAGCTGGATATATTAAAAAAAGTGTTTACTGCTGATTGTTCTGTGCATTTATTAATTGGTTTTCTTCATTCTTTCCTAAAGAGATTTCACAGTTGTTGGTTCTTCTTATAAACAGTTGCTTTCTAAATGAAATATGAATCAGCTACATCCTTTATAAAAAGATAAAGTAGAAGAAACACTTTTGAAACAAACACGATTTGTTTCATATTAATAACTTTCTGTACTTCTGTTCTTGGAAGCAGTGGTGCTTTCTTCTAATTCCCTTTCCTTTCAGATGGTAAGCAAGTGGAGAAATTAGCAGGAGCTACTTTATGGTAACAAAGTGAAGAGATTAAAGATGGCCTGAAATTATAAGGATCTGTAGAAGAGGAAATTTCAGAGCTTAGCAAAAGATAATACCTTCAGATCTATAGAATTGATTCTTCCAACATTTAAGTGCCTCCAGATCAAGCTTCCAGTTTCGCTGGGTGGTTTTAAGCAGGATTCAGATTAATGATTTGTGTTTTCAAAGCTCTGGTTCTTTGCTGGTTGATGTTTGACTCAGTGTTATGTCCTGCCCCCAGAACACAAATGAGCGAGGGCACAAATGAGGTACCCATTGGGTCCACAATGTGCTGGGCTGATGGCTGATTAGCAGGGGTCTGCAGCACAGGGGTGGGGGGATGAGATGGTAAGTTCAGCTGGGAATTACAAATGAAGAACAAGGTGAAGGAATTGCTCAGGAGACTGGCTGGAAGGTAGTTCAGATGCCTTCAGATAATCCAGATGGTTGCTTTTGTTATTATGTATTGATATGTCAGTACTTAGGAGCCAGGAGCAATCCCCTTTCTCAGCACTTTTGTGGAATTTGCATGGGGCTTTAAGCAGTTGGCACATCTTGGGCTTATGAAGAACAGTTTCCTTGGATATTTCATTTGTCTCCCAGGATGGCATATCAGGTCGGAGGCTATCATAGCATTTTCTTTGCTGTTATAAACAGTTGTCTGAGCTGAAAGGCTTCTGAGCACATCTATTATTTCCCTCTGGGTAGGAAGTGATGTCTCATGATTGGTAACAAAGGCTCACGTATCACCTGCCTTTAACAGTAACATCAGGGCATCTCATTTCCCAGTAGTGCAACTTTAATTTCCTGTCATCTGGATAGCTGTATTCAGAAGGTGGGTTGTCTCATCTCAAGTGAAAGGGAATGACAGGAAGTATTCTCTCCTCCTGTTACAGTTTGCCAGAAAGTACTCAGAAGTCCTTTTATGCCTTACTCCAAATGAACGGATTTCACTGTTGCATTTTCATTACTTGGTGGCGAGATAGGGGTGCTGAGGAGGTAGAGACTTGTTACATTCAAAATCAGTGGGACTCTAAGCAGGGCAGCAGATATGGTCTTCAGGGTAAGGTGATAAGGCGCGAAGAGGAGTTACTTAATGCTCAAGTAAAGAAAAGATGAGGAAGACCTGAGTAGAGATCCTTCAAGGTTGTGAAATTCTAAGGAAAGAGTTTTGTGGTCATCATGTCCACTAGTAACTAAAATATATATGAATTGCATAACTTGTTTTTTTTCTGGAATCATGGGCATATGACTAAGAGCGATAAATGATAGGGAGGTGATTCTGAACTGGACTTTAGAATGTTTCCCTGGTCCCTGTGTTTCTTCCATCATTTCCCTGATGATACTTTCCACACTGGACAACTTTTCTTTGTACCTCTGAAAGTCACCGCGTGGTGCTGAGTGCTCTTTTGAGCTTTGGGGATACAGATAAAATGTGTGCTTTGTCATCGTGAGTGTGGCTTTTTGTTGTTGTTGTTGTTGTTGTTTTTAAGCTACATTCAGCTGCTTGGGGGAGATAGAGAGAAGGCGCATGTTGGGGCAAAATCAAGTGGTCACTGCTCTTGAGGAAGAAGGACTAGGATGAGTGCAAAAGCGTGATTGCAGTAGTAGTTGTGAGACATGGACATGCAGCTGAGTAAGCAGGAGGGTGAAGACACGAGGGAGGCGAAAAGTAAGGCTTGACATACTGTATTACTAGGAGTGGAAGAGAGAACACTGCTCAACAATGTGGGACAAAGGAGATTTTAATATTTAATACAGGTTAGTCAAACTCTGGCATTTTTTGTAGTTTATTTTTTTTCTTGGCCTTATCCTAGTTACTGATAATCTTTATGGGTTTTATGATTCAAATTGATTTATAATTGCCACAAACAGATGCATCAGCAACCTATTCTTTCTATAAATGTTCTTGATATACCTGTAAAATATCATCTCCTTTGTATTTATATTATTGATAATTGTTTGCTTTTCTAATATTTCTAGGTAGTCTGCATTTCTTGATGAACTTATGTATTATATTTGATACGCAAATAAATATTCCCACCTAGAAGTATTTTAGCTTTACCAAGGTAAAAACTTACTTAAGGTAAAGTTTTTGTATGTAAGACCTAAAAAAGAATCTGTAATACCTTCTTTTTTTTTTTTTTTAAGATTTTATTTATTTATTTATTTGAGAGAGAGAGAGAGAGAGAGAAACAGCATGAGAGGGGATAGGGTCAGAGGGAGAAGCAGGCTCTCCGCCGAGCCGGGAGTCCGATGCGGGACTCGATCTCAGGACTCCGGGATCATGATCTGAGCCGAAGGCAGTCGCTTAACCAGCTGAGCCACCCAGGCGCCCTGTAATAGCTTCTTAATGCATTGACAGCTCTTTGGTTTATTCAAATGTCTACTGTATTCTATTTTAGTGGAGAGGTGAGTCAACATTATACACTGTGACACACGTTTCTGGGTTACTTCACTTCCTATGCCTCTCACTGGAATGGGTAATTGAGGCAATTATTTGGGGGCAATTCAAGCCCAAAACCAAATTCTTGCTTCATTTCACTGGTGTCATTGAGGTACCTCCCTTTATATCATTAGGAAACAGACAAAGTCTATTATGTAAGCTAAAGTAAAAGAGAGTGATGTAATGATAAGTGCAAACAAGTTCCTGTGTAGTCTGGAAAAGAAAAAAGGAGTTGCAGAGAAAGAATTTACAATTTTTCTCCAGCACTGCCCAGAGGGCAGGTGTTCTGATTCTTAATGAGTCATCTTGCTCTTTATCCAAAAATATCCCCAAGGTGGAGAAGGGTAGCTCATTGAACTACACCATTTGGATTCCCTCAGGTGTATCATAATCTTTGCTCTCTTCTGTTGTCACCAAGCCAGATGCCAGTTGCTCACTTTGCTTCCATGTGAACATCCTCCCTCCTGCCACCCCAGCCCTCAGCCCCCAGGAAGGACACATTCCATACAGACATATCCCTAGTTCTTGGGTCAAATAAAATCTTCCACTTAAATAATTAATAATTTGGATTTAAATAGGTTTCTTTTTCATTAGATTGTTGTGAATCCATTATACCTGTTACAGCCTCAGGGAACCAAATAAAACTGTTTTTCTGAAACTGCAGAAAAGTCAGATCCTGAATTACGGTGATGGCCAAGGCACTGCCCGCTGTGAGCCTGAAGCTCCAGTGACCTTTTGGCCTCACCCATTTCTGAACCATCCATGATGGAGGTTCAGTATTTGTGCGTTATTTTTTCACACACGTTTTAAGGTTATTCCAAAAACCTTGAAGAAAATTTAAATTAGATTCTGTGACTTTTGTTTTCATTTATTCATGTATTCTTACTTTCCATTTTACATTTTTATAAAACATCTTTACCTTGTAGCATTAATGATATTCTGGGAATTTGGGATAGAAATTGCCAAATGAAGACTGATATTTGAATGGAAACTTAACATTTTCTTTTAGTTTATCTTGGTGATAGCACTCTTTTATTGGGAAAGCTAATATAAATATACAACTCTTACAAAATATAAGAAAGGATCATTTTTCTGCTAGAGAAGAAAACTTATTCCTGCTAATGAGGATTTTCTGAATACTTTAGAATTTAATTGTTGTTTGGAAACATATTAATCCTCTAAAACTCTGAAATTTGAGAGAATTAGGGGAAAGTACAGAATCAAAGGGAGTACATTTGGCAATATCGTTGGTTGATGTGACGGCTAATTTTATTTGACTAGGTCGGGGTGCTCAGATATTTGGCCAAACATTATTCTGGATGTTTCTGTGAGGGTGTTTTGGATGAGATTAACATTTAAATCACTAGACAGAGTAAAGCAGGTTGCCTTTCCTATTGTGGGTGGGCCTCAATCAAATAAGTTAAAGGCCGGAATAGAACAAAAAGGGCTGCCCCTCCATAGAGAAAGAGGGAACCCTTTGCACTTGACTGCCTTTTTTTTTTTTAAACAACAAAAAAAGGGGGGGGTGGGGCAGAGGGAGAGGGAGAGAGAGAATCTTAAGCAGGCACCATGCCCTGCATGGAGCCTGATGCGGGCTTGATCTCACAACCCTGAGATCATGATCTGAGCTGAAATCAAGAGTCAGATGCTTAAACAACTGAGCCATCCAGGCACCCTCCATTTGACTGCCTTTGAAGTGGGACATCAACTTTTTCCTGCCTTGGACTCAATCAGAAACTTCAGCTCTTGTTAGGTCTTGAGCCTGCTGGCCTTTGGACTGGAACTGTGTCATCAGTTCTTCTGGTTCTCAGGCCTTAGAACTTGGACTAGAACTACACCATCAGCTCTCCTGGGTCTCCACTTTCCCACCCTTCAGATTTTGGGAATTGTCAGCTTCCATGTTTGTGTGGGCCAATTCCTTATAATAAATATTTTTCTCTTGGGACTTCTGGGGGAGATGGCAGAGTAGGAGGCCCCTGAGCTCACTTTGGCCCATGGATACAACTAGATAACGCCCACATCAGTGTAAATAACCCAGAAAATGACCTGAAGACTGGCAGAACAAACTCCATCGCTAAATGTAGAGAAGAGGCTATACTGAAGAGGGTGGGGAGGGCAGAGATGTGATTGGGAACCGAATGGATTTGCAGGACTAGTCTGGGGAGGGAGGGACCAGCTGGCATAGAGAGGGGAGAGGAGCAGATCCCCATGCCAGGTACCCCAGGTACAGGGGATCCACACAGGAAAGATGAATCCCCGTAACATTTAGCTTTGAAAACCAGTGGGGCCTAACAGTCAGTGGGGCTTAACGCCTGAAACTTTAAAAATCAGAGAGCTGGGTTCCCGTAGAACCTGAAGGGTGAGTCCTTGCCTTTGAAGAGACAGCACAACAAACAGTCCCACTGAGATACAGCATAGAAGCAGCAGTTTGAAAAACACCTGGGGTGTACGGGAAGGAGATTTATTTACTAATCTCAGTGCATGTGCTGGAGGGGCAGGGATCTTTGAGAGACCTCTCCAAGAACAAAAGAGCTGGCAGGCACCATTTCCCTCCCCTGACCCCAGCCTAGATACATGGAGACCTCTGGGAACCAGCTCAGCATTAAGACTCTACCCAACTCACTAACAGCATGCCCTTCCCCCAAGGACTTCTGTGGATTTGTCCCTTCCAACCTGGCCAACCTCAGCAGAGTTTTCCCAGGCATAGCTACAGGTCCCCTCTCAAAGTGGACTGGCATGGACCTTGATGGCACCGTGCACCCTGCCCCCATATTCTACGGACCTGCCCCCTCCAATATGGCCCTTGGCCAGAGCCCATCCAAAGCAGTGCCACTAGCCTGGCAGTGTGCAAGCAGCCCCAACAAGGGCCAGTACCACTCCAAAGTGACTCCTGCTCTGGGGAGAGGGTAAGATACCCACACAGACCAGTCCAGCTGTGGCTCCAGCAGTGGGCTAAGGGCAGACATTGGGTCTGACTGCAGGCCCTGCCCACAAATGAAAGTTCCTCAGGAAACAACCCAGGGAAAACACCCTGCTGTTGCATCCCTGAAAAACACCTGGTCTGACTCAACTCAAGCCCAGGTTGGCCCCAGACTGACCCACTAACAACACAGGGACCAAACCCTGCCCACAGCAGGCAAACAGAGCCATTGCAGATGACTGGGCTGACACCAAACATGGCTTAGCCACAATAGTAGGGTGACACACATAGGTGACACCCCTGAAGGTGAACAGGGGACATTGCACTGCAGAGTACTACAGGACTTCTTCATAAGGTCACTACTTTCAAGAGCAGAAGACGTAGCTGACTTTCCTAACACACAGAAGCAGACACAGAGAGTGAGACAAAATGAGGAGTCAGATGAATATGTCCCAAATGAAAGAATGGGATAAAATCACAACAAAAGAGCTAAATGAAATGGAGATAAGTAATATGCCCTATAGAGAATTTAGAGTAATGGTCATAAAGATATTCACTAGACTTGAGAAAAGAATGGAGGACCTCAGTGAGACCTCAACAAGGAGACAGAAAACATAAAAAAGAACCAATTAGAGATGAAGACCTCAATAACTGAAATTTAAAATACACTAGATGGGAATAAATAGTAGACTAGAGGAAGCAGAAGAATAGATCAGTGACCTGGAAGACAGAGTAGTGCAAAGCAATCAAACTGAACAGGAGAGAGAAATAATAATAATAATAATTACACATGAAAATAAGCTAAGGGAACTCAGGAGCACCATCAAATGTAATAACATTCACGTTATAGGGATGCTGGGAGAAGAGAAAGAAAAGGCAGAAAATTTATTTGAAGAAATAATAGCTGAAAAGTTTCTGAAGCTTGGTAGGACACAAAAATCCAGATCCAGAAGGCACAGAGAGCCCCCAACAAAAATCAACAAAAGCAAATCCACATCAAGACACACAGTAATTAAAATGGCAAAAAAGTAGTGATAAAGAGGATTTTAAAAGCAGCAAGAGAAAAAACAGTTACATTCAAGGAAACCCCATAAGACTATCAACTGATTTTTCAGAAGAAACTTTGCAGGCTAGAAGAAAGTGGCATGATATATTCGAAGTGCTGAAAGAAAAAAAACCCTGCAGCAAAGAATACTCTATCCAGCAAGGCTATCATTCCGAATAGAAGGAGAGATAAAGAGTTTCCTGACAAACAAAAGTTAAAGGGATTCATGACCACTAAACGAGCCCTACAAGAAATGTTAAAGGGAACTCTTTGAGTGGAAAGAAAAGACCATAAGTAGGAGTAAGAAAAGTAGGAAGCACAAAAGCATTAAAATTAAGTATATCTTTAAAAATCAATCAAGGGATTCACAAAATAAAAGGATGTAAAAAATGACACCATATATTTAAAACATGAGGGGGGAGAGGAGTAAAGGATGGGTTCAAACTTAAGTGGCCATCAACTTAATATAGGCTTTTCTATGCATAAGATGTATATATAAACCTAATGGTAACCACAAATCAAAAACCGGTAATAGGTATGCAAAAAATGAATAGAAAGGGATACAAGTATATCACTAAAGAAAGCCAGGAAACCATGATTCAAGAGGGCAGGTGAAGAAAGGAATAGCGAAAAATTACAAAAACAGCCACAAAACAAGTAACAAAATGGCAATGAGTACATATCTGTCAATAATTACTTTGAATGTAAATGGGCTAAATTTTCCAATCAAAAGACATAGGGTGATGCAGTGGATAAAAAAGCAAGACCTATCTATATGCTACCTACAACAGACTCATTTCAGACCTAAAGACACATGCAGATTGAAAACGAAGGGATGGAAAAGCATTTATCATGCAAACAGAAGTGAAAAGAAAACCAGGGTAGCAATAGTTATTTTGGACAAAACAGACTTTGAAACAAAGACTGTAACAAGAGACAGGGAAAGACATTGTATAATCATAAAGGGACCAAGCCAACAGGAAGATGTCAATTGTAAATATTTATGTACCCAAGATGGGAGCACCCAAATGCATAAAGCAGCTGATAACAAAGGAAGTAATTGATAGTAATACAATAATGGTAGGGGACATTAACACCCTGCTTATATCAATGGGTAGATCATCCAAACAGAAAATGAACAAAGAATCAGTGGCTTTGAATGACACATTGGACAAAATGGATCTAAGAGATATATTCAGAAAATTCCATCATAGAACAGCAGAATACACATTCCTTTCAAGTGCACTTGGAGCATTCTCCAGAATAGATCACATGCTAGGCCACAAAACAAGTCTCAACAAATTCAAAAAGTTTGAAGTTATACCATACATCTTTTCTGAACACAATTCTATGAAACTAGAAATCAACCAGTAGAAGAAATCTGGAAAGAACACAGTACGTGGAAATTAAGTAACATGATACTAAACAATGAGTAGATCAACCAGGAAATCAAAGAGGAAATAAAAAATACAGGGAGACAAATGAAAATGAAAACACAACAGTCCACAATCTCTGGGATGTGGTAAAAGCTGTTTTAAGAAAGAAGTTTATAGCAGTATAGGCCTACTTCAAGGAGCAAGAAAAATCTCAAGTAAACAACGTAACCTTAGATCTAAAGGAGCTAGAAAAAGAAGAACAACTCCCCCCCCCCCCCCCCCACCCCCACAAAAAAGAGGAAAAAAGAAAAAAAAAAAAAAAAAAAATAAAAAAAAAAAAGAGAAAAAAAAAAAAAAAACCCCCCCCCCCCCCCCCCGCAAACCAGTAG